>NW_024429223.1:0-1200000 GCF_017639785.1 Mesocricetus auratus
TGTGCTTAACTACATGAGAACTTACCATATAACACTGTATTAGAGACTACGTGCTTAACAACTTCAAAACTAACGATACAACACTGTGTGTGAAACTAGGTTCTTAACCCCTTCAAAACTAACGATACAACACTGTGTGTGAAACAACATGCTTAACTTCTTCAAAACTAACGATACAACACTTGTGTGAAACTACATGCTTAACTTCTTCAAAACTATCGATACAACACTTTGTGTGAAACTACGTGCTTAACTTCTTCAAAACTAACGATACAACACTGTGTGTAAAACTAGGTGCTTAACTTCTTCAAAACTAACGATACAACACTTTGTGTGAAACTACACGCTTAACTTCTTCAAAACTAACGATACAACACTATGTGTGAAATTATGTATTTAACTACCTGAGATCTTTCCATATAACACTGTATTAGAAACTATTTGCTTAACTTCTGAAAAACTAAAGATACAACACTGTGTGTGAAACTACATGCTTAAATTCCTCAAAACTACCTATACAAAACTGTGTGTGAAACTATGCTTAACTATATGTTAACATACCATATAACAGTGTATTAGAAACTACATGCTAAACTTCTTCAAAACTAACGATACAACACTGTGTGTGAAAGTATATGCTTAATTTTTTCAAAACTAACGATACAACACTGTGTGTGAAACTATGTGCTTAACTACATGAGAACTTACCTTAAAACCCTGTATTAGAAACTACGTGCTTATCTTCTTCAAAACTAAAGATACAACACTGTGTTTGAAAATAGGTGCTTAAATTCTTCAAACCTGAAGAAACAACACTATGTGTGAAACTATGTGCTTAACTACATGAGAACTTACCATATAACACTGTATTTGAAACTACGTGCTTAATTTCTTCAAAAGTAACGATACAACACTGTGTGTGAAACTACATGCTTAACTTCTTCAAAACAAACGATACAACACTGTGTCTGAAATTAGATGCTTAACTTCTTCAAAAGTAACGATACAACACTGTGTGTGAAACTACATGCTTAACTTCTTCAAAACCAACAATACAACACTGTGTGTGAAATTTGGTGCTTAACTTCTTCAAAACTAGCGTTACAACACTGTGTGTGAAACTACATGCTTAACTCTTCAAAACTAACAATACAAAACAGTGTGTGAATCTATGCTTAACTACATGAGAATATACCATATAACAGTGTATTAGAAACTACGTGCTAAACTTCTTCAAATCTAACGATATAACACTTTGTGTGAAAGTATATGCTTAATTTCTTCAAAACTAACGATACAACACTGTGTGTGAAACTATGTACTTAACTACATGAGAACTTACCTTAAAACCCTGTATTAGAATGTACGTGCTTAACTTCTTCAAAACTAACGATACAACACTGTGTGTGAAACAACACGCTTAACTTCTTCATAACTAACGATACAACACTGTGTGTGAAACTACATGCTTAACTTCTTGAAAACCAACAATACAACACTGTGTGTGAAAGTAGGTGCTTAACTTCTTCAAAACTAACAATACAACACTACGTGTGAAACTAGGTGCTTAACTAATTGAGAACTTTCCATATAACACTGTATTAGAAACTATGTGCTTAACTTCTTCAAAACTTACGATACAACACTTATGTGAATCTACATGCTTAGCTTCTTCAAAACTAACGATATATTACTGTGTGTGAAACGAGGTGCTTAACTTCTTCAAAACTAACGATTCAACACGGTGTGTGAAATTGCATGCTTAACTATTTCAAAATCAACGATTCAACACTGTGTGTGAAATTAGGTGCTTAACTTCTTCAAAACTAATGATACAAAACTATGTGTGAAACAATGTGCTTAACTACATGAGAACTTGCCATATAAAACTGTATTAGAAATTACGTGCGTAACTTCTTCAAAACTAAGGATACAACACTGTGTGTGAAAGAACATGCTTAAGGTCTTCAAAACTAATGATACAACACTATGTGTGAAACTATGTGCTTAACTACATGACAACTTACAATATAACACTGTATTAGAAACTACGTGCTTAACTTCTTCAAAACTAACGATAAAACACTGTGTTTGAAACTATGTGCTTAACTACATGAGAACTTACCATATGACATCTATTAGAAACTACATGGTTAACTTCTTCAAAACTAACGATACAGCACTGTGTGTGAAACTAGGTGCTTAACTTCTTCAAAACTAACGATACAACACTATTTGTGAAACTATGCTTAACTACATGAGAACATACCATATAACAGTGTATTAGAAACTACGTGCTCAACTTCTTCAATACTAACTATACAACACTCTGTGTGAAATTAGGTGCTTAAATTCTTCAAAACTAACGATACAACACTGTGTGTGAAACTAGGTGCTTAACATCTTCAAAACTAACGATACAACACTATGTGTGAAAATGTATGATTATCTACATGAGAACTTACCATATTACGCTATATTAGTAACTACGTGCCTAACTTCTTCAAAACTAACGATACACCACTGTGTGTGAAACTACATGGTTAACTTCTTCAAAATTAAAGATACAACACTGTGTGTGAAACTAGGTGCTTAACTTCTTCAAAACTAACAATACAAAACTGTGTGTGAAACTATGCTTAACTACATGACAACAAACCATATAACAGTGTATTAGAAACTACGTGCACAATTTCTTCAAAACTAACGACACAACACTGTGTGTGAAACTAGGTGCTTAACTTCTTCAAAACTAACGATTCATCACTGTGTGTGAAATTACATGCTTAAATTCTTCAAAACCAACGATTCAACACTGTGTGTGAACCTACATGCTTAACTCCTTAAACTAACGATACAACACTGTGTGTGAAACCTTGTGCTTAGCTACATGAGTACAGACCATATAACAGTGTATTATAAACTAGGTGCTCAACTTCTTCAAAACTAACGATTCAACACTGTTTGTGAAACTAGGTGCTTAACATCTTCAAAACAAACGATGCAACAGTGTGTGTGAAACTACATGATTAACTTCTCCAAAACTAACGATACAACACTGTGTGTGAAAGCATATGCTTAATTTCTTCAAAACTAACGATACAACATAGTGTGTGAAAATAGGTGCTTAACATCTTCAAAACTAACGATACAACACTATTTGTGAAACAATGTGCTTAACTACATGAGAAATTGCCATATAAAACTGTACTAAAAACTACGTGCTTAACTTCTTCAAAACTAACGATACAACACTGTGTGTGAAAGTTCATGCTTAAGATCTTCAAAACTACCGATACAACAATACGTTTGAAACTATGTGCTTAACTACATGAGAACTTCCCATATAACACTGTATTAGAAACTACATGCTTAACTTCTTCAAAAGTAACGATACAACACTGTGTGTGAAACTATGCTTAACTACATGAGAACTTACCATATAACAGTGTATTAGAAACTACGTGCTCAACTTCTTCAAAAATAACGATACAACACTGTGTGTGAAACATTGTACTTAGCTACATGAGAACAGACCATATAACAGTGTATTAAAAACTACATTCTCAACTTCTTCAAAACTAACGATACAACTCTGTGTGTGAAATTAGGTGCTTATCTTCTTCAAAACTAATGATACAACACTCTGTGTGAAAGTACATGCTTAATTTCTTTAACTAACGATACAACACTGTGTGTGTAACTATGTGCTAAACTACATGTGAACTTACCACATAACACTGTGTTAGAAACTACGTGCTTAACTTCTTCAAAACTAACGATACAACACTGTGTGTGAAACTAGGTTCTTACCCCTTCAAAACTAACGATACAACACTGTGTGTGAAACAACATGCTTAACTTCTTCAAAACTAACGACACAACACTGTGTGTGGAACGATGTGCTTAACTATTTCAAAACTAACGATACAACTCTGTGTGTGAAACTATGTGCTTTGCTACATGAGAACTTACCATAAACCACTATATTAGAAACTACGTGCTTAACTACTTCAAAACTAACGATACAACACTGTGTGTGAAACAAGGTGCTTAACCTCTTCAAAACTAACGATACAACACTATGTGTGAAACTATGTGCTTAACTACATGAGATCTTACCATATAGCACTATATTTGAAACTACGTGCTTAACTTCTTCAAAACTAACGATACAACCCTGTGTGTGAATATAGGTGCTTAACTTCTTCAAAACTAACGATACAATACTGTGTGTGACAGTACATACTTAACGACTTCAAAACTAACGATACAACACTGTGTGTGAAACTATGTGCTTAACTACATGAGAACTTACCATATAACACTGTGTTAGAAACTACGTGCTCAACTTTTACAAAACAGACGATACAACACTGTGTGTGAAAGTACATGCTTAATTTCTTCAAAACTAACGATATAACACTGTGTGTGTAACTATGTGCTAAACTACATGAGAACTTACCATATAACAGTGTATTAGAAACTACGTGCTTAATGTCTTCAAAACTAAAGATACAATACTGTGTGTGAAAATAGGTGCTTAACTTCTTCAAAACTAATGATACAATACTATGTATGAAACTATGTGCTTTACTACATGAGAACATACCATATAACACTGTATTAGAAAATGCGTGCTTAACTTCTTCAAAACTAACAATACAACACTTTGTGTGAAACAAGGTGCTTAACCTCTTCAAAACTAATGATACAAAACTGTGTGTGAAAGTACATGCTTACCTTCTTCAAAACTAACTATCCACCACTTTGTGTGATACTACATGCTTAACTTCTTCAAAACTAACAATGCAACACTATGTGTGAATCTACGTGATTAACTTCTTCAAAACTAACGATACAACACTCTGTGTGAAACTAGATGCTTAACTTCTCCAAAAATAACGATACTACACGGTGTGTGAAACTACATGCTCAACTTCTTCAAAACTGATGATACAAAACTATGTGTGAAACTATGTGCTTACTTACATGAGAACTTACCATAAAACACTGGAATATAAACCACGTACTTCTTCAAAACTAACGATACAACACTGTGTGTGAAACAAGATGCTTAACTCCTTCAAAACTAATTTTACAACAATGTATGTGAAATTAGATGCTTAAATTCTTCCAAATTAACGATACAACACTGTGTGTGAAAATACATGCTTAACTGCTTCAAAACTAACAGTAAAACACTGTGTGTGAAACTACATGCTTAACTTCTTCAAAACTATCGATACAACACTGTGTGTGAAAGTACATGCTTAACTTCTTCAAAAGTAATGATACAACACTGTGTGTGAATCGATGTGCTAAATTACATGAGAACTTTCCATATAACACTGTATTAGAAACTATGTGCTTAACTTCTTCAAACTAACGACACAACACTGTGTGTGAAACTACATGATTAATTATTTCAAAACTAACGATACAACACTGTAAGTGAAAGTATATGCTTAACTTCTTCAAAACTAACGATACATCACTGTGTGTGAGACAAGGTGCTTAAATTCTTCAAAACTAACGATACAACACTGTGTGTGAAAATACATGCTTAGCTTCTTCAAAACTAACAATACAACATTGTGTGTGCAACTACATGCTTAACTTCTTCAAAACTAATGATACAACATTAACTGTGTAACTATGAGCTTATCTACATGAAAACTTACCATATAACAATGTATTAGAAACTACGTGCTAAACTTCTTCAAAACTAACGATACAACACTGTGTGTGAAACTACATGCTTTACTTCTTCAAAAATAACGATACAACGCTGTGTGTGAAACTAGGTGCTTAACATCTTCAAAACTAATGATACAATACTATGTGTGAAACTATGTGCTTAACTACATGAGAACTTCCCATATAACACTGTATTAGAAACTACGTGCTTACCTACTTCAAAACTAACAATACAACACTGTGTGTGAAACAAGGTGCTTAACCTCTTCAAAACTAACGATACAACACTGTGTGTGAAATTACATGCTTAACTTCTTCAAAACAAACGATACAACACTGTGTGTGAAACAAGGTGCTTAACCTCTTCAAAATAATGATACAAATCTGTGTGTGAAAGTACATACATACCTTCTTCAAAACTAATTATCCAACACTGTGTGTGATACTACATGCTTAACTTCTTCAAAACTAACGATACAACACTGTGTGTGAAACTATATGATTAACTTCTTCAAAACTAACGATACAACACTTTGTGTGAAACAAGATACTTAACATTTCAAAACTAATGATACTACACTGTGTGTGAAACATCATGATCAACTTCTTCAAAACTAATGATACAAAACTATGTGTGAAACTATGTGCTTACCTACATGAGAACTTACCATAAAACACTGTATTATAAACCACGAACTTAACTTCTTCAAAACTAACGATACAACACTGTGTGTGAATCTACGTGCTTAACTTCTTCAAAATTAAGTTTACAACAATGTATGTGAAACTAGGTGCTTAAATTCTTCCAAATTAACGATACAACACTGTGTGTGAAAATACATGCTTAACTTCTTCAAAACTAATGATACAACACTGTGTGTGAGACTAGGTGCTTAAATTCTTCAAAACTAACGATACAACCCTGTATGTCAAACTAGGTGGTTAACTTCTTCCAAAATAACGATACAACACTGTGTGTAAAAATACATGCTTAACTTCTTCAAAACTAATGATACAACACTGTGTGTGAAAGTAAATGCTTAACTTCTTCAAAACTAACGATACAACACTGTGTGTGAAACTATGTGCTAAACTACATGAGAACATCCCATATAACACTGTATTAGAAACTGCGTGCTTAACTTCTTCAAACTAACGAAAAAACACTGTGTGTGAAACTACATGATTAATTCTTTCAAAACTAACGATACAACACTGTAAGTGAAAGTACATGATTATCTTCTTCAAAACTAACGATACAACACTGTGTGTGAGACTAGGTGCTTAAATTCTTCAAAACTAACGATACAATACTGTGTGTGAAAATACATGCTTACCTTCTTCAAAACTAACAATACAACACTGTGTGTGTAACTACATGCTTAAGTTCTTCAAAACTAATGATACAACATTAACTGTGAAACTATGTGCTTAACTACATGAAAACTTACCATATAACACTGTATTAGAAACTACGGGCTTAACTTCTTCAAAAATAACGATACAACACTGTGTGTGAAACTATATGCTTCAGTTCTTCAAAACTAACGATACAACACTGTGTGTGAAACTACATGCTTAACATCTTCATAACTAAAAATACAACACTGTGTCTGAAACTAGGTGCTTAACTACATGAGAACATACCATATAACAGTGTATTATAAACTACGTTCTCAACTTCTTTAAAACTAACGATACAACACTGTGTGTGAATTCAGGTGCTTAACTTCTTCAAAACTAACCATACAACACTGTGTATGAAAATACTTGCTTAACTTCTTCAAAAGTCACAATACAACACTGTGTGTGAAACTATGTGCTAAACTACATGGGAACTTACCATATAACACTCTATCAGAAACTACGTGCTTAACTTCTTCGAAACTAACTATACAACACTGTGTGTGAAATTAGGGGCTTAACTTCTTCAAAACTAACGATACAACACTGAGTGTGAAACTAGGTGCTTAACTTCCTCAAAACTAACGATGCAACACTGTGTGTGAAATTACATGCCTAATTATTTCAAAACTAACGATACAACACTGTGTGTGAAAATATGTGCTTAACTACATGAGAACTTATCATATAACACTGTATTAGAAACTACGTGCTTAACTTCTTCAAAACTAACGATACAACACTGCGTGTGAAATTAGGTGCTTAACTTCTTCAAATCTTACGATACAACACTGTGTGTGAAAGTACATGCTTAACTTCTTCAAAAGTAACGATACAACCGTGTGTGTGAAACTATGTGCTTAACTACATGAGAACTTACCATATAACACTGTATTAGAAACTTCGTGCTTAACTTCTTCAAAACTGACGATAAAACACTGTGTGTGAAATTAGGTGCTTAACTTCTTCAAAACTAACGATACAACACTGTGTGTGATAGTACATGCTTTACATCTTCAAAACTAACGTTACAACACTTTGGGTGAAACTAGGTTCTTAACTTCTTCAAAACTAACGATACAATACTGTGTGTGACAGTACATGCTTAACGACTTCAAAACTAACGATACAAGACTGTATGTGAAACTATGTGCTTAACTACATGAGAACTTACCATACAACACTGTATTAGAACCTTCGTGCTTAAGGTCTTTAAAACTAATGATACAACACTGTGTGTGAAACTACATGCTTACCTTCATCAAAACTAACAATACAACACTGTGTGTGAAACTAGGTGCTTAACTTCTTCAAATTTAACGATACAACACTATGTGTGAAACTATTTGCTTAACTACATGAGATCTTACTATATAACACTTTATTAGAAACTATGTGCTTAACTTCTTCAAAACTAACGATACAACACTGTGTGTGAAACTACATGCTTAACTTCTTCAAAACTAACGATACAACACTGTGCGTGAAATTAGGTGCTTAACTTGTTCAAAACTAACGATACAACACTGTGTGTGAAAGTACATGCTTAACTTCTTCAAAAGTAACGATACAACCCTGTGTGTGAAACTATGTGCTTAACTACATGAGAACTTACCATATAACACTGTATTAGAAACTTTGTGCTTAACTTCTTAAAAACTGACGATAAAACACTGTGTGTTAAATTAGGTGCTTAACTTCTTCAAAACTAACGATACAACACTGTGTGTGATAGTACATGCTTCAATTCTTCAAAACTAACGATACAACACTGTGTGTGAAACTATGTGCTTAACTACATGAGATCTTACCATATAACACTGTATTAGAATCTACGTGCTTAACTTCTTCAAAAACAACAATACAACACTGTATGTGAAACCAGGTGCTTAACTTCTTCGAAACTAACGATACAACACGGTGTGTGAAACAAGGTGCCTTATGTATTCAAAACTAACAATACAACACTGTGTGTGAAGCTACATGGTTAACTTCGTGAAAACTAAATATACAACACTGTGTGTGAAATTAGGAGCTTAACTTCTTCAGAACTAATGATACAATGCTATGTGTGAAACTATGTCCTTAACTACATGAGAACTTACCATATAAGACTGTATTAGAAAGTACGTGCTTAACTTCTTCAAAACTAACGATAAACACTGTGTGTGAAACTACATGCTTAACTCCTACAAAACTAACGATACAACACTGTGTGTGAAACTAGTTGCTTAACTTCTTCAAAACTAACGATAGAACACTATGTGTGAAACTATGTATTTAACTTCATGAGATCATAACATATAACACTGTATTAGAAACTACGAACGTAACTTCTTCAAAACTAATGATACAACACTGTGTGTGAAATTAGGTGCTTAACTTCTTCAAAACTAATGATACAACACTGTGTATAAAAGTACATGCTTAACTTCTTCAAAATTAACGATACAACACTGTGTGTGAAACTATGTGCTTAAATACATGAGAACTTCCCATGTAACATTAGAAACTATGTGCTTCACTTCTTAGAAACTGCCGATACAACACGGTGTGTGAAATTAGGTGCTTAACTTCTTCAAAACTAACGATACAACACTGTGTGTGAAACTATGTGCTTAACTACATGAGAACTTATCCTATAACACTGTATTAGAAACTACGTGCTTAACTTCTTCAAAACTAACGATACAACTCTGTGTGTGAAACTAGGTGCTTAACTTCTTCAAAACAAAGGATACAACACTATGTGTGAAACTATGTGCTTAACTCATGGGAACTTATCATATAACAGTGTAAAGATACTAGGTGCTTAACTTCCTCAAAACTAAGGATACAACACTGTGTGTGAAATTAAATGCTTAATTATTTCAAAACTAACATTACAACACTGTGTGTGAAACTATGTGCTTAACTACATGAGAACTTACCATATAACACTGTATTAGAAAGTACGTGCTTAACTTCTTCAAAACTAACGATAAACACTGTGTGTGAAACTACATGCTTAACTCCTACAAAACTAACGATACAACACTGTGTGTGGAACTAGGTGCTTAACTTCTTCAAACCTAATCATACAACAATATGTGTGAAAGTATGTGGTTAACTACATGAGAACTTACCCTATAAGACTGTATTAGAAACTACATGCTTAACTTCTTCAAAACTAACGATACAACACTGTGTGTGAAACTACAAGCTTAACTTCTTCAAAACTAACGATACAACACTATGTGTGAAATTATGTATTTAACTAACTGAGATCTTTCCATATAACACTGTATTAGAAACTACGTGCTTAACTTCTTCAAAACTAACAATACAACACTGCGTGTGAAATTAGGTGCTTAACGTCTTCAAAACTGAGGATACAACACTATGTGTGAAACTATGTGCTTAACCACATGAGATCTTATCATATAACACTGTATTAGAAACTACGTGCTTAACTTCTACAACACTAACGATACAACACTGTGTGTGAAATTAGGTGCTCAACTTCTTCAAAACTAAGGATGGAACACTGTGTGTGACAGTACATGCTTAACTTCTTCAAAACAAACGATACAACACTGTGTGTGAAACTATGTCCTTAACTATATGAGAACTTACCACATAACACTGTTTTAGAAACTACACGCTTAAATTCTTCAAAAGTAACGATACAACACTGTGTGTGAAACTACATGCTTTACTTCTTCAAAACTAACTTTACCACACTTTGGGTGAAACTAGGTGCTTAACTTCTTCAAAATTAACGATACAACACTGTGTGTGGAACTACATGCTTAACTCCTACAAAACTAGCGATACAACACTGTGTGTGGAACTAGGTGCTTAACTTCTTCAAACCTAATCATACAATAATATGTGTGAAAGTATGTGGTTAACTACATGAGAACTTACCTTATAACACTGTATTAGAAACTACATACTTAACGTCTTCAAAACTAACGATACAACACTGTATGTGAAACTACATGCTTACCTTCTTCAAAACTAAAGATACAACACTGTGTGTGAAACTAGATGCTTAACTTATTCAAAACTAATGGTACAACACTATGTGTGAAAATATGTACTTAACTACATGAGAACTTACCATATAACACTGAATTAGAAACTACATGCTTAACTTCTTCAAAACTAACGATACAACACTGTGTGTGAAATTACATGCTTAACTTCGTCAAAACTAACAATAAATACTGTGTGGGAAACTATGTGCTTAATTACATAAGAACATACCATAAAACAGGGTATTAGAAACTACGTGCTCAACTTCTTAAAAACTAACGATACAACACTGTGTGTGAAATTGGCTGCTTAACTCCATGAGAACTTACCATATAACACTGTATTAGAAACGAAGTGCTTAACTTCTTCAAAACTAACGATACAACACTGCGTGTGAAACTAGATGCATAACTTTTTCAAAACTAACGATACAACCCTGTATGTGAAACTAGGTGCTTAATTTCTACCAAAATAACGATACAACACTGAGTGTAAAAATACATGCTTAACTTCTTCAAAACTAACAATACAACACTGTGTGTCAAATACATGCTTAACTTCTTCAAAACTAACGATACAACACTGTGTGTGAAACTACAAGCTTAACTTCTTCAAAACTAACGATACAACACTATGTGTGAAATTATGTATTTAACTACCTGAGATCTTTCCATATAACACTGTATTAGAAACTACGTGCTTAACTTCTTCAAAACTAACGATACAACACTGCGTGTGAAATTAGGTGCTTAACTTCTTCAAAACTAACGATACAACACTGTGTGTGAAAGAACATGCTTAACTTCTTCAAAATTAACTATACAACACTGGGTGTGAAACTATGTGCTTAACTACATGAGAACTTCCCATATAACGCTATATTAGAAACTACGTGCTTAACTTCTTCAACACTAACGATACAACACTGTGTGTGAAACTAGGTGCTTAACTTCTTCAAAACTAAGGATACAACACTATGTGTGAAATTATGTGCTTAACTACATGAGAACTTACCATATAACAGTGTAATAGAAACTACGTGCTTAACTTCTTCAACACTAACGATACAACACTGTGTGTGAAACTAGGTGCTTAACTTCTTCAAAACTAAGGATACAAAACTATGTGTGAAAGTATGTGCTTAACTCATGGGAACTAACCATATAACAGTGTAAGAGAAACTACGTGCTTAACTTCCTCAAAACTAAGGATACAACACTGTGTGTGAAATTAAATGCTTAATTATTTCAAAACTAACATTACAACACTGTGTGTGAAACTATGTGCTTAACTACATGAGAACTTGGCACAAAAGACTGTATTAGAAACTACGTGGTTAACTCTTCAAAACTAACTATACAACACTGTGTGTGAAACTAGGTGCTTAAATTATTCCAAATTAACGATACAACACTGTGTATGAAAATACTTGCTTAACTTCTTCAAAAGTCACGATACAACACTGTGTGTGAAACTATGTGCTAAAGTACATGGGATCTTACCATATAACACTCTATCAGAAACTACGTGCTTAACTTCTTCGAAACTAACTATACAACACTGTGTGTGAAATTAGGGGCTTAACTTCTTCAAAACTAACGATACAACACTGAGTGTGAAACTAGGTGCTTAACTTCCTCAAAACTAACGATGCAACACTGTGTGTGAAATTACATGCCTAATTATTTCAAACTAACGATACAACACTGTGTGTGAAACTATGTGCTTAACTACATGAGAACTTATCATATAACACTGTATTAGAAACTACGTGCTTAACTTCTTCAAAACTAACGATACAACACTGTGTGTGAAATTAGGTGCTTAACTTCTTCAAAACTAACGATACAACACTGTGTGTGATAGTACATGCTTCAATTCTTCAAAACTAACGATACAACACTGTGTGTGAAACTATATGCTTAACTACATGAGAACTTACCATATAACACTGTAATAGAATCTACGTGCTTAACTTCTTCAAAAACAACAATACAACACTGTATGTGAAACCAGGTGCTTAACTTCTTCGAAACTAACGATACAACACTATGTGTGAAACTATGTCCTTAACTACATGAGAACTTACCATATAACACTGTATTAGAAAGTACATGCTTAACTTCTTCAAAACTAACGATAAACACTGTGTGTGAAACTACATGCTTAACTCCTACAAAACTAACGATACAACACTGTGTGTGAAACTAGTTGCTTAACTTCTTCAAAACTATTGATACAACACTATGTGAGAAACTATGTGCTTAACAACCGGAGAACTTACCATATAACAGGGTAGTAGAAACTACGTGCTTAACTTCTTCAAAACTAACGATACAATACTCTGTGTGAAATTAGGTGCTTAACGTCTTCAAAACTAACGATACAACACAATGTGTGAAACTATGTGCTTAACCACATGAGATCTTACCATATAACACTGTATTAGAAACTACGTGCTTAACTTCTTCAAAACTAACGATACAACACTGTGTGTGAAATTAGGTGCTTAACTTCTTCAAAACTAAGGATGCAACACTGTGTGTGACAGTACATGCTTAACTTCTTCAAAACAAACGATACAAAACTGTGTGTGAAACTATGTCCTTAACTATATGAGAACTTACCACATAACACTGTCTTAGAAACTACACGCTTTAATTCTTCAAAAGTAACGATACAATACTGTGTGTCAAACTAAATGCTTTACTTCTTCAAAACTAACGTTACAACACTTTGGGTGAAACTAGGTGCTTATTTCTTCAAAACTAACGATAAAACACTATGTGTGAAACTATGTGCTTAACTACATGAGATCTTACCATATAGCAGTATATTAGAAACTACGTGCTTAACTACTTCAAAATTAACGATACAAACCTGTGTGTGAAAATAGGTGCTTAACTTCTTCAAAACTAACGATACAACACTGTGTGTGAAATTAGGTGCTTAACTTCTTCAAATCTTACGATACAACACTGTGTGAAAGTACATGCTTAACTTCTTCAAAAGTAACGATACAACCGTGTGTGTGAAACTATGTGCTTAACTACATGAGAACTTACCATAAAACACTGTATTAGAAACTTCGTGCTTAACTTCTTCAAAACTGACGATAAAACACTGTGTTTGAAATTAGGTGCTTAACTTCTTCAAAACTAACGATACAACACTGTGTGTGATAGTACATGCTTTACTTCTTCAGAACTAACGTTACAACACTTTGGGTGAAACTAGTTTCTTAACTTCTTCAAAACTAACGATACAATACTGTGTGTGACAGTACATGCTTAACGACTTCAAAACTAACGATACAAGACTGTATGTGAAACTATGTGCTTAACTACATGAGAACTTACCATACAACACTGTATTAGAACCTTCGTGCTTAAGGTCTTTAAAACTAATGATACAACACTGTGTGTGAAACTACATGCTTACCTTCATCAAAACTAACAATACAACACTGTGTGTGAAACTAGGTGCTTAACTTCTTCAAATTTAACGATACAACACTATGTGTGAAACTATTTGCTTAACTACATGAGATCTTACTATATAACACTTTATTAGAAACTATGTGCTTAATTTCTTCAAAACTAACGATACAACACTGTGTGTGAAACTACATGCTTAACTTCTTCAAAAGTAACGATACAACCCTGTGTGTGAAACTATGTGCTTAACTACATGAGAACTTACCATATAACACTGTATTAGAAACTTTGTGCTTAACTTCTTAAAAACTGACGATAAAACACTGTGTGTTAAATTAGGTGCTTAACTTCTTCAAAACTAACGATACAACACTGTGTGTGATAGTACATGCTTCAATTCTTCAAAACTAACGATACAACACTGTGTGTGAAACTATGTGCTTAATTACATGAGAACTTACCATATAAAACTGTATTAGAATCTACGTGCTTAACTTCTTCAAAAACAACAATACAACACTGTATGTGAAACCAGGTGCTTAACTTCTTCGAAACTAACGATACAACACGGTGTGTGAAACAAGGTGCCTTATGGATTCAAAACTAACAATACAACACTGTGTGTGAAGCTACATGGTTAACTTCTTGAAAACTAAATATACAACACTGTGTGTGAAATTAGGAGCTTAACTTCTTCAGAACTAACGATACAATGCTATGTGTGAAACTATGTGCTTAACTACATGAGAACTTACCATATAACACTGTATTAGAAAGTACGTGCTTAACTTCTTCAAAACTAACGATAAACACTGTGTGTGAAACTACATGCTTAACTCCTACAAAACTAACGATACAACACTGTGTGTGAAACTAGTTGCTTAACTTCTTCAAAACTATTGATACAACACTATGTGAGAAACTATGTGCTTAACAACCGGAGAACTTACCATATAACAGGGTAGTAGAAACTACGTGCTTAACTTCTTCAAAACTAACGATACAATACTCTGTGTGAAATTAGGTGCTTAACGTCTTCAAAACTAACGACACAACACAATGTGTGAAACTATGTGCTTAACCACATGAGATCTTACCATATAACACTGTATTAGAAACTACGTGCTTAACTTCTTCAAAACTAACGATACAACACTGTGTGTGAAATTAGGTGCTTAACTTCTTCAAAACTAAGGATGCAACACTGTGTGTGACAGTACATGCTTAACTTCTTCAAAACAAACGATACAAAACTGTGTGTGAAACTATGTCCTTAACTATATGAGAACTTACCACATAACACTGTCTTAGAAACTACACGCTTTAATTCTTCAAAAGTAACGATACAATACTGTGTGTCAAACTAAATGCTTTACTTCTTCAAAACTAACGTTACAACACTTTGGGTGAAACTAGGTGCTTATTTCTTCAAAACTAACGATAAAACACTATGTGTGAAACTATGTGCTTAACTACATGAGATCTTACCATATAGCAGTATATTAGAAACTACGTGCTTAACTTCTTCAAAATTAACGATACAAACCTGTGTGTGAAAATAGGTGCTTAACTTCTTCAAAACTAACGATACAACACTGTGTGTGAAATTAGGTGCTTAACTTCTTCAAATCTTACGATACAACACTGTGTGAAAGTACATGCTTAACTTCTTCAAAAGTAACGATACAACCGTGTGTGTGAAACTATGTGCTTAACTACATGAGAACTTACCATAAAACACTGTATTAGAAACTTCGTGCTTAACTTCTTCAAAACTGACGATAAAACACTGTGTTTGAAATTAGGTGCTTAACTTCTTCAAAACTAACGATACAACACTGTGTGTGATAGTACATGCTTTACTTCTTCAGAACTAACGTTACAACACTTTGGGTGAAACTAGTTTCTTAACTTCTTCAAAACTAACGATACAATACTGTGTGTGACAGTACATGCTTAACGACTTCAAAACTAACGATACAAGACTGTATGTGAAACTATGTGCTTAACTACATGAGAACTTACCATACAACACTGTATTAGAACCTTCGTGCTTAAGGTCTTTAAAACTAATGATACAACACTGTGTGTGAAACTACATGCTTACCTTCATCAAAACTAACAATACAACACTGTGTGTGAAACTAGGTGCTTAACTTCTTCAAATTTAACGATACAACACTATGTGTGAAACTATTTGCTTAACTACATGAGATCTTACTATATAACACTTTATTAGAAACTATGTGCTTAATTTCTTCAAAACTAACGATACAACACTGTGTGTGAAACTACATGCTTAACTTCTTCAAAAGTAACGATACAACCCTGTGTGTGAAACTATGTGCTTAACTACATGAGAACTTACCATATAACACTGTATTAGAAACTTTGTGCTTAACTTCTTAAAAACTGACGATAAAACACTGTGTGTTAAATTAGGTGCTTAACTTCTTCAAAACTAACGATACAACACTGTGTGTGAAAGTACATGCTTAACTTCTTCAAAAGTAACGATACAACCCTGTGTGTGAAACTATGTGCTTAACTACATGAGAACTTACCATATAACACTGTATTAGAAACTTTGTGCTTAACTTCTTAAAAACTGACGATAAAACACTGTGTGTTAAATTAGGTGCTTAACTTCTTCAAAACTAACGATACAACACTGTGTGTGATAGTACATGCTTCAATTCTTCAAAACTAACGATACAACACTGTGTGTGAAACTATGTGCTTAACTACATGAGAACTTACCATATAACACTGTATTAGAATCTACGTGCTTAACTTCTTCAAAAACAATACAACACTGTATGTGAAACCAGGTGCTTAACTTCTTCGAAACTAACGATACAACACGGTGTGTGAAACAATGTGCCTTATGTATTCAAAACTAACAATACAACACTGTGTGTGAAGCTACATGGTTAACTTCTTGAAAACTAAATATACAACACTGTGTGTGAAATTAGGAGCTTAACTTCTTCAGAACTAATGATACAATGCTATGTGTGAAACTATGTCCTTAACTACATGAGAACTTACCATGTAAGACTGTATTAGAAAGTACGTGCTTAACTTCTTCAAAACTAACGATAAACACTGTGTTGAAACTACATGCTTAACTCCTACAAAACTAACGATACAACACTGTGTGTGAAACTAGTTGCTTAACTTCTTCAAAACTATTGATACAACACTATGTGAGAAACTATGTGCTTAACAACCGGAGAACTTACCATATAACAGGGTAGTAGAAACTACGTGCTTAACTTCTTCAAAACTAACGATACAATACTCTGTGTGAAATTAGGTGCTTAACGTCTTCAAAACTAACGACACAACACAATGTGTGAAACTATGTGCTTAACCACATGAGATCTTACCATATAACACTGTATTAGAAACTACGTGCTTAACTTCTTCAAAACTAACGATACAACACTGTGTGTGAAATTAGGTGCTTAACTTCTTCAAAACTAAGGATGCAACACTGTGTGTGACAGTACATGCTTAACTTCTTCAAAACAAACGATACAAAACTGTGTGTGAAACTATGTCCTTAACTATATGAGAACTTACCACATAACACTGTCTTAGAAACTACACGCTTTAATTCTTCAAAAGTAACGATACAATACTGTGTGTCAAACTAAATGCTTTACTTCTTCAAAACTAACGTTACAACACTTTGGGTGAAACTAGGTGCTTATTTCTTCAAAACTAACGATAAAACACTATGTGTGAAACTATGTGCTTAACTACATGAGATCTTACCATATAGCAGTATATTAGAAACTACGTGCTTAACTTCTTCAAAATTAACGATACAAACCTGTGTGTGAAAATAGGTGCTTAACTTCTTCAAAACTAACGATACAACACTGTGTGTGAAATTAGGTGCTTAACTTCTTCAAATCTTACGATACAACACTGTGTGAAAGTACATGCTTAACTTCTTCAAAAGTAACGATACAACCGTGTGTGTGAAACTATGTGCTTAACTACATGAGAACTTACCATAAAACACTGTATTAGAAACTTCGTGCTTAACTTCTTCAAAACTGACGATAAAACACTGTGTTTGAAATTAGGTGCTTAACTTCTTCAAAACTAACGATACAACACTGTGTGTGATAGTACATGCTTTACTTCTTCAGAACTAACGTTACAACACTTTGGGTGAAACTAGTTTCTTAACTTCTTCAAAACTAACGATACAATACTGTGTGTGACAGTACATGCTTAACGACTTCAAAACTAACGATACAAGACTGTATGTGAAACTATGTGCTTAACTACATGAGAACTTACCATACAACACTGTATTAGAACCTTCGTGCTTAAGGTCTTTAAAACTAATGATACAACACTGTGTGTGAAACTACATGCTTACCTTCATCAAAACTAACAATACAACACTGTGTGTGAAACTAGGTGCTTAACTTCTTCAAATTTAACGATACAACACTATGTGTGAAACTATTTGCTTAACTACATGAGATCTTACTATATAACACTTTATTAGAAACTATGTGCTTAATTTCTTCAAAACTAACGATACAACACTGTGTGTGAAACTACATGCTTAACTTCTTCAAAAGTAACGATACAACCCTGTGTGTGAAACTATGTGCTTAACTACATGAGAACTTACCATATAACACTGTATTAGAAACTTTGTGCTTAACTTCTTAAAAACTGACGATAAAACACTGTGTGTTAAATTAGGTGCTTAACTTCTTCAAAACTAACGATACAACACTGTGTGTGATAGTACATGCTTCAATTCTTCAAAACTAACGATACAACACTGTGTGTGAAACTATGTGCTTAATTACATGAGAACTTACCATATAACACTGTATTAGAATCTACGTGCTTAACTTCTTCAAAAACAACAATACAACACTGTATGTGAAACCAGGTGCTTAACTTCTTCGAAACTAACGATACAACACGGTGTGTGAAACAAGGTGCCTTATGGATTCAAAACTAACAATACAACACTGTGTGTGAAGCTACATGGTTAACTTCTTGAAAACTAAATATACAACACTGTGTGTGAAATTAGGAGCTTAACTTCTTCAGAACTAACGATACAATGCTATGTGTGAAACTATGTGCTTAACTACATGAGAACTTACCATATAACACTGTATTAGAAAGTACGTGCTTAACTTCTTCAAAACTAACGATAAACACTGTGTGTGAAACTACATGCTTAACTCCTACAAAACTAACGATACAACACTGTGTGTGAAACTAGTTGCTTAACTTCTTCAAAACTATTGATACAACACTATGTGAGAAACTATGTGCTTAACAACCGGAGAACTTACCATATAACAGGGTAGTAGAAACTACGTGCTTAACTTCTTCAAAACTAACGATACAATACTCTGTGTGAAATTAGGTGCTTAACGTCTTCAAAACTAACGACACAACACAATGTGTGAAACTATGTGCTTAACCACATGAGATCTTACCATATAACACTGTATTAGAAACTACGTGCTTAACTTCTTCAAAACTAACGATACAACACTGTGTGTGAAATTAGGTGCTTAACTTCTTCAAAACTAAGGATGCAACACTGTGTGTGACAGTACATGCTTAACTTCTTCAAAACAAACGATACAAAACTGTGTGTGAAACTATGTCCTTAACTATATGAGAACTTACCACATAACACTGTCTTAGAAACTACACGCTTTAATTCTTCAAAAGTAACGATACAATACTGTGTGTCAAACTAAATGCTTTACTTCTTCAAACCTACGTTACAACACTTTGGGTGAAACTAGGTGCTTATTTCTTCAAAACTAACGATAAAACACTATGTGTGAAACTATGTGCTTAACTACATGAGATCTTACCATATAGCAGTATATTAGAAACTACGTGCTTAACTTCTTCAAAATTAACGATACAAACCTGTGTGTGAAAATAGGTGCTTAACTTCTTCAAAACTAACGATACAACACTGTGTGTGAAATTAGGTGCTTAACTTCTTCAAATCTTACGATACAACACTGTGTGAAAGTACATGCTTAACTTCTTCAAAAGTAACGATACAACCGTGTGTGTGAAACTATGTGCTTAACTACATGAGAACTTACCATAAAACACTGTATTAGAAACTTCGTGCTTAACTTCTTCAAAACTGACGATAAAACACTGTGTTTGAAATTAGGTGCTTAACTTCTTCAAAACTAACGATACAACACTGTGTGTGATAGTACATGCTTTACTTCTTCAGAACTAACGTTACAACACTTTGGGTGAAACTAGTTTCTTAACTTCTTCAAAACTAACGATACAATACTGTGTGTGACAGTACATGCTTAACGACTTCAAAACTAACGATACAAGACTGTATGTGAAACTATGTGCTTAACTACATGAGAACTTACCATACAACACTGTATTAGAACCTTCGTGCTTAAGGTCTTTAAAACTAATGATACAACACTGTGTGTGAAACTACATGCTTACCTTCATCAAAACTAACAATACAACACTGTGTGTGAAACTAGGTGCTTAACTTCTTCAAATTTAACGATACAACACTATGTGTGAAACTATTTGCTTAACTACATGAGATCTTACTATATAACACTTTATTAGAAACTATGTGCTTAATTTCTTCAAAACTAACGATACAACACTGTGTGTGAAACTACATGCTTAACTTCTTCAAAAGTAACGATACAACCCTGTGTGTGAAACTATGTGCTTAACTACATGAGAACTTACCATATAACACTGTATTAGAAACTTTGTGCTTAACTTCTTAAAAACTGACGATAAAACACTGTGTGTTAAATTAGGTGCTTAACTTCTTCAAAACTAACGATACAACACTGTGTGTGATAGTACATGCTTCAATTCTTCAAAACTAACGATACAACACTGTGTGTGAAACTATGTGCTTAATTACATGAGAACTTACCATATAAAACTGTATTAGAATCTACGTGCTTAACTTCTTCAAAAACAACAATACAACACTGTATGTGAAACCAGGTGCTTAACTTCTTCGAAACTAACGATACAACACGGTGTGTGAAACAAGGTGCCTTATGGATTCAAAACTAACAATACAACACTGTGTGTGAAGCTACATGGTTAACTTCTTGAAAACTAAATATACAACACTGTGTGTGAAATTAGGAGCTTAACTTCTTCAGAACTAACGATACAATGCTATGTGTGAAACTATGTGCTTAACTACATGAGAACTTACCATATAACACTGTATTAGAAAGTACGTGCTTAACTTCTTCAAAACTAACGATAAACACTGTGTGTGAAACTACATGCTTAACTCCTACAAAACTAACGATACAACACTGTGTGTGAAACTAGTTGCTTAACTTCTTCAAAACTATTGATACAACACTATGTGAGAAAATATGTGCTAAACAACCGGAGAACTTACCATATAACAGGGTAGTAGAAACTACGTGCTTAACTTCTTCAAAACTAACGATACAATATGTGTGTGAAATTAGGTGCTTAACGTCTTCAAAACTAACGATACAACACAATGTGTGAAACTATGTGCTTAACCACATGAGATCTTACCATATAACACTGTATTAGAAACTACGTGCTTAACTTCTTCAAAACTAACGATACAACACTGTGTGTGAAACTACATGCTTTACTTCTCCAAAACTAACGTTACAACACTTTGGGTGAAACTAGGTGCTTATTTCTTCAAAACTAACGATAAAACACTATGTGTGAAACTATGTGCTTAACTACATGAGATCTTACCATATAGCAGTATATTAGAAACTACGTGCTTAACTTCTTCAAAATTAACGATACAAACCTGTGTGTGAAAATAGGTGCTTAACTTCTTCAAAACTAACGATACAATACTGTGTTTGACAGTACATGCTTAACGACTTCAAAACTAACGATACAACCCTGTGTGTGAAACTATGTGCTTAACTACATGAGAACTTACCATATAACACTCTATTAGAAACTACGTGCTTAACTTCTTCAACACTAACGATACAACACTGTGTGTGAAACTAGGTGCTTAACTTCTTCAAAACTAAGGATACAACACTATGTGTGAAACTATGTGCTTAACTACATGACAACTTACCATATAACACTGTATTAGAAACTACGTGCTTAACTTCTTCAACACTAACGATACAACACTGTGTGTGAAACTAGGTGCTTAACTTCTTCAAAACTAAGGATACAACACTATGTGTGAAACTATGTTCTTAACTCATGGGAACTTACCATATAACAGTGTAAGAGAAACTACGTGCTTAACTTCCTCAAAACTAAGGATACAACACTGTGTGTGAAATTAAATGCTTAATTATTTCAAAACTAACATTACAACACTGTGTGTGAAACTATGTGCTTAACTACATGAGAACTTGGCACAAAAGACTGTATTAGAAACTACGTGCTTAACTCTTCAAAACTAACTATACAACACTGTGTGTGAAACTAGGTGCCTAAATTATTCCAAATTAACGATACAACACTGTGTATGAAAATACTTGCTTAACTTCTTCAAAAGTCACGATACAACACTGTGTGTGAAACTATGTGCTAAACTACATGGGAACTTACCATATAACACTCTATCAGAAACTACATGCTTAACTTCTTCGAAACTAACTATACAACACTGTGTATGAAATTAGGGGCTTAACTTCTTCAAAACTAAAGATACAACACTGAGTGTGAAACTAGGTGCCTAACTTCCTCAAAACTAACGATGCAACACTGTGTGTGAAATTACATGCCTAATTATTTCAAAACTAACGATACAACACTGTGTGTGAAACTATGTGCTTAACTACATGAGAACTTATCATATAACACTGTATTAGAAACTACGTGCTTAACTTCATCAAAACTAACGATACAACACTGTGTGTGAAATTAGGTGCTTAACTTCTTCAAATCTTACGATACAACACTGTGTGTGAAAGTACATGCTTAACTTCTTCAAAGTAACGATACAACCGTGTGTGTGAAACTATGTGCTTAACTACATGAGAACTTACCATATAACACTGTATTAGAAACTTCGCGCTTAACTTCTTCAAAACTGACGAGAAAACACTGTGTGTGAAATTAGGTGCTTAACTTCTTCAAAACTAACGATACAACACTGTGTGTGATAGTACATGCTTTACTTCTTCAAAACTAACGTTACAACACTTTGGGTGAAACTAGGTTCTTAACTTCTTCAAAACTAAGGATACAATACTGTGTGTGGCAGTACATGCTTAACGACTTCAAAACTAACGATACAACACTGTATGTGAAACTATGTGCTTAACTACATGAGAACTTACCATACAACACTGTATTAGAACCTTCGTGCTTAACGTCTTTAAAACTAATGATACAACACTGTGTGTGAAACTACATGCTTACCTTCATCAAAACTAACAAGACAACACTGTGTGTGAAACTAGGTGCTTAACTTCTTCAAATTTAACGATACAACACTATGTGTGAAAATATTTGCTTAACTACATGAGATCTTACCATATAACACTTTATTAGAAACTATGTGCTTAACTTCTTCAAAACTAACGATACAACACTGTGTGTGGAACTACATGTTTAACTTCTTCAAAACTAACGATACAACACTGTGCGTGAAATTAGGTGCTTAACTTCTTCAAATCTTACGATACAACACTGTGTGTGAAAGTACATGCTTAACTTCTTCAAAAGTAACGATACAACCCTGTGTGTAAAACTATGTGCTTAACTACATGAGAACTTACCATATAACACTGTATTAGAAACTTTGTGCTTAACTTCTTAAAAACTGACGATAAAACACTGTGTGTTAAATTAGGTGCTTAACTTCTTCAAAACTAACGATACAACACTGTGTGTGATAGTACATGCTTAACTTCTTCAAAACTAACGATACAACACTGTGTGTGAAACTATGTGCTTAACTACATGAGAACTTACCATATAACACTGTATTAGAATCTACGTGCTTAACTTCTTCAAAAACAACAATACAACACTGTATGTGAAACCAGGTGCCTAACTTCTTCGAAACTAACGATACAACATTGTGTGTGAAAATACATGCTTAACTTCTTCAAAACTAACAATACAACACTGTGTGTGAAACTACTTGCTTAACTTCTTCAAAACTAACGATACAACACTGTGTGTGAAACTACATGCTTAACTTCTTCAAAAGTAATGATACTACACTGTGTGTGAAACAAGGTGCTTAACCTCTTCAAAACTAACAGTACAACACTGTGTGTGAAACTACATGCTTAACTTCTTCAAAACTAATGATACAACACTGTGTGTGAAACTAGGTGCTTAACGTCTTCAAAACTAACGATACAACACTCTGTGTGAAAGTACATGCTTAACTTCTTCAAAAGTAACGACACAACACTATGTGTGAAACTATGTGATTAAATACATGAGATCTTACCATATAGCACTGTATTAGAAACTACGTGCTTAACTTCTTCAAAACTAATGATACAACAATGTGTGTGAAATTAGGTGCTTAACTTCTTCAAAACTAACGATGCAACACTGTGTGTGACAGTACATGCTTAACTTCTTCAAAACTAACGATACAACACTGTGTGTGAAACTATGTGCTTAACTATATGAGAACTTACCATTTAACACTGTATTAGAAACTACGGGCTTACCTTCTTCAAAAGTAACTATACAACACTGTGTGTGAAACTACGTGCTTAACTTCTTCACAACTAACGATACAACACTGTGTGTGAAACTACATGCTTAACTTCTTCAAAACTAGCGATTCAACACTGTGTGTGAAATTAGGTGCTTAACTTCTTCAAAACTAACGATACAACACTCTGTGTGAAACTACATGCTTAACTTCTTCAAAACTAACGATACAACACTGTGTGTGAAACTACATTCTTAACTTCTCCAAAACTAACGATACAACACTATGTGTGAAACTATATGCTTAACTACATGAGAAGTTACCATATAACAGTTTATTAGAAACTACGTGCTTAACTTCTTCAAAACAAACGATACAACACAGTGTGTGTGAAAATAGATGCTTAACTTCTTCAAAACAGAGTCCTCTGTGATGTCCCAGATTCCTTTGTGATGTCACAGTTTCCACGTGAAGTCACAGAATCTTTTCTGATATCTGAGAGTTCTGTGTGATAAATCAGAGTCCTGTGTTGTCCCGCGCTACTGTCTCGCCAGCAAGAACGACGCAGAACACTCGGATCCTTCTGCAGTAAAGCTTTAATGCATCTTGAGAGATAGATGATCAGCTTCTTAGAGGGAGACCCCAAGCTAAGAAACCCAGCCCCTTATATAAGCCTAGGAGCTCCGAGTGAGACGTATAGAGCCGGGATTGGTGGTTTGCACATCACCCCAGATGACGCCACGGGAGAGGCACAGCTTAAACGGTTAACTCCAACTGACAGCAGATGTCAGCGCCATCTTCTAACGGTTAACTCCAACTGACAGCAGATGTCAGCGCCATCTTCTAACGGCAATAGCGATAGCGAGGGCGGCTCCTCACATCTCCCCCTATTCATTTATTTTTGAAGCAATAGGACACCCACAACTTTGGAGTGGAGATAGAGGTCAAATCCCCATGTGCAAATTCGGAACATGTACAAAGCTCCTCTCCAGGGTCTTATCCCCAGAGAGAGCCCTGACCAGTCCGATGTCGTTTTTCTGGGGGAAGGAGATCATGACATAGAACCTTCATGCAAGATGACTTATCTCCCAGGAGAAAGTCGTTATACCGCAGACCTCTCCTGTGCAGTGCTTAGCCTTGCAACTCCTTGGGCTGCTGAAGCCTACCCACTCTATCCCGTGCAATGAGACTAGCCTCGTGGGGTGCAAGAGCTGGGAGGCCAGCGACCTATTGCTTTAACATGGTTAACCAAATGTCAGGGAGGCTCCGTGTTCTAAGGCAGCAAGTGCTTGTGCCACCACCACTTTGTCTCTTTTGTTTGGGCTCTGAGCTTACACACCATCCAAAGCATCAACACTATTCCACAGCAGAGAACTAGGCTAAATGATCCTACCCCCACCCATTCCTTAAAATAAGAAAATGCAGATGAAATCCAGGAGGAGAGGCCTTCCATCAGAGAAAGATCCAGATGCGTCGAATTCACTTGCAGGATCGCCATTCTCAACTCACGGAGTGTCTGCTCAAACTCAAAAGTCCAATTCTGTAATAAATGTTGAGACAGAGCTTGTGACAGGTTAGCTGCTCTTGTAAAATTCTCATATTGTACTGAAGTGACACAAAGGCCAGGCAACTTTTGTTCACATCCCAATTGGGCCATCTGCCACAATATATCCAATTGTTCCTGAACCAAATTAATCTGTTGGTTTACCAACATCAGGCCTCCTTGTATCTGAGAATTGGCAGTGGCCTGTTTATCTAGGACCATGGTCACAGTGGCCTATAGTTCATTAATGGTTTGAGTTGTCTGCACAGTGGCAGAAAGTGCAAGGGCCGAGGCGGTAACCGAAGCAGTAACCGCGGCGGTGGCTATCAGGCCCACAATAATAGCAGAGATCCCAAAAATCTCGCTTTTCCCTAAACAAACTCAAATTACTTGGCGTCTCAACAGGAACTGGAACAAATCGAGGCATGCGCATTACCAAAGCAAAAGGGTGCTTAATAGCATCCCAGCATAATGCATAAAAACAATTCTAAACAGAGCAATTTATTTCTTTCTGATTCTTACCTAAGGTATCATTACTCACAACCCAATTAAAGGGCAGCTGAATAATTAGTTCTCTTAAAAGGGGTATACTTAACATTGGAGGAGGACCAATCAGATGATCCATAGCTCTGTCCCTCACTCAGACTGTTGCCTAATGCCCCTTTCCAATCAAAAGTAATCTGTCCCTTCTCACTATCATAGGAGAAAGATCAGTATATGATGGTCCATTGTCTGTTTTTAAAATTCTGGGTTTTCCCCAAGCACTCCAGGCCTCAAGGCAATGTTGAATCACATATGAGGCCTTTTCCCCTGCTAGGGGTGTGGCGAACATTACGCCAGAACAGGTGTCAACAGAAACATGAACATATTGAAGCCTTCCAAAAGAGGGAATATGAGTAACATCCATCTGCCACATCTGCAATGGTCTAATGCCACGTGGGTTTATTCCCATGTGGGGAGTAGGTAAGAATTCGCAGCAATTCTGGCATTGAGTAACAATTTCCCTAGCCTCTTTCCTGGATAGAGCAAAACGACGGCGTAAGGTCTCAGCCGTCACATGAAAGCGCTTATGGAATTCTTTTGCTGCTTGTGCATGGGTAGACCAGCTTTGTAGCCTTGTCCGCTAAGTCATTCCCTAAAGACATGGGACCTGGGAGTCCAGAATGTGCTCGGACATGGGTAATGAAAACAGGAAATCTCCTATTTAACAAGGCAGCTTGTATCTTTTGAAAGATGTTAGCAACTATGCTGGAGGATCTTATTATTCCAGCTATCTCAAGGAGATTAACTGCATTAACCACATAAGAGGAATCTGATACAATATTGAGGGGTCCTGGAAAAGCCTCAAGAACCTCCAGTACTATCAGACATTCTACAACTTGAGGTGAAGTTTCATTATATTGTTTAGATATAGCCCTATCCTTGACCACATAAGCTCCCATACCAGTTTTTGATCCATCAGTGTACACCACAGTCCCATCTGGGAGTGGGTCTTTAGCTGTCACTTGTGGAAACACTATAGCCTGGTTTAGGGCAAACTGTAAAATTGGATGCTTTGGAAAATGATTATCAATTTGTCCTGAAAAGGAAGTAACTAAAACTGCCCAATCACTAGATGTGGCTGCCAAGGTCTGAACTTGTGCAGCAGTATAAGGCACAATGAAGGAATCAGGATCCCTGCCAAAATGTGTAACAGCTGCTTTTATTCCGCGAAGCGCGAGCTGTGCAACAGCATCAGGGTACCAGTCAATAATCTTAGCAGGGGAAGCATTTGGATGAATCCAAAGTAATGGTCCATGTTGCCACAGGACTGCAGTTGGCAATTGAGCTGTCTTAAAAACACACAGATTAAAAGGCAGTGACTCCTCAATACGTTGTAATTGTACTTCCTGTAAGGCCTCTTCCACCATCTGTAAGGCTCGGTGGGCGGCAGGGGTAAATTTTCTGGGTGAGGAGATATGAGGCTCACCCTCCAGGAGATCGAAGAGGGGTTTTAGATCAGCAGATGGAATTTTTAAAAAGGGCCTCAACCAATTTATATCTCCCAGAAGTTTCTGAAAATCATTTAATGTTTGTAAG
This sequence comes from Mesocricetus auratus, assembly GCF_017639785.1. NCBI lineage: Eukaryota > Metazoa > Chordata > Mammalia > Rodentia > Cricetidae > Mesocricetus > Mesocricetus auratus. The sequence continues at coordinate 28,883 of NW_024429223.1, forward strand.
TGGTCTTTGCAAATTTCTATTTTCTGAGGAACTATATTTTTGGGAGTAATCATTGAGCCCAAAAAGAGGCCTGTATCTGCAATTTGAACCTTTTCTGAGGCAATCTCTAATCCCCACTGTTTTAATTCAGCCACCAGCATGGGGAAAGCCTTTTGTAAAACATCTAACTCTTTGTGACAAATAAGAATATCGTCCATATAATGGATAACGATTAAAGATGTAAATTGCTTCCTAATTGGCTCCAAAGCCTCCTGCACATACAGCTGACATATTGTTGGGCTATTGGCCATGCCTTGCGGCAGTACCTTCCACTGAAATCTCTTGTCTGGTTCCATATGATTAAGAGAAGGGATAGTGAAGGCAAACCTTGGTCTATCCCGTGGGTAAAGTGGAATAGAGAAGAAACAATCCTTAATATCTATAATAATAAGCTTCCAATCTTGAGGAAGTGCAGAAAGCAAAGGAAGTCCTCTTTGAACAGGGCCAAAAAGATGCATCTGATTGTTAATGGCCCGCAGGTCATGGAGTAATCTCCACTTCCCAGATTTCTTCTTAATAACAAAAATTGGTGTATTCCATGGGGAGGTAGAAGGCTCTAGATGCCCCAGCCGTTCCTGTTCTTGCACTAATCTTGTGACAGCCTCTAATTTTTCAGAGGATAGAGGCCATTGAGAGACCCATAATGGCTCCTCTGTTTTCCATGGTATGGGTCGTGAAGCCTCAACGGCCCCTAAATAAAACCCAGTCCTTTTCTACCCCGATTTCCGTGTTGCGTAATGGGTGTTATTCTGCCTTGTTCTTGCCTACCCAAGCCTCTACCGTTTGTATACCCCATCTTTGCCATAATGGCTGATGCCTGGGGGAGTATTCATTAGTTAGGGTCATGCCCATGGCTTGTAACACATCCCGTCCCCATAAATTTACAGGGAGTGGCAACACATAGGGGGTAAAACATCCCTGTTTGCCCTCAGCATTCTGCCAGGTTAAGGCTGAGGCACTGATGGCAGGAGAGGACTGGTATCCAAGACCTTGTAGAGAATGAGATGAAACAACAGTGGGCCAAGACTTCGGCCACCAATGGAGTGAAATAATGCTTTTGTCTGCTCCCGTATCCATTATCCCTTCAAATTCTTTTCCATTAATTAACAATTTTATTGTAGGTCTCTCATTTAGGGGTATAGCCAGATAGGCTGAATCACTTCCAGAAGATCCCATAGCCCTTTTTTGTAAAGTGTAGGTTTCTCCATCCCCGAGGGAGGGCAGCAACACCAGTTGTGCAATTCTATCTCCCTGCTTTATAGAAAATACACCCCGAGGGCTAGAACAGAGAACTTGAATCTCCTCTTTATGATACGGGTCAACAATTCCAGGATATATAATGAGTCCCTGTAAAGTTAAGGAGCCACGGCCCAGAATAAGCCCAATGGTGGCAGGGGCAAAGGTCCAGGGGAATGGACTGGGACCGGTTGAACATTCATTTGGGGCATGAGTAAGAAGTCGGAGGCGGCACGCAAGTCCATTCCGGGGTTCCTCGGAAACCTCTACTTCCTCTTGATTGCTTTTCTGAAATTGGTTCCCATATTTCTGAGGGCCCTGGGACCATGGGCCCCGTGACCCGTTTTTTGATTGGGGTACCTTGGGTTCTTCAATAGGGGGCAGAAGCCTCCCTTTTACATCCCGGACTGACCTGCATTCGCTAGCCCTATGATAACCTTTACCACAACGATGGCAAAGCTTCGATTCTCTTGTTCTTTCAGGGGCTTGACAATCTTTCTTAAGGTGCCCCATTCTCCCACAATTAAAACAAGCTTTTCGACTAGATAAATCTCTATACCTGTGCGTTTGTAAAATGGCGGCAGCTAGTCCTGCATTGGTTAGGGGTCCCCCAGCTCCCTGCACACTCTGAGCCAATCTTGTAAACCTTTGCTTTTGCGAGGGGCGATAGCCGCTCGACATTCCTGGGTTGCTTGTTCATAGACAAGTTGCTCAATCAGGGGCATAGCTTGTTCTGAATCACCAAAGATGCGACTGGTGGCCTCTGTCATTCTGGCCACAAAGTCTGAAAATGGCTCTTGGGGTCCTTGGACAATCTTTGTAAGGTGTCCACTGGACTCTCCCCTTTTTGTGAGGGCCTTCCATGCTTTAATAGCGGCGGCCGACACCTGACCATAGACACCCCAGATGTAGTTGGTTTGATTAAGGGCATGTTGACCCTGACCTGTCAGCATTTCAAATGTCCACTGCCTCTGATTCTCATCTTCAGCCGTGGCATTAACTCTAGCTTGTGCCTGGGCTGCATCATACCAGAGAGCCTTCCATTCCATGTATTGTCCCATGTTGGGAAGCACTGCTTTCACTGTCGTCTGCCAGTCAGTGGGAGTCATGGCAAAATTAGCAAGCCTTTCCACCTGTAATGTGGTAAAGTTAGCATTGACCCCATAATTACGAACGGATTCGGCCAATTCTTTGATTTGATTGTAATCTACAGGGGTATGTACTCTTCCGCCTTCCACATTCTCGAATACTGGAAAAGCCATTTGTATTTTTCTCCGTTCCTCTAAAGGTAAAAAGGAGTCAGTACCAGTATTCAGCCGAAGCTCATACGGGGGAGGCGCTGAGGGGCGTGAGCCCGCCGGATTTATAGGTGGTGGCCTCACATTCATTTTTGTTTTCAGTGGCCGGTGTCTATCAGGGTGATATCTTTCTTCCTCATACCGTGCCACCTCCTCCTCTAGACCACCTTCTTCGCTAGAATCTAGAGTGTCAGAATCAGAATTATCTAGCTCCAAGGCTTCTAGCTCTACTGTAGGGTATAGACTAGATTCTGGCTTTTTCTTTTTCTTAGATTTGTTAGGGGGTGAATGATCACTCCCTTCTTTCTCTCCCCCTTTCTTAACTTCTTGGGGAGGGCCTTTTTTCTTAGACATGTCTTTCCTTTTGCGAGCTCCCATTCTCTCACTCCGTTCAGTTTCTGACATGCTATCCTGAACTTCCTCTAAGGTTCCCTGACTTTCTACTATAGCAGGGTAACAGGCCTCGTCCTCCAAGCAGTTTTTAACTAGCTTCCAAATGGCTTTGGTACCTAAGTGGAGATCTCCTTCTGCATGCTTCCTGTCTAGTTCTTTACCTAGCTTGTTCCATGAGGCCACAGTGAGGGACCCGGAACAAGCATACCATGGTGCCACTCTATCTACCTCCTTCACAAAATTTTGAAGTGTTCGTGGTGCAATTTTAAGATCTCTTTGTTTTAGCACAGTCTGTAGGGCAGTAACCACTGACTGTGACAACCCCATCGCGCTGGCGGCTTATCTAAAAAACGGCGCTCAACTCCGTTACCAGACTGACAGCACCAGACTGACAGCACCAGACTGACAGCACCAGACTGACAGCACCAGACTGACAGCACCAGACTGACAGCACCGTTCTGTCAGCACCAGCCACGATGAAGGAGAAGGACAAACAGGACTAGCACCAAAGCCTCCACTGACCCGTCCCACGGTGATGACAAACTAAGGCCAAAGTCGAGAAAGGGGGTGTTCAGGATAAAGCATACCTCTCTGAACTTACGTCCCTGCAGTTCTGAATCCGCCCCGTCTTCCGAGGGGTCTCCCGCGGCGCCGGCGATGTTGAAGAGTTCCCGGGTTTCGGTACCAGATGTCCCGCGCTACCGTCTCGCCAGCAAGAACGACGCAGAACACTCGGATCCTTCTGCAGTAAAGCTTTAATGCATCTTGAGAGATAGATGATCAGCTTCTTAGAGGGAGACCCCAAGCTAAGAAACCCAGCCCCTTATATAAGCCTAGGAGCTCCGAGTGAGACGTGTAGAGCCGGGATTGGTGGTTTGCACATCACCCCAGATGACGCCACGGGAGAGGCACAGCTTAAACGGTTAACTCCAACTGACAGCAGATGTCAGCGCCATCTTCTAACGGTTAACTCCAACTGACAGCAGATGTCAGCGCCATCTTCTAACGGCAATAGCGATAGCGAGGGCGGCTCCTCACACTGTGTGAGGTCACAGAGTACTGTGTGAGGCAAAATAAACCTGTGTCAGTTCAGAAAGTCCTGTGTGATTTCACAGAGTCCTTTGTTGGCTAATAGAGTTCTGTAGGAAGTCTTAGTGTCCAGTGTGTTATCACAGAGTCCTATGTGAAGCCATAGTTTCCTGTGTGAAGTCACTGAGTCATGTTTGAAGTCACAGAGTTCTGTGTTGTGTCATAGAGTCCTGTGTGAAGTCTTACTGTCCAGTTTGAATTCAGAGTGTCCTCTGTGATGTCACAGAGTCCTGTGTGTATTCAGAGTCCTGAGTGAAGTCAGAGAGTCGTATGTTAAGGAAGAATTCTGTATGAAGTCAGATAGTCATGTGTGAAGTCACAATTTCCTGTGTGAAATCACAGAGTCATGTGTGTTGTCATAGAGTCCAGAGTGAAGTAAAATGTTTCTGTGTGAAGTCATAGAATCCTGTATGAACTCATAAAATCCTGTGTGAAGTCACAGAGTCCTGTGTAAAGTCACTGAGTCTTGTGTGAGGTTCCAGAGTCCTGTGAGAGATCCCAGAGCCCTTTGGGAGTTCACATAGTCCTGTTGATATCAGAGTGTCCTGTGTGAAATCACATAGTGCTGTGTGATGTCATTGAGTCGTACATAAAGTCCCACATTCCTGTTTGAAATCACAGTGTCCTGTTTGAAGTCACAGAGTTCTGTGTGGAGTCATAGAATCCTGTGTGAAATCAGAGAGTCCTTTGTGAAATCACAGCATCCTATGTGAAATCACAGAGAGTCCTGTTTGAGGTCACAGTGTCTTCTGTGAAGTCACAATGTTCTGTGTAAAGTCATAGTGTCATGTGTGAAGTCACACACTCTTTTCTGATTTCACAGAATACTGTGTGATGTCAAAGTACTGTGTGAAGTCACAGAGTACTTTGTGAGTTGACATAGTCCTGTGTGAGGTACAGAGTCATGTGTGATGTCACAGATTCCTGTTTGAAGTTACAGAGTCCTGCGTGAATTCACAGAATCCTGTGTGATGTCACAGAATCCTGTGTGATATCACAGTGTCCTGTTGAAATCAGATCCCTGCTTGTAGTGACAGAGTCCAGTTCAAGTCACAGTGTCCTGTGTGAAGTCAAAAATTCATGTGTCAAGTCAGAGCGTCCTGTGTAGAGTCATAGAGTCTTGTGTGGATTCATAGTGTTCTTTGTCAAATCATAGAGTTCTGTGTGAAGTCAGAGAGTCATTTGTGAAGTCAAAGAGTCCTGTGTGAAGTCACAGATTCCTGTATGAGTTTACTGTGACCAGTGTGAAGTTACAGAGACCTGTGTGACATCACAGGTTTCTGTGTGAAGTCATTGAATCCTGTGTGAACTCACATTCCTGTGTGAAGTCATAGAGTACTGTGTGAAGTCAGAGTCCTTTGTTGGGTTATAGAGTCCTGTGTGTGTGAAATTTTAGAGTCCTGTGTGAGTTCACTGAGTACTGTATGATGTCAGAGAGTCCTGTGTGAAGTCACAGATCTCTGTATGAAGACAGAGAGTCCTTTGTGAAGTTACAGTCCTGTGTGAAGTGACAATGTCCTGTGTGATGTCAAAGAGTCCTTGTTGATGTCAGAGAGTCCTGTGTGAAGTTGCAGAGACCTGTGTTATATCATAGAGTTCTGTGTGAAGTCTTAGAATCCTGTGTGGTATCACAGAGTCCTGTGTGAGATCATAGAATACTGTATGAAGTCACAGTGTCCTGTGTGATGCCAGAGTCCTTTGTGAAGTCACAGTGTACTGCATGTAGTCACAGAGTACCGTGTGTGGCTACAGTTTCCTGTATGTAGTCACAGAGTCCTGTGTGAAGTCACAGTGTCCTGTATATTCACAGAATCCTGTGTGAGGCTATAGTTTCTTGTGTGAAGTCACAGTGTCCTGTGTGAAGTCACAAAATATTTTATCATGTAAGAGAGTCCTGTGTGATGTCTCAGACACCTGAATGATGTCACAGAATCTTGTGTCAGGTCACTGAATCCTGCATGATGTCACAGAGTCCTGTGTGAAGTCACAGAGTCCTGTATGAAGTCAATAAATCCTGAGTCAACTCCCATTCCTGTGTGCTTTCTGATAGTTCTGTGTGAGGTCATGATGTCATGATGACACAGAATCTTGTGTTAGGTCACTGAATGCTGTATGATGTCACAGAGACTATGTGAAATCCCAGAGTCCCGTATGAAGTCAAAGAATCCTGAGTCAACTCCCATTTCTGTGTGCTTTCTGATAGTCATTTGTGAAGTCACAGAGTCCTGTGTGAAATCATAGAATCCTGCGTGATGTCAGAGAATCCTATGTGAAGTCACAGTGTCCTTTGTGAAGTCAGAGAGTCCTTTGAGAATTCACAGATACCTGTATGAGTTTACAGTGTCATGGGTGAAGTGATAGTGTCCTGTGTGAATTCACAGTCTCCTGTGTGAAATCACAGAGTTTTTTTATGAAATCAGAGAATTCTGTGTGAGGTCTCAGAGTCCTGTATGATGTCACAGAGTCCTGTATGAAGTCATACAGTCCTTTGTGAAGTCAAAGAGTCCTGTTTGAAGACATAGAGTCCTGTCTGAAGTCATAGAGTCCTATGTGATGTCACAGAGTATGGTGTGAAGTCACAGTGTCCTATATGTTGTCACAGATTTCTGTGTGAGGTAACAGTGTCTTGTGTGAATTCACAGTGACCTGTATGAAGTCTCAGAGTCTTTTATCATGTCAGAGAGTCTTGTGTGATGTCTCAGAGACATGTAGGATGTCACCAAGTCTTGAGTCATGTCACATAGTCCTATGCGAATACCCAGTGTTGTGTTTGAAGTCAGAGAGTCCTGTGTGATGTCACAGATCATGTGTGGATTCAGAGTCCTGTGTGAAGTCAGAGAGTCCTGTGTGAAGTCAGTGATTCCTGTTTGAAATCACTGAGTCCTGTGTGAATTCTCAAAATGATGTCACAGCCTTCTATGTGATGTCACAGATTCATGTGTGAAGTCACAGAGTCCTGTATGAAGTCTGAGTGTATTGTGTCGAGTCAAAGAGTCCTGTGTGGAGTAATAGAGTTCTGTGTGATGTCAGAGAGACCTGTATGAAGGCACTGAATCCTGTGTGAGGTCACAACATCTTTTATGGTATCAGAAAGTCCTGTGTGATGTCACAGTATCCTATGTGTATTCACAGAATACTGTGTTATCTCACAACATCCTTATAAGTCCAGTGAGTACTGTGTGAAGTCATATTATGCTGTGTGAAGTTATGTGTCCTGTGTGATGTCACAGAGTCCTGTGTGATGTCACAGTGTCCAGTTGAAATCAGATTCCTTCATGATGTCACAGAGTCCTGTATGAAGTCACAGAGTCCTGTATGAAGACATAGAGTCCTGTGTGAAGTAATAGCCCTGTGTGAAGTCATAGTGTCTTGTATGTTGTTACAGAAATCTGTGTGAGGTCACAGTGTCTTGTTTTATATGACAGTGTCTGGTGTGAAGTCACAGAGTCTTATCATATCAGAGAGTCTTGTGTGATATATCAGAGTCCTGTATGATGTCACAGCATCTCGGGTGTTGTCACAGAGTCCTGTGTGTTGGTTCAATGCCCTGTTGAAGTCTGAGTGTTCTGTCATATTACAGAGTCCTGTGAGAATATCCAGTGTCTTGTTTGAAGTCAGAGAGTCCAGTGTGACGTCACAGGTCTTGTGTGGAATCAGAGTACTGTGTGAAGTCAGATAGTCCTGTGTGAAGTCAGAGGATACTTTTTGAAGTCACAGCATCCCGTGTGCGTTACAGTGTCATTAGTGAAGTTGCAGAATGTTGTATGATGTCACAGCTTCCTTTGTGATGTCACAGAGTCCTGTATGATATTATGAAATCTCATGTTAGTTCACAGTGTCCTGTGTGATGTCACAGTGACCTGTTGAATTCTAAGTCCTGTATGAGGTCACAGAGTCCTGTGTGAGGTCACAGAGTCCTTTGTGATGTCAAAGTGCCCTGTTGAAGTCAGAATCTTGTGTGATGTCAGAGTCCTGTGTGAATTCACAGTGTTCTGTGTGAAGTCAGAGATTCCTGCATGAAGTCACTGAGTCCTGTGTGATGTCAGAGGGTCCTGTATGAAGTCACATAGATCTTTATCAGGTTACGAGGTCCTGTGTGAAGTCATAGTGTCCTGTGTGAAATCACGGTGTCCTATGTGAAGGCATAGAGCCTTTTATGATGTCAGAGAGTCCTGTGTGAGGTCTCAGAGTCCTGTGTGAGGTCACAGAGACTTGTGTGACTTCAGTGAGTCCTGTATGATATCACAGGGTCCTGTTTGAAGTCTCAGAGTCCTGTGGGAGGTTACAGTGTCCTGTGTGAAGTCGCAGAGTGTTGTGGGATGTCACAGCATCATATATGATGTCACAGAATCTTGTATGTCACAGCGTCCAATGTGAGATCACAGAGTCCTGTGTGATGTCACAGAGGCCTGTGTGAAGTCACAGAGTCCTGTGTGAAGTCATAGAGTCCTGTGTGAATTCAGAGAGTCTTGTGTGGAGTCATAGAGACATGTGTGGAATAATGGAGTCCTGTATGAAGTAATAGAACCCTGTGTGAACTCACATTGCTTTGTCACAGATTACTGTATGATGTCATAGAATCCTGTGTGAACTCACAATCCTGTGTGATGTCACAGACTCCTTGTGAAGTCATATAGTTCTTTGTGATGTCACAGAGTCCTGTGTGAAGTCACTGTGTCTTGTGTGATGTTACAGAGTCCTGTGTGAAGTCACAGAGACCTTTATGATATCAGAGTGTCATGTGGGATGTACTGTGCGAAGTTTCCAGTATGTAGTCACAGAATCTTGTGTGTGGTCACAGTGAACTGTTTGAAGCCACAGAGTCTCTTATGATGTCAGAGTGTCCTATGCGATGTCTTAAAGTCCTGTGTGAGGTCACTGAGTCCTGTGTGGAATCATAGAATACTGTTTGGAGTCATAGAGTCCTACATGAGTCTTAGAATCATCTGTGAAGTCACAAAGTCCTGTGTGAGGTCAGAGTTCTTTGTGAAGTCACAGTGTCCTCTATGTATTCACAGAGTCATGTGTGAAGTCAGAGAGTCTTGTGTGGAGTTATCGAGTCCTTATGAAGTCATAGAATCCAGTGTGAACTCACATTCCTGTGTGATGTCAGAGTCCTGTATGATGTCACAGTGTACTGTATTTAGTCACAGAGTCCTGTGTGAAGTCACAGAGTCCTGTATAAAGTCAGAGAATCCTGAGTGAACTCACATACCTGTGTGATGATTCAGCATCCTGTGTGATGTGTCAAAAGTCCTTTCTGAGTTCACAGAATCCTGTGTGAGGTCACAGAGTTCATTGGGTGGTCACAGTGTCCTGTTGAAATCAGCAGTCCTGCATGATGTCATAGAGTTCTATGTGAAGTCACAATGTCCTGGGTGAAGTCAGAGATTCCTGCATAAAGTCACTGAGTCCTGTGTGAAGTAACAGATACCTGTATGAGGTTACAATGTCCTGTGTGAAGCCGTATTTTCATGTGTGAAGTCATGGTGTCCTGTGTGAAATCAAAGTGTCTTTTATGATGTCAGAGAGCCTGCATGGTGTCTTAGAGTCCTGTGTGAAGTTACGGAGTCCTGTGTGAAGCCACAGATACCTGTATGAGTTTACAGTGTGGTATGTGAAGTCATGGTGTACTCTGTGAAATCACAATGTCCTGCCTGTGTGAAATCACAGATTCTTTTATGATATCAGAGAGTCCTGTGTGATGTCTCAGAATCCCCTGTGAGGTCACTAATTCCTGTATGAAGTCGCAGAGTCCTGTGTGAAGTCATAAAGTCCTTTGTGAAATCACAGTCCTATGTGGAGTCATAGATTCCTGTGTGAAGTTATAGAGTCCTGTGTGAAGTCACAGATACCTGTATGAGTTTACATTGTCCTCGGTGAAGTCATAGTGTCCTGTGTAAAGCCACTTTGTTCTGTGTGAAATCACAGAGACTTTTATGAAATAAGAGAGTTCTGTGTGAGGTCTCAGAGTCATGTATGTTGTCACAGAGTAGCATGTGAGGTCAATTAATCCTGTATGATGTCACAGAGTCCTGTGTGATGTCACTGATTCCTGTATGAATTCATAGAATCCTGTGTGAACTCACATTCCTGTGTGATGTCACAGAGTCCTGTGTGAAATAATAATAAAGTCCTTTGTGAACTCACAGAGTCCTGTGTCGAGTCATAGAGTCCTGTGTGAAGTCACAGTGTCCTGTAAGTTGTCACAGAGTTCTGTGTGAGGTCACAGTGTCTTTTGTGAAGTCACAGTGTCTTGCGTGAAGTCACAGAGAGTTTTATCATGTCAGAGTGTCCTGTGTGATGTCTCAGAATCCTGTATGATGTCACAGAATCTCGTGTGAAATCAGAGTATCCTGTATGAAGTCACAGAGATTTTTATGATGTCAGAACATCCTGTGTGATGTCTCAGAGTAATGTATGATGTCACAGTGTCTTGTGTTGTAGGCTTCAGCGGACGCTGTAACGATAAGCGACACTTACTGGAAGTAAAACTAAGTATTTATTGTAGAATTTACTCACAAGATACCAAACAAGTGACGCAAACGAGACAACCCGTTTTTCTCTGCCGAGCCGGAAGCCAAACTCCAGGAAAAGAGACCGAGACTTCCTGTGTGCTGTCTTTTATACCTTCCCCCGTAACGCCCCCTAGCCATGCCCAAAAGTGGGCCTGGCTAGTGACGTAGTTCCGCCTACGTACATTTACGTCTTTACGTCCAGCCGTATACGTCTTTAGTCCTGCCTAATGTGGGTGTGGTTAGCGGTGTGGTAAACCGCCCTTTTATTACCTCATCTGTATGCGCCTCTAATAAGTCACATGTTTAATGGCGGCATCAGACTTCCTCCTACAATTCCCCTTTTAGTCTAAAAAGGACAAATAACTTGTGTCCATGAACAAAATGTATCAAACATCTATTCTATCTAAACCTAAACTTATCTGAAACACCCAAATATGAACATCTCCTTCCAATCCCAACTCTAAAATAATTGAAAACTAACACTAACAGGTGTAAACTATCTTATAATATCAATAGTAAGGAGAGGGGGCATGGAATTCTCAAAACTACTTCCTGCTGAGATGGGACGATGATAATCTCATGGGGACCTGTGAAAAGAAAAATGTTAGTATAACAAAATCTCAGTAGATCAGACAGTCTCTGTATAGCAGGAGATGCTTGATTGAAGTTCTAGTGTTGATTGAAGCTCTCATCTTGAAGCTCCTGCCAGATTGTAGAAGATGTGCTATTTCAGTTTCTTGGTCCGGAGTTGTGTAGAGTGATGTAGTTTCAAGCCAGTTTCAGGATGGTGCTTGTCAGGTGGAGTCAATGATGTGAGGCAGTTCAGATGCCTCCAGTCGAATCAGGTGATGTCAAGGAAGTGGATCCTCATTCTCTTTCTGAAGCAGTTGAAGATTGCTGTCAGGAAATCCCTTGTTCTCTGGAAAACTCAAACATTAATGTTAACAAAGAAATATTTTAACTTTCATATGTATGCATACAGAAGAGGTGACAATAGGAAAGATGGAAAACCTGGAGGAAATTAGACTGTTCAGAAAAAGAAATCCACAGATAACAGTCCCTCATTTTATTTCTTCTGTCTTATATCAATGGCTCTTTGATATAATACAGAAAGTCTGAATTGTATTTAAATAATATGCTTGAGTTTAGCGTAGGAGAGCCAATCCAACTCCAAAGTCAGCTTCAGTTAAATGAATGGGGACTGAGGTATGTGAAGAAATAAAGATAAAAGGGTACTATGAAAAAACAATATAAAGAGATTTATATTGTGAGTTACTGTGTGTCTGATGGTCCTCAGGGTAGCTATTCATTCTTCTACAGGAATCCATATGTCCAGTATTCTTTGCTGAGTTTACCTGTGAAGACAAAAAACAAAACACTTCTCTTTCCTTTTAGGAGATCACTTTACCCAGGGTGGATTATGAATTTATAGAGGAGATGTTATCTTCCTCCTCCTGAGATGTTTTCTGTTCTGATCGAATTTTAATTAATTTTGATGGAACCCAAACCTTTTCTTCTCCTGTGGAAACAAAAGCATAACCCCTTCCCCAACGTAACACATATCCTGGTTTCCAGACTGAGGTCATAACATCCTTAAAATACACCGGTTGGTTCAGTTCAGAAGTCTTCTCTGTAGTCCAGTGTCTTTCTGCTGCAGTTTGTCCTTTTTCATTAGCATTAAGAAAATTCAACGTTAGTAAAGCATTGTGTAACCTGTGTTTAGGTGTCTTTGTTTTCTCTGGCTGCTTATGAAGCATCTCTTTTAAGGTTCGGTTAGATCTTTCAATTATTGCTTGTCCTGTGGGATTGTAAGGTATACCAGTTACATGTTTTATATTATGATATTTGAAGAATTGTTCCAATTTACTGGAGACATATGCTGGACCATTGTCAGTTTTTATTGTTTTAGGTATACCCATAAGAGCCATCACCTCTAAGAGGTATGTAATAACAGAGTCAGCTTTTTCAGAGCTGAGGGCAGTAGCCCATTGGAAGCCTGAGAACGTGTCAATGGTATGGTGAACATATTTCAAACTGCCAAATTCTGGGAAGTGAACTACATCCATTTGCAAAACTTCATTTCTGTGAATACCTTTAGGATTACAACCTGCTGGTAATGGAGTTTGATTGTACAATGAGCAACTGGGACAATTTCTTACTATTTCTTTGGCTTGTTGCCAGGTGATAGAAAAATCCTTCTTTAAACCTTTGCTGTTAACATGGTGTTTCTTATGAAATTCTGAAGCTTCCAACACATTACCTACTAACAAATGATCAATTTCATCATTGTCTTGTGCCAGAGGACCTGGCAGACCTGTATGGGATCTGATGTGTGTTATATATATAGGATGAGTCCTGTTTCTGATGATTTCCTGCAATTGTAAAAACAATGAGGTTAATTCTGTATTATCAGGAACAAATTCTGCAGTCTCAATGTGCAAGACAACTCTTTCTGCATATTGAGAACCCGTGACTATATTGAGAGGCTCTGTAAAGTCTTTAAGTACCATGAGAATGGCATATAACTCTGCCTTTTGTACGGAGTTGTAAGGGCTTTGAACTACTTTACTTATATTTCCTGATTTATACCCTGCCTTACCTGATTTGTTTGCATCCGTGTAGAAGGTAAGAACTCCAGAAATAGGTGTTTGCCTCACGATACGTGGAAGAATCCAAATTGTTTTCTTTATGAATTTGATTCTTTCTGTTTTGGGATAGTTATTACTAATACTTCCCAAAAAGTCACTGCAAGCTATTTGCCAATACGCATTATCCTTCCATAAGGAGGAAATTTCCTCATTCGTTAAAGGTACAATAATTTCAGCTGGGTCTTTCCCAGTCAGTTGACGAAGCCTTAATTTACCTTTTAATATCAAATCTGAGACCTTTTCTATATAGGTTTTCAATTTTTTATTCTGTTTATGTGGCAGAAATACCCATGCTAGAATGATATCTTCCCTCTGCATTAATATTCCTGAGGGGTATTCTCTAGATGGTAAAATAACAAGAATACAGTCCAGATTTGGATCCACACGGTCTACATGTGCTTCTAATATTCTCTTTTCTACCCATTCTAATTCTTTTTCAGCCTCAGCTGATAGTACTCGTGGGCTGTTTAGGTCTTTATCTCCTTTTAAAGCCATTTTCAGGTGTTTTAAATCATGCCCTTCTACACCGATAATTGTCTGTAATTGAGAGATTTCTCCTAATAGTTTTTGAAGATCATTAAGAGTCCGGTAATGATCTCTTCTGATTTGTACTTTCTATGGTCTAATTTTCTGAGCATCTATTTTATAATCTAAATAGTTAATAGAATCTCCTCTTTGTATTTTTTCTGGGGAAATTTGTAATCCCCAGCGAGGCAAAATTTCCTTTACTGCCTCAAACATTTTTTCCAAAGTATCCTTATTTGAATCAGACAATAATATGTCATCCATATAATGATATATTAACGAATGTGAAAATTTTTACGAATTATTTCCAGAGGTTTACTCACAAAATATTGACACAAAGTTCGACTGTTTAACATACCTTGAGGTAGTACCTTCCACTGGAATCTCTGTACCGGACTGGAATTATTATAGGTATGTACCGTGAAGGCGAACTTTTCTCTGTCGTTTTCTTGTAACGGTATGGTGAAGAAACAATCTTTTAAGTTTACAACTATAATTGGCCAATCCTTAGGAATTAGAGAAGGTAACGGCATCCCAGGTTGTAGAGACCCCATAGGCTGAATTACCTTGTTGATGGCTCTAAGATCAGTAACCATTCTGCACTTACCAGATTTCTTCTTGACAACAAAAACAGGTGAATTCCATGCACTAGTTGATTCCTCAATATGTCCAGCATCTAGCTGTTCCTGAACTAACTTCTCCAAAGCCTCTAACTTCTCAGATGTCATAGGCCATTGACCCACCCAGATGGGTTCATCTGTCAGCCATTTTAATGTTAGAGCTTTTGGTTGCTCTGTAGGTTTGGCACTAGCATCTTGCTTCTGTACAGCCTGTACATTTGGCATCTGTTTTCTGTACTGTCTTACTATATTCTTTCTACCACTAAGAGCTTGTCTATAATTCCTAGCTGATACAGGAGGAATTTTAATCTGCGTATTCCATTGCTGGAGTAGATCACGACCCCAGAGGTTTATAGCAATATCTGCAACATATGGCTTTAACCTTCCTCTCTGTCCTTCTGGCCCAATAAAGTCAATCCATCTGACACTTTGTTTAACTTCAGATAGGGTTCCAATCCCTAAGAATTGAACATTAACCTCTTTCAAAGCCCAGTTGTGTGGCCAGGACTGCTGATTAAGGATAGTGACGTCACTTCCGGTGTCCAGTAATCCGTAAATCACCCTATTATTTACCTTAACTGGTTGCTTGGGTCTATGATATTGTATAGAAGTTTGCCAAAATATATGTTTTGTATCTCCTCCTGATGTAATTGATTCATCCTCTGGAGCTAATGTATTATCCAGTGCCGTATTATTTACAATGGGCAGTGGATCTTCTAATTGTCCTGGGAGAGGCTGTCCTCCACTGTCACTGGGAATGACCAGATAATCTTCCTATTCGGGGCTCCATTGAGCCCCGGAACCCCGTTTCCTGGCTTTAAAGATCTACCTTGTCTGTCTATTGTGGAAAAGCATTCATCAGCCCAATGGCGTCCCTTCCCACACCTCCTGTATAGACCAGGAAGCTTAGGCCTTCTGTTTGATGCATTCCTGGTAAAAGCATTATTTCTAGGAATGCGTTGTCTACAGTTCCTACTAAGATGTCCTATTCTACCACAGTTAAATCATGTTGTGTCTTTATGCCTATTAAAATTCTTAGAGATTGCCTTCCCTACCCAGGCCTCTATATCATCACAGGTAGGGTATTTGGCATCCTGGTGCCTCCTCAAGCCTGTAGAAATAGCTTCACCTACCCAAGCTCCTGTATCCTGAATTTTACATTCCAGGTTCGCTGTATGTAGGACCCATTCCTCCAATGGCGCTGATCTTATTTTTAATGGCCAAATTACCTGCCTGCATTGAGGATTCGCGTTCTCATACACCAAAGATTCTATAAGGAGACGCCTGGATTCTGGATTCGCTACCTGTACTTCTACTGCTCTGGATAATCTCTCTAAAAATTCAGTGAACCTTTCCCTTGGGCCCTGTAATACCTTGGTATAGGGTTGCATTATCTCTCCTGTTTCACATACCTTATCCAAGGCATTTAAAGCAGCTGTATGGCACAAAGACAACATGCGCTCGTCATATGCAGATTGAACCTGCGTGTCAGCGTCAGGACCCTCCCCAAGAATCTTGTCTTGGGGTACTTCATGACCATTCTGTAATTCCTGAATCTCTATAGCTTTTGCTTCTTGCCTCCATAAAGCTCTCCATTGAATTTGACAAGAATTTTCGAGCACTGCAGAGGCTAATTGGGCCCAGTCTTTTGGGGTTACTTTATTTACAGTAGCCCATGAGGTTAGGAGCTCTCTGACAAAGGGAGAATGAAGACCATACAAGACAATGGCCTCCTTAATATTCTTTAGCTCCTTCATCTGTATAGGCTCCCAGTGATAAGCAATGGGACCATTTGATTGTTTTTTCGTTGCTGGTTTTTCTGTTACAGATATTGGAAAAACCATAGGGGAATGCATAGCAACCTTAGGGAAATCATTCCAGCATTTGAGAAGTTTTGGGAAACTCCTGTCCTGACCTGTTGCCTGTATTTCTGATTCTGAAGTATCAGATTGAGCATCTTCTAATTCCTGCAGTCTATTCATCATTGTTTCTCTGAGCTCTTGAAGTTCTTGGGACAAATAATTTTCTAAGGATGTCATGGAATCTTTCATTTTTTTACATTCATCATTTACATGTGATTCCAAATTTCTAATATTCTCATCCTTAGAAAGTACCTCAATAGCATGTAAACTGCCTTCCACAAATGATATTCTATCAGTTAGTTTATCATTGCTCTCAGACATGGAACAATTCTTTTCTGTTAGCATTTCAATTTTATGTTCCAGTCTTTGTAATTTGCTAGTGAAATCATCAAACATGGAACCGTGTTTTCCGTTAAATGTTTCAACATTATGTTCCAAATTTTCAATTCTATCTGTGGAACACATTTTTCCTGATAGTAATTCAATTTTGTGTTCTGTCTCTTTAAACCTGTTCATCAGACCTACATTATCATTTTTAATATCCTGAATATTATCTACCAATCCTTTCTTACTCTCCTGCAATGAATTTTGCACTTCCTGAATCCTTTGTATTAAGATTTCAAAACTATCCTGCGATGACTGTATGACCTGTATAAGTTTAGTCCTATTTTTGAGCCATTTCATTAACAAAATTATATTGAGTATGAAGCTAATAATCACCATCGTGGGTAGGAAGTACCTTTCAGGTAGCTCCTCAACCCTTTCTAAAATCCCATCCATACAAAAAACAAGAAAATTCTTAACATCATGCATCATAATGTTAGCTGTTGACATTGTATAAATCAGTTACGTTTGTTACCAGTGGAGTAATTCAGGCCGAAATCAACAGGCTGCCAGTGAAAGAGCACGTGGCCGGAGTCAGCAGGCTGCCAGTAAAACAGCACGTGGCCGCAAGAGAAATCTTGGAATACCGCCTAACCTTACCGGCAGGTAGAAGGTGCTGGTTCCTGGTGGCAGGAATCGTGCCTTGCCGAGCGAAGTGGTGAGGAACTTAGCAAAAGGAGAGTCCACGTGTGCCTGGTCGGGCCGAGAGAAGCTGCTTTTCTGGGCGCCTGGATCCGAATTCCAATCCCGTTCCCGACACCAAACTGTAGGCTTCAGCGGACGCTGTAACGATAAGCGACACTTACTGGAAGTAAAACTAAGTATTTATTGTAGACTTTACTCACAAGATACCAAACAAGTGACCCAAACGAGACAAGCCGTTTTTCTCTGCCGAGCCGGAAGCCAAACTCCAGGAAAAGAGACCGAGACTTCCTGTGTGCTGTCTTTTATACCTTCCCCCGTAACGCCCCCTAGCCATGCCCAAAAGTGGGCCTGGCTAGTGACGTAGTTCTGCCTACGTACATATACGTCTTTACGTCCAGCCGTATACGTCTTTAGTCCTGCCTAAAGTGGGTGTGGTTAGTGGTGTGGTAAACCGCCCTTTTATTACCTCATCTGTATGCGCCTCTAATAAGTCACATGTTTAATGGCGGCATCAGACTTCCTCCTACATTGTGTGAAGTCTCAGTTTCCTGTGTGAAGTCACAGAGACTTTAATGATGTCAGAGCATCCTGTGTGATGTCTCAGTGTCCTTTAGATGTCTGCGAGTCTCGTGTGAAATCACTGTGTCCTTTGTGAATTCACAGAGTCTTTTATGATGTCAGAGCATCCTGTGTGAAGTCATAGAATCTTTTATGATGTCACAGTGACCTGTGTGATGTCAATGTACTTTGTAAAGTCACAGATTCCTGTATTGTGTCTTAGAGTCCTATGTGGAGTCAGCGTCCTGTGTGAAGTCAGAGAGTCCTGTGGGAAGTATTAGATTCCTGTTTAAAGTCACTCAGTCCTGTGTGGGTACAGTGTCATGTGTGAAGTTGCAGAATGTTGTATGATGTCACAGCATCCTATGTGATGTCACAGTGTCCTGTATGATGTCCCAGAGTCTCATGTTAGGTCACAGATCCCTGTGTGAAATCATAATGTCCTGTTGAATTCGAAGTCCTGTGTGAGGTCATAGAGCCTTTTATGATGTCTGAGAGTCCTGTGAGATATCTTAGAGTCCTGTGTGATGTCACAGAGTCTTGTGTGACTTCAGTAAGTCCTGTATGATGTCCCAGGGGCCTTTTTGCAGCCCCAGAGTCCTGTGTGGGGTTACAGTGTCCTGTATGAAGTCGTAGAGTGTTGTGGGGTGTCACAGCATCCTATATGATATCACAGAATCCTGTGTGTCACAGAGTCTAATGTGAGATCACAGAGTCCTGTATGATGTCACAGAGTCCTGTCTGAAGTCACAGAGTCCTGTGTTAATTCATAGAGTCCTGCATGAAGTCATAGAATCCTGTGTGAACTCACATTGCTGTGTGATATCACAGAGTCCTGTGTGTTGTCACAGATTACTGTATGAAGTTATAGAATCCTGTGTGAATTCACAATCCCATGTGATGTCACAGATACTGTTGTGAAGTCATACAGTTCTTTGTGATGTCACAGAGTACTGTGTAGTGTCATAGAGTCATGTGTGAAGTCATAGAATCCTGATTGATGTCACAGAATCCTGTGTGAGGTCACTGTGTCTCGTGTGATGTTACAGTGTCCTGTGTGAACACACAGAGACCTTTATGATATCAGAGTGTCATGTGTGATATCTCAATGTACAGTATGTAGTCACAGACTCCTGTGTGATGTCACAGTGTCCTGTATGAAGTCATAGATGCCTGTGTGTGCAGTCACAGTGACCTCTTTGAAGTCACAGAGTCTCTTATGATGTCAGAGTGTCATCTGTGATGTCTTAAAGGCTTGCATGAGGCCACTGAGTCATGGGTGGAATCATAGAATATGGCGTGGAGTCATAGATTCCTAAATTAGTCTTAGAATCATGTGTGAAGTCACAAAATCCTGTGTGAATTCAGATTCCTTTGTGAAGTCACAGTGTCCTGTATGAAGGCACAGAGTCCTGTGTGAAGTCACAGAATCCTTTATGAAGCATAGAGTCCTGTGTGAAATCATAGAATCCTGTGTGAACTCACATTCCTGTGCGATGTCACAAAGTGCTGTTTGGAGTCGTAAAGTCCTATGTGAAGTCACAGAGTCCTCATGATGTCACGGTGTCCATTGTGAAGTTACAGTCTCCTGTATGTAATCAGAGTCCTGTTGTGAGTTCACAGTTTCTTGTATGAAGTCAGAGTGTCCTGTGTGAAGTCACAAAGTCTTTTATGATGTAAGAGAGTCCTGAGTGATGTCTCAGATTCCTGTATGATGTCACAGAGTCTTGAATCTGGTGACTGAGTCGTGTATGATGTCACAGATTCCTGTGTTAAGTCACAGAGTCCTGTATGAAGTCAAAGAATTTTGAGTACACTCACATTCCTGTTTGTTGTCTGATAGTCCTGTTTGAGGTCACAGATTCCTGTGTGGAGTCATAGAGTATTGTGTGAAGTTGAAGAGTCCTGCATGAGTCAAAGAATCCTGTGTGAAGTCACAGAGTCCTGTGTGAGTCAGAGAGTCCTGTGATAATTCACACATACCCGTGTAAGTTTGCAGTGTCCCGTGTGAAGTCATAGTGTCCTGTGTTAAGTCCCAGTATCCTTGTGAAGTCACAGATTTTTATGAAATCGGAGAGTTCTGTGTGATCGCACAGAGACTTTCGTGAAGTCACAGAGCCCTGTATGAAGACACAGAGCCATGTATGAAGTTAAAGTTGTGTCTGAATTCACAGTGTCCTGTGTGATGTCAAAGAGTCCTGTGTGAAGTGACAGAGTCCTGTGTTAAGTCATAGAGTATTGTGTGAAGTCTTAGAGTTCTATATGATGTCAAAGAGTCCTGTGAGAAGTCAGAGAATCCTGTGTTATGTCATAGAGTCCTGTGTGAAGTCTTAGAGTTCTGTGTTATGTCACAGAGTCCTTTGTGAAGTGACAGTGTACTGTATGTATTTACAGAGTCCTGTGTGAGGTCACAGTGTCCAAAATGAAGGTGCACAGTCCTGTGTGAGTCATAGAATCCTGTGTGAACTCACATTCCAGTGTGATGTCCAGAGTCCTGTGTTTGTTCACAGCTTCTTGTGTGAAGTCATGGAGTCCTGTGTGATGTCACAGAGTCTTTCGATGTCACAGATTTTCTTGTGAGGTCACAGAGATCTGCGTGATGTCACAGAGTCCTGTGTGAAATCAGAGTCCTGTATGAAGTCACATAGCCCTGTGTGTAGTCACAGAGTCAGGTCTCAAGTAATAGTGTACTATGTGGAGTCAAAGAGTCCTGCATGAGTCAACGAATCCTGTGTGATGTCACAGAGTCCTGCATGATGTCACAGAGGCCTGTGTGTGGTCACAGTGTACTCCCTGAAGTCACAGAGTCTTTTATGATGTTATAGATTCTGCTGTGATGTGTCAAAGCCCTGTGTGAAGTCTGAGAGTCCTGTGTGAAGTCCCATTCCTGTTTGATGTCACAGAGTCACGTGAGAAGTCTTACATTCCTTTGTGAAACCACAGAGTACTGTGTGAGTTCACAGCGAATTTATGTTGTCAGAGAGTCCTGTGTGATGTCTCAGTGACTTATATGCAGTCACAGAATCCTGTGTGATATCACAGTGTCCTATATGTAGTCACAGATTCCTGTGTGAGGCAACACTGTCCTCTGTGAAGTTATGTGTCCTGTGTGAAGTCACAGTGTCCTGCGTGAACTTACAGAGTCTTTTATGATGTCAGAGTACTCTGCGATATCTCAGATTCTTGTAGGAAGTCACAGAGTCTTGTGACACGTCACTGAGTCCTGTATGATGTCACAGAATCCTGTGTGAAGTCACTGAGTCCTTTGAGAGGTCACAGCATATTTTATGATGTCAGAGAGTCCTGTGTGATGTCTCAGTGTCCTGTATATAGTCACACAATAATGTGTGATGTCACAGTGACCTATATGAAGTCACAGAGTGCTGTGTGATGTCATAGATTCCTGTGTGAACTCACATTCCTGTGTGATGTCACAGAGTCCATTGTGAAGCCATACATTCCTTAGTGAAGTCACAGAGTTCTGTGTGCAATCATACAGTACTGTTTGAAGTTATAGAGACCTGTGTGAAGTCACAGTGTCCTGTGTGAAGTCACAGAGTCTTTTTTGATATCAGAGCATTCTGTGTGAGGTCTCAGAGTCATGTATGATGTCACAGTGTATTGTGTGAAGTCATAGGTTCCTTGTGATGTCCCAGTGTCATATATGAAGTCATAGAGTCTTTTATAATGTCCCAGAGTTCTGTGTGATGTCACAGATTCCTGTATGAAGTCATAGAATCCTGTTTGAACTCACATCCCTGTGTGATGTCACAGAGTCCTATGTGAAGTCACACAGTCCTTAGTGAAATCACAGAGTCCTGTGTGAAGTCATAGAGTACTGTGTGATACTACAGGGTCCTGTGAGGTAACAGTGTCTTGTGTGAAGTCGCAGTGTCCTGTGTGATGTCATGGAGTCTTTTAAGATGTCAAATTGTCCTGTGTGATGTCTCATATTCCTTTATGATGTCACAGAATCTCGTGTGAATTCACAGTGTCCTATGTGAAGTCACAACGTATTTTAGGATGTCAGAGCATCCTGTGTGATGTCTCAGAGTACTGGATAATGTTACAGTGTCTTTTGTGAAGTCACAGGGTCCTGTGGGAAGTCACAGTGTCATGCGTGAAGTCATAGCATCTTAGATGGTGTCCTGTCTTTTGTGAACTCAGACAATATTGTTTGGAGTCATATAGTCCTGTGTGGAATAACAGAGTACTGTGTGACTTCAGAGATTCCTGTGTGAAGTAACAGTGTCCTGTGTGAAGTAACAGTGGCATGTATGAAGTCACAGGGTCTTTTATGATATCAAAGCATCCTGTGTGATGTCTCAAAGTCCTGTATGATGACACAGTGTCTTTTGTGAAGTCACAGGGTCCTGTGTGAAGTCATAGAGACTTTTTTTTTTCATGGCAGCTTTCTAATGGGCCTGGTCAGCTCTTTGTTTTAAAATTTTTTTATTTTATTTTCCAGTTTAAATTTAGATAAGAAACAAGTCAGTTCCAGGTCCCTCTCCCTTTCCCTCCCCTCCTCCCCTTCCCTCCCCCAACCCCCCCATTATCCCCTCATTCACCCAGGGAGGGTGAGACCCTCCAAGGGGGTGCCCATAGTCTGTGGTTTCATATAGGGCAGGGCCTAGATCCTTCCCCAAGAGTTCAGGGTGAGAGTGCACCTCACATTGTTCGATGGGAGTCCAAAGTCCGTGTGTATACTTGGGATGGTTACTGATCTGCTGCCCAAGGCTCAATAGATTACCTAGGCCTCCTCACTGACACCTACATTCAGGGGGGTCTTGATCAGTTCCATGCTGGATTCCAAGGCTGATGACCTGTTAAGAGAAGCTTTTTCCTTGCTTGCCAATTTGGTATATCCCCCGCCAGTCGCCTGGGCTCTGCCGCGCCAGCCTGGTTCTAGATCCGCATGAATCCCAAATAAACACACAGGAGGCTATATTAATTATGAAGCTGTTGGCCTTGTTCGTCTCTTACTGGCTAGCTCTGCCTTAAGTAATTACCCCATAATTGTTAATCTAAGTATGTTTCTTACCGGAGAATAGTTCCCGGTGTCCTACTCCCATGGCGTCACATGTTGACTCTCCTGTGTTTCTCCTACCCAGAATCCTCCTGGATTCCTAGCCCCACCTATCTAGATTCCTATTGGCCAGACAGTGCTTTATTAGCATAAGACTTCCCCAACATCTCCTCTTTTCTGTTTAAACAAAAAGAAAGGTCTTAACTTTAACACAGTCAAATTGTATATAACAGAACAGTTATCAAGTAAGAACATAGTTACAATATTTTAGCAAGATTTAAAGAACATATCATCCATCCCATCCTTGTGAGTCCAAAGTCCTATATGTAGCTTATCTTTTATCATAACTAAGGAAAACTATAATTATAACTATCTGTCTTCAACTCCATCAAAGACCACAGAAGGATAATATATAAACACTAGGATTGACAGAGACATCTTACTGCCTGGACAGCCACCCGAAGTTCCTCTGTAATGTTGGGGCATCCATCTTCAGCCCATAGGCCACAATGTGTCTGGAACACCTCTCAGCAAAGCAGGAAATTTCAAACTGTCCATCTGCGTTGGCAGTCTGTCAGTCATTTTTCTTTGTCCTGCAGAAAGTCTCGTAGACTCTTCATCAAGCAGGAACCCTGTAAGACTGAGTTCAGTAGTCACTTTCCTGTGGGTCCTGCATGTCCAGATGATACAACAACAGTCAAACAATCTAGGCAAGAGCAGTTTCTTGCCCAAATGGCTAATCTTGCCATGTTGAAAGCAAACTTTATAATGAGTTTCTTCGATGCCCATCTTCCTCTCAGACGTAATTGGTGCTGCCAGGAGCAGACATTTCTCATTGTCAAGACAAACCCTAAACCATTTTAAATGCCATGTTCTGAAGGTCTTTGAGAGGTTTGAAGACTGTCCATCTCAAATATATTTTTGTATATCTAGAAACCTAACTTATGTAACTAGAAATTCTATTATAAGTAACTATCTATAGTCTGTATTCAATTATGCATTACGTTGTAAAAGATCAGTATAAGCACAATACTTAATCAAGAGGAGAAATATAAGCATCACAAAATTGACCTTGATTTTGTCTCAATAAATGAAAAACAATACCCATACCATAATTCCCCTTTTTACCATTAAAAAAGATTGGCTGTGATCACTAGCCAATTATAAACAATCCCATTTAAATGAAAACAAAGATTTATAAACAAGATGGGAATTGGGACGTCGCTCATTCCAAACTGCTTCCTGCTGGAAGGGGGTGCTGTTTATACCATGGGGATCATGACAAAACTCAGAAATCTGTATAAGTCCGTATTTTCGGGGTCTGTAAAGCTGCATCATGTTAGCTATTTCAATTGTTGGAACATCTTATTCACTGCTTCCGGGGGTCTTGGTTCGTCAAACCACAGAAGTCTGGAAGAAATCCTCAGCTTTTTATGTTCTGTGGAAACATAAATTAAAACTCCTTTTCTGAGTAACATATCCTTATACTTAAATTTTGAAGTCAAGGCATTTTCAAAAGATAGAAGTTGGATTAATTCAGCAGCATTTATAATCAAGTGTACTTTAGCAGCCAAAAAACTGAAAAACACAAGAGCATACAGTATCCAGACTCTCTGTGTATTTTCCATCTTTACGTGGCTTATTTATTTATCTATTATTACTTTATTTATTTTACTTTTATTTATTTTTCTTTGAGACAGGATTTCTCTTTGGAAATCTGCCTGCCTCTGCCTCTGGAGTAAATCCTACCGGCGTGCGCCACCACAACACTGGCTTTTGTATTTATATACCACTTTGCCGTTTCAGTTTCTCTCTCAATCTCACGTATATTTTTAAACACACTGTAAACCTTCAGAAGTTTTTCTTTATCCAAGTCTGACTTTACTGTAAATCTTTATGTTTTTCTGGCCACATGTCTTATCTGTAAAACCGCGGCTGTTTTAAACTGCCGGTTTTTCCGTCAAGATGGCAGGGGTAAGCGTGACTCCAGCTTACCGCCTCAGTCCATGCTGACATCCAGCAAAAGCTGCCACTTCCAGCTGTACGTACACCCCTTTCAATCGGTAGCAGAGTCTCTTAAAACAACCTTGCTGTTTTTTTTCTTTTTTTTTTTTTATGCCGAGTCAGGAAGACTCCAGTAAGCGAGCCACGTGAATCTCGGCTTGTCGCTAGCAAAACAGAGCACACCTGAGAAAAATGCTGCTACCAAAAATCTGTGCTTCTCTCCATTCTTCTGTTTCTAAAATTCCTTTAAAGCTTTTGTTATTTTGCGTGGAAATTCATGATCCCACTCCTGATCACCATTTTGTTAAGAGAAGCTTTTTCCTTGCTTGCCAATTTGGTATATCCCCCCGCCAGTCGCCTGGGCTCTGCCGCGCCAGCCTGGTTCTAGATCCGCATGAGTCCCAAATAAACACACAGGAGGCTATATTAATTATGAAGCTGTTGGCCTTGTTCGTCTCTTACTGGCTAGCTCTGCCTTAAGTAATTACCCCATAATTGTTAATCTAAGTATGTTTCTTACCGGAGAATAGTTCCCGGTGTCCTACTCCCATGGCGTCACATGTTGACTCTCCTGTGTTTCTCCTACCCAGAATCCTCCTGGATTCCTAGCCCCACCTATCTAGATTCCTATTGGCCAGACAGTGCTTTATTAGCATAAGACTTCCCCAACAATGACCTTTGTCAGGTCAGCTGTTTCTGGGGGTTAAACCAGCCCAGTCTTAATCACTTTGAGCATCAGTCCTCCCTCTCTGTTACTGGCTTTCTTGAGTTCAGCTCAGTACTTAACTGAGGGAGTCTGCCTCTTCTTCGATCAGACACTAAATGAAGTTTCTGTTTCCCAGACTCTCTGGCCATAGGATTGTAGACTGGCACTCCCCAGATTTATGCCTAAAATTCATATATGAGAGAGTACATGCCATGTTTCTCTTTTTGTGACTGGGTTACCTTACTCAGGATGGTTTCTTCTAGTGTCATCCATTTGCCTGCGAATCTCAGGATTCCATTGTTTTTTTTCTGCTGAATAATACTCCATTGTGTAAATGTACCACATTTTCTCTATCCACTCTTCAGTTGAGGGACATCTATGTTGCTTCCAAGTTCTGGCTATTACAAATAAAGCTGCTATGAACATAGTGGAACAGACATCTTTGTTGTATGAATGGGCATCATTTGAATATATGCCTAAGAGTGGAGGTGCTGGGTCTTGTGGTAGGTTTATTTCCATTTTTCTGAGGAATCTCCATACTGATTTCCAAAGTGGCTGAACCAGTTGGCACTCCCACCAGCAATGGAGGAGTGTCCCCCTTTCACCACATCCTCTCCAGCATAAATTGTCATTGGTGTTTTTGATTTTAGCCAGTCTGACAGGACTGAGATGGTATCTCAGAGTTGTTTTGCTTTGCATTTCCCGGATGGCTAAGGATGTTGAGCACTTTCTCAAGTGCCTCTCAGCCATTTTAGACTCCTCTATTGAAAACTCTCTATTTAGTTCTGCAGCCCACTTTTTAATTAGGTCCTTTGATGTTTTGGAGACTTGCTTCTTGAGTTCCTTGTAAATTTTGGAGTTCAACCCTCATTCAGATGTGGGATTAGTGAATATTTTTCCAATTCTGTGGGCTGCCTTTTTGTCTTGCTGACTGTGTCCTTTGCCTTACAGAAGCTTCTCAGTTTCAGGAGGTCCCATTTATTAATTGTTCATCTCACTGTCTGTACTATTGGTGTTATGTTCAGGAAGCTGTCTCCTGTACCAATTCGTTCAAGGGTACCACCCACTTTCTCTTCTAAGATGTTTAGTGTGGCTGGATTTATGTTGAAGTCTTTGATCCATTTGGGCTTAAGTTTTTTGCATGGCGATAAACATGGGTCGATCCGCATTCTTCTACATGTCAGTCTCCAGTTATGCCAGCACCATTTGTTGAAGATGCTTTCTTTATTCCATTGTATATTTTTAGCTTCTTTGTCAAAGATCAGATGTTCGTATGTGTGTGGGTTAATACCCGGATTTTTAATTCAATTCCATTGGTCTACCTGTCTATTTTTGTGCCAATACCAAGCTGTTTTCAGAATTATAGCTCTATAATAGAGCTTGAGGTCAGGGATGGTGATGCCTCTGGACGTTGCCTTGTTGAACAGGGTTGTTTTGGCTATCCTGGGTCTTTTGTTTTTCCATAAAAAAATGATTATTCTTCTTTCAAGGTCTGTGAAGAATTGTGCTGGGATTTTAATGGGGATTGCATCGAATCTGTAGATTGCTTTTGGCAGGATTGCCATTTTTACTACATTGATCCTACCTATCCAAGAGCATGGGAGATCTTTCCATTTTCTGAGGGCTTCTTTAATTTCTTTCTTTAAAGATTCAAAGTTCTTGCGATACAGGTCTTTCACTTGTTTGGTTAGCGTTACCCCAAGGTATTTTATGTTGTTTGTGGCAATTGTAAAGGGTGATGTTTCTCTGATTTCTTTTTCAGCCCTTTTATCATCTGTATATCGTAGGGCTACTGATTTTCTTGAGTTGATCTTGTATCCTGCCACTTTGCTGAAGGTGTTAATCAGCTATAAGAGTTCCCTGGTAGAGTTCTTTGGGCCATTGATGTAAACTATCCTATCATCTGCAAACAGTGAAAGTTTGACCTCTTCTTTCCCAATTTGGATCCCCTTGATCCCCCTTTGTTGTTGTATGGCAATAGCAGAACTTCAAGTGCCATGTTGAAAAGGTATGGAGAGAGTGGACAGCCTTGTTTAGTTTCTGATTTTTGAGGAATTGCGTTGAGTTTCTGTCCATTTATTTTGATGTTGGCTGTTGGTTTACTGTATATAGCTTTTATTATGTTTAAGTATGTCCCTGTTATCCCAGATCTCTCCAAGACCTTCATCATGAAGGGGTGTTAGATTTTGTCAAAGGCTTTTTCAGCATCTAGTGAGATGATCATGTGATTTTTGTTTTTCAGCTTGTTTATATGGTGGAATACATTGATGGATTTTCGTATGTTGAACCATCCCTGCATCCCCGGGATGAAACCTACTTGATCGTGGTGGATGATTGTTTTGATGTGTTCTTGTATCCGATTTGCCAGTATTTTATTGAGTATTTTTGCATCAATGTTTATGAGGGATATTGGTCTGAAGTTCTCTTTCTTAGTTGTATCTTTGTGTGGCTTGGGGATCAAGGTTATAGAAGCGTCGTAGAAAGAGTTTGGCAAAGACCCTTCTGCTTCTATTGTGTGGAATACTTTGAGAAGAATTGGTATAAGCTGTTCTTTGAATTTCTGGTAGAATTCTGCACTGAGGCCATCTGGACCTGGACTTTTTTTGGTTGGGAGATTTTTGATGACTGCTTCTATTTCCATAGGGGTTATAGGTCTATTTAAATTGTTTATCTGTTCTTGATTTAGTTTTAGCAAGTGATAGCTATCCAGGAAGTCATCCATTTCCTTTAAATTTTTGAATTTTGTGGAGTACAGGTTTTCAAAGTATGACCTAATGATTCTCTGGATTTCCTCAGAGTCTGTTGTTATGTCCCCCTTTTCCTTTCTGATTTTGTTAATTTGCATGTTCATTCTCTGCTGTTTGGTAAGTTTGGACCAAGGTTTGTCTATCTTGTTGATTTTCTCAAAGAACCAACTCTTCGTTGCATTGATTCTTTGTATTGTTTTCCTGGTTTCTACTTTATTGATTTCAGCCTTCAATTTGATTATTTCCTGGCGTCTACTTCTCCTGGGGGAGTTTCCTTCTTTGTGTTCTAGAGCTTTCAGCTGTGATGTTAGTTCTCTAGTATAACTGTTCTCCTGTTTATTCATGTGAACACTTAGAACATAGAACTTAGAACATAGAACTGCTTTCAAAGTGTCCCATAGGTTTGGGTATGTTGTGTCTTCATTCTCACTGAATTTAATGAAGTCTTTAATTTCTTTTTTGATTACCTCTTTGACCCAGGGATGGTGCAGTTGAGCATTATTCAATTTCCATGAGTTTGTAGCTTTTCTGTAATTTGTGTTGTTGTTGAATTGTAATTTTAAAGCATGGTTGTCTGATAAGATGCATGGAGTTATTCCAAATTTTTTTGTAGCTGCTGAGGTTTTATATGTTGCCAAGTATATGGTCGATTTTTGAGAAGGTTCCATGTGGTGGTGAGAAGAAGATATATTCTTTTTTAAATGGATGAAATGTTCTATAGATATCTGCTAATCCCTGTTGGGTCATTACTTCTATTAGACCCTTTGCTTCTTTGTTGAGTTTCTGTCTGGTATTACTGTCTAGTGGTGAGAGTGGTGTGTTGAAATCTCCCACTATAACTGTGTGGGGCTTTAGATGAGATTTAAGTTCTAATCATGTTTCTTTTATGAATGTGGGTGCCTTTGCATTTGTGGCATAGATGTTTAGGATAGATACTTCCTCATGGTGGGTTTCACCTGTGATGAGTATGTAATGACCTCCTTCATCTCTTTTGATTGATTTTATTTTAAAGTCTAGTTTGTTAGATATTAGGATTGCTACCCCTGCTTGTTTCTTGGGTCCATTTGATTGAAAAATTATTTTTTCCCAACCTTTAGCTCTCAGGTAATGTCTGTCTTTGAGGGTAAGGTGTGTTTCTTGTATGCAGCAGAAGGAAGGGTTCTGTCTTCGAATCCATTCTGCTAGTCTGTGTCTTTTTATGGGTGCGTTAAGGCCATTAATATTGAGGGATAATAATTACCATTGATTGCTCATCCTTCTTCGATTTGCAGTGGTTGTTGTTGGTGGAATCATGTATGGAATTTCACCCCTTTGTTCTTGTGACTGTTGGTAGAAAGGGATTCTCTAATGCCTATGTTTTTCTGGTTGTAGTTAGGTTCCTTGGGTTAGAGTTTTCCTTCCAAAATTTTCTGTAGGGCTGGGTTAGTGGAAACATATTGCTTGAATCTAGTTTTGTCATGGAATATCTTGTTTTCTCCGTCTATAGTGATTGAGAGTTTTGCCGGGTATAGTAGTCTGGGCTGGCATCCATGTTCTCTTAGTGTAGGTAGAATATCTATCCAGGACCTTCTGGCTTTCAGAGTTTCCATGGAGAAGTCAGGTGTAATTCTGATAGGTCTGCCTTTATATGTTACTTGACCTTTTTCCTTAGCTGCTCTTAATATTCTTCCTTTCTTCTGTATGTTTGGGGTCTTGATTATTATGTGGCGAGGGGATTTTTTTTGTTGTCCACTCTATTTGGTGTTCTGTAGGCTTCTTGTACCTTCATTGGTATGTCTTTCTTAAGGTTGGGAAAGTTTTCTTCTATGATTTTGTTGAATATGCCTTCTGCCCCTTTCAGGTGGATTTCTTCTCCTTCTTCCATACCTATTATTCTTAGGTTTGGTCTTTTCATGGTGTTCCATATTTCCTGGATGTTTTGTGTTAAGCATTTGTTGGACTTAAGGTATTCTTTGGTTGATAAATCCATTTCTCCTAGAGTATTTTCAACACTTGAGATTCTCTCTTCCATGTCTTCTATTCTGTTGGTAATGCTTGTATCAGTAGTACCTGACTATTTGCCCAGCTTTTCTATTTTCTGCCTTTCTTCTGATCGTGTTTTTTAATGTCTCTATTTAAGTTTTCAACCCTTGCAGTGTTTCCATTGCTTCTTGCAATTTCCTGTTTAACTTTTCATCCATTTGTTGCCTTTTATAATTTTTTTGGTTTGTTCTTTCTTCCATTTCTTGCATTTTTTTTGGTTTGCTTTTTGTTCCATTTCTTGCATTTTGTGCTTTGTTTCTTCTTCCATTTCCTGCCTTTTTTGGTTTGTTTCTTCTTCCATTTCTTTCATTTTTTGCTTTGTTTTTCTACCATTTCTTGCATTTTTTGCTTTGTTTCTTCTTCCATTTCCTGCCTTTTTTGCTTCGTTTCTTCTTCCATTTCCTGCCTTTTTTCGTTTGTTTTTTCTTCCAATTCTTGCATTTTTTGGTTTGGTTTTTCTTCCACTTCTTTGAGCAATTTTCCTGTATCCTCTTTTAGGCCCTCTTTTTCACGAAAGTGGTTTTAAGGTCGTTCTCTTCTGCTTCGTTCGCATTGGAATGTTGGAGTCTTGCTGGTGTGGAGTCTCTAGAATCTGTCGGTGTCATATTTGTTTTTCTGTTGCTGAGTGTTTTTGTATTGTCTCTTTCCCATCTCTTCTTCTAGTGGGTGCAGAAAGAGCCCGTTACTTGTCTGAGGACCAGAGTTCCCTGTTGGTGGGTGCTGGGAAGTCCAATAATCTGGTGGTTCTTCTCTTCCTTGTCCTCGTTCTGGTCCCGTGGGTGGAGAAGAAGAACAGGAATCTGGGGCGCTTAGCCTCCTACCTGGTCCCCTGGACCCTATGCTGGGTCCTGTTGTACCTGATCCGGAACAGCTACTTCCCTGGTCTCCCTGGCTCCTCTGGTTTCCCGGTCTCCTTGGTGGGGAAAAAGACCTGGAGTCCGGGGTGCTTGGCTCCCGTCGGGATTGGAAGCTCCGTGCAGTTCCCTGGCGATCCGGGAAGCCGGCCTGTGTACCTGATGCTGCTGCATGAATAGCTGCTTCCCTGGACTCCCAGCCTCCTCTGGTTTCCTGGTCTCGTTGGTGGGAGAGAAAACCTGGAGTCTGGGGTGGTTGGCTCCTGCCGGGATTGGGAGCTCTGTGCAGTTCCCAGGCAATCTGCAGGCACTGGAACACAGGTCGGGAAGCCAGCCTGTTTACCTGATGCTGCCAGAGGAACAGCTGCTTCCCTGGACTCTCAGCCTCCTCTGGTTTCCTGGTCTCGTTGGTGGGAGAGAAGGTCTGGAGTCTGGGGTGCTTGGCTGCTGCAGGAACAGCTGCTTCCCTGGACTCCATCATAGAGACTTTTATGATGTCACACAGTCCTGTGTGATGTCAAAGTTCTGTGTAAAGTCACAGAGTCCTGTGTTGTGTCATAGAGTCTATTTGAAGTCTTTGAGTCCTGTGTGATGTCACAAAGTCCTATGTGATGTCATAGAATATTGTATTAATTCAGAGTGTCCTGTGAGATGTCAGAGAACTTTGTGAAGTCACAGTGTTTCTATGTAGTCACAGAGTCCTGTGTGATGCCAGAGTGTCCTGTTTGAAGTCAGAGAGTCCAGTGTGAAGTCATAGAATCCTGTGTGATCTCATTCCTGTGTGTTGTTACAGAGTCCTGTGTGAAAAATGAGAATCTTGTACTTTGTTATAGAGTCCTATGTGGAGTGAGAGAGTCCTGTGTGATGTTAGAGAGTCATTTGTGAAGTCACTGAGTACTTGGTGAGGTCACAGCATCTTTTATGATGTCAGAGAATCCTATGTGATGTCTCAGTGTCCTGGATGTAGTCACTGAATCCTGTGTCATTTCACAGTTTCCTGTATGAAGTCACAGAGTCCTCTGTGAGGTCCTAGATCACTGTGTGAAGACACAGATTCCTGTGCGATGTCACAAAGTCCTGTATGATGTCACAGAGTTTTGTGTGTGGTCACAGTGTCCTGTGTGAAGTCACAGGGTCTTTTATGATGTGAGAGTGTCTGCTGTGATGTCTCAATGACCTTTCTGATTTCACAGAGTCCTGCATGAAGTCTGAGAATCTGGTGTGAAGTCACAGCGTCCTGTATGAAGTCACAGTGTCCTCTATGTAGTTACAGAATCTTGTGTGAAGTCAGAGTTTCTTGTGTGAAGGCACAAAGTCTATTATGATGTTAGAGAGCCTTCTGTGATGTCTTATACTCCTGTATGATATCAAGAATCTTGTGTCATGTAACTGACTCCTGTTTGATGTCACAGAGTCCTGTGTGAAGTCACAGAATCCTGTATGAAGTAAAAAAAATCCTGAGTCAACTCATATTCCTTTGTGTTGTCTAATAGTCCTGTGTGAGGTCATAGAATCCTGTGTGAAGTCCCTGAGTCCTGTGTGATGTCAGATAGTCGAATGTGAAGTCACAGATTCCTGCATGAAATCACTGAGTCCTGTGTGACACCCAGAGAGTCCAGTGTGAAGTCAAAGATACCTGTATGAAGTCATAGAATGCTGAGTCAACTAACATTCCTGTGTGTTGCCTGAGAGTCCTGTGTGTTGTTTGCGAGTCATGTGTGAGGTCACAGATTCCTGCGTGAGGTCACAGAGTCCTGTATGAAGTCATAGAATCCTGATTAAACTGACATTAATGTGTGATGTCTCAGAGTCCTGTGTGAGGTCACAGAGTCCTCTGTGAAGTCAGCGAGTCCTGTTTGAAATCACAGAATCCTGTGTGAGGTTAGAGTGTCCTGTGTGATGTTGCAGAATGTTGTGGGATGTCACAGCATCCTATGTGATGTCACAGAGTACTGTATGATGTCACAGAGTCTTATGTGAGGTCACAGAGTCCTGTGTGAGGTCACAGTGCCCTGTTGAATTCAGAGTCCTTTGTGATGTCACAGAGTCCTGTATGAAGACACAGAGTCTTGTGTGAAGTAAGACAATCTTGTGTGGAGTCACAGGGTCCTGTGGGAAGTCACAGTGTCATGTGTGAAGTCATAGCATCTTAGATGGTGTCCTGTCTTTTGTGAATTCAGACAATCTTGTTTGGAGTCATAGAGTCTTGTGTGGAATAATAGAGTACTATGTGATTTCAGAGATTCCTGTGTGAAGTCACCAAGTCCTGTGTAAGGTCACAGCATCTTTTATGATGTCAGAGACTCCTGTGTGACATTTCCGTGTCCTGTATATACTCGCAGATTACTGTGTGCAGTCGCAGTGTCCATTACGAAGTCACAGAATCTTTTATGATGTCAGAGATTCCTCTGTGATGTCCTGTGTAGATTCAATGAGTACTGGGTGGAGTCATTGAATTCTGTATGAGTCATAGAATCCTGTGTGATCTCACATTTCTGTGTTATGTCACAGAGTCCTGTGTGAAGTCACAGTGTCCTGTATGTAGTCACAGAGTCCTGTGCGAAGACACCGAGTCCTGTATGAAGTCAGAGAATCCTGAGTGAACTCACATTCCTGTGTGATGTCTCAGAGACCATTGTGAGGTCACAGTGTCCTGTTGAAGTCAGAGTCCTGCGTGATGTCATGGAGTCCTGTGTGAAATCACATTGTCCTGTGTGAAATCAGAGATTCCTGCGTTAATTTACAGAGTCCTTTGTGGTGTCATAGAGTCCTCTGTGAAGTTTTAGAGTTCTGTGTGATGTCAAAGTGTCCTGGGTGAAGTCACAGAATACTGTAAGAAGTCACAGTATTCTGTGTGATGCCAGAGTACTTTGTGAAGTCACAGTGTACTGTATGTAGTCACAGATTCCTGTGCCAGGTCACAGTGTCCTGTTTGAAGTCTCAGAGTCCTGTGTGAAGTCACAAAATCCTGTATGAAGTCATAGAGTCCTGTGTGAAGTCATAGAATCTTGTGTGAACTCACATTCCTGTGTGATGTCACAGAGGCCTGTGTGGAGTCTCTGAGTCCTATGTGAATTCAGATTGTCCTGTGTGAATTCACCAAGACATTCATGAAATCAGAGAGTTCTGTGTGAGGTCACAGATTCCTGTATGATGTCACAGAGTCTCCTGTGAGGTCACTGAGTCCTGTATGATGTCACAGTGTCCTGAGTGATGTCACAGAGACCTGTATAAAGTCATGGATTCCTGTGTTAACTCACATTCCTGTATGATGTCACAGAGCCCTGTGTGAAGATATACAGTCCTTTGTGAAATGACACAGTACTGTGTGATATGACAGAGTCCTGTGTGAAGACAAAGTGTCCTGTATGTTGTCACAGAGTTTTGTGTGAGGTCACAGTGTCTTGTATGAAGTCAAATTGTCCTGTGTGAAGTCACAGAATCCTTCGTGATGTCAGATCGTCCGGTGTGATGTCTCAGGGTACTGTATCATGTCACAGAGTCTTGTGTGATGTCACAGAGTCCTGTGTGATGTCTCAAAATCCTGTGTGATATCACAGAGTCCTGTGTGGAATCATAGAATCCTGTGAGAGTCAGAGAATCCTGTGTAAAGTCACAGTGTCCTGTGTGAAATCACAGGCTATTTATGATGTCAGAGAGTCCTGTGTGATGTCCCAGAGTCATGTGTGAGTCTTTTATGAAATCAGAGAGTTCTGTGTTATGTCACAGAGTCTTGTGTGATGTCACTGAGTCCTGTATGATGTCACAGAATCATGGGTCATGTTACACTGTCCTGTGTGAATTCACAGGGTCCTGTGTGATGTCACAGAGTGCTTTTTGAAGTCATACTGTCCTTTGTGAAGTTACAGAGTCCTGTGTTGGGTCATGGAGTCCTGTGTGATGTCATAGAATCCTGTGTGATGTCACAGAGTCCTGTGTGAAGTCACAGTGTCCAGTATGTTGTCACAGACTATTGTGTTCTCACAGTGTCTTGTCTGAAGTTACAGTGTACTGTGTGAAATCACAGAGTCTTTTATGATGTCAAAGCTTCCTGTGTGATATCCTAGAGTCATGGATGATGTCACAGTTTCTTGTGTAAGTCACAGTTTCCTGTATAAATTCACAGTCTCCTGTGTGTAGTCAAAGAGTCTTTTATGATGTCAGAACCTATCTGTGTGATGTCTCAGAGTCCATATGTTGTCACAGTGTGCTGTGTGAAGTCACAGTGTCATATGTAAAATCCTAGAGTCTTTTATGATGTCACAGAATGCTGTGTGTGGTCACAGTGTCCTATGTGAAGTCACTGAGTCTTTTATGATGTCAGAGTGTCCGCTGCAATGTCTAAAATTCCTGTGTGAAGTCATACAGCCCTTTGTGAAGTGCCAGAGTCCTGTGTGGAGTCATAGAATCCTGTGTGAAGTGAGAGATTCCTGTGTGAAGTCACAGAGTCCTGTGTGAATTCACAGATACCTGTATGAGTTTACAGTGTCCTGGCTGAAATCATAGTGTCCTGTGCAATGTCACAGTGTCCATTGTGAAGTCACAGAGTCTTTTATGAAATCAGAGAGTTCTGTGTGATGTCACAGAGTCCTGTGTGAAGTCACAGTGTCCTGTATGTTGTCACAGTATTCTGTGTGAGTTCACAGTGTCTTGTGTGAAGGCACAGAGTCCTGTGTGATGTCCCAGTGTCCTGTTGAATTCAGAGTCCTGTGTGATGTCACAGAGTTTGGTGTGAAAACCCAGTGTCTTGTTTGAAGTCAGAGAGTCCAGTGTGACATCAGAGAGTCATGTGTGGATTCAGAGTCCTGTGTGAAGTCAGAGACTCTTTTTTGAAGTCAGAGAGTCCTGTTCCAATTCACAGAGACCTCTGTGAAATTACACTGTCCTATGTGAAGTTGCAGAATATTGTGGGATGTCACAGTATCCTAATGGATGTCACAGAGTCCTGTATGATATAACATAGTCACATGTGAGGTCACAGAGTCCTGTCACAGTGGCCTGTTGAATTTGGAGTCATGTGTGATGTCACAGAGTCTTGTGTGAAGTCAGAGAGTCTTGAGTGGAGTCATAGAGTTCTGTGTGGAGTAATAGAGTCCTGTGTGACATCAGAGTGTCCTGTTTAATTCACCTAATCCTGAGTGAGGTCACAGCATGTTTTATGATATGAGAGAATCCTGTGTGAAGTCCCAGAGTCCTGTGTGAAGTCACAGAATCCTGTATGACATCACCGTGTCCTGAGTGAAGTCATGTGTACTGTGTGAATTCACAGTGTCCTGTGTGAACTCACAGAGTCCTTTGTGATGTCTTTGAGTCCTATTATTATGTCACAGAGTCCCGTGTGAAGTCACAGTATCCTGTGTGAAATCTCAGATACTTTTATGATGTCAGACAGTCCTGTGTGATGACTCAGATTCATGTATTATGTCTGATGATTTCACAGTGTCTTTTGTGAAGTCAGTGTCCTGTTTGAAGTCAAAGTGTCATGTGTGAAGTCACAGAGTCTTTTATGATATCATAGTGACCTGTGGGATGTCTCAGATTCCTGTATGGTGTCAGACAGTCTTGTGTGAAGTCACAGGTTCCTGTTTGAAGTCACAGAGTCCTTTGTGGAGTCATAGAATACGGTGTGGCGTCATAGAGTCCTTGTGAAGTCAGAGAGTCCTGTGTTGAGTCACAGATACTTGTATGATGTTACAGTGTCCTGTGTGAAGTTGTAATGTCCTGTGTGAACTCAGTGTCTTGTGTGAAGTCAGAGATTCCTGTGTGAAGTCACAGAGTCCTGTGTGAAGTCAGAGAGTCCTGTGCATGCTCAGAGTGACCTGCGACATGACATAGAGTCCTGTGTGAAGTCAGAGAGTCCTTTGTGATGTCAAAGAGTCCTGTATGAAGTCATAGAATCCGATGTGAAGTCATAATTTCCTGTGTGAAATCAGTGTCCTTTGTGTGAAATCACAGTGTCCTATATGTAGTTACAGAGTATTGTGTGAGGTCACAGTGTTCTGTATGAAGTCGCAATGTCCTGTGTGAAGTCACAGAGACTTGTGTGATGTCATAGATTCCTGTGTGAAATCACAGTGTCCTATATGTAGTCACAAAATCTTGTGTGAGGTCACAGATTCTTATGAGAAGTCACAGTGTCATGTGTGAAGTCACAGAGTCTTTTTTTAATCATTTTTTATTTTAATTTTAAATAGCTTGTTTTACATGTCAATCCCAGTTCCCTCTCCCTCCCCTCCTCAAGCACTCCCCTTCCCCCCACCCTCCCACCCTATTGCCAAATCCTTCCACATAGGGGATATCTAGAGTCTGTCATTTTACTCTGGGTAGGGTCCAGGCACTCCCCTAAGAGTCCAGGCTGAGAGAGCATCCCTCTTTGTGCTATAGGCACACGAAGACTGTTTGAATACCAGGGATAGACACTGATCCACAGCTAAGGGCCCCATAGGTTGCCCAGGCTTTCTCGCTGACAATCACATTTGGGGGTCCAGATCAGTCCCATGCTGGCCTCCCCACTGTCGGTCTGGTGTCCAAGAGCTCTCCCCTGTTAAGATCAGCTGTCTCTGCTGGTTTTGCCAGCCCATTTTTTGCCAATTTGCTCATCACTCCTCTCTCTCTGTCACTGGGTTCCTTGGGTTCAGTTCAGTGATTAATTGTGTGTTTGCCTCTGCTTCCATCAGTCACAGGATGAAGGCTCCCGGATGGTTATAGACATCAAGTTCATTATCAGCAATGGGCATTCGAGGTGGTCTCTCCACTATTGCTTAGCTTGCCAATTGTTGTTATCCCTTTAGATCACTCGAGGTCGCTCTGGTGCCTGATCTGTATTCTATCCTATGATTCCCTCTTCCCCCTATTCTACCCCCACCCCCTCAACTTCCTGTTCCCCAATGACCAACTCTCTTCCTCTTCACCCCCTCTCTTCTTCCCAGGTCCCAATCCCCCCTACCCCTCGCCATGTTCCCCATCCATTCAGGCGATCTTGTCTCAATCCTCTTCTTTTGGGTACTATGCATATATGCATATCTTTTAGGTCCTTTCCTGTTTCCCAGACTCTCTATCAGTGGAAGTGCAGACTGGCACTATCCTGATCCATGTCTAAGATCCATATATGAGTGAGTACATACCATGTTTGTCTTTTTGCGACTGGGTTACCTCACTCAGGATGGTTTCTTCCAGTGCTATCCATTTCCCTGCGAATTTCAAGATTCCATTGTTTTTTTCTGCTGAGTAATACTCCATTGTGTAAATGTACCACATTTTCTCTGTCCACTCTTCAGTTGAGGGACATCTAGGTAGCTTCCAGGTTCTGGCTATTACAAATAATGCTGCTATGAACATAGTGGAGCAGATGCCCTTGTTGTATGAACTTGCCTCATTTGGATATATGCCTAAGAGTGGAATTGCTGGGTCTAGTGGTAGATTAATTCCTATTTTCCTGAGGAATCTCCATACTGATTTCCAAAGAGGCTGTATGAGTCAGCACTCACACCAGCAGTGGAGGAGTGTTCCTCTCTCTCCACATCCTCTCCAACATAAATTGTCTTCGGTGTCTTTTATTTTAGCCATTCTGACAGGAGTAAGATGGTATCTCAGAGTTGTTTTGATTTGCATTTCCCTGATGGCTAAGGATGTTGAGCACTTTCTTAAGTGTCTCTTGGCCATCTTAGCCTCCTCTACTGAGAATTCTCTATTTAGCTCT
The DNA here is from genome assembly GCF_017639785.1 of Mesocricetus auratus. Classification (NCBI taxonomy): domain Eukaryota; kingdom Metazoa; phylum Chordata; class Mammalia; order Rodentia; family Cricetidae; genus Mesocricetus; species Mesocricetus auratus. The sequence continues at coordinate 67,756 of NW_024429223.1, forward strand.
GTACCCCACCTTTTAATTGGATCCTTTGGTGTTTTGGAGACTTGTTTCTTGAGTTCTTTGTAAATTTTGGAGATTAGCCCTCTGTCAGATGTAGGGTTAGTGAACATCTTTTCCCATTCTGTGGCCTGCCTTTTTGTCTTTTTGACTGTGTCCTTTGCCTTACAGAAGCTTTTTAGTTTCAGAAGGTCCCATTTGTTAATTGTCGATCTCAGTGCCTGTGCCACTGGTGTTATGTTTAGGAAGTGGTCTCCTGTACCAACTCGTTGAAGAGTATCTCCGACTTTCTCTTCTAAAAGTTTCAGTGTGGCTGGATTTATGTTGGGATCTTTGATCCATTTGGACTTAAGTTTTGTAAAAGGCGATAAACATGGATCTATCTGCAGTCTTCTGCATACCAGTACCCAGTTATGCCAGCACCATTTGTTGAAGATGCTTTCTTCTTTCCATTGTACAGTTTTAGCTTCTTTGTCAAAATTCAAGTGTTCATAGGTGTGTGGGTTAAAATTAGAGCTTTCTATTCGGTTCCATTGGTCTACCTGCCTCCAATACCAAGCTGTTTTCAGGATTATAGCTCTATAATAGAGCTTGAAGTCAGGTATGGTGATGCCTCCTGAAGTTCCTTTATTGTATAGGGATGTTTTAGCTATCCTGGGCCTTTTGTTTTTCCATATAATGTTGATTAATGTTCTTTCCAGGTCATTGAAGAATTGTGATGGAATTTGGATAGGGATTGCATTGAATCTGTAGACTGCTTTTGGCAAGATTGCCATTTTTATTATGTTGATCCTACCAATCCAAGAGCATGGGAGACCTTTCCATTTTCTGGTATCTTCTTTGATTTCTTTCTTTAAAGACACAAAGTTCTTGATATACAGGTCTTTCACTTCCTTGGTTAACATTATTCCCAGATATTTGATGCTGTTTTTGGCTATTGTAAAGGGTGATGTTTCTCTGATTTCTTTCTCAGTCACTTCATCATCTGTATATAATAGGGCCACTGATTTTTTTTGAGTTTACCTTGTATCCTGCCACATTGCTGAAGGTAGGTGTTTATCAGCTCTAGGAGTAACCTTGCGCAGTTTTTTGGGTCACTTATGCAAACTATCATATAATCTGCAAATAGTGAAAGTTTGACTTCTTCTTTTCCTATTTGTATCCCCTTTATCTCCTTTTGTTGTCTTATTGCTGTAGCTAGAAGTTCAAGTACAATATTGAAGAGATATGGAGAGAGTGGACAGCCTTGTCTTGTTCCTGATTTTAGAGGAATTGCTTTGAGTTTTTCTCCATTTAGTTTGATGTTTTACTGTATATTGCTTTTATTATATTCAGGTACGTTCCTGTTATCCCTGATCTCTCTAGGACCTTTACCATGAAGGGGTGCTGGATTTTGTCAAAGGCTTTTTCAGCATCTAGTGAGATGATCATGTGGTTTTTCTTTCTCATATTGTTAATATGGTGGATTACATTGATAGATTTTCTAATGTTGAACCATCCCTGCATTCCTGGGATGAAGCCTACTTGATCATGGTGGATGATTTTTCTGATGTGTTCTTGAATCCGGTTTGTGAGTATTTTATTGAGTATTTTTGCATCAATGTTCATGAGGGAAATTGGTCTATAGTTCTCTTTCTTAGTTGTGTCTTTGTGTGGCTTGGGTATCAAGGTAATTGTAGCCTCATAGAAAGAGTTTGGCAGTGAGCCTCCTGCTTCTATTGTGTGGAATACTTTGAGGAGTATTGGAATTAGCTCTTCTTTGAATTTCTGGTAGAATTCTGCACTGAAGCCATCTGGGCCTGGGCTTTTTTGTTTGGGAGACTTTTGATGACTGCTTCTATTTCATTAGGGGTTATAGGTCTGTTTAGATTGTTTATCTGTTCTTGATTTCGTTTTGCCAAGTGATATCTATCCAGGAAATTGTCCATTTCCTTTAAATTTTCAAATTTTGTTGAGTACAGATTTTCAAAGTATGCCCTGATGATTCTCTGGATTTCCTCAGAGTCTGTTGTTATGTCCCCTTTTTCATCCCTGATTTTGTTAATTAGCATGCTCTCCCTCTGTCTTTTGGTTAGTTTGGACAGAGGTTTATCTATTTTGTTGATTTTCTCAAAGAACCAACTCTTTGTTTCATTGATTCTTCTCAGTGTTTTTCTGGTTTCTACTTGATTGATTTCAGCCCTCAATTTGATTATTTCCTGGCATCTGCTCCTCCTTTGGGAGTTTGCTTCTTTTTGTTCTAGAACATTCAGCTGTGCTATTAATTCTCTAGTATGACTGTTCTCCAGTTTTTTCATGTGGGCACTTAGTGCTATAAACTTTCCTCTCAGCGCTGCTTTCAAAGTGTCCCATAAGTTTGTTTATGTTGTGTCTTCATTCTCATTGTCATCGAGGAAGTCTATAATTTCTTTTTTTATTTGTTCCTTTACCCAGGGATGGTGCAATTGAGCATTGTTGAATCTCCATGAGTTTGTAGGGTTTCTGCGATTTGTGTTATTGTTGAATTCTAATGTTAATGCATGGTGGTCTGATAAGATGCAGGGGGTTATTCCAATTTTTTTTGCATCTGTGGAGATTTGCTATGTTTCCTATTATGTGGTCAATTTTAGAGAAGGTTCTATGTGGTGCCGAAAAGAAGGTATATCCCTTTGTATTTGGGTGGAATGTTCTATAGATGTCTATAAACCCAGTTGGGTCATAACTTCTATTAGTTCTTTTGTTTCTTTGTTAAGTTTCTGTCTGGAGGTCCTGTCTAGCGGTGAGAGCGGAGTGTTGAAGTCTCCTACTATTAGTGTGTGATATTTTATGTGCATTTTGAGCTTTAGTAATGTTTCTTTCATGAATGTAGGTGCCTTTGTATTTGGGGCATAGATGTTTAAAATTGAGACTTCGTTTTGATGTATTTTTCCTTTGATGAATATGAAGTGTCCTTCATCTGTTTTGATTGATTTTAATTTGAAGTCTAATTTGTTAGATATTAGGATTGCTACACCCTCTTGTTTCTTGGGACCATTTGATTGGAAGATCTTTTCCCAACCCTTTACTCTGAAATAACGTCTGTCTTTGATGTTGAGATGTGTTTCTTGTATGCAGCAGAAGGAATGGTTCTGTCTTCGTATCCATTCTGCTAGTCTGTTTCTTTTTATAGGCAAGTTGAGGCCGTTGACATTGAGGGATATTAATGACCATTGATTGATGATCCTTGTCTGTGCTTGATTTATTGTTAGTGAAGTTATTTTGTGTAGTTTCTCCTCCCTTTTTCTTTTGGTGTTTTGTAAAGTGTGATTATATATTGCCAGTGTCTTTGTGAATGTAGTTATCTTCCTTGGCTCTAGGTTTTCCTTCTAGCATTTTCTGTAGAGCTGGATTCATGGATACGTATTGTTTAAATCTGGCTTTGTCATGGAATATTTTGTTTTCTCCATCTATGGTAATTGAGAGCTTTGCTGGATATAGTAGTCTGGGCTGGCATCCTTTTTCCCTTAGCGTTTGTAGGACATCTGTCCAGGATCTTCTGGCTTTCATCGTTTCCATTGAGAAGTCAGGTGTAATTCAGATAGGTCTGCCTTTGTATGTTACTTGGCCTTTTTCTTTAGCTGGTCTTAATATTTTCTCTTTACTCTGTAGGTTTGATGTTTTAATTATTATATGGCGAGGTGACTTCTTTTTCTGGTGGAGCTTATTTGCTGTTCTGTAAGATTCTTGTACTTTCATAGGCATATCTTTCTTTAGGTTAGGGAAGTTTTCTTCTATGATTTTGTTGAATATGTTTTCTGTATCTTTAAGTTGAAGTTCTTCACCTTCTTCTATACCTATTATTCTCAGGTTTGGCTTCTTCACGGTGTCCCATATTTCCTGGATATTTTGTGTTAAGGATTTGTTGGTTTTGAGATTTTCTTTGGTTGACGACTCTATATCCTCTAATGAGTCTTCAACACCTGAGATTCTCTCTTCTATCTCTTGTATTCTATTGGTGATACTTGCATCTGTAGTTCCTGATTGTTTACCCAGCTTTTCTGTTTCCAACATCCCTTCATTCTGTGTTTTCTTTATCGTTTCTCTTTCAGCTTTCAATCCTTCAACTGTTTGAGTTGTTTCCTTAATTTTTTGGTTGTTCTTTCTTGGTGCTCTTTAGATTCTTTGAGAGATTTGTTTATTTCTTGAATTTTCCCCCCATTTCATGGATTTTTTTGTTTGTTTTTTCTTGTGTTTCTTTAAGGGATTTCCTCGTTTCTTCTTTGAGGGTCTCCATCCTCTTCATGAAATAATTTTTAAGCTCTGTCTCCTCTTCTTCGTCTATGTAGTGCTTTTCAGGTCTTGCTCGTGTTGGATCCCTGGATTCTGGTGGGGTTATGTTGGTGTTTCTATTGCTGAGTGATCTCTTATTCTGTCTTCTTCCCATCTCTTCTTCCAGTGGGTGCTGATGGGGTGTTTCCATCTCCACTGGTCTCCTTCCTTCCTGCAGCTGAAGCTGGGGATGCTGACATGGAGTTTGGGTCCTGGTAGGGCTGATGTCTTTCCTGAAGCTGGTCTCACTGGGGTTGGGGTCTTGGAATTGTTGACTTCTTTGCTGTGTGGGCAGGTCTCCTGAAGCTGTACTCGCTGGGGTTGGGGTCTTGGAATGGCTGATGTCTTTCCTGTGTGGGCTGGTCTCCTGGATGCCAGGAGCCACCTGGAAGATGGAGGGGGATGGGTGATGGGTGGGTGGTCCCCGCTGGAGACCGAATCTCACCTGAAGCTGGACTCGCTGGTGTTGGGGTGTTGGAGGGGCTCCACAGAGTCTTTAATGATGTCAGAGATTCCTGTGTGATGTCACAGAGTCCTGTGTGAGTTGTCAGAGTCCTGTGTGATGTCACAGAGTCATGCGTGATGTCACGGTGTCCTGTATGAATTCAGAGTCCTGTGTGAGGTCACAGTGTCATGTATGAAGTCACAGATACTTCTTTGAAGTCACAGTTTCCTGTGTAAATCACAGAACTCTGTTTGAGGTCAGAGAGTTGCATGTGAAGTCATAGCGTTCTGTATGAAGTCACAGATACATGTACGAGGTTTCCGTGTCCTGTATGAAGTCATAGTGTCCTATGTGAAGTCACAGTTTCCTGTGTGAAGTCACAGAGTCCTGTATTGCATCATAGAGTCCTCTGAGATACCATCTCACTCCAGTCCGAATGGCTAAAATCAAAAACACCGAAGACAATTTATGCTGGAGAGGATGTGGAGAGAGGATAACACTCCTCCACTGCTGGTGGGTGTGCCAACTCATACAGCCACTTTGGAGATTCCTCAGAAAAATGGGAATCAATCTACCACTAGACCCAGCAATTCCATTCTTAGGCATATATCCTAAAGAGGCAAATTCATACAACAAGGGCATCTGTTCCTCTATGTTCATAACAGTTTCCTGTATAAAGTCATAGAATCCTGTTTGAGGTCAGAGAGTTGCATGTGAAGTTAGAGAGTCCTTTGTGAAGTCACAGATTGTGTATGAGTTTACAGTGTCCTGTGTGAAGTCATAGTGTCCTATGTGAAGTCCCAGTTTCCTGTGTCACAGAGTCCTTTGTGAATTCATTCAGTCTTGTGTGGAGTCAAGGAGTCCTGTGTTAAGTGTTTGTGAAGTCACAGTGTCCTGTATGTAGTCACAGAGTCCTGTGCGTGGTCACAGCGTCCTGTGCGAAGTCACAGAGTCCAGTGTTGGGCCATAGAGTCCTGTGTGGAGTCAAGGAATCTTGTGTTATGTCACAGTGTCTTGTGTGATGTTTCAGTCCTGTGTGATGTCAAAGAGTCTGGTATGAAGTCAGAGTCCTGTGTGAATTCAGTTTCCTATCTGAAGTCAGAGTCGTTTGTGAAGTCACAGTGTCCTGTATGTAGACACAGAGTCCTGCCTGTGGTCACAGTATCCTGTGTGAAGTCACAGAGTCAAGTAGTGGGTCAGAGTCCTGTGTGAAGTCTTAGAGTCCTGTGTGATGTCACAGAATTCTGTGTGGTGTCATAGAGCACTGTGTGGAGTCATAGTGTCCTGTGTGAAGTCAGAGAGTCCAATGTGGAGTCACAGATACCTGTTGGAGGTTCAGTGTCCTGTGTGAAGTTGTAGCGTTTTGTGTGAAGTCACGGTTTCCTGTGTGAAGTCACCTTGTACTGTGTGATTCAATGAGTTCTTTTGTGATTTCAGAGAGTCCTGTGTGATGTCTCAAAGTCCTGTTTGAACTCACAGTGTCCTGTGTGAGGTCATAGCATCATGTGTGAGGTCACAATGCCCTTTGTAGAGTTACAGAGTCTTTTGTGATGTCAGAGACTCCAGTGTGATGTCAAAGAGTCCTTTGTGAGGTCAGAGAGTCCATTGGGAGATCACAGATTTCTGTGTGAGATGACAGTGTCCTGTTGAATTCAGAGTTCAGTGTGATGACACAGAGTGCTGTATGAAGTCACAGTGTCCTGTGTAAAGTCAGAGATTCCAGTGTGAATTCACAGATACCTGTCTGAGCTTACAGTGTCCTCTGTGAAGTCATAGTGTCCTTTGTGAAGTCACAGTGCCCTGTGTGAAGTCACAGAGTCTTTTAAGAAATCAGAGAGTTCTTTGTGAAGTCACAGATATGTATATGAGGTTGCAGTGTCCTGTGTGAAGTCATAGTGTCCTATGTGAAGTCCCAGTTTCCTGTGTGAAGTTACAGACTCCTGTGTTGTATCATAGAGTCCTGTGTGAAGTCTTAGAGTCCTGTGAGATATCAAAGAGTCCTGTGTTAAATCAAACTGTCCTGCATGAAGTCACAGAGTCCTTTGTGAATTCATAGAGTCCCGTGTGGTGTCAAGGAGTCCTGTGTTAAGTCACATTGTCCTGTATGAAGGCATAGAGTCATATTTGATGTCCCAGTGTCCTGTGTGATGCCAGAGAGTCCTGTGTGATGTCACAGAGTCCTGGATGATGTCACAGTCTCCTGCTTGAGGTCGCAGTGTCCTGTGAGAATTCGCAGAATCCTTGGTGAAGTCACAGAATCCTGTATGAAGTCATAGAATTATGTGTGAACTCATAATCCTGTGTGATGTCACTGAGTCCTCGGTGGAGTAATAGAGTCTTGTGTGGAGCCATAGAGTCTTGTGTGATGTCAAAGATTCCTGTGTGACATGACAGTGTCCTATATGTACTCACAGAGTACTGTGTGAGGTTACAGTTTCTTATGTGAAGTCACAGAGTCTTTTATGATGTCTGAGAGTCCTGTGTGTAGTAATAAAGTCCTGTGAGAGGTCACTGAGTCCTGTGTGAAGTCACAGTGTCCTGTATGAAGTAAGTGATACCTGTGTGAAGTCACAGTCCTGTGTGGAGTCCTAGAGTACTGCGTAGAGTCATAGATCACTGTGTGATGTCACAGAGTCCTGTGTGAAGTCAGAGATGCCTGTGTGAGTTCACAGAGTCCTGTGTGAATTCAGAGAGTCCTGTGTGGAGTCACAGATCCCTGTATGAGTTTACAGTGTTCTGTGTGGAGTCATAGTGTCCTGTGTGAAGTCAAAATGTCCTGTAGTCACAGAGTCTTTCATGAAATCAGTCAGTTCTGTGTGATGTCACAGACACATGTATGATGTCACAGAGTCTTATGTGAAGTTACAGTGTCCTATGTGATGTCAGATTTACCTGTGTGAAGTCACAGTCCTGTGGGGAATCATAGAGTACTTTGTGGAGTCATAGAGTCCTGTATGAATTCATAGAATGCAGGGTGAAGTCACAGAGGCCTGTTTGAATTTGGAGATTCATGCGTGAGATCACAGAGTCCTGTGTGGAGTCATAGAGTCTTGTTTGGAGTTATAGAGTCCTTTGTGAAGTCAGAGAGTCCTGTGTGGAGTCACAGATACTTGTATGAGGTTATAGTGTCCTGTGTGAAGTCACTGACTCTTTTATGATGTCAGATATTCCTGTGTGATGTCTTAGAGTCTTTTGTGAGTTCACAGAATCCTGTGTGGTCAAAGTGTCCTGTGTGAAGTCACAGTGTCCTGTGTGAAATCACAGAGTCTTTAATAATGTCAGAGAGTCCTGTGGGATGTCTCAGAGTCAGGTGTGATGGTTCAGAGTCCTATGTGAGGTCACAGAGTCATGTACAAAGACACAGTGTCCTGTGTGAAGTCGCAGAGTCTTTAATGATGTCAGAGAGTCCTGTGTGATGTCACAAAGTCCTGTGTGAGGTGTCAGAGTCCTGTGTGAGGTCACAGAGTCATGTGTGATGTCACAGTGTTCTGTGTGAAGTCACAGTCTTTAATGATGTCAGAGTGTGTCGTGTGATGTCACAGAGTCCTGTGGGATGTCACAGTGTCCTGTGTGAAGTCAGAGATTCTTGTGTGAAGCCACAAATACCTGTATGAGGTTACAGTGTCCTGGTGGAGTCATAGTGTCCTGTGTGAAGTCAAAGTGTCCTGTGTAGTCATAGAGACTTTCATGAAATCCAGGAGTTCTGAGTGATGTCACATAGACATGTATGCCACAGATTCTCGTGTGAGGTCACTGAGTCCTGTATGATGTCTCAGAATCCTGTGATCTCACAGAGTACTGTGTGAAGTCACAGAGTCCTGTTTGAAGTCACAGAGTCTTGTGTGAAGTTACAGTCCTGTGTGATGTCAAAGAGTCCAGTATGGAGTCATAAAAGCCTGTGTGAAGTCACAGTTTCCTGTGTAAAGTCAGACTCATTTGTGAAGTCACAATGTCCTGTATGTAGTCCCAGAGTACTGTGTGTGGTCACAGTGTTCTATATGAAGTAGCAGAGTCCTGTGTGAAGTCAGAGTTTACTGTATAAAGTCACAGGGTTCTGATGCAGGTCAGAATTCTATGTGAAGTTAAAGAGTCCTGTGTTAAGTCACAGATAGGTGTATGAGGTTATAGTGTCCTGTGTGAAGTCATAGTGTCCTGTGTGAAGTTACAGTGTCCTGTGTGAAGAAACAGACTCCTGTGTTGGGTCATAGAGTCCTTTGTGAAATCTTAGAGTCCTGTGTGATATCACAGAGTCCTGATTGAAGTTACAGTCCTGTGTGATGTCAAAGATTCTGGTATGAAGTAATAGAATCCTGTGTGAAGTCACAGTTTCCTTTTTGAAATCAGAGTCTTTTGTTAAGTCACAATGTCCTATATGTAGTCACAGAGTCCCATGTGAGGTCACAGTGTCCTGTGTGGAGTCACAGAGTCCTGTGGTGGGTCATATAGTCCTTTGTGAAGTCTTAAATCCTGCGTGATGTCACAGAGTCCTGTGTGAAGTCATAGAGTATTATGGGGAGTCATAGAGTCCTGTGTGAAGTCAGAGAGTCCTTTGTGGACTCACAGACACTTGTATGAGTTTACAGTGTCCTGTGTGAAGTTGTAGTGTTCTGTGTAAAGTCACAGTTTCCTGTATGAAGTCACAGTGTACTGAGTGATTCAGTGAGTCTTTTATTATGTCAGAGAGTCCAGTGTGATGTCTCAGAGTCCTGTTTTAAATCACAGTGTCCTGTGTGAGGTCACAGCATCCTGTGTGATTTCACAATTCCTTTGTGTAGTTACAGAGTATTTTATGATGTCAGAGAGTCCAATGTGATGCCACAGAATCCTGTGTGATGTCACAGAGTTCTGTGTGAGGTCTGAGAGTCCTGTGTGAGGTCACGGAGTCCTGTGTGATGTCACAGTGTCCTGTTGAATCCAGAGTCAAATGTGATGTCACAGAGTGCTGTGTGAAGTCACAGTGTACTGTGTGAAGTCAGAGATTCCATTGTGAAGTCACAGTCTTTTATGAAATCAGATTTCTGTGTGATGTCAGATTCCTGTGGAGAGTCATATAGTACTGTGTGGAATCATAGAGTTCTGTGTAAGTCAGAGATTCCAGTATGAAGTCACAGATACCTGTATGAAGTTACAGTGTCCTCTGTGAAGTCATAGTGTCCTGTGTGAAGTCACAGTGACTTGTGTGAAGTCCTGTGTGATTATAATTAGATAATTTATCTAATTATAAAATTAGATTTCTGTGTGATGTCACAGAGACATGAATGATGGCCCAGAGTGTCAGTGATGTCACTATGTCCTCTATGATGTCACAGAGTCCCATGGGATGTCTTGCGTGAAATCACAGAGTCCTGTATGAAATCACCGGGTGCTGTGTGAAGTTACTGTCTTGTGTGATGTCAAAGACTCCTGAATGAAGTAATCAGATCCTGTGTGAAGTCACAGTGTCCTGTGTGAAATCAGAGACCTTTGTGAAGTCACACTTTCCTGGATGTAGTCATAGATTCCTATGTGACATCACAATGTCCTACACGATGTCACAGATTGCTATGTTATGCCACAGAGACCTGTATGAAGTCACAGTGTCCTGTGTGAAATCACAGATTCTTTTATGAAATCAGATTTCTGTGTTATTTCACAGAGTCCTGGGGGGAGTCATAGAGTACTGTGTGGAGTCACAGAGTCCTATGTAAGTCAGAGATTCCAGTGTGAATTCACAGATACCTGTATGAGGTTAGAGTGTCCTCTGTGAAGTCATAGTGTCCTGTGTGAAGTCACAGTGACTTGTGTGAAGTCACAGAGTCTTTTATAAAATCAGATTTCTGTGTTATGTCACAGAGACATGAATGATGTCACAGAGTGTCAGTGAGGTCACTGAGTCCTCTATGATGTCACAGAGTCCTGTGTGATGTTACAGTGTCCTGTGTGAAATCACAGAGTCATATATGAAGTTACAGTCCTGTGTGGTGATGCCAAAGACTCCTGAATGATGTCATACGATCCTGTGTGAAATCAGAGTGCCCTGTGTGAAATCAGAGTTCTTTGTGAAATCAGTTTCCTGTATGTAGTCACAGAGTCACAGTGTCCTGTATGATGTTGCACAGTCCTGTGTGAAGTCACAGTGTATTCTGTGAAGTCACAGAGTCTTTTTTGATATCAGAGAGTCCTGTGTGGACTAATAGAGTCCTGTGTGAGATCACAGAGTCCTGTGTGAATTCACAGTGTCCGGTGTGAAGTCAGAGATACCTGTGTGAAGTCACAGTCCTGTGTGGAGTCATAGAATACTGTGTGTAATCATAGAGTCCTCTGTGATGTCACAGATTCCAGTGTTTGGCCAAAGAGTCCTGTGTAAGTTCAGAGTCCTGTGACATTATTAAGAGTCCTGTGTGAAGTCATTGAGTCCTCCGTGAAGACACAGAGTAATGTATGAAAACACAGGGTCCTGTGTGAAGTTACAGTCCTGTGTGATGTCAAAGAGTCCTGTCTTAAGTCATAGAATCATGTGTGAAGTCACAATTTCTTGTGTGAAATCAGTGACCTATATGTAGTCACAAAGTACTGTGTTAGGTCACAGTGTTTTGTATGAAGTCACAGTGTCTTGTGTGAAGTCACAGAGTCCTTTATGATGTCATATTGTCCTTTGTAAAGTCTCAGAATACTTTGTGATATCACAGAGTCCTGTGTGAAGACACGGAGTCATGTATGAAGTCACAGTGTCCTGTGTGAAGTTACAATCCTGTGTGATGGCAAAGAGTCCTGTAAGAAGTCTTAGAATCCTGTGTGAAGTCACAGTTTCTTTTGTGAAATCAGTGTCCTTTGTGAAGTCACAGTGTCCTGTATGTAGTCACAGAATCTTGTGTGAGGTCAAAGATACTTATGAGAAGTCACAGTGTCCTGTGTGAAGTCACAGAGTCTTTCATGAGTCAGAGAGTCCTGTGTTGAGTAATAGAGTCCTGTGTGAGGTCACAGAGTTTTGTTGAAGTGACAATGTCCTGTGTTAAGTCAGAGATACCTGTGTGAAGTCACAGTCCTGCGTGGAGTCATAGAGTACTGTGTGGAGACATAGAGTCCTCTGTGACTTTATAGAATCCTGTGTGAAGAAACAGAGTGCTGCTTAAGTTCTCAATGTCCTGTGTGAATTTGTAGTGTCCTGTGTGAAGTCACAATGTCCTGTGTGAAATGACAGACTTTTATGATGTCAGAGATTCCTGTGTGATGACTTAGATTCCTGTGTGAGGTCACAGAGTCCTGTGTGAAATTAAAGATTCCTGTGTGAAATCACAGTGTCCTGTGTGAAGTCACAGAGTCAGAGTCTTTAGTGATGTCTGAGAGTCCCGTGGGATGTCACAGAGTCCTATGTGACGTCTCAGAGTCCTGTGTGAGGTGACAGAGTCCTTTGTGAAGTCACAGAGTCTGTTTTAAGTTCACAGTGTCCTGTGTGAAGTCACAGTGTCCTGTGAGAGATCAGAGATTCTTTTATGATGTCACAGCATCCAGTGTGATGTCTGAAAGTCCTGTTTGAACTCACAGAGTGCTGAGTGAAATCACAGAGTCCTGTGTGAGGTCACAGTGTCCTTTATGAAGTTATAGAGCCTTTTATAATGTCAGAGTGTCCAGAGTGATATCTCAGAGTCCTGTGTGATGTCACAAATTACTGTGAATTCAGTGTCCTGCGTGATGTCTCAGAGTCCTGTGTGAAGTCACTGTGTCCTGTGTGGAGTCAGAGATTCCTGTGTGAAGTCACAAGTACTTGTATGAAATCTGGGAGTTCTATGTGATGTCACAGAGACATGGATATTGTCACAGTATCTCGTGTGAGGTCACTGAGTTTTGTGTGATGTCCCAGAGTCCTGTGTGAAGTCAAAGAGTCCTGTATGAAATCACAGAGTCCTGTGTGAATTTACAGTCCTGTGTGATGTCAAAGAGTCTATGAAGTCATAGAAATCTGTGTGAAATCCCACTCTCCTGTGTGAAATAAGAGTCTTTGAGAAGTCACAGTGTCCTGTATGTAGTCACAGAGAACTGTGTGAGGTCACAATGTCTTGTATTACCTGGCAGAGTCCTGTGTAAAATCAAGTTTCTTGTATAAAGTCACAGAGTTCTGTTTGAGATCAGAGAGTTCTATGTGAAGTCAGAGAGTCCTGTGTGAAATCACAGATATGTGTATGAGGTTACAGTGTCCTGTGTGGAGTCAAGGCTTCCTGTGTTAAGTCCCAGTGTTCTATATGAAGGCACAGAGTCCTATGTGATGTCCCAGAGTCCTGTGTGAATTCATAGAGTTTTGAGTTCTGTGTGAGGTCAGAGAGTGCTGTGCGAAGTCCCAGTTTCCTGTGTGAAATCAGAGTCCTTTGTGAAGTCACAGTGTCCTGTATGTAGTCACAGAGTCCTGTGTGAGGTCACAATGTCCTGTGTGAATTTCTAGAGACTTTTATGATGTCACAGAGTCTAGTGTAATTTCTCAGAGTCCTGTGTGATGTCACAGAATCCTGTGTGAAGTCACACATTCCTGTGTGAAATCAGACTCCTTTGTGAAGTCCACAGTGTCCTGTATGTAGTCACAGAGTCCTGTGTGAGGTCACAGTGTCCTGTATGAAGTCGCAGTGTCCTGTGTGAAGTCATAGTGCCCTGTGTGAAGTCACAGAGTATTTCATGAAATCAGAGTGTTCTATGTGATGTCACAAATTCCTGTATGATGTCACAGAGTTTCATGTGAGTTCGCTGAGTCCTGTATGGTTTCACAGAGTCCTGTGTGATCTCACAGAATCCTATATGAAAATATAGAGTCCTGTGTGAATTCACAGAGTCCTGTGTGAAATCACTGTGTCCTGTATGTAGTAACATAGACGTGTGTGCATTCAGAGTCCTATGTTGAGTCAAGGAGTCCTGTGTGAAGTCACAGTGACCTGTATCAATTACAGAGTCTTATTGATTTCACAGTGTTCCATGTGAGTCAGAGAGTTCTGTGTGAAGTCAGAGAGTAATGTTTGAAGTCACAGAGTCTTGTGTGAGATAACAGTAACCAGTGTGAAGTCACAGTGTCCTGTGTGAAGTCACAGAGAATTTTATGAGGTCAGAGTGTCCAGTGTAATGTCTCAGAGTCCTGTGTGAAGTAACAGAGTCCTGTCTGAAGTCAGAGATTACTGTGTGAGATCACAGAGTGCTGTGTGATGTCACAGAGTCCTATGTGATGTTAGAGAGTCCTGTGTGATATCTCAGAGCCCTGTGTGTGCAGTAACAGAGTCTTGTGTGATGTCACAGTGTCCTGTTGAAATCAGAATATCCTGTGTGAAGTCACAGAGTCAGAGTCATGTGTGGGGTCAAAGAGTACTGTGTGAAGTCAGAGGGTCCTGTGTGAATTCTGAGAGTCCTGTGTGAGATCACAGAGTCCTGTTTAGTACACAGATTCCTGTGTGAGGTACAGAGCCCTGGATGATGTCACCGAGTCCTGTATGATGTCACAGTCTCATGTGAAGTCACAGAGTCTGGTGTGATATCACAGTGTCCTTTTGAAGTGGGGTTCTTGTGTGATGTCACAGAGTACTGTGTGAAGTCTGAGAGACCTGTGTGAAGTCAGAGAGTAGTGGTAGAGGTCACAGTGTCTTGTGTGAAGTCACAGGGTACTTTGTGAAGACAAAGTGTCCTGTGTGAAGTCATAGAGTCTTTTATGATGTCACAAAGTCCTGTGAGATGTCAAAGTATGGTGTGAGGTTACAGACTTCTGTGTGAGTTCACATATTCCTGTGTGAGGTCCCGAAACAAGTTTGATGTCACAGTGTCCTGTGTGAAATAATAGAGTCATGTCTGAAGTCAGAGATTCCTGTGTGAGGTCACAGAATGGTGTCATGTCAGAGTCCTATGTGATGTTAGAGAGTCCTGTGTGAACTCAGAGAGTCCTGTGTAGAGTCATAAAGTCTTGTGTGGAGTCATAGAGTTATGTGTGGATTCATAGAGTCCTGTGTGATGTCATAGAGTCCTGTGTGAGGTCACAATGTCCTGTGTGAAGTCACAGGGTCCTGTTGAAGTCAGAGTGTCCTGTGTGAAATCAGAATGTCCTGTGTGAAGTCACTTAGTCCTGAGTGAATTCCCAGACAGGGTTGTTTATGAGTTCTGTGTGATGTAATAGAGTCCTGTGTGAGGTCACAGTGTCCTGTGTGAAATCACAGGGTCCTGTTGAATTCAGAGTGTCCTGTGTGAAGTAACTGAGTCTTTTATGATGTCACAGATTCCTGTATGATGTCAAAGTACTGGTTGAGGTCACCGAGTCCTGTGTGAGTTCACATAGTCCTGTGAGAGGTACAGTGTTGTGTGATGTCACAGAGTCCTGTTTGAAGTTCCATGGTCCTGTGTGAAATCCCGGTATCCTGTGTGTAGTCACAGAGTCCTGTGTGAAGTCACAGGATCCTGTATGATGTCAGAGTTTCCTGCTGAAATCATAGTCCTGTGTGATGTCACAAACTCCTGTATGAAGTCACAGTGTCCTGTGTGAAGTCAGAGGGTCCTGTGTGAAATCAAAGAGTCCTGTGTGAACTCAGAGTCTTGTGTGGAGTCATAGAGTTCTGTGTGGATTCCTAGAGCCCTGTGTGACATCATAGATTCCTGTGTGAAATAAAAGAGCCCTGTGTGAGGTCACAGTGTCCTGTGTGATGTCACAGAGTCCTATGTGATGTCGCAAATTACTGTGTGAAGACACAGAGTCAGGTGTGAAGTCACCATGTCCTATGTGACGTCAGAGAGTCCTGTGTGAAGACAGTCCAGTGTACAGTCATAGAGTCTTGTGTGGATTCATAGATTTCTGTGTGTATTCATAAAGACGTGTGTGAAGTCATAGAGTCCTGTGTGATATCAGAGAGTCCTTTGTATAGGCCCAGAGTCCTTTTTGAAGTCACAGTGTCCTGTATAAAGTCACAGTGTCTTGTGTGAAGTCACAGAGTCCTGTTTGAAGTCACAGAGTCCTGTGTGTGAATTCATAGAATCTTGTGTGATGTCACAGTGTCCTTTTGAAGTCAGAGTCCTGTGTGATGTCCCAGAGTCCTGTGTGAAGTCACAGAGTAATGTGTGAAATCATAGAATCTTGTGTGGAGTCATATAGTTCTGTGTGGATTCATAGAGTCCTGTGTGAAGTCAGAGAGTCCTGTGTGAAGTAACAGGGTCTTTTGTGAAGTCAGAGAGTCCTGCATGATGTAATAGAGTTTTGTGTGATGTAACAGAGTACTGTGTGAATTCACAGTGTCTTGTGTGAAGTCACAGTGTCCTGCTTGAAGTCACTGTGTCTTTTCTGATGTCACAGAGTTCTGTATGATGTCACAGAGTCTCTTGTGAGGTCACTGTGTCTGTGTGAAGTCACAATGTCCTGTTGAAGTCTCAGTCCTGCGTGAGGTCACAGAGTCCTGTGTGAAGTCCCAGTGTCCTCTGTGAAGTCACAGTGTCCTGTGTGTAGTCACTGAGTCATGTGTGATGTCACAGTGTCCAGAGTGAAGTCACAGAGTCCTGTGTGAAGTCAGCGAATCCTTTGTGAAGTCAGAGAGTCCTGTTTGAAGTCACAGAGTACTGTGTAGATTTATAGTGTCCCGTGTGGTGATATAGAGTCCTGTGTGTAGACATCGAGTCCTGTGTGAAGTCAGAGTGTTCTTTGTGAAGTAAGAGAGTCCTGTGTGAAGTCACAGAGTCCTGTTTGATGTCACAGTGCCTTGTGTGAAGTCACTCATAGAATCTTTTATGATGTCACAGAGTCTTGTGTGATATCAAAATACTATGTGAGGTCACAGAGTCCTGTGTGAGTTCACATAGTCCTGTGTGAGGTACAGAGTGAGGTGTGATGTCACAGTGTCCAGTGTGATGTTACAGAGGATTGTGTGATGTCTCAGAGACATGTATGATGTCACAGAGTCTAGTATGAGGTCACAGTGTCCTGTGTGCAGTCACATTGTACTTTGTGAGGTCACAGTGTCCTGTGTGAAGTCACAGTGTCCTGTGGGAAATCACTGTGTCATATGTGAAGTCACAGAGTCCTGCATGAAGTCTGTGAGTCTTGTGTGAAGTCACATAGTCCTGTATGAGGTGACAGAGTCCTGTGTAATTTCACAGTGCCCTCTTGAAGTCAGAGTGTCCTGTGTGAAGTCAGAGTATTCTGTGTGAAGTCACAGAGTTCTGTTTGAAGTTCCTGAGTCCTCTTTGAAGTCACAGTGTCCTGTATAAAGTCACAATGTCTTGTGTGAAGTTACAGATTACTGCGTCGAGTCATAGAGTCCTGTGTGAAGTCATAGAGTCCTGTGTGAAGTCAGAGAATCCTGTGTGAAGTCAGAGAGTCGAGTGTGAATTCACAGAGTTTTCTCTTATGTCACAGAGCTTTTTATGAAGTCATGGAGTCCTGTGTGGAGTCAAAGAATACATTGAATATATTGTGATATCACAGCGTCCTGTGTGAAGACACAGTGTCTTGTTTGTAGTCACAGAGACCTGTGTGAGGCCAGTTTCTTGTAGGAAGTCACAGTGTCCTGTTTGAAGTCATAGTATGCTGTATCATGTCACAGTGTTATGTGTGAAGTCACAAATCCTGTGTGATATCACAGAATACTCTGTGATGTCACAGTGTCCTGTGTGGAGTCACAGAGTCCTATGTGAAATCAGAAAGTCCTGTGTGAAGTCAGAGTCCTGCATAGAATAATAGAGTATTGTGTGGAGTCATAGAGTTCTGTGTGGAGTCACAGAGTCCTGTGTGAAGTCAAAGAGTTCTGTGTGAAGTCACAGTATCCTGTGTGAAGTCACTGAGTCTTTTGTGATGTCAGCGTGTCCTGTGTGATGTTACAGAGTTCTGTATGATGTCACAGAGACGCATGTGAAGTCACTCAGTCTGTGTAAAGTCACAGTGTCTTTTTGAATGCACAGTCCTACGTGAGCTCACAGAGTACTGCTTGAAGTCCCAGTGTCCTGTGTGTAGTCTCAGAGTCATGTGTGATGACACAGTGTTCAGAGTTAAGTCACAGAGTCCTGTGTGAAGTCATGGAATCCTGTATGAAGTCATACAATCCTGTGTGAAGTCACAGTGCCCTGTAATAAGTCACAGATTCCTGTGTGAATTCCCTGTGTCTTGTATGAGGTCACAGATTCATGTTTGAGGTCACAGAGTCCTGTGTGAGTTCACAGTGTCGTGTTGAAGTCAGAGTGCACTCTGTGAAGTCAGAGTGTCCTTTGTGAAGTCACAGAATCATGTGTGAAGTCCAAGAGTCCTATGTGAAGTTAGAATCATGTGTGAAGCCACAGTGTCCGGTGTGAAGTCACAGAGTACTGTATGATGTCACAGAGTCTTGTGTGAGGTCACATAATTTTGTATGAAATCACAGATCATATGTGATGTTACAGTGTCCTGTGTGAAATCAGAGAGACCTGTGTGAAGTCAGAGCGTCCTGTGTGAAGTGAGATAGTCCTGTTTGAAGATACAGAGTACTGTGTGGAGTCATAGAATTATGTATGGAGTTATAGAGTCCTGTGTGAAGTCAGAGAGTTATGTGTGAGGTCACTGAGTCCTGTGAGAATTCACAGTGTCCTGTTGAAGTCGCAGTCCTGCATGAGGTCACAGAGTCCTGAGTGAAGTCAGAGAGTCCTGTGTAGTTAGAGAGTCCTAGTGAATCACAGAGTCCTGTGTGTTGTTACAGTGACATGTGTCCTTTGTGAAGTTACAGAATTCTATGTTATGTCCCAGAGTCCTGTGTGAAATCACAGAGTCCTGAGTGAAGTCAGGAAGTCCTGTTTGAAGTCACAGGGTCCTGTGTGGAGTCATAGATTCATGTGAGGAGATATAGAGTCCTGTGTGTAGTCAGAGATTTCTGGATGAAGTCACAGATTCCTGTTTGAGGTCACAGTGTCTTGTGTGATGTCACATTGTACTGTGTGAACTCACAGATGTCTGTGTGGATTCATAGAGTCCTGTGGGGGAGATATAGAATACCGTGTGTAGTGATATAATCCTGTGTGAAGTCAGAGAGTCCTTTGTGAAGTGACAGTGGCCTATGTGAAGTCACAGATCCTGTTTGAGGTAAAGTGTCCAGTGTGATGTCACCATGTCCTGTGTGATGCCACAGAATCCTGTGTGAAGTCACAGAGTCCTTTGTGAAGTCAGAGCATCCTGTGTGAGGTCACAAGTGCCGGGTGATGTCACAGAGTCCTATGAGATGTCACAGAGTCTGGTGTGAAGTCACAGTGTCCTGTGTGAAGTCAGAGTGTGCTGTGTGAAGTAACAATGTCCTCTTGAATCAGAGTGTCTTTTGTGAAGTCACAGAGTCCTTTGTGAAGTCACAGAGTCTTTCATGATGTCAGAGAGTCCTGAGTGATGTACCAGAGTCCTGTGTGAGGTACAGAGTCCTGTGTGATGTTAAAGAGTCTTGTATGTGTTCACAATGTCCTGTGTGTAGTCAGAGGCTTTTATGATATCAGAGAGTCCTGTGTGATGTCTCAGAGTCCTGTGTGAGGTCACAGAGTCCTGTGAGATTTCACATAATCCTTTGTGATATCACAGTGTCCTGTTGAAGTCAAAGTCCTGCGTGATATCAGAGAGTCTTGCATGAAGTCACAGAGTCCTGTGTGAAGTCAGAAATTCCTGTGTAGAATCATAGAGTCATGTGTGGAGTCATAGAGTTCTGTGTGGATTCATAGAGTCCTGTGTGAAGCCATAGAGTCCTGTGTGAAATCATAGGTTCCTGTGTGAGGTCACAGTATGAAATCACAGAGTGTTGTGTGGAGTCATAGAGTACTGTGTGGATTCATAGGGTCCTGTTTGACATCATAGAATCCTCTGTGAATTAACAGAGTCTTGTTTGAAGTCAGAGAATCCTGTGTGAATGAAGTCTCAAATACCTGTATGAGGTTATAGTGTCCTTTGTGAAGTCATAGTGTCCTGTGTGAAATCACAGTGTTCTGTGTGATGTCACTGAGCCTTTTATGAAATCAGAGACCTGTGGGATGTCTCAATGTCCTGTGTGAGGTCACATAGTCTTGTGTGAGGTACAGAGTCATGTGTGATGCCACAGAGTCCTGTGTGATGTCACAGTGTCCTGTGATGTTATAGAGCACTATGTGATGTCACAGGGTCCTGTACAAAGTAGCAGAGTCCTGTGTGGAGTCATAGAGTACTGTGTGAAGTCAGAGAAACCTGTGTGAAGTTACAAATCCTGTGTGATATCACAGAGTCCTGTGTTATGTCACAGTGTCCTGTTGAAATCAGAGTCATGCGTGATGTCACAGAGTCTCATGTAAAGTCACAGTGTCCTGTGTGAAGTCAGAAAGTCCTGTGTGAAGTCAGAGAGTCCTGTGTAGACTCATAGAGTCTTGTGTGGAGTCATAGAGTTCTGTGTGGAATCAGAGTCCTGTGTGAATTCAGAGAGTCCTGTGTGATGTCACAGATTCCTGTTTGAAGTTACTGTGTCCTGTGTGAAGTCACAGAGTGTTTTATAAATTCAGAGAGTCCTGTGTGAAGTCAGAGAGTCCTGTGTGAAATCAAAGTATTCTGTATGTAATCACAGAGTCCTGTGTGAGGTCACAGTGTATTGTGTGAAGTCAGTGTCCTCTGTAAAGTCACTGATTCTTTTATGATGTCAGAGAGTCATGTGACAGGTCACAGTGTCCTGTGTGAAGTCAGAGAGTCCTGTTTGAAGACACAGAGTACTGTGTGGAGTCATAGAATCATGTATGGAGTCATAGAGTTCTGTGTGAAGTCTGAGAGTCCTGTGTGAGGTCACAGACTCCTGTCATATGTCACAAAGTACTGTATGATGTCACAGAGTCTTGTGTGAGGTCACTTAGTCCTGAGTGATGTTACCGTGTCCTGTATGAGGTCACAGAGTTCTGTGAAATTTCACAGTGTCCTGTTGAAGTCAGAGTGTCCTGTGTGAAGTCAAAGTTTCCAGTGTGAAGTCCCAAGGACCTGTTTAAATCACAATTCTCTGTATAAAGTCACAATGTCCTTTGTGAATCACTGAGTATTGTGTCAAGTCATAGAATCATATGTGGTGCCATAGAATCCTGTGTGAAGTCAGAGGATCCTGTGTGAATTCGGGGAGTCCTGTGTGAGATCACAGAGTACTGTTTGAGTACACAGATTCCAGTGTGAGGTAAAGAGTCCTGGGAGATGTCACAGAGTCCTGGATGATTTTACAGAATCTCCAGTGAAGTCACAGAGTACTGTGTGATGTCACAGAGTCCTGTTGAATTCAGAGTCCTGTGTGATGTCCCAGAGTCCTCTGTGAAATAATAGTGTCCTGTATGTAGTCACAGAGTCCTGCGTGAAGTGACAGAGTCCTCTGTCATGTCAAGGTGTCCTATGTGAAATCACAGTGGCCTGTATGAAGTTACAGAGTCCTATGTGATGTCACAGAGTCCTGTGTGCAGTCAGAGTGTTCTGTATGAAGTCAGAGTGTCCTCTGTGCATTCATAGAGTCCTGTCTGAGGTCACAGTGTCCTGTGTGAAGTCACAGTATCCTGTGTGAAGTCACAGAGCCTTTCATGATGTCAGAGAGTCGCGTGTGATGTCTCAGAGTCCTGTGTGAGCTCACAGAATGATGTGTGATGTCACAGAGTACTGAGTGAGGTCATAATGTCTTGTGTCATGTCACAGAGTCTTTTATGATGTCACAAAGTCCTTTGTGATATCTCACAGTCCTGCAGGATGTCACAGAGTACTGTGTGAAGTCACAGAGTCCTGTGTGAGGTACAGATTCCTATGTGATGTCACATATTCCTGTATCATGTCACAGAATCTCATGTGATGCCACAGAATCCTATATGATGTCACTGTGTCTTGTTGAATTTGATGTCCTTTGTGATGTCACAGAGTTCTGTGTGAAGTCATAGAGTACTGTGTGAAGTAAGGGAGTCCTGTTTGATGTCACAGAGTGCTGTGTGGAGTTATCGAGTCATGTATGGAGTCATAGAGACTTCTTTGAAATCAGAGGGTCCTGTATGAACTCAGAGAATCCTGTGTGATGTCACAGAGTCCTGTATGAATTCACAGATTCTCATTTGAGGGCAATGAGAACTTTGTGAAAACCCAGAGTACTGTGTGAATTCTCAGAGTCTTGTGTGGAGTCATAGAGACCTGTATGGAGTCATAACAGGGTCCTGTGTGAGGTCACAGTGTCCTGTGTGAAGTCAAGTATACTGTGTGACATCACAGTGTTCTGTGTGAAGTAACAGAGTCTTTTATGATATCAGAGAATCCTGTGTGATGTTTCAAATTCCTGTGTGAAGTCACAGAGTCCTGTGTAAGGTCCCAGAGTCCTGTGTGATGTCACAGATTCCTGTATGATGTCACAGTGTCTCGCGTGTGGTCATAGAGTCCTTTGTGATGTCACAGTGCCCTGTTGAATTCAGAATCCTGATGATGTCACAAAGACCTGTGTGAAGTCACAGTGTCCTGTATGCAGTCATAGCATCACATGTGAGGTCACAGTGTCCTGTATGAAGTTGCAGAGTCCTGTGTGAAGTCACCGAGTCTTGTATGAAGTCATAGTGTCCTGTGTGAAGTCATAGATTCCTGTGTGAACTCACATTCCTGTGTGATGTCAAAGAGTCCGTTGTGGAGTCATATAGTCCCATGAAGATATATTGTCCTGTGTGAAGTGACAGATACCTGTATGAGTTTACAGTGTCCAGGAGGAAGTCAAGGTGTCCTCTTTGAAGTCACATTGTCCTGGGTAAAATCACAGAGTCTTTTCTGTTTACAGAGCCCTGTATGGTGTCATAGAGCCTCCTGTGAGGTCACTGTGTCTTGTATGATGTCACAGTGTCCTGTGTGATGTCACAGAGACCTGTATGAAGTCATGCAATCCTGTGTGAAATCACATTCATGTGTGATGTTACATAGTCCTGTATGAAGTCATTCAGTACTTTGTGAATTCACAGAGTCCTCTGTGGAGTCAAAGCTTCCTGTGTGAAATCATAGAGTCCTGTGTGATGTAACTTTGCCCTGTATGTTTTCACAGAGTTATGAGTGAGGTCACACTGGCTTTTGTGAAGTCACAGTGTCCTGTGTGAAGTCACAGCGACTTTTAACATGTCAGAGCGTCTGTGTGCTGTCTCAGAGTCCTGTATAATGTCACAGTGTCTTGTTGAAGTTAGAATCCTGTATGATGTCATAGAGTCCTGTGTGAAGATCTAGTGTCTTGTTTGAAGCCAGAGTGTCTTGTATGATGTCACAGATTCCTGTGTGGAGCCAGAGTCCTGTGTGAAGTCAGAGAGTCCTGTTTGAAGTCAAAGAGTCCTGTGTGAGGATACAGTGTCCTTTGTGAAGTTGCAATATGTGGTGGGATATCACAGCACCCTATGTGATGTCAGAGAGTCCTGCATGATGTCACAGAGTCTCATGTGAGTTCACAGAATCCTTTGTGATGTCACAGTGTACTGTTGAATTCTGAGTCATGTGTGATGTTACAGGGGCCTGTGTGAAGCTACAGAGTCCTGTGTTAAGTTAGGTAGTCTTATGTGGGGTCTTGAGTCCTGTGTGGAGAAATAGAGTCCTGTGTGAGGTCAGAGAGTCCTGTGTGAAGTCACCGGGGCCTGTGTGATGTCACAGCATCTTTTATGATGTCAAGGAGTCCTGTGTGATGTCTCAGTGTCCTGTATGTAGTCACAGAATCCTGTCTGATGTAACAGTTTCCTGTTGAAGTCAGAGTCCTGTGGGATGTCACAGAGTCCTTTGTGAAGTCATACAATCCTTTGTGAATTCACAGCAACCTGTGTGATGTCAAAGCATCCTGTGTGAAGTCAGAGTCCTGTGTGAGCTCACAAAGTCCTGGGTGATGTCACAGAGTCCTGTGTGAAGTCAGAGAGTCCTGTGTGAAGTCACAGATACCTGTATGATATTACAGCGTCCTGTGTGAATTCACAGTGTCATGTGTGAATTAGCAGAGTCTTTTTTGAAATTAGCAAATTCTGAGTGATGTCAAAGAATCTTGTGTTAGGTCTGTGAATCCTGTATGTTGTCACAGAATCCTGGGTGATGTCATAGAGCCCTGTATGAAGACACTGAGTCCTGTGTGAAGTTACAGACCTGTGTGTAGTCACAGTGTCCTGTGTGATGTCAAAGAGTGCTGTGTGAAGTCATAGAGTCCTGTATGATGTCACATTGTCTTTTTGCCATCAAAGAGTCCTATGTGATGTCACAGGGTACTGTTGACATAAGAGTCCTGTGTGATGTCACAGAGTCCTTTGTGAAGTCATAGTTTCCTGTGTGAAGTCAGAGAGTCCTGTGAATTCAAACAATTCTGTGTGGAGTTACAGACCTGTGTGATGTCACAGCATCCTGTGTGAAGTAATACAGTCCTGGGTCAAGTCAGAGAGTCCGGTGTGAAGTCACAGTGTCCTTAACGTTGTGAAAGAGTTCTGAGTTCTGTGTGAGGTCAAAGTGTCTTGTGTGAAGTCACATTGTCCTGTGTGAAGGCACAGAGACTTTTATGATGTTAGAGCATCCTGTGTGATGTCTCAGAATCCTGTATGATGTCCCAGAGTCTTGTGTGTGTTCACAGAGTCCCATGTGATGTCCCAGTGTCTTGTTTGAAGTCAGCGAGTCTTGTGTGAGGACACAGTGTCCTTTGTGAAGTCGAATAATGTGTTGGGATTTCACAGCATCCTATGTGATGTCACAGAATCCTGTATGATTTCACAGATTCTTATGTGAGGTCACAGAGTCCTGTGTGATATCACAGTGTCCTGTTGAGTTCGGAGTCCTGTGTGATGTCACAGAGCCCTGTGTGAAGTTAGAGTCCTGTGTGAAGTAAGAGAATCATATGTGGGGTCATACAGTTCTGTGTCGAGTAATAGCGTCCTCTGTGATGTCAGAGAGTCCTGTGGGAAGTTGCCGAGTTCACAGAGTCTTTTATGATGTCAGAGCATCCTGTGTGATGCCTCAGATTCCTTTGATACGTCCCAGTGTCCAGTTTAAGTCAGAGTCCTGTGTGATGTCACAGAGTTTTGTGTGAAGTCATACAATCCTTTGTGAAGTCACAGAGTCCTTTATGGAGACATAGAGTGCTGTGTGAAGTCATAGAGTCCTGTGTGATGTCACAGAGTCCTGTGTAAAGTCAAAGTGTACTGTATGAAGACAGAAAGTCCTGTGTGAAATCAGAGACTCCTGTTTGAAGTCACAGAGTCCTGTGTGATGTTACAGTGTCCTTTGTGAAGTCACTAAATGTTGTGGGATATCGTAGCATCCTATGTGATGTCACAGAATCGTGTATGATATCACAGAGTCTGTTGGGAGTTCTCAGATTTCTGTTTGATGTCACAGTGTCTTGTTGAATTCGGGGTTCTGTGTGAAGTCACAGAGTCCTGTGTGAAGTCAGAGAATCTTGTGTGGAGTCATAGAGTTCTGTGTGGAGTAATAGAGTCCCATGTGATGTGAGATTGTCCTGTGTGAAGTCTCTGAGTACTTTGTGAGGTCATATCATCTTTTATGACATCAGAGAGTCCTGTGTGATGTCTCAGTGTCCTGTTTGTAGTCAAAGATTCCTGTGTGATGTCACAATGTCCTGTATGAAGTCACAGAGTTCTGTGTGATGTCCCAGAGTCTTGTATGATGTCAGAGAGTCCGAAGGGCAGTCACAGTGCCTGTGTGAATTCACAGAGTCTTTTATGATGTCAGAGAATCCTCTGTGATGTCTCACATTCCTTTGTGAGGTCACTGAGTACTGTGTGGTCTAATAGAGTACTGAGTGTGGTCGTAGAGGTCTGTGTAAGACATAGAATCCTGTGTGAAGTCACATAGTCCTGAGTGAATTCAGAGAATCCTGTGTGAAGTCACAGATACCTGTATGAGTTTACAGGGCCCTGTGTGAAAGCACAGTGTCCTGTGTGAAGGCACAGTGTCTTTTATGAAATCAGATAGTTCTGTGTGATGTCACAGAGTCTGGTGTGAGGTCACTGAGTCCTGTATGATGTCACAGAATCCTCTGTGAAATCACAGTCCTGTGTGAAGGCAAAGTGTCCTGTGTTGAGTCATAGAGTCCTGTGTGAAATCCTAGAGTCCTGTGTGATGTCACAGAGTCTTGTGTGAGGTCACAGTGTCCTGTATGTAATCACAGAGTTCTTTGTGAGGTCACAGTGTCTTGTGTGAGGTCACAGCGTGCTATGTGAAGGCACAGAGTCTTTTATGATGTTAGAGCATCCTGTATGATGTCTCAGAGTCCTGTGTGATGTCACAAAATCCAGCTTGAAGTCATACAGTCCTTTGGGAAATCACAGATTCCTGTGTGTAATCATAGAGTACTGTTTGAAGTCGTAGAGTCCTATGTGATGGCACAGAGCTCTGTGTGAAGTCAGAGAATCCTGAGTGAAATCAGAGGGTCTTTTTTGAAGTCACAGAATCCTATGCGAGGTTACAGTGTCCCGTGTGAATCCTAGAATGTTGGGGGATATCATAGCATCCTATGTGACATCACAGATTCATGTATGATGTCACAAAATCTTTCGTGAGGTCACAGAGTCCTGTGTGATGTCACAGTGTCCTGTTGAATTCCGAGTCCTGTGTGACATCACAGAGTCCTGTGTGATGTCCCAGAGTCCCGTATGATATCACAGAGTCCTGTGTGAGTTCACAGAGTCCTATGTAAGGTCACAGAGTCCATTGTGAGGTCACAGTGTCCTGTTGAAGTCAGAGTCCTGCGAGATGTGAGAGTGTCTTGTGTGAAGTCACAGTGACCTGTGTGAAGTCAGAGATTCCTGTGTGAAATCACTGAGTCCTGTGTGAAGTCTGTAAGTCCTGTGTGAAGTCACAGATACCTGTATGATGTTACAGTTTCCTGTTTGTAGTCATAGTGTACTGTGTACAGTCACGGTGTCTTGTGTGAAGTCACAGAGTTTTTTTATGATGTCAGAGAGTACTGTGTGATAAGCCCTAGTCCTGTGTAAGGTCAAATAATCCTGTGTGAGGTCACAGATTCCTGTGTGAGGTCACAGTGTTCTGTGTGAATTCACAGTTTATTTTAGGATGTCAGAGAGTACTGTGTGATGTCTCAGAGTCATGTGTGAGGTCACAGAATCCCGTGTGAGATCACAGACTCCTGTTTGAGGTCACAGAATCCTGTGTGATGTCACAGTGTCTTGTTGAAGTCAGAGTCCTGCATGATGTCACAAATCCTGTGTGACATCAGAGATTCCTGTGTAAAGTCACAGAGACTGGTGTGGAGTCATAGAGTAGTGTGTGTTGTCATAGACTCCTGTGTGAA
Source organism: Mesocricetus auratus (assembly GCF_017639785.1). Classification (NCBI taxonomy): domain Eukaryota; kingdom Metazoa; phylum Chordata; class Mammalia; order Rodentia; family Cricetidae; genus Mesocricetus; species Mesocricetus auratus. The sequence continues at coordinate 94,687 of NW_024429223.1, forward strand.
ATTATAGAGCCCTGTGTGAATTCACAGATATGTGTATGAGTTTAGAGTGTCCTGTGTGAAATCATATTGTCCTGTGTGAAGTCACAATGTTGTGTGTGAAGTCACAGAGTCTTCTATGAAATTTGAGTGTTCTTTGTGAGGTCAGAGTCCTGTATGAGGTGAGTCCTGTGAAGTCAGTGAGTCCTTTATGATGTCACAAGTCCTGTGTGATGTCACGGAATCCTGTGTGAAGTCATAGAGTCCTTTGTGAAGTCACAGAGTCCTTTGTGGAGTCATAGAATCCTGGATCAACTCATAGAGTCCTGTGTGATATCACAGAATCTTGTGTGAAGTGACAGTGTCCTGTATATAGTCACAGATTTCTTTGTGAGGTAACAGTGTCTTGTGTGAAGTCACAGTGTCCTATGTGAAGTCACAGAGTCTTTTATGATTTCAGAACATCCTGTGTGATGTCTCAGAGTCCTGTGTGATGTCCCAGTGTCCTGTTGAATTCAGAGTACTGTCTGATGTCACAGAGTCCTGTGTTAAGTCATATAGTCCTTTGTGAAGTCACAGATTCCTGTACGGCCTCATAGATTCCTGTGTGAAGTCATAGCATCCTGTGTGATGTCACAGAGTCCTGTGTAAAATCACAGAGTACTGTGTGAAATCAGAGAGTCCTGTGTGAAATCAGAGGGTCCTGTTTGAAAGAAAAGTGTCCCATGTGAGGTTACTGTGTCCTATGTGGAGTTGTAGAATGTTGTGAAGTCACAGCATCCTATGAGATGTCACAGAGTCCATTTGCGGTTACAGAGTCCTGTGTGATATCACAATTTACTGTTGAATTCGGAGTGCTGTGTGATGTCACAGTGTCCTGTGTGAAGTCACAGATTCCTGTGTGAAGTCAGAGAATCTTGTGTGGAATCATAGAGTCCTATGTGGACTAACACAGTCCTGCGTGATGTCACGAGAGCTGTGTGGAGACACCGAGTCCTGTGTGAGGTCACAGCGTCTTTTATGATATCAGAGAGTCCTGTGTGATGTCTCATTGTCCTTTATGTCATCACAGATGCCTATATGACGTCACAGAGTCCAGTGTGAGGTCACAAATTCCTGTGTGAAATCACAGAATCATGTGTGATGTCCAGAGTGTTGTAAGATGTCCCAGAATCCTGGGTGTGGTCACAATTTCCTGTTTGAAGATACAGAGACTATTATGGGGTCAGTGGGTACTCTGTGATGTCTCACATTCCTGTGCGAGGGCACTGAGTCCTGTGTGCAGTCAGAGAGTACTGAGTGGCATCATAGTGGTCTACCTGAATCATAGAATCCTGTATGAAGTCACAGTGTCCTGTGTGAAATCACAGTGTGCTGTGTGAATTCACTATGTCATGTGTGAAGTCATAGAGTGTTTTATGAATTCACAGTGCCCTGTGAGATGTCAGAGTCCTTTTTTAAGTCACAGTTTCCTGTTTGTAATCACAGATTCCTTTGTGAGGTCACAGTTTTTTGTGTGAAGTTGCTGAGTCCTGTGTGAAGTCACAAAGTAATTTATGATGTTAGAGAGTCCTGTGTGATGTCTAAGACTCCTGTATGATGTCAAATTGTCCTGTGTGAGGTCACAGAATCCTGTGTGATGTTACAAAATTCTGTGTGATGTCACAGTGTCCTGTTAAAGTCCGAGTCCTGTGTGATGTCATAGAGTCCTGTTTGAAGTCACTGTGTACTATATGTTGTCACAGAGTTCTGTGTGAAATCAGAGTAACTTGTGTGAAGTCACAGAGTCTTTTATGATTTCAGAGCATCCTGTGAGATGTCTCAGATTCCTGTATCTTATCACAGTGTCCTGTGTGATGTCACAGCATCCTGTGTTAAGTCAGAGATTCCTGTGTGAAGTCACAGTGACCTTTGTTGAGTCATAGAGTAGTGAGTGGTGTCATAGATTCCTGGGGAAAGTTAAAGAGTACTATGTCAATTCACGGATAGCTGTATGAATTTACAGTGTCCTGGGTGAGGTCATAGTGTCCTGTGTGAAAACAGAGTATTTTACGAAATCAGACAGTTCTGTGTGTGTTTTCAGTGTCCTGTTTGTTGGCATAGAGTCTCCTGTGAGTTCACTGAGTCCTGTATGATGTCACAGAGCCCTGTGTGATGTCACTGAGACATGTAAGATGTCACAGTGTCTTGTGTGAAGTCACAGTGTCAGAAGAGAAGTCACAGTGTCCTGTGTTATGTCATAGAGTCCTGTGTGAAGTCTTAGAGTCCTGTGTGAAGTCACAGAGTCCTGTGTGAAGTCATAGAGTACTGTATGAAGTCAAAGTGACCAGTGTGATATCAGTGTATTTTGAGAAGTGACAGTGTACTCTATGTAGTCACAGAGTCCTTTGTGAAATCACAGTGTCCTGTATGAATTTGCAGAGTCCTATGTGAAGTCATAGAATCCTGTGTGAACTCATTTTCCTGTGTGATGTCACAGAGTCCTGTGTGAAGTCACAGTGTCTTGCATGTAGTCACAGGTTCCTGTGTGAGGTCAAACTGTCTTGTGTGAAGTTACAGTGTCCTGTGTGAAGTTACAGAAACTTTTTTGATGTCAGACCATCGTGAGTGAGCTCTTAGAGTCCTGTCTGCTGCTTCAGAGTCTTGAGTGAAGTCTCAGTGTAATCTGTGAAGTCACAGTGCCATGTGTGAAGTTATAGAGTCTTTTATGATGTCACAGAGTCCTGTGTTTTGTCATAGAGTCCTGTGTGAAGTCATAACATGCTATATGAAGTCATAGTGTCCTGTGTTATGTCAGAGTCCTTTGTGAAGTCAGAATCCTTTATGTAGTCACAGAGTCCTGTGTGAGGTCAAATGTTCCTTTTGAAGTAGCAGAGTCCTGTGTGAAGTCACAGAATCCTATATGAAGTCATAGATTCCTGTGTGAAGGCATAGTATTCTGTGTGAACTCATATTCCTCTGGGATGTCACAGAGTCCTGTGTGGAGTCATAGAGTCCTATGTGAAGTCATAGAGTCCTGTGTTCTGTCACAGAATCCTGTGTGAAGTCTCTGTGTTCTTTATGTAGTCACAGAGCCCTGTGTCAGGTCAGAACATCATGTGTGAAGTCACAGATACTTGTATGAGGTTACAATGTCCTGTGTGAAGTCACCATGTCCTGTGTGAAATCAAAGAGACTTTTATGATGTCAGAGCATCATGTGTGATGTCTCAGAGTCTGTTATGAAGTCTGAGAGACTTGTGTGATGTCACAGTGTTCTGTGTGAAGTCACAGAGTCTATTATGATGTTAGAATATCCTGTGCAATGTCTCAGAGTCCTGTATTATGTCACAGTGCATTGTGTGATGTCACAGGGTCCTGCATGAAGTCACAGTGTCTTTTGTGAAGTCAAAGAGTCTTTTATGATGTCACAGGGTCCTGTATGATGTCACAGATTCCTGTATGAAGTCATAGAATCCTGTGTTAACTCACATTCCTGTGTGATGTCACAGAGTCCTGTGTGAAGTCATTAAGTCCTTTGTGAAATCACAGAGTTCTGTGTGGAGTCATAGAATCCTATGTGAAGTCATAGAATCCTGTGTGAGGTCACAATGTCTTGTGTGAAGTCAGTGTGCTGTGGAATCACGAAATCTTTTATGATGTCACAGCATCCTGTGTGATGTTTCAGAATCCTGTATGATGTCACAGAGTCTCATGTGAAGTCACAGTGTCCTGTGCGAAGTTATAGTATCTTTTATGATATCAGAGCATCCTGTGTGATGTCTCAGAGAACTGTATGTCTTGTGTGAAATCACAGGGTCCTGTGTGAAGTCACAGTGTCATGTGTAAAGTCATATTGTCTTTTATGATGTTACAGAGTCCTGTGTGATGTCAAAGTTCTGTGTGTAGACACAGACTCTTGTGTTGTTTCTTGGAGTCCTGTGTGAAGTCTTATAATCATGGGTGATGTCACAGAGTCCTGTGTTGTGTCATAGATTCCTGTTTGAAATCACAGTGTCCTGTATGTAGTCACAGATTACTTTGTGAATTCACAGAGACCTGTATGAAGTCAAGGAGTCCTGTGTTAAGTCACAGTGTCTGGTATGTAGTCCCAGAGTCCTGTGTGAGGTCACAGTTTCTTGTGTGATGTCACAGTGTCAGTGTGAAGTCACAGCATCTTTTATGATGTCAGAGCGGCCTGTGTGATGTCTCAGAGTACTGTAGGATGTCACAGTGTCTTGTGTGAAGTTACAGGGTCCTGTTTGAAGTCACAGTGTCATGTGTGAAATCATAGATTCTTTGATGATGTCCCAGAATCCTGTGTGATGTCAAAGTACTGTGTGAAGTGACCGAGCCTTGAGATGTGTCATAGAGTCCTGTGTGAAGTATTGGAGTCCTGTGTGATATCACAGAGTCCTGGGTGAAGTCAAAGAATACTGTATGAATTCATAGTGTTCTATGTTTTTAAGAGTCCTTTGTGAAGTTACAGTGTCCAGTATGTAGTCAAAGAGTGCTATGTGAGGTCACAGTGTCCTGTTTGAAGTCGCAGAGTCCTGTGTGAAGTCACAGATTCCTTTATGAAGTTATAGAATCCTGTGTGAAGTCATAGAATCCTTTGTGATCTCATATACTTGTGTGATGTCACAGAGTCCTGTGTGGAGTCAGAGAATCCTGAGTGAATTCACATTCCTGTGTGAGGTCTAAGAGTCTTGTGTGAGGTCACTGACTCCTGTGTGAATTCACAGTTTCCTGTGTGAGGACACCTAGTCCTATAGTCTTTTGTGAGCTCACAGTGTCCTTTTGAAGTCAGAGTCCTGCATGACCTCATGGAGTCCTGTGTGAAGTTACAGTGTCCTGTTTGAAGTCAGAGATTCCTGTGTGAAGTCACTGAGTCCTGTGTGAAGTCAAAGAGACCTGTTTGAAGTCACACATACCTGTAAGAGTTTACAGTGTGTTGTGTGAAGTTGTAGTGTCCTTCTTGACGTCACAGAATCTTTTATGATTTCAGAAAGTCCTCTGTGATGTCTCAAAGTCCTGTGTGAGGTCAATGAATCCTGTGTGGAATCATAGAGTAATGAGTGGAGTCATAGAGTCCTGTGTGAGTCTTAAAAGCATGTGTGAAGTCACAGAATCCTGTGTGAGGTCACCGTGTCCTGTTTGAAGTCACAGAGACATTTATGATTTCAGAAAGTCCTCAGTGATGTGTCAAAGTCCTGTGTGAGGTCAATGAGTCCTGTATGGAGTCATCGAGTCTTTCGTGAAGTCATAGACCCCTGTGTGATGTCTCAGAGTCCTGTGTGAAGTCACAGTGTCCTGTATGTTGTCACAGAGTTCTGTGCGAGTTCACAGTGTCATGTGTGAAGTCAAAGTGTGTTTTATAATTTCAGAGCATCCTGTTGATATCTCAGATTCCTGTATGATGTCGCAGAGTCTCATGTGATGTCACAGAGTCCTGTGTGATGTCTCAGAGTCTTTTATGATGTCAGAGAGTCCTGTGAGATTTCGCACAGTCCTATTTGATGTCACAGTGTCTTGTATGAAGTCACAGAGTCTTTTATGATGTCAGAGCATTCTGTGTGATATCTAAGAGTCCTGTATGATGTCACAGAATCTCATGTAAAATATAATGTCCTTTGTGAAATCTGCATATTTTATGATGTCAGAGCATCCTGTGTGATGACTCAGAGTCCAGTATGATGTCACAGTGTCTTGTGTAAAATCACATTGTAGTGTGTGAAATCACAATGTCATGTGTGAAGTCAAAGAGTCATTTATGATGTAACAAAATCCTTTGTGATATCACAGATTCCTGTATGAACTCACAGAATCCTGTGTGAAGTCACATTCCTGTGTGAAGTCAAAGAGTCCTGTGTGAAGTAATACAGTCCTTAGTCAAGTCAGAGTACTGTGTGGTGTCATAGAGACCTGAGTGAAGTCACAGATTCCTGAGTGATGTTATAGAGTCCTGTGTGATGTCACAGTGTCTTGTGTGAAGTCATAGTGTCCTGTATGAAGTCAAAGAAGAATTTTTTTGATGTCAGAGGGTCCTGTGGGCTGTCTCATTTTCCTGTATGATGTCACAGTGTCTTGCGTGATATCTCAGCGTGCTGTATGAAGTCACAGTGTCATGGGTGAAGTTCTAGCGTCTTTTGTGATGTCAAAGAGTCCTGTGTCATGTTAAAGTACTTTGTGAAGTCACAGAGTCCTGTGTTGTGTCAAAGAGTCCTGTGTGAAGTCTTAGAGTCCTGTGTGATGTGACAGAATCCTGTGTGAAGTGAGATAGTCCTTTGTGAAGTCACATTGTCCTTTATTAGTCAAGGAGTCCTGTGTGAGGTCACAGTGTCCTGTTTGAAGTCTCAGAGTCCTGTGTGAAGTCATAATCTGTGTGAACTCACATTCCTTTGTGATGTTACAGAGTCCTGTGTGGAGTCATACAGTTTTTAGTGAAGTCACAGAGTCCTGTGTGAAGTCATGGAAGCCTGTGTGAACTCACATTCCTGTGTTATGTCACAGAGTCCTGTGTGGAGTCATAGAGTCCTATGAGAAGTCACAGTGTTCTGTGTGAAGTCACAGAGTCCTGTGTGAGGTCACAGTGTCCTGTTTGAAGTCTCAGAGTCCTGTGTGAAGTCATAATCTGTGTGAACTCACATTCCTTTGTGATGTTACAGAGTCCTGTGTGGAGTCATACAGTTTTTAGTGAAGTCACAGAGTCCTGTGTGAAGTCATGGAAGCCTGTGTGAACTCACATTCCTGTGTTATGTCACAGAGTCCTGTGTGGAGTCATAGAGTCCTATGAGAAGTCACAGTGTTCTGTGTGAAGTCACAGAGTACTGTGTGAGGTCACAGTGTTGTGTTGAAGTTGTGGTACTGTGTGAGGTCACCGAGTCCTGTGTGAAGTCACAGTGTCATCTTTGAAGTCAGAGAGTCCTGTGGGAAATCAGAGAGTCCTGTTTGAAGTCACAGAGGCCTGTGTGAGGCTACAGAGTCCTGTGTGAAGTCGCAGAATGTTGTGGGTTGTAACAGCATCCTATGTGATGCCACAGAGTCCTGTATGATGTCACAGAGTTTCATGTTGGTTATCAGAGTCCTGTGTGTTGTCAGTGTCCTAGAGAAATCGGAGTACTGTGTGATGTTGTAGAGTCCTGTGTGAAGTCACAGAGTCCTGTGTGAAGTCAGAGAATCTTGTGTGGATTCATAGTGTCCAGTGTGGAGGAATAGAGTCAAGTGTGATGTCAGAGAGTCCTGTGTGGACTTACTGAGTCCTGTGTGATGTCATAGCCCAGCATTTTTAGGATATCAGAGAGTCCTGTGTGATGTCTCAGTGTCCTGCATGTAGTCACAGAATACTGTGATATGTCACAGTGTCTTGCATGAAGTCAGAGAGTCCTGTGTGAGGTCCCAGTATCCTGTGTGATGTCACAGAGTGCTATGTGATGTCACAGAGTCCTGTATGATGTCACAGAATCTTGTATGCAGTCACAGTGTCCTGGGAGAAGTCACAGAGACTTTCATGATGTCAGAGCATCCGTTGTGGTATCTAGAAATCATGTGTGAAGTCAAAGAGTCCTGTGTTGCTTGTTTGAATTCAGAGATTCCAGTGTGATGTCACAGAGACCAGTGTGGAATCAGAGTACTGTGTGAAGTCAGAGACTCCTGTGTCAAGTCATAGGGTCCTGTTTGAAGTCACAGAGTCCTATGTGAGGTTAGAGTGTCCTGTGTGAAGTCGCAGAATATTGTGTGATGTCACAGCATCCTAAGTGATGTCAAAGTGTTCTTTATGATATCACAGAGTCTCATGTGAGGTCACACAGTCCTGTGTGAAGTCAGAGAGTATTGTGTGGAGTTATAGAGTCCTGTGTGGAGTAATATAATCCTGTGTGACATCAGAGTGTCCCTTGTGAAATCACCGAGTCCTGTGTGAGGTCACAGCATTTTTTTATGTCGGAAAGTCCTGTCTGATGTCTCAGTGTCCTGTATGTAGTCAAAGATTCCTGTGTGAAGTTTCAGAGTCCTATATGAAGTCAGACAATCCTGAGTGAACTAACATTGCTGTGTGATGTCTCAGAGTCCTGTGTGAGTTCACAGTCCTGTGTGAGGTTCCTGAGTCTTGTGTGATGTCACAGAGTACTGTGAGAAGTCACAGTGTCCTTTCCGAAGTCATAGAGTCTTGTGTTGAGTCATAGTGTCCTGTGTGGAGTAATAGAGTCCTGTGTGACATCAGAGTGTCCTGTGTGAAGTCACCGAGTCCCGTGTTAGGTCACAGCATCTTTTATGATGCCAGAGAGTCCTGTGTTAGGTCACAGTGTCTTGTGTGAAGTCATGTGTACTGTGTGAAATCACAGTGTCCTGTGTGAAATCTCTGAGTCTTTTATGATGTCAGAGAGTCCTGTGTCAAGACACAGTTTCCTGTGTGAAGTCACAGAGACTTTTATGATGTCAGAGAACATGTCATGTGTAATATCTCAGAGTTCTGTGTGAGGCCACAGTTTCCTATGTGAAGTCACACATCCATTTATGATATGAGAGATTCCAGTGTGATGTCTCAGAGTAATGGGTGAGGTCACAGAGACCTGTGTGAAGAAATGGAGTCCTGAGTGATGTCACAGAATCCTGTGTGATGTCACAGTGTCCTGTTTGAAATCACAGTCTTGTATGATGTCATAGAAATCTATGTTAAGTCAGAGATTCCTGTGTGAAGTCATAGAGTAGTGTGTGGTGTCAAGAGTCCTGTGTGAAGTTATAGAGTCCTGTCTGAAATCACAGATAGCTGTTTGAGTTTACAGTGTCGGGGTGAAGTCATAGTGTCCTCTGTGAAGACACAGAGTTCTGTGTGAAGTCACAGTGTCATGTGTGAAATCACAGAGTCTTTTATGATGTCAGTGCTTCCTGTGAGATATCTGAGAGTACTGTATGATATCAGAGAGTCTCATGTGAGCTCATAGATCCTCTGTGAAGTTGCATAGTCTTTTATGATGTCTGAGCGTCCTGTGTGATGTCTCAGAGTCCTGTATGATAGTACAGTGTCAGGAGTGAAGTCACAGGGTCCTGTATGAGATCACAGTGTCATGTGTGAAGTCATGGAGTTTTTTTATGTGAGAGTCCTGTGTGATGTCACAGATTCTTGTATGAAATCATAGAATCATTTGTGAACTCACATTCTGTAGATTGTCACAGAGCCCTTTGTGAAGTCATAAAGTCTTTCATGAAATCACAGAGTCCTATTAGGAGTCATAGAGTCCTGTGTGAAGTCATAGAGTCCTGCTTGATGTTACAGAGTCCTGTGTGAGGTCACAGTGTCTTGTGTGAAGTCACAGGACTCTGTGACATCTCACAGGACTCTGTGATCTCACATGAGTCTCTGTGACATCACATGGGATGCTGTGACATTCCACAACATTCTGCAAATTCACACAGGAAACTATATCCTCACACAGGCCTCTGTGACTTCAAACATGACTCTGTGATTTCACACAGGAATTTCTGACTTCACACAGAAATCTCACTACACACAGGACTTTGGGACATCACACAGGACTTTCAGACTTCAAACAAGACACTGGGTCTGCACACAGGATGATGTGACATCACACAGGACTCTATGAATGCACATAGTTCTCTATGACTCCACAGAGAACTCTGTGACACCACACAGGAATGTGAGGTCACACAGGATTCTATGACTTCATACAGAACTCGATGACTTCACATAGGACTCTGCAAGTTCATACAGGACACTGAGACCTCACACAGGACTCTGTGACATCACAAAGTACTCTAGGACTTCATAGAGGCGTCTGTGACTTCACGCAGTACTCTGTGACATCACACAGGGCTCTGTGACTTAACACAAATCTCTATGACTCCACAGATACCTCTGTGACATCACACAGGATTGTGAGTTCACACAGGATTCAATGACTTCATACAGGACTCTATGACTTCTCACAGGACTCTGTGATTTCAAACAAAAATCTGCGACTTCATACAGGAAACTGAGACCTCACTCATGACCCGCTGACATCAAAGAAAATCTGAGACATCACTCAGGACTCTCTGAACTCACCCAGGACTCTATGACATCACAGAGGACTCTGTGACGCCACACAGGACTCTATGACATCACAGAGGACTCTGTGATGACACACAGGACTCTGTGACATCATACATGACACTGAGACCTCTCACAAGTCTCTGTAACTACATACAGGAAATGGTGACTTCACAAAAGGCTCTGACATCATACTGGACACTGTGCCTTTATAAAAGATTTTATGACATTACACAGGACTCTGTGACATCACACAAGACTCTAAGACTTCACACACGATTCTATGACCCAACACTGAACTCTGTGACTTCACACAGGACTCTATGACTTCACACAGAGCACTGTGACTTCACACATCATTCTATGACTTCAAACCAGACTCTTTGACATCACATAGGACTCTACCTTCACAAAGGAATCTGTGTCATCACACAGGACTTTGTTACCTCACACAGGATTCTGTGACTTCAAACAGGACACTGTGACTACATACAGGACACTTTGAATTTACACAGGACTTTGTGACAACATACAGGACTCATTGACCACACATGAGACTCTGTGATATCATACAGGACTCTGTGAAATCACACAGGATTCTGAGATATAAAACAGGAAAATCTGACATAAAAGTCTCTGTGAGATCTCACAGGACACTGTGACTTCACATAAGACACAGTGACCGCACACAGGACTCTGTGAATACATACATGACACTGTGATTTTACAGGACTCTGTAACATCACACAGGACCCTAAGATTTCACACAGTACTCTGTCACTCCACACAGGACACTGTGACTTCACACAGGATTTTATGTCTTCAGACAGATTTCTGAAACATGACACTGTGACATCATACAGGACACTGTAACTTCATAAAGGTTTCTATGACTTCACACAGGACTATGTGACATTACACAGGACTCTAAGACAACACAGATTTCTGTGACGTCACACAGGATTCCATGGGATTCACACAGGACTCTGTGAAATCACACAGGAATGTAAATTCACACAGGATTCTGTGACTTCATAAAGGATTCTGTGCCTTCACAAAGGACTCTGATTTCACACAGGAAACTGTGAGTTCACAAAGGATTCTATGACTCCACACTGGACTCTGTGACCTCACGCATGACTCTGTGACCACACATAGGACACTGTGACACTACACAGGACTCTAAGACATCACACAGGATTCTCTGACATCATAAAAGATGCTGTGATATCTCACAGGACTCTGTGATCTTACATAGGATTCTGTGACTGCAAACAAGACTTTGTGACCTCATACAGGACTCTGCGACAGCACACAGGACTCTCTGACACCATAAAAATTTCTTTGACGAGAAGACCCGACTCCACAGGAAAGACATCAGCCCCTCCAAGACCCCAACCCCAGCGAGTCCAGCTTCAGGTGAGATTGGGTCTCCGGCGGGGACCGCCAGCCCATTACCCATCCCCATTGATCTTCCAGGCCGCTCCTGGCATCCAGAAGACCAGCCCACACAAGAAAGACATCAGCCCTTCCAAGACCCCAACCCCAGCGAGTACAGCTTCAGGAAAGACATCAGCCCTACCAGGACCCAAACTCCATGTCAGAATCCCCAGCTTCAGTTGCAGGAAGGAAGAAGACCAGTGGAGACGGAAAGACCCCACCAGCACCCACTGAAAAAAGAGATGGGAAGAAGACAATAAAGATCACTCAGCAATAGAAACATCAACATGACCCCACCAAAATCCAGGGATCCAACACCAGCAAGACCTGAAAAGCACTACATAGACGAAGAAGAGGAGACAGACCTTAAAAATTATTTCATGAAGATGATGGAGACCCTCAAAGAAGAAACGAGGAAATCCCTTAAAGAAATAGAAGAAAAAACAAACAAAAAAATCCATGAAATGGGGGAAAAATTCAAGAAATAAACAAATCTCTCAAAGAATCTAAAGAGCACCAAGAAAAAACAAACAAAAAAATTAAGGAAAACAACTCAAACAGTTGAAGGATTGAAAGCTGAAATAGAAAAGATAAAGAAAACACAGAATGAAGGGATGCTGGAAATAGAAAAGCTGGATAAACGATCAGGAACTACAGATGCAAGTATCACCAATAGAATACAAGAGATAGAAGAGAGAATCTCAGGTGTTGAAGACTCATTAGAGGATATAGAGTCGTCAACCAAAGAATCTCAAAACCAACAAATCCTTAACACAATATATCCAGGAAATATGGGACACCGTGAAGAAGCCAAACCTGAGAATAATAGGTATAGAAGAAGGTGAAGAACTTCAACTTAAAGGTACAGAAAACATATTCAACAAAATCATAGAAGAAAACTTCCCTAACCTAAAGAAAGATATGCCTATGAAAGTACAAGAATCTTACAGAACACCAAATAAGCTCGACCAGAAAAAGAAGTCACCTTGCCATATAATAATCAAAACATCAAACCTACAGAGTAAAGAGAAAATATTAAGACCAGCTAAAGAAAAAGGCCAAGTAACATACAAAGGCAGACCTATCCGAATTACACCTGACTTCTCAATGGAAACGATGAAAGCCAGAAGATCCTGGACAGATGTCCTACAAACACTAAGGGAACAAGGATGCCAGCCCAGACTACTATATCCAGCAAAGCTCTCAAATACCATAGATGGAGAAAACAAAGTATTCCATGACAAAGCCAGATTTAAACAATACGTATCCATGAATCCAGCTCTACAGAAAATGCTAGAAGGAAAACCTAGAGCCAAGGAAGATAACTACATTCACAAAGACACTGGCAATATATAATCACACTTTACAAAACACCAAAAGAAAAAGGGAGGAGAAAGTACACAAAATAAATACACTAAAAATAAATCAAGCACACAGAAGGATCACCGATCTTCCAATCAAATGGTCCCAAGAAACAAGTGGGTGTAACAATCCTAATATCTAACAAATTAGACTTCAAATTAAAAACAATCAAAACAGATGAAGAAGGACACTTCATATTCATCAAAGGAAAAATACATCAAGACTAAGTCTCAAATTTAAACAGCTACGCCCCAAATACAAAGGCACCTACATTCATGAAAGAAACATTACTAAAGCTCAAAATGCACATAAAATCTCACACACTAATAGTAGGAGACTTCAACACTCCGTTCTCACCGCTAGAAAGGACCTCCAGACAGAAACTTAACAAAGAAACAAAAGAACTAATAGAAGTTATGACCCAACTGGGTTTAACAGACATCTATAGAACATTCCACCCAAATACAAAGGGATATACCTTCTTTTCGACACCACATGTAACCTTCTCTAAAACTGACCACATAATAGGAAACATAGCAAATCTCCACAGATGCAAAAAAATTGGAATAACCCCCTGCATCTTATCAGACCACCATGCATTAACATTAGAATTCAACAATAACACAAATGGCAGAAACCCTACAAACTCATGGAGTTTGAACAATGCACAATTGCACCATCCCTGGGTAAAGGAACAAATAAAAAAAGAAATTAAAGACTTCCTCGATTTCAATGAGAATGAAGACACAACATAAACAAACTTATGGGACACTTTGAAAGCAGTGCTGAGAGGAAAGTTTATAGCACTAAGTGCCCACATGAAAAAACTGGAGAACAGTCATACTAGAGAATTAATAGCACAGCTGAATGTTCTAGAACACAAACAAGCAAACTCCCCCAGGAGGAGCAGATGCCAGGAAATAATCATTTTGAGGGCTGAAATCAATCAAGTAGAAACCAGAAAAACACTGAGAAGAATCAATGAAAGAAAAAGTTGGTTTTTTGAGAAAATCAACAAAATAGATAAACCTTTGTCCAAACTAACCAAAAGACAGAGGGAGAGCATGCCAATTAACAAAATCAGGGATGAAAAAGGGGACATAACAACAGACTCTGAGGAAATCAAGAGAATCATGAGGGCATACTTTGAAAATCTGTACTCCACAAAATTTGAAAATTTAAAGGAAATGGGCAATTTCTTGGATAGATATCACTTGCCAAAACTAAATCAAGAACAGATAAACAATCTAAACAGACCTATAACCCCTAATGAAATAGAAGCAATCATGAAAAGTCTTCCAAACAAAAAAAGCCCAGGCCCAGATGGCTTCAGTGCAGAATTCTACCAGAAATTCAAAGAAGAGCTAATTCCAATACTCCATAAAGTATTCCACACAATAGAAGCAGGAGGCTCACTGCCAAACTCTTTCTACGAGGCTACAATTACCTTGATACCCACGCCACACAAAGACACAACTAAGAAAGAGAACTATAGACCAATTTCCCTCATGAACATTGATGCAAAAATACTCAATAAAATACTCACAAACCGGATTCAAGAACACATCAGAAAAATCATCCAACATGATCAAGTAGGCTTCATCCCAGGAATGCAGAGATGGTTCAACATTAGAAAATCTATCAATGTAATCCAACATATTAACAATCTGTGAAAGAAAAACCACATGATCATATCACAAGATGATGAAAAAGCCTTTGAGAAAATCCAGGACCCCTTCATTATAAAGGTCCTAGAGAGATCAGGGATAACAGGAACGCACTTGAATATAATAAAAGCAATATACAGTAAACCAACAGCTAACATCAAACTAAATGGAGAGAAACTCAAAGCAATTCCTCTAAAATCAGGAACAAGACAAGGCTGTCCACTCTCTCCATATCTCTTCAATATTGTACTTGAAGTTCTAGCTACAGCAATAAGACAACAAAAGGAGATAAAGGGGATACAAATAGGAAAAGAAGAAGTCAAACTTTCACTATTTGCAGATGATATGATAGTTTACATAATTGACCCAAAGAACACCGCAAGTTTACTCCTAGAGCTGATAAACACCTTCAGCAATGTGGCAGGATAAAAGGTAAAGTCAAAAAAATCAGTGGCCCTATTATATACAGATGATGAAGTGACTGAGAAACAAATCAGAGAAACATCACCCTTTACAATAGCCAAAATAGCATCAAATATCTGGGGATAATGTTAACCAAGGAAATTAAAGACCTGTATATCAAGAACTTTGTGTCTTTTTTTATTTTTCATGTATTTTATTTTCCAGTTTAAGTTTAGGTAAGAAAGGAGGTTGCTTCACAAGTAAGTTCCAGGTCCCTCTCCCATTCCCTACCCTCCTCTCGTGCCCACCCCCCAACCCCCCGTTATCCCCTCATTCCCCCAGGGAGGGTGAGGCCCTCCATGGGGGTGTCCATAGTCTGTCATTTCATATAGGGCAGGGCCTAGATCCTTCCCCAAGAGTTCAGGGTGAGAGTGCTCCTCACATCGTTCTATGGGAGTCCAAAGTCCGTGTGTATACTTGGGATGGGTACTGATCTGCTGCCCAAGGCTCAATAGATTCCCTAGGCCTCCTCACTGACACCCAGATTCAGGGGGTCTTGATCAGTCCCATGCAAGATTCCCAGGCTGATGCCTGGGATTCAAGAGTTAACCTTTGTCTGGTCAGCTGTTTCTGGGGGTTAAACCAGCCCAGTCTTAATCCCTTTGATCATCAGTCCTCCCTCTCTGTTACTGGCTTTCTTGAGTTCAGCTCAGTACTTAACTAAGGGAGACTGACTCTTCTTTGATCAGCCGCTAAATGAAGTTTCTGTTTCACAGACTCTCTAGCCATAGGATTGTAGTCTAATGAAATAGAAGCAGTCATCAAAAGTCTCCCAAACAAAAAAAGCCCAGGCCCAGATGGCTTCAGTACAGAATTCTACCAGAAATTCAAAGAAGACCTAATTCCAATACTCCTCAAAGTTTTCCACACAACAGAAGCAGGAGGCTCACTCCCGAACTCTTTTTACGAGGCTACAATTACCTTGATACCCAAGCCACACAAAGACACAACTAGGAAAGAGAACTATAGACCAATTTCCATCATGAACATCGATGCAAAAATACTCACACACCAGATTCAAGAACACATCAGAAAAATCATCCACCATGATAAAGTAGGCTTCATCCCAGGAATGCAGAGATGGTTCAACATTAGAAAATCTATCAATGTAATCCACCATATAAACAAACTGCAAAAGAAAAACTACATGATCATCTCACTAGATGCTAAAAAATCCTTTGACAAAATCCAGGACCCCTTCATTATAAAGGTCCTAGAGAGATCAGGGATAACAGGAACGTATCTGAATATAATAAAAGCAATATACAGTAAACCAACAGCTAACATCAAACTTAATGGAGAGAAACTCAAAGCAATTCCTCTAAAATCAGGAACAATACAAAGCTGCCCACTCTCTCCATATCTCTTCAATATTGTACTTGAAGTTCTAGCTACAGCAATAAGACAACAAAAGGAGATAAAGGGGATACAAATAGGAAAAGAAGAAGTCAAATATTCAATATTTGCAGATGATATGATAGTTTACATAATTGACCCAAAAAACTGCGCAAGGGAACTCCTAGAGCTGATAAACACCTTCAGCAATGTGGCAGGATACAAGGTATACTCAAAATAATCGTGGCCCTATTATATACAGATGATGAAGTGACTGAGAAACAAATCAGAGAAACATCACCCATTACAATAGCCATAAACAGCATCAAATATCTGGGGATAATGTTAACCAGGAAATTAAAGACCTGTATATCAAGAACTTTGTGTCTTTAAAGAAAGAAATCAAAGAAGATACCAGAAAATGGAAAGATCTCCCATGCTCTTGGATTGGTAGGATCTACATAATAAAAATGGCAATCTTGCCAAAAGCAGTCTACAGATTCAATGCAATCCCTATCAAAATTCCATCACAATTCTTCAAGGAACTGGAAATAACATTAATCAACTTTATATGGAAAAACAAAAGGTCCAGGATAGCTAAAACATCGCTATACAATAAAGGAACTTCAGGAGGCATCACCATACCTGACTTCAAGCTCTATTATAGAGCTATAGTCCTGAAAACAGCTTGGTATTGGCACAGAAATAGTAGGCAGGTAGACCAATGGAACCGAATAGAAAGCTCTAATTTTAACCCACACACCTATGAACACTTGATTTTTGACAAAGAAGCTAAAACTGTACAATGGAAAAAAGAAAGCATCTTCAACAAATGGTGCTGGCATAACTGGGTACTGGTATGCAGAAGACTGCAGATAGATCCATGTTTATCACCTTGTACAAAACTTAAGTCCAAATGGATCAAAGATCTCAACATAAATCCAGCCACACTGAAACTTTTAGAAGAGAAAGTGGGAGATACTCTTCAACGAGTTGGTACAGGAGACCACTTCCTAAGCATAACACCAGTGGCATAGGCACTGAGATCGACAATTAACAAATGGGACCTTCTGAAACCAAAAAGCTTCTGTAAGGCAAAGGACACAGTCAAAAAGACAAAAAGGCAGGCCACAGAATGGGAAAAGATATTCACTAACCCTACATCTGACAGAGGGCTAATCTCCAAAATTTACAAAGAACTCAAGAAACAAGTCTCCAAAACACCAAAGGATCCAATTAAAAGGTGGGGTACAGAGCTAAATAGAGAATTCTCAGTAGAGGAGGCTAAGATGGCCAAGAGACACTTAAGAAAGTGCTCAACATCCTTAGCCATCAGGGAAATGCAAATCAAAACAACTCTGAGATACCATCTTACTCCTGTCAGAATGGCTAAAATAAAAAACACCGAAGACAATTTATGCTGGAGAGGATGTGGAGAGAGAGGAACACTCCTCCACTGCTGGTGTGAGTGCTGACTCATACAGCCTCTTTGGAAATCAGTATGGAGATTCCTCAGGAAAATGGGAATTAATATACCACTAGCCCCAGCGATTCCACACCTAGGCATATATCCAAAAGGGGACAAGCTCATACAACAAGGGCATCTGCTCCACTATGCTCATAGCAGCATTATTTGTAATAGCCAGAACCTGGAAGCAACCTAGATGCCCTTCAACTGAAGAGTAGATAGAGAAAATGTGGTACATTTACACAATGGAGTATTACTTCGCTGAAAAAAACAATGAAATCTTGAAATTCGCAGGGAAATGGATAGCACTGGAAGAAACCATCCTGAGTGAGGTAACCCAGTCGCAAAAAGACAAACATGGTATGTACTCACTCATATATGGATTTTATACATGGATCAGGATAGTGGCAGTCTGCACATCCACTGATAGAGAGTCTGGGAAACAGGAAAGACCCTAAAAGATATGCATATATGCATAGTACCCAAGAGAAGAGGATTGAGACAAGATCCCCTGAATGGATGGGGAACTCGGCAATGGGTGGGGGGGAGTGGGACCTGGGAAGAAGAAAGGGTGTGAAGAGGAAGAGAGTTGGTCATGGGGGAACAGGAAGTTGAGGGGGTGGGGGTAGAATAGGGGGAAGAGGGAATCATAGGATCAAATACAGATCAGGCACCAGAGAGACCTCGAGTAATCTAAAGGAATAACACCAATTGGCAAGCTAAGCAATAATGGAGAGACCACCTCGAATGCCCATTCCTGATAATGAACTTGATGTCTATAACCATGCGGGAGCGTTCATCCTGTGACTGATGGAAGCAGAGGCAAACACACAATTAATCACTGAACTGAACCCAAGGAACCCAGTGACAGAGAGAGAGGAGTGATGAGCAAATTGGCAAAGAATGGGCTGGCAAAACCAGCAGAGACAGCTGATCTGAACAGGGGAGAGCTCTTGGACCCCAGACTGACAGTGGGGAGGCCAACATGGGACTGATCTTGACCCCCCCAAATGTGAGTGTCAGCGAGAAGGCCTGGGCAACCTATGGGGACCTGAGCTGTGGATCAGTGTCTATCCCTGGTATACAAACAGTCTTCGTGTGCCTATAGCACAAAGAGGGATGCTCTCTCAGCCTGTACTCTTAGGGGAGTACCTGGATCCTACCCAGAGTAAAATGACAGACTCTAGATATCCCCTATGTGGAAGGATTTGACAATGGGGTGGGAGGGTGGGGGGGGAAGGGGAGTGCGGGAGGAGGGGAGGGAGAGGGAACTGGGATTGACATGTAAAACAAGCTATTTAAAATGAAAAATGATAAAAAATTTCTTTGACTTCCTCTAGGACACTGTGACTTCACACAAGAAATTGTGACCTCACACAGGACACTGGAACTACATACAGGACACTGTCACTTCACAAAGGTCTGTGTAACAACACATGGGACTCTGTGACAGCATACAGGACTCAGTGACCTCACAAGTGACTCTGTGACATCATACAGGACTCTGTGACATCACACAGAACTCTCTGATTTCTTAAAAGACTCTGTGACTTTACACATTACACTGTGACTTCACACAGGACATCTGGTTTCACAGAGGACTCTGTGACTTCATACAGGATTATATGATTTCACACAGGACTCTGAGAAATCACACAGGTTTCTGACACATCACACAGGAAAATCTGACATCATTAAATCTCTGTGAGTTCACACAGGACACTGTGACCGTACAAGGTACTCTGCAACTAAATTCAGGACACTGTCACTTCACAAGGACTTTGACTTCACACAGGACCCTGTGACTTCATACAGAATTCCATGACTTCACACAGGACCCTGTTACATCCCTCAGAACTCTAACAATTCACACTGAACTCTAGGACCCTTTGACATCACACAGGACTCTGTGACATAACACAGGACACTGTGACTTTATAGAGAACAGTAAGAATTGACACAGGACACTGTAACCTCATACATGTATCTGTGACTTCACACAGGACTCTCTGACTTCACACAGTATTCTGTGACTTCATACCGGCTTCTAAGATTTCACAGAGGACACTATGACTCCACACATGACTCTATGACTGCATACAAGAAACTGTGACTTCACACAGGACTCTGACTTCACATAGGATACTGTAACTTCACACAGGACACTGTGACTTCACACAGGACTCTGTGACCTCACACAGGACTCTGAGACCTCACTCAGGATTTACACTGAAAACTGTGACTTCAAACATGATTCTATGATGTTATACTGGACTCTTTGACATCACACAGGACTGGAATTTCACACTGAAATCTGTGACTACATACAGCACTCTGTAACTACACACAGGACTGTGTGACATCACACAGGACTCTGTAACATCACACAGGATTCAGTGATCAGACAGGATTCTGTGATTTCACACAGGATTCTGAGACATTGCACAGGACAATCTAACATCATAAAAGAGTCTGTGAGTTAACACATGACATGTGAGTTTACACAGGACACAGTGGCCTCACACAGGATTATGTGACATCACACAGGACTCTAAGACATCACACAGGACTCTATGAATCCACACAGGAATCTGTGACTTCACACAGGAAGCTAAGACTTCACAAAGGACTTTGTGACATCACACAGGACTCTAAGTCTTCACACAGGACTCTATTACCCAACATAAGTCTCTGTGAATTCACAGAGGATTATAAGTTCACACAGGATTCTATGACTTCATACAGGACTCTGTGACTTCACACAGGAGTCTGCGATATCATAGAGGACACTGTGACCTCACAAAGGATTCTGTGACTACATACAGGACACCGTGACTACACAAAGGACACTGATTTCACACAGAAAACTCTGACTTCACACAGGATTCTATGACTTCATACAGGACACTTTGAAATTACACAGGACTGTAACTTCACACAGGAATCTGACTTCACAAGGACTCTGTGACTTCACAAAGAATCTGTTATATCACACAGGACTCTGTGACATCATCCAGGACTCAGTCTCATCACACAAATCACACGATGTAAGTTCACACAGTATTCTATGACTTCATACAGGACTCTGTGATATCACGCAGGACTCTGATTTCAGCAGGACTCTGTGACCTCACACAGGACTCTGACAAAACACTGAGCTCTCTGATACCATAAAATATGCTATGAAATCACACAGGAATCTGTTATCTCACACAGGACTTTTTGAACTCACACAGGATATTGCGACATTCCACAAGTATCTGTGATATCATAAAATACTCTGTGAGGTCACCCAGGACACTGTGACTTCACAAAGGACACTGTGACCTCACACAGGACTCTGCGACATCACACAGGAAGCTGTGACTTCACACAGAAATCTCTGACTTCACACAGGACTCTGTGACATCACATAGGACTCTGTGACTTCATACAGGACACTGTGACTTTACACAGGACTCGGTAACATTGTACATGACACTATGACTTCACACAGAACTCTGTGATGTCATTCAGGACTCTGTGACTACATTCAGGACACTGTAACTACAAAAAGGACTGATTTCACACAGGACAGTGTGACTTCACAAAGGTTTCTATGACTTCATACAGGACTCTTTGACATCACACAGGACTGTAATTTCACACAGGAATCTGTGACTTCACACAGGATTCTGTGATTTCATACAGGACTCTGTGATCTCATACAGTTCTCTGTGACTCCATACAGAACACCGTGATTTCACAAAGGACTCTGACTTCACACAGAACACTGTGAATTCAGAAAGGATTTTCTGACTTCACAAAGGACCCTGTGACATCACAAAGGACTCTAACCTCACATATGACCCTATAATCCAACATAGGACATAGTCTTCACACAGGTCTCTACGACATCTCACTGAACTCTGTGACATCATAAAGGACTCAGTGAACTCACACAGGACTCTTAGACTCAACACACGACACTGTGACTTCACACAACATGCTGTGACTTTACACAGGACTGTGACATCATACAGGACTCGGTGACCTCACATGAGAATCTGTGATATCATACGGGAGTCAGTGAAATCACACAGGATTCTGAGATATCACACAGGAAAATCTGACATCATAAAAATCTCTGTGAGATCACATAGAACACTGATTTCACACAAGACACAGTGACATCGCACAGGTCTATGTGACATCCCACAGGACTCTAAGACTTCACACAGGACTCTACAACTCCACACAGGAATCTGTGACTTCACACAGTACTCTTTAACATCACACATGAATGTGAGTTCACACAGGATTCTATGTCATCATACAGGACTCTGTGACCTCACACAGAACTCTGTGACTACATACAGAACACCTGTGACTTCACAAAGGATTCTGACAACCCATGGGACACTGTGATTTCATAAAGGATTCTATGACTTCACATAGGACTCTATGACTCCAAACAGGACTCTGTGACTTCACACAAGACTCTATGATTTCACACAGGACTCTGTGACATCACACAGGAGGCTGTGACTACATACAGGACACTGTGATTTCACAATAAGCTCTGACTTCACACAGGACACTGTGACTTCATAAAGGATTCTATGACTTCACAAAGCACTCTATTTTATCACACAGGAAGCTAAGACTTCACACAGGACTCTGTAACATCACAAAGGTCTGTAACTTCACACAGGACACTCTGACTTTACACAGGAATCCCTGACTTCACATAGGACACTGTGACTTCACACAGGACTCTAAAAAATCACACAGGACTCTCTGACATCATAAAAGACACTGTGACATCGCCCAGGACACTATGACTTCACAAAGGACTCTGTGACTTCATTGTGAACTCTGCAACTTCATACAGTTCAATGAAACCTCACACAGGTCTCTGTTACTTCACAGTACTCTGAGAAATCACTCAGGACTCCGTGACCCTCACACAGGACACTGAGACATCACACAGGACTCTCTCACATCATAAAAGACTATAAGACTTCACGCAGGACACTGTGACCTCATACAGTGCACTGTAATCTGAGACAGGACACTGTGACTTCACACATGACTCCCTGACTTCACTCAGAACACTCTGATTTCACACAGGACACTGTGACTTCACACATGACTCAGTGACATAACCAATGACTCTGATTTCAACAGGACACGGTGATATCACACATGACTCTGTAACATCATTCAGGACTCTGACTTCAAAAGGACACTGGTATATTACGCAGGCCTCTGTGACATCACAAGAGACTCTGTGGCAACATACAGGAAACTGATACATCACAGAGGACACTCTGATATCATAAAAGACTCTGTGACTTCACACAGGACATTGTGACTTCACAAAAGACACTGATCTCACCCAAAATTCTGTGACAACATGCAGGACTCTGTGACTTCACACTGCACTCTGTGACATCACACAGGAAACTGTGACTTCACACAGTATTTGATAGCACACAGGACTGTATGACTTCACACAGGATGGTATGACTTCACACAGGACTCTGTGACAATACACAAGAATGTGAGTTCTCACAGGATTCTATGACTTCACACAAAATTCTGTGACTTCACACAGGACTCTGTGACTTCACACAGGACAATGTGACCTCACACAGGAATGTGAGTTCACACAGGATTCTATGAATTCATACAGGAGTCTGTGACTTCACACAGGACTCTACGACTTCATAGAAAATAATGTGACCTACCACAGGACTCTATGATTACATACAGGACAATGTGACTACATACAGGATTCTATGACTTCACACATGCCTCTGTGAAATCACCCAAGACTCTAAGATTTCACACAGGACTCTATGACCCAACACAGGACTCTCTGACATGACACAGGATTCTGTGACATCACAAAGGACTCATGGACCACACAATACATTTTGTGACATCATACAGGAGTCTGTGATATCACACAGAACTTTCTAAGTTCATAAAAGACTCTGTGACTTCACACAGGACCCTGTAACATCATACAGGAATCAGTGACATCACCCAATTCTCTGTGTCATCATACAGTACTCTGACATATCACACAGGATTCTCTGACATCATAAACGTTTCTGTGACCTCACACAGGTCTCTGTGACATCACGCAGGACTTTGACATCAACAATATACTATGACATCACACATGACTCTGTGACCTCACATGAGACTCTGTGACATCATACAGGAGTCTGTCACATCACAAAGGATGCTCTGACATCCCACCACATTCTGCGAATTCACACAGGACTCTGCAACCTCACAGAGGACTCTGACTTCACACAGGACTCTCTGAATTCACACAGGTCTCTGACTCCACACAGGACACTGTGATGGCACATAGGACACTCTGACTTCACACAAGACATCATACAGTGTCCCGCGCTACCGTCTCAACAGCAAGAACGACGCAGAACACTCGGATCCTTCTGCAGTAAAGCTTTAATGCATCTTGAGAGATAGATGATCAGCTTCTTAGAGGGAGACCCCAAGCTAAGAAACCCAGCCCCTTATATAAGCCTAGGAGCTCCGAGTGAGACGTGTAGAGCCGGGATTGGTGGTTTGCACATCACCCCAGATGACGCCACGGGAGAGGCACAGCTTAAACGGTTAACTCCAACTGACAGCAGATGTCAGCGCCATCTTCTAACGGTTAACTCCAACTGACAGCAGATGTCAGCGCCATCTTCTAACGGCAATAGCGATAGCGAGGGCGGCTCCTCACATCTCCCCCTATTCATTTATTTTTGAAGCAATAGGACACCCACAACTTTGGAGTGGAGATAGAGGTCAAATCCCCATGTGCAAATTCGGAACATGTACAAAGCTCCTCTCCAGGGTCTTATCCCCAGAGAGAGCCCTGACCAGTCCGATGTCGTTTTTCTGGGGGAAGGAGATCATGACATAGAACCTTCATGCAAGATGACTTATCTCCCAGGAGAAAGTCGTTATACCGCAGACCTCTCCTGTGCAGTGCTTAGCCTTGCAACTCCTTGGGCTGCTGAAGCCTACCCACTCTATCCCGTGCAATGAGACTAGCCTCGTGGGGTGCAAGAGCTGGGAGGCCAGCGACCTATTGCTTTAACATGGTTAACCAAATGTCAGGGGAGGCTCCGTGTTCTAAGGCAGCAAGTGCTTGTGCCACCACCACTTTGTCTCTTTTGTTTGGGCTCTGAGCTTACACACCATCCAAAGCATCAACACTATTCCACAGCAGAGAACTAGGCTAAATGATCCTACCCCCACCCATTCCTTAAAATAAGAAAATGCAGATGAAATCCAGGAGGAGAGGCCTTCCATCAGAGAAAGATCCAGATGCGTCGAATTCACTTGCAGGATCGCCATTCTCAACTCACGGAGTGTCTGCTCAAACTCAAAAGTCCAATTCTGTAATAAATGTTGAGACAGAGCTTGTGACAGGTTAGCTGCTCTTGTAAAATTCTCATATTGTACTGAAGTGACACAAAGGCCAGGCAACTTTTGTTCACATCCCAATTGGGCCATCTGCCACAATATATCCAATTGTTCCTGAACCAAATTAATCTGTTGGTTTACCAACATCAGGCCTCCTTGTATCTGAGAATTGGCAGTGGCCTGTTTATCTAGGACCATGGTCACAGTGGCCTATAGTTCATTAATGGTTTGAGTTGTCTGCACAGTGGCAGAAAGTGCAAGGGCCGAGGCGGTAACCGAAGCAGTAACCGCGGCGGTGGCTATCAGGCCCACAATAATAGCAGAGATCCCAAAAATCTCGCTTTTCCCTAAACAAACTCAAATTACTTGGCGTCTCAACAGGAACTGGAACAAATCGAGGCATGCGCATTACCAAAGCAAAAGGGTGCTTAATAGCATTCCAGCATAATGCATAAAAACAATTCTAAGCAGAGCAATTTATTTCTTTCTGATTCTTACCTAAGGTATCATTACTCACAACCCAAATAAAGGGCAGCTGAATAATTAGTTCTCTTAAAAGGGGTATACTTAACATTGGAGGAGGACCAATCAGATGATCCATAGCTCTGTCCCTCACTCAGACTGTTGCCTAATGCCCCTTTCCAATCAAAAGTAATCTGTCCCTTCTCACTATCATAGGAGAAAGATCAGTACAGCTTCCATTAATTCAAAAGGATTAGCATTAGATCTTTCTGGATCCATATGAATAAAATTATCCTTTAATGAAGAAATCACAGTAAAGCACAAGCTTCCTACTAATGACAAGGTTCTCTCATCCTGAAAACTCTGTATCTGAGGATCTAAAGGCAAAAAGGCAAGCCCCAACTCTCTATTAGTTGTGAAAAATCTAGGGAACACCTGGGCATTCTGCATCACTGGCATCGGTAGGGGAAGGTAGACATGATGGCCCACCGTAACTCTCCCATCATACTAGGAACCATCATCCCGAGTAGGAGAGTCTTCATCACCCACTTGGCCTCCATCCTTCTTATTCTGGAGTTGTGAAGGAGCTCTTCGAGTGAGTCTTTCAGGGATCCACAGGGGGTTTTCTTCCTCCTGTGGAAAAACACACACAGCTCCCCTGGATCTTATAAGAATAGGATCCGGGCCTTTCCAGAGATCAGTCAAGACATCTTTCCATTTTACCATTTCTTTTGGCCTATCAGGCTCTAAACTGTGGCGATCGGCCGCAGTGTGGCCTTGGGCATCAGAGTTCAAGAAATTAAGGGTAAAAAGTGCCATGGATACAGCAACTCTTGGTACCGAGGGTAGAACATCCTCAATACTCCCCTTTTGTTTAATCAGATATGATTTGAGTGTACGATGGGCACGTTCCACAATGCCCTGTCCTTGAGGGTTATAAGGTAGGCCAGTTAGATGGGTAACATCCATTTGCCGACAAAACTGTCGGAATTTTTGAGAGGTATATGCTGGTCCATTGTCTGTTTTTAAAATTCTGGGTTTTCCCCAAGCACTCCAGGCCTCAAGGCAATGTTGAATCACATATGAGGCCTTTTCCCCTGTTAGGGGTGTGGCGAACATTACGCCAGAACAGGTGTCAACAGAAACATGAACATATTGAAGCCTTCTAAAAGAGGGAATATGAGTAACATCCATCTGCCACATCTGCAATGGTCTAATGCCACGTGGGTTTATTCCCATGTGGGGAGTAGGTAAGAATTCGCAGCAATTCTGGCATTGAGTAACAATTTCCCTAGCCTCTTTCCTGGATAGAGCAAAACGACGGCGCAAGGTCTCAGCCGTCACATGAAAGCGCTTATGGAATTCTTTTGCTGCTTGTGCATGGGTAGACAAGGCAGCGGCCACCAGCTTTGTAGCCTTGTCCGCTAAGTCATTCCCTAAGGACATGGGACCTGGGAGTCCAGAATGTGCTCGGACATGGGTAATGAAAACAGGAAATCTCCTATTTAACAAGGCAGCTTGTATCTTTTGAAAGATGTTAGCAACTCTGCTGGAGGATCTTATTATTCCAGCTATCTCAAGGAGATTAACTGCATTAACCACATAAGAGGAATCTGATACAATATTGAGGGGTCCTGGAAAAGCCTCAAGAACCTCCAGTACTATCAGACATTCTACAACTTGAGGTGAAGTTTCATTATATTGTTTAGATATAACCCTATCCTTGACCACATAAGCTCCCATACCAGTTTTTGATCCATCAGTGTACACCACAGTCCCATCTGGGAGTGGGTCTTTAGCTGTCACTTGTGGAAACACTATAGCCTGGTTTAGGGCAAACTGTAAAATTGGATGCTTTGGAAAATGATTATCAATTTGTCCTGAAAAGGAAGTAACTAAAACTGCCCAATCACTAGATGTGGCTGCCAAGGTCTGAACTTGTGCAGCAGTATAAGGCACAATCAAGGAATCAGGATCCCTGCCAAAATGTGTAACAGCTGCTTTTATTCCGCGAAGCGCGAGCTGTGCAACAGCATCAGGGTACCAGTCAATAATCTTAGCAGGGGAAGCATTTGGATGAATCCAAAGTAATGGTCCATGTTGCCACAGGACTGCAGTTGGCAATTGAGCTGTCTTAAAAACACACAGACTAAAAGGTAGTGACTCCTCAATACGTTGTAATTGTGCTTCCTGTAAGGCCTCTTCCACCATCTGTAAGGCTCGGTGGGCGGCAGGGGTAAATTTTCTGGGTGAGGAGATATGAGGCTCACCCTCCAGGAGATCGAAGAGGGGTTTTAGATCAGCAGATGGAATTTTTAAAAAGGGCCTCAACCAATTTATATCTCCCAGAAGTTTCTGAAAATCATTTAATGTTTGTAAGTGGTCTTTGCGAATTTCTATTTTCTGAGGAACTATATTTTTGGGAGTAATCATTGAGCCCAAAAAGAGGCCTGTATCTGCAATTTGAACCTTTTCTGAGGCAATCTCTAATCCCCACTGTTTTAATTCAGCCACCAGCATGGGGAAAGCCTTTTGTAAAACATCTAACTCTTTGTGACAAATAAGAATATCGTCCATATAATGGATCATGATTAAAGATGTAAATTGCTTCCTAATTGGCTCCAAAGCCTCCTGCACATACAGCTGACATATTGTTGGGCTATTGGCCATGCCTTGCGGCAGTACCTTCCACTGAAATCTCTTGTCTGGTTCCATATGATTAAGAGAAGGGATAGTGAAGGCAAACCTTGGTCTATCCCGTGGGTAAAGTGGAATAGAGAAGAAACAATCCTTAATATCTATAATAATAAGCTTCCAATCTTGAGGAAGTGCAGAAAGCAAAGGAAGGCCTCTTTGAACAGGGCCAAAAAGATGCATCTGATTGTTAATGGCCCGCAGGTCATGGAGTAATCTCCACTTCCCAGATTTCTTCTTAATAACAAAAATTGGTGTATTCCATGGGGAGGTAGAAGGCTCTAGATGCCCCAGCCGTTCCTGTTCTTGCACTAATCTTGTGACAGCCTCTAATTTTTCAGAGGATAGAGGCCATTGAGAGACCCATAACGGCTCCTCTGTTTTCCATGGTATGGGTCGTGAAGCCTCAACGGCCCCTAAATAAAACCCAGTCCTTTTCTACCCCGATTTCCGTGTTGCGTAATGGGTGTTATTCTGCCTTGTTCTTGCCTACCCAAGCCTCTACCGTTTGTATACCCCATCTTTGCCATAATGGCTGATGCCTGGGGGGAGTATTCATTAGTTAGGGTCATGCCCATGGCTTGTAACACATCCCGTCCCCATAAATTTACAGGGAGTGGCAACACATAGGGGGTAAAACATCCCTGTTTGCCCTCAGCATTCCGCCAGGTTAAGGCTGAGGCACTGATGGCAGGAGAGGACTGGTATCCAAGACCTTGTAGAGAATGAGATGAAACAACAGTGGGCCAAGACTTCGGCCACCAATGGAGTGAAATAATGCTTTTGTCTGCTCCCGTATCCATTATCCCTTCAAATTCTTTTCCATTAATTAACAATTTTATTGTAGGTCTCTCATTTAGGGGTATAGCCAGATAGGCTGAATCACTTCCAGAAGATCCCATAGCCCTTTTTTGTAAAGTGTAGGTTTCTCCATCCCCGAGGGAGGGCAGCAACACCAGTTGTGCAATTCTATCTCCCTGCTTTATAGAAAATACACCCCGAGGGCTAGAACAGAGAACTTGAATCTCCTCTTTATGATACGGGTCAACAATTCCAGGATATATAATGAGTCCCTGTAAAGTTAAGGAGCCACGGCCCAGAATAAGCCCAATGGTGGCAGGGGGCAAAGGTCCAGGGGAATGGACTGGGACCGGTTGAACATTCATTTGGGGCATGAGTAAGAAGTCGGAGGCGGCACGCAAGTCCATTCCGGGGGTTCCTCGGAAACCTCTACTTCCTCTTGATTGCTTTTCTGAAATTGGTTCCCATATTTCTGAGGGCCCTGGGACCATGGGCCCCGTGACCCGTTTTTTGATTGGGGTACCTTGGGTTCTTCAATAGGGGGCAGAAGCCTCCCTTTTACATCCCGGACTGACCTGCATTCGCTAGCCCTATGATAACCTTTACCACAACGATGGCAAAGCTTCGATTCTCTTGTTCTTTCAGGGGCTTGACAATCTTTCTTAAGGTGCCCCATTCTCCCACAATTAAAACAAGCTTTTCGATTAGATAAATCTCTATACCTGTGCGTTTGTAAAATGGCGGCAGCTAGTCCTGCATTGGTTAGGGGTCCCCCAGCTCCCTGCACACTCTGAGCCAATCTTGTAAACCTTTGCTTTTGCGAGGGGCGATAGCCGCTCGACATTCCTGGGTTGCTTGTTCATAGACAAGTTGCTCAATCAGGGGCATAGCTTGTTCTGAATCACCAAAGATGCGACTGGCGGCCTCTGTCATTCTGGCCACAAAGTCTGAAAATGGCTCTTGGGGTCCTTGGACAATCTTTGTAAGGTGTCCACTGGACTCTCCCTTTTTGTGAGGGCCTTCCATGCTTTAATAGCGGCGGCCGACACCTGACCATAGACACCCCAGATGTAGTTGGTTTGATTAAGGGCATGTTGACCCTGACCTGTCAGCATTTCAAATGTCCACTGCCTCTGATTCTCATCTTCAGCCGTGGCATTAACTCTAGCTTGTGCCTGGGCTGCATCATACCAGAGAGCCTTCCATTCCATGTATTGTCCCATGTTGGGAAGCACTGCTTTCACTGTCGTCTGCCAGTCAGTGGGAGTCATGGCAAAATTAGCAAGCCTTTCCACCTGTAATGTGGTAAAGTTAGCATTGACCCCATAATTACGAACGGATTCGGCCAATTCTTTGATTTGATTGTAATCTACAGGGGTATGTACTCTTCCGCCTTCCGCATTCTCGAATACTGGAAAAGCTACTTGTATTTTTCTCCGTTCCTCTAAAGGTAAAAAGGAGTCAGTACCAGTATTCAGCCGAAGCTCATACTGCGGAGGCGCTGAGGGGCGTGAGCCCGCCGGATTTATAGGCGGTGGCCTCACATTCATTTTTGTTTTCAGTGGCCGGTGTCTATCAGGGTGATATCTTTCTTCCTCATACCGTGCCACCTCCTCCTCTAGACCACCTTCTTCGCTAGAATACAGAGTGTCAGAATCAGAATTATCTAGCTCCAAGGCTTCTAGCTCTACTGTAGGGTATAGACTAGATTCTGGCTTTTTCTTTTTCTTAGATTTGTTAGGGGGTGAATGATCACTCCCTTCTCTCTCTCCCCCTTTCTTAACTTCTTGGGGAGGGCCTTTTTTCTTAGACATGTCTTTCCTTTTGCGAGCTCCCATTCTCTCACTCCGTTCAGTTTCTGACATGCTATCCTGAACTTCCTCTAAGGTTCCCTGACTTTCTACTATAGCAGGGTGACAGGCCTCATCCTCCAAGCAGTTTTTAACTAGCTTCCAAATGGCTTTGGTACCTAAGTGGAGATCTCCTTCTGCATGCTTCCTGTCTAGTTCTTTACCTAGCTTGTTCCATGAGGCCACAGTGAGGGACCCGGAACAAGCATACCATGGTGCCACTCTATCTACCTCCTTCACAAAATTTTGAAGTGTTCGTGGTGCAATTTTAAGATCTCTTTGTTTTAGCACAGTCTGTAGGGCAGTAACCACTGACTGTGACAACCCCATCGCGCTGGCGGCTTATCTAAAAACGGCGCTCAACTCCGTTACCAGACTGACAGCACCAGACTGACAGCACCAGACTGACAGCACCAGACTGACAGCACCAGACTGACAGCACCGTTCTGTCAGCACCAGCCACGATGAAGGAGAAGGACAAACAGGACTAGCACCAAAGCCTCCACTGACCCGTCCCACGGTGATGACAAACTAAGGCCAAAGTCGAGAAAGGGGGTGTTCAGGATAAAGCATACCTCTCTGAACTTACGTCCCTGCAGTTCTGAATCCGCCCCGTCTTCCGAGGGGTCTCCCGCGGCGCCGGCGATGTTGAAGAGTTCCCGGGTTTCGGCACCAGATGTCCCGCGCTACCGTCTCGCCAGCAAGAACGACGCAGAACACTCGGATCCTTCTGCAGTAAAGCTTTAATGCATCTTGAGAGATAGATGATCAGCTTCTTAGAGGGAGACCCCAAGCTAAGAAACCCAGCCCCTTATATAAGCCTAGGAGCTCCGAGTGAGACGTGTAGAGCCGGGATTGGTGGTTTGCACATCACCCCAGATGATGCCACGGGAGAGGCACAGCTTAAACGGTTAACTCCAACTGACAGCAGATGTCAGTGCCATCTTCTAACGGTTAACTCCAACTGACAGCAGATGTCAGCGCCATCTTCTAACGGCAATAGCGATAGCGAGGGCGGCTCCTCACAATACAGGACTGTGAGATATCACACAGGACTCTTTGACAAAATAAAAGACTCTGAATTCACAATGGACACTTTCAGTTCACACAGAACACTGACTTCACACAGGACACTGTATCATTGAACAGGTATCTGTGAAATATCACACAGGAATCTCTGACAAAATAAAAGACTCTGTGAATTCACAATGGACACTTTCACTTCACACAGAACACTGTGACTTCACACAGGACACTGTATCATTGAACAGGTATCAGTGACATCACATAGGACTCTATGACTTCACACAGGATTCTGTGACTTCATACATGAATCTCCAACTTTACACAGAACACTGTGACTTCACACAGCACTCTGGGACATCACACAGGACAGTAACTTCACAATGGAATCTGTGACATTACACAGGAATCAGTGACCTCACACGAGAATCTCTGACATCATACGGGACACTGTGATATCACACAGGATTCTAGGACTTCACAAAGGTCTCTATTACACTGCACAGTCTCTGTGACTTCACACAGGGCTCTGTGACATCACACGGAACTCTCTGACATCATCAAAGTCTCTGTGTACTTCACAACGGACTCTGATTTCACACAGGAAACAGTGACTTCACACAGGATTCTATGACTTCGCACAGGAATCTGAATTCACACAGGACTCTGTGACATCATAAAAGACACTGACTTCAAATGTACTCTGATTTCACACAGGAAACTGTGTCTTCACACAGGATTCTATGACTTCATACAGGTCTCTTTGACATCACTAAGGACTGTAAATTCACACAGGACACTGTAGCTTCATTCATGACTCTGGGACTTCACCCAGGACTCTGTGATATCAAACAGTACTCTGTAACATCATATAAGACACTATGAATTCATACAGGACACTGTAATTTCACATAAGAATCTCTCTGATTTCACATAGGAATCTGTGATTTCATACAGGTTTCTTTGACATCACACAGGACTGTAACTTCACACAGGACTCTGTGATTTCCTTCATGACTCTGTGACTTAACCCAAGATACTGTGACTTCACACAGGACTCTCTTACTTCACACAGGAATCTGTGACTTCCCACACTATCCTATGACTCAACACAGTACTTTATGATTGCACACAGGACTCTGTGATTTCACACAGGACACTGTGACCTCACACAGAACTCTGAGACATAACACAGGAATCTCTGGCTTCACACAGGACACTGTGACTTTACACAGGACTCTATGACATCATACAGGACTCTTTGACATCACACAGGACTGTAACTTCACACAGGACTCTGTGACTTCATACAGGATTCAGTGACCTCACAGGAGACTATGTGATATCATACAGGACTCTGTGATATCACACAGGATTCTGAGACTTTACACAGGAAAATATGACATCATAACGGACTCTGTGACTTCACACAAGGCAAAGTGACCTCACACAAGACTCTATTAATACATACATGACACTGTGACTTCACACAGAATTCTGTGACATCGCACAGGACTCTAAGACTTCACACAGTACTCTGTGACATCACACAGGAATGTGAGTTCACCCACGACCTATGACTTCATAAAGGATTCTGTGACCACACACACAAGACTCTGAATGTAATAGGACACTGTGACATCACACAGGACACTGTGAGTTAAAAAGGACTCTGAGACATTGCACTGGACTCTCTGACATCATAAAAGACACTCTGATTTCACGGTGGAAACTCTGACTTCACACAGGACCCTGTGACATTACACAGGACTCTGTTACTTCACACAGCACTCTCTAACCTCAAACAGAAATCTCTGAATTCACACAGGACTCTGGAATATCACATAGGACTCTGTGCCTTCATACAGGACACTATGACTTAACACATGACTCGTTGACCCCACACAGGACTCTGTGACTACATATAGGACAATTTGATTTCACACAGGAATCTGTGACATCACACAAGACTCTATGAATTCACTCAGGACTCTATGACTCCACACAGGATTCAGTGACATCACACAGGATTGTGAGTTCACAGAGGATTCTATGACTTCATACAGGAATCTGAGAATTCACTTAGGAATCTGCGAGTTCATACAGGACAGTTTTACCTCACACAGGACTCTGTAACTACACACAGGACACTGTGACTTCACAAAGGACTTTGATTTCACAAAGGAATCTGTGACTTTACACAGTGTTCTATGAATTTATACAGGACACTTTGACATTACACAGTATTGTAACTTCTGACAGGACTCTGTGACTTCATACAGGACTCTGTAACTTCAAACTGGACTCTCTTAGATCACACAGGACTCTGTGAAGTCATTAGGGATGCAGTGACCTTGCAGGAGACTCTGGGACCTCATACAGGACTCTGTGACATCACACAGAACACTCTGATTTCATGAAAAACTATGTGATTACACAGGACACTGTAACTTCACACAGGGCTCTGCGACTTCATACTGGACAGTGTGAACTCAAACAGGATTCTGTGATTACATACAGGACACTGTGACTTCAAAAAGGACTGATTTCACTCAGAAATCATTGACTTCACATAGGATTCTGTGACTTCATACTGGACTCTTTGACATCACACAGGACTGTAACTTCACAAAGAAATCTGTGACTTCATACAGGACTCTGTGTCTTCACACAGGACATTATTACTTCACACAGACCACTGTCCTCATACAGGTATCTGTGACTTCATACCGGTATCTCTGACTTCACAAAGGAATCTGTGACATCACACAAGACAATATGAATTCACTCAGAACTCTATGACTCCACACAGGATTCTGAGACATCACACTGGACTCTCTGACATCATAAAAGACTCCGTAACTGCACACAGGACACTATGTCATTACAGAGGACTCTGTGACATCATACTGGATTCAGTGACTTCACACATGACTCTGTGACATCATATATGTCTCTTGACATTATACAGAACCTCCTGATATCATAAAAGTCTCTGTGACTTCACACAGGACACTATGACTTTACACAGACCACTGTAACCTCATACAGGTATCTGTTATTTCACACAGGAATCTCAGATTTCACACAGGACACTGAATTCACACAGGACTCTGTGACTACTCACAAAGTACTCTGAATTCAACAGGACACTGTGACATAAAACAGGACTCTGTGACTTTACCCAGGACTCTGTGACCTCACACAGGACTCTGTGATATAATACATGACTCGATGACATCACACTGGACTCTCTGACATCATAAAAGACTCTGAAACTTCACACAGGACACTACAAATTCACACAGGACATTGTAACATCATACAGGTACCTGTTACTCCACACAGACTCTGTGACATCATAAAGGACTCAGTAACCTCACACGAAACTCTGTGATATCATACAGTTCTTTGTGATACCACACAGGATTCTGAGACATTACACAGAACAATATGACAACATAAAGGACTCTGTGATTTCACACAAGAGACAGTGACCTCACATAGAACTCTATTAATACATACAAGAAACTGTGACTTCACACAGGACTCTGCGACTTCATACAGGACACTGTGACCTCACACAGTACTCTGTGACTACATATAGGACACTGTGAATTTAAAAAGGACTCTGACTTCATAGAGCACACTTTGACTTTACACAGGATTCTATGATTTCACAAAGGACTCTGTGACTTTACACAGGTCTCTGTGATGTCAAACAGTACTCTGTGAAATCAAAAAGTGTTCTGTGACATCACACAGGACTCTCTGACATCATTGAAGTCTCTGTGACTTCAAATAGTATTCTGTGACTTCACACAGCTCTCTGTGACCTCACACAGTTCTCTGTAACATCTCACAAGACTCTAACAGATCACAAAGAAATCTCTGACATCATAAAAACTCTGTGAATTCACACAGGACATTGCAACTTCACACAGGACATTACAACTTCACACAGGACACTGTAACCTCACACAGGTATATGTGACACCACAGAGGACTCTCTGACTTCACACAGTACTCTATGACTCCACAAAGTATTCTATGACTCCACACAGGCCTCTGCGACCTCACCCAGGATTCTGTGACTACATTTAAGACACTGTGATTTCACAAAGGACTCGATACCACACAGGAAACTTTGACTTCACACAGGATTCTATGACTTCATACAGGACTCTTTGATGTCACACTGGACTCTAACTTCACACAGGACTCTGGCACTTCATACAGGACTCAGGGACTTCACACAGGACAATGTGACATCATCCACAACTCGGTGACCTCACAGGAGACTCTGTGACATCATACAGGATTCTGTAACAGCACACAGAATTCTGTTGTTTCATATAAGACACTATGAACTCACACAGGGCTCTGTGACCTCAAACAGTACTCTGCAACATCACACCAGATAATGTAACATCACACAGGATGCTCTGACATCATTAAATTCTCTGTGACTTCAAACAGTACACTGTAACTTCACACGGGACTCTGTGACCTCACACGGGACTCTGTAACATCTCACAGGACTATAATACATCACACAAGAATCTCTGACATCATAAAAGCCTCTGTGAGTTCTAGCAGGACATTGTGACTTCACACAGGACACTACAACTTCACAGGACACTGTAAGCTCACACAGGTATCTTTGAATCTACACAGGACTCTCAGACTTCACATAGGACTCTATGATTCCATACAGTACTCTATGACTCCACAGAGGTATCTGTGTCCTCACACAGGATTCTGTGGTATCACACAGCATTCTATGACTCCACACAGCATTCTATGACTCCACACAGGACACTGTGACTTCACATAGGAATCTGTGACCTCAAAAAGGACTCTATTACTCCACACAGGATTCTCTGACATGATAAAAGACACTGTGACATCACACAGGACAATGTGAATTCACATAAGAAATTGTGTCCTCACACAGGATTCTGTGACTACATATAGGACACTGTGATTTCACACAGGAATCCGTGACATCACACAAGACTCTATGACTTCACTCAGGACTCTATGAATCCACACAGGACTCAGTGACATCACACAGGATTCTGTGACTTCATAACAGACTCTATGACATCACACAGGACTGTAAATTCACACAGGAATCTGTGTCTTCATATAGGACTCTGTGTCTTCACACAGGATATTATGACTTCACACAGACAACTGTAACCTCATACAGGTATCTGCGACTTCATACGGGTATCTCTGACTTCACACAGGACACTGTGACTTCACACAGGACTCTGTGACCACACGCACAGGACTCTGAATTCAGCATGACATTGTGACATCAAACAGTACTTTGTGACCTCACAGGTCTCTGAGAAATCACACTGGACTCTGACATCATAAAAGACTCTGGAATTTACACAGGACACTACAACTTCACACAGGACACTGTAACCTCATACAGCTATCTGTGATTCCACATAGTACTCTATGACTCCACACAGTACTTTATGACTCCACTAAGGACTGTGATTTCACATAGGTATCTCTGAATACACACAGGGCACTGTGACTTAACACAGGGCTCTGTGACCTCAACCAGGACTCTATTACTCCACACAGTATTCTCTGACATCATAAAAGAGTCTGTGACTTCTCACAAGATACAGTGACTATACATAAGAAACTGTGATTTCACAAAGGACTCTGTGACTACATATAGGACACTGTGATTTCACACAGTAATCTGTGATTTCACATAAGACTCTATGACTTCACACAAGACTCTATGACTCCACACAGAACTCAGTGACATCACACAGGATTGTGAGTTCACAAAGGATTCTATGACTTCATACAGGATTCTGTGACTTCACATAGGACTCTGTGACTACATACAGGACACTGTGACTCCACACAGGATTCTATGATTTCATACAGTACTCTTTGATGTCACGCAGGACTGTAACTTCACACAGAACTCTGGGACTTCATACAGGACTCTGTGACTTCACACAGGAAACTTTGAAATCATACAGCACTCTGTGACTTCACACAGGACACTGTGACTTTACCCAGGACACTATAACTTCACACAGGACATTGTCACCTCATACACATATCTGTGATTTCACACAGGACTCTCTGATATCACATAGAAATCCCTGACCTCAAACGGGATTCTGTGACTTAATTCAGGAAACTATGACTTCACAGACGACGCAGCGACTTCATACAGGACACTGTGACCTCACACAGGACTCTGTGACTACATGCAGTGCACTGTGACTTCACAAAGGACTCTGATTTCACATAGGAAACTGTGACTTCACACAGGATTCTATGACTTCATATCAGACTCTTTGACATCACACAGGACTATAACTAAACACAGGACTCTGTGACTTCATACAGGGTTCTGTGACTTCAAAAGAGACTCTGTGACATCACAGAGGACACTGTGACATTATACAGGACTCAGTGACCTCACAAGAAAATCTGTGACATAATGCATGTCATTGTGACATCACACAGAGCTCCCTGATTTCATGAAAGGCTGTTACTTCATGCAGTACACTTTGACTTCACACAGGATACTATGACAACACACAGGTCACTGTTACCTTAAAGAAGCATCTGTGACTTCACACAGGAATCTCTGACTTCATGCAGGACACTGACTTCACACAGGAGTCTGGGACATCACGTAGGACACTAAATTCAGCAGGACACTGTGACATCACCTAGGACTCTGTGACCTCAAAAAGGACTCTCTGAACTCACACAGGACTCAGTGACATCACAAAATTCTCTGAGACATCTCACTGGACCCTCTGACATCATAAAAGACTCTTTAACACCGTGACCTCAAACATGACTTTGTGAATTCATACAGTATTCTTTGTCTGCACACAGGACTCTGATATCACAAGGGCTCTGTGACATCAAACATCAAACTGTGACATTACACAGGAACCTGTGACTACATACAGGACACTGTGATTTCACACAGGATTCTGTGCCATCACACAGGACTACATGACATCACATAGGACTCAATGACTCCACACAGGACTCTGTGACATCACTCAGGAATGTGAGTTCACACAGGATTCTATGATTTCACACAGGACTCTATGACTTCATACAGGATGCTTTGATTTCAAACAGGACACTGTGACCTCACACAGGACTTTGTGACAACAAACATGACACTGTGACTTCACAAAGGACTCTGACATCACACAGGACACTGTAATTTCATACAGCATTCTATGACTTCACACTGTACTCTATGACATCACACAGGACTCTAAATATTCACACAGGACATGCATCATACAGGACTCTGTGTCATCACACAGGACTCTGTGACCTCAAACAGGAATCTGTGATCTCACAAAGGACTCTATCTCTTCACCCAGGAATTTGATATATCGCACAGGACACATGATTTTACACAGGATACTGTTACCGCACACAGGTCTCACTGACCTCATACAAGACCCTGTGCCATCACACAGTACTCTGTGATTATACATAGGACACTTACACAACACAGGACTCTGTGCCTTCACACAGGAATCTGTGATATAACACATTTCTCTCTGATTTCATAAAAGACTCTGTGATTTCACACAGGACACTGTGACTTCACAAAGGACACTGTGACTTCAACCAGGACACTGTAAACTCATACAGGTATCTTTGACTTCACACAGAGCTCTATAACTTCACACAGGACTCAATGACACCATAAACTACACTAAGACTCCACAACAGACTCTGAGAATTCACACAGTAATCTCTGACTTCACACAGGATTATGTGATATCACACAGGGTTCTGTGACTCACACAGGACTCTATGACTTCACACAGGATTCTTTGATATCACACAAGACACTGTGACTTCACACAAGACTGTGACTTCACACAGGACTCTGTGACATCATACAGGACTCTGTGACATCACACCGGATTCAGTGACATCACACAGGTTTTTGAAACATCACAGAGGACTTTCTGAAATCATAAATAATCTGTGACTTCACATAGGACATCGTGATTTCACACTGCAAACTAAGACTTCACACAGGACACTGTAAACTCATACAGGCATCTGTGACTTCATACAGGACTCTCTGATTTCACACAGGACTCAGTACTTCACAAAGGAATCTCTGACTTCACCCAGGACTCTGTGACTCCACACAGGACTCCATGACATCACACAGGACTCTGACTTCAACAGGACACTGTGATCTCACACAGGACTCTATGACCTCACACAGGAATGTGAGTTCACATAGGATTCTATGATTTCACACAGGATTATGTGACATCACGCAGGACTCTGACTTCATAAAGGATTCTGTGAAATCACACAGGACTCTAAGACTTCACAAAGTAATCTATGACAGAACACAGGATTCTGTGACTTCACACAGGACTCTAATACTTCACACAGGACTCTTTGACATCACACAGGACACTGTGACATCACACATGACTGTGACTTCACAGAGGACTCTGTGACATCATACAGGAAAAAGTGTCCTCACACAAGACTCTGTGACATCGCACATTATGCTCTGATTTCATAAAACACTATATGACTTCACACAGGACACTATAACTTCACAAAGGACACTGGAAACTTATACATGTATCTGTGATTTAAAACAGGGCTCTCTTATTTCACATAGGACTCTCTGAATTCACACAGGACTCTGACTCCACACAGGACACTGTGACATCGCACTGTTCTCTCTGACTTCAAACTAGACACTGGGTCTTCACACAGGACTGCATGACATCACACATGACTCTGAATTCAACAGGACCGTGTGACATCACAAAGGAGATTTTGACCTCACACAGGACATTGTGACATCATACAGGACTCAGTTACCTGGAACAAGATTTAGAGACATCATACACGTGTCTGAGATATCACACAGGACACTCTAATATCATAAAAGACTTTGTGACTTCACACAGGACACAGTAAAATTACACAAGAAAATGTGACTTCACACAGGACTCTGTGACAGCATAGAGGACACTGTGACTTCAGATAGGACTCTGTGACATCACACAGGACTCTATGACTTCACATAGGAATCTATGACTCCACACATGACTGTGTGACATCACACAGAAATTTGAGTTCACACAGGATTCTGTGGCTTCACACTGGACACTGTGACCTCAAACAGGACTTTGTGACATCATTCAGGATTCTATGACTTCACAAAGGAATCTATGACTGCACACAGGGCTCTGTGATGTAAAAAGGACTGTATGACATCACTCAGGACTCTGTGACATCATACAGGAATGTGAATTTACACAAGACTCTCTGACTTCACACAGGACTCTGTGACTTCACAGAGGATTCTAAGACTCACACAGGACTCTATGACTCCACTCATTACTCTATGAATCCACACAGGACTCCGTGACCTCACACAGGACTTTGAGACATCACAGAGGACATTTTGAAATCATATAAGTCTCTTTGACTTTACACAGGACACTGTGACTTCACAGAGGACTCTGTGACTTTAAACAGGATTCTAGGAGTCACACAGGTCTCTATGACATCACTCATTACACTATGACTCCACACAGGACTCAGTGACATCACACAGGACTTTGAGAAATCACAGAGGACTTTCTGAAGTCATAAATACACTGTGACTTCACACTACGACTGCACACAGGACACTGTAACCTCATACAGGTATCTGTGAATTCATACTAGACTCTATGACTTCACACAGGACTCAGTGACTTCACGCAGGAATCTCTGACTTCACACAGGACACTGTGACTTCACACAGGACTCCATGACATCATGCAGGTCTCTGATTTCAACAGGACACTGTGAACACAAAAAGGACTCTGTGACCTCACACGGGACTCTGTGACTTCACACAGTACTTTGACATCACACAGGATTCTGTGACATCATCAAAGACTCTATGACTACACACATGATGCTGTGACATCACACAAGAAACTGTGACCTCAAACAGTACTCTGAGACATCACATGGACAATCTGACATCATAAAAGAATCTGTGACTTCACACAGGACACTGTGACTCACCCAGGACTCTATGACTCCACACAGGACTCTGCGACTTCACATTGGACTCTGTGATATCACACAACAATATGAGTTCAAACAGGATTCTCTGACTTCATACAGGAATGTGTGACATCACACAGCACTTTGTGGAATGATACAGGACTCAGTGACCTGATAAGAGACTCTGTGACATCATGCATGTAACTCTGACCTCACTCAGAACTCTAAGATTTCATTAAAGACTCTGTGATTTCACACAGGACACTGTGACTTCACACAGGATTCTATTACTCAAGCAGAACTCTGGGACTCTACTCAGTACTCTATGACACCACACAGGACTCTGTGAACTCACACAGGAATGTGAGACTTTACAGAGGAATCTCTGACAACATAAAAGACTGTGTCTTCCCACAGAACACTGTGAAATCACACAGGACTCACAATTCAACAGGACTCTGTGATATCACACAGGACTCTGTGACCTCACATGAGACTCTATCATCATACAGGACTCTGTGACATTACATAGGATGCTGTGACATCCCACAACATTCTGAGACTTCACACAGGACACTGTACC
Organism: Mesocricetus auratus; assembly: GCF_017639785.1. Lineage (NCBI taxonomy): Eukaryota > Metazoa > Chordata > Mammalia > Rodentia > Cricetidae > Mesocricetus > Mesocricetus auratus. The sequence goes on from NW_024429223.1 coordinate 137,359, forward strand.
CTCACACAGGACTCTCTGGTTAGACACAGTACTCTGACACCACACAGGACTCTGTAACCTCACACTGGATTCTCTGACTTCAAACAAGAAACTGGGTCTTCACACAGGACTCTGTGCCATCACACAAGACTCTGAGACATCTCACGAGACTCTGTGACATCATACAGTACTCTGAGACCTCACACAGAACTCTCTGATTTCATAAAAGATTGTGATTTCACCCAGGACACCATGACTTGACACAGGAGACTATGACTTCACACAAGATACTGTGACCTCACACAGAATTCTGTGACATCATCCAGGACTCTATGACAACACATAGGATTCTGTGACATCATCCAGGACTCTATGACAACACATAGGATTCTGTGACTTCATAGAGGACTGTATGACCTCACTCAGAAGTCTGTGACAACACACAGGACACTGACTACTCACAGGAATCTATGACATCACAAGACACTGTGACCTCTCACAGAACTCTGTGACATCACACAGGACACAAAGACTTCACACAGGACTCTATATCTCCACACAGAACTCTCTGATTTCATAGACATATGACATCACACAGGACACTGTAAACTCATACAAGTATCTGTGACATCAAACAGGCCTTGCTGACTTCACACAGGACTCTGTGTCTCATGCAGGACTCTAAGAAACAACTCAGTACTCTCTGAATCCACACAGGATTCAGTGAACTCACATAGGACTTTGAGACAACACAGAGGACTCTCTGGCATCAAAAAGACTTTGTGATTTCAGAGGAAACTGTTACCACAAAAAGGACTCTGTGATTACACACAGGACACTGAGCCATCACACAGGACTCTCTGACATCATAAAAGATGCTGTGACCTCAAAGACCACCTGGTGACTTCATATAGGACTCACTGAAGTCATATAGGATTCTATTATACCATACAGGACTCTATGACTCCATACAATATTCTCAGACTTCACACAGGATTCTGTGACATCACACAGGACCATGTGACATCACACAGGACTCTGTGACTTCACATGAGACACTGTGACATCATACAGGATTCTGTCACATCACATAGAATGCTGCTAAATCCCAGAACTTTGTGCGACATCACGCAGGACATTCTCAACTCACTTAGGACTCAGTGACTTCAAACAGACTCTCTGAATTCACACAGTACTCTGACTCCACACAGGACTCTGTGATGTCACACTGGACTCTCTGAATTCAAACAAGACACTGGGTCTTCAACTGGATTCTGTGACATCACACAAGATGGAGTTACCTGCCACAAGACTCTTTGACATCATACAAGAGTCTGAGACATCACACCGGATGCTCTGACATCATAAAACACTCTTTGACTTCACACAGGACAATGTGACTTCACACAAGACACTGTGAACTCACACAGAAATCTGTGACAACATAGAGGACACTGTGATCTCACACAGGAGTCTGTGACCTCACACAGGACTCTGTTTCTTCATACAGGACACTGTAACATCACACAGGATTCTGTGACTACATACAGGACACTGAGACATCACACAGGACTCTCTGACATCAGAAAAGATGCTGTGACCTCACACACTACTTGTTGCCTTCAAACCGGACTCTCTGAAGTCACACAGGACTCTAATATTCTACATAGGATACTATGACTACACACAAGATTCTCTGACTTCACACAGGACGCTGTGACATCACATAGGAGGCTGTGACACCACTTAACATTGTGCAACTCTACACAGGACACTGTAACCTCACACAGGACTCTGTGATTTCAAACAGACTCTCTGAATTCACACAGAACTCTGACTTCACACAGGACTCTGTGATGTCACACTGGAGTCTCTGACTTCAAACAAGACACTGGGTCATCACACTAGACTCTGTGACATCACACACGACTCTGAATTCAACAGGACACTGGGACATCACACAGGACTCTGAGACATCCCACACGATGCTTTGACATCATAAAACACTCTTTGACTTCACACAGGACTCTGTGACTTCACAAAGTAATGTATGACTTCATACAGGACTCTGTGACACCACAAGACACTGCGACTTCACCAAGGACTGTATAACATCACACAGGACTCTGAGAAATCACACAGGAATGAGAGTTCACAGAGGAGTCTATGACTTCTCACAGGACACTATGACTTCATACAGGATTCTGTGACATCACACAGGACTCTGAGACATCAAATAGGACACTGTGACTTTATACAGTAGAGTGGGACTTCACTCAAGACACTATGACTTGACCTAGGAAACTGTAAACTCATACATGTATCTGTGACTTCACACAGGTCTCCATAACTTCTGACAGAACTCTAGGACACCACACACTACTCTATGACTCCACACACGACTCTGACTTTACACAGGAATCTCTGATTTCACACAGGATTCTGTTACATCACGCAAACCTCTGAATTCAACAGGACACTGTGACATCACACAGGAAGCTGTGACCACACACATGTAACTGTTTCTTCACACACGATCTACACATATCTCACAGTACTCTCAGACATCATAAAAGCATCTGTGAATTCACACAGGACACTGTGACCTCACACAGGACTATGTGACATCACACAGGACTTTGCTTTTCTCACCCAGGACTCTGTGATATCACACAGGACTCTCTGACATCAGAAAAGACTCTGTGACTTCACACAGAACAACGTGACTTCAAACAGGACACTAAGACTTCACACAGTACACTGTAACATCATATAGGTATCTCTGACTTCACACAGGACTCTCTTAACTCACACATAAAAGTCTCTGTGACATCACCCCAGAATCTGTGAATTTCATAGGACTCTATGACTCCACACAGGACTCTGTGACTACATACAGGACACTGTGACTTCACAAAGGAATCTGACATCACACAGGACACTGTGACTTCATACAGTATTCTATGACTTCACACAGGACTCAGTGACATCACACAGGTCTCTTAGATTTCACACATGACTCTATGACACAATACAGGAATCTGTGACTACAATAGTAATTTGACATCAGACATGACTCTGTGACATCAAACATTATTCTATGACTTCACACAGGTCTCTGTCACATCACAAATGACTCTAAGACTTCTCACAGGACTCGTTGACACAACACAGGACCCTGTGACTTCACACAAGACACTGTGACATTTTACAGGATTCTGAGAAATCACACAGGATGCTTTGACATCATAAAATACTCTGTGATTTCACAAAGTACACTGTGACTTCACAGAAGATACTGTGACTTCACACAAGAATCTGTAACATCACATAGGACTCAATGACTTCACACAGTACTCTATGACTCAACACAGGTCTCTGTGATTTCACTAAGGACTGTATGACTTCACACCGGACACTGTGACATCACACTGGAATGTGAGTTCACACAGGATTCTGTGACTTCATTCAGGACTCCGTGACCTCACACAGGACTCTGTAACATCATAAAACACTCTATGACTTCACACATTAGACTGTGACTTCACAAAGAATCTGTGATTTCACACAAGACACTGTGTTATCATACAGGACTCTGAGACATCACACAGGATGCTCTGAAGTAATAAAAGACTATGTGACTACACACAGGACTCTGTGACTTCACACAGGACACTGTAAACTCATACAGGTATGTGTGACTACACACAGCACTCTCTGACTTCACAAAGGCCTCTGTGATTTCACACAGGATTCTATGACTCACGCAGGACTCCATGACTCCAAACAGTACTGTAGGACTTCATACAGGAATTTATGACCACACACAGGACTCTGTGACCTTACACAGGACTCTGAGACATCACACATGAATGTGAGTCACTCAGGATTCTCTGACTTCATACAGGATTCTATGACTTCACACAGGACTCTGAGACTTCAAACAGGACACTGTGTCTTCACATAGGACTCTGTGACTACATACAGGAATTCACATAGGACTCTAAGACATAATACAGATTCTGTTACTTCACAGAATACTTTGACATCACAGATGACTCTGTGACATCATAAAAGAATCTATGACTTCACACATGACACTGTAACTTCACACAGGACACTGTGACTTCACACAAGACACTATGACATCATAAAGGACACTGAGACATCACACAGGACCCTCTGGCATCATAATACACTCTGTGACTTCACACAGTAGACTGTGCCTACATACAGTACACTGTCACTTCACAAAGGACCCTGACATCACACAGGTCACTTTGAGTTCATACAGTATTCTATGAGTTCACATAGGACTCTATGCCATAACACAGCACTCTGTGACTTAACACAGGACTCTTTGACATCACACAGGGCCCTGTGACTTCAGACACAACTGTAACTTCATACAGGACTCTGTGTCTTCATAGAGGGCTCTGTGACTTCACACAAGACTCTCTCACATCACACAGGACTCTGTGATTTCACACAGGATTCTAGGACTCACACAAGGCTCTGTGACTCCACACAGTACACCATGACTCCACACAGGACTATGTGACTTCACACAGGACTTTGAAACATCACACAGGATTAAGTGAAACCATAGAAGACTCTGTGACTTTACACAGAACACTGTGACTGCACACAGGACTATGTGACTTCATAAAGGACTCTGTGACTTCTCACAGGACTCTGTGACATCACCTAGGACTCTGATTTCCACAGGACACTGTGACATCACATAGGACTCTGTGACCTCACACAAGAATCTGTGACATCATACAGGATTCTGTGACATCACACAGAACTACGTAACTTCACACAGGAATCTGTGACCACACACAGGACTCTGTGACCTCACCCAAGAATCTGAGACATTGCATAGGACTCTCTGATATCATTAAAGTCTCTTTGAGTTCACAGAAGACAGTGTGACTTCACACAGGACACATGACTTCATACAGTACACAGTGACCTTACACAGGAATCTGTGACTTCATACAGGACATCACAGAGAATTCTGTGACTACATACATTTCACTGAGACATCACACAGTACTTTCTGACATCATAAAATATGCTGTGTCTTCACAGAGGATTCGCTGACTTGTCACAGGACACTCTGATGTCACACAGGAACCTATTATACCACACAAGGCTCTTTGACACCAAACAAGGCTCTCTGACTTCACACAGTTCTGTGACATCACACAGGATAACAAATTCAACAGGACACAGTGACATCACACAGGACTCTGTGAGTTCACACGAGAATCTGGGACATCATACATGACTCTGTGATATCACACAGGATTCTGTGATTTCACAAAATTATTTGTAACTTCACACAGGACTCTGTGACTTCAACCAGGACTATATGACTTCACACAGGACTCTCTGACTTCACACAGGACTCTGACTCCATGCAGGTCTCTGTGACATCACACAGGACTCAAAATTCAACAGGACACTGGGACAACACAGGATTCTGTGATATCACACGAAATTCTGTGACATCATACAGGACTCTTAGATATCACATAGGACTCTCTGACATCATAAAAGACTCTGTGACTTCACACAGGACAATGTGACAACACACAATACACTGTGATATCTTACAGGTCTCTGAGATTTCACACAGGATGATCTGACATCATAAAAGACTCTGACTTCACACAGGACAGTACGGCTTCACACATAAAATTGTAACCTCATATATTACTCTGTGACTTCACACATGATGCTTTGACTTCACAGAGGACACTTTGACATCCCACAATGCACTGTGACTTCTTCCGTGTATCTGTGAATTCACACAGGACACTATGACTCTACACAGGACTCGGTGACATCACACAGGACTCTGAATTCAACAGGACACTGGGATATCACACAGGACTCTATGATATCACAAGAGACTCTAAGACATCATACAGGACTCTGAGATAACATACAGGATGATCTGACATCATAAAAGACTCTGTAACTTCACACAGGACACTGTGAATTCACATAAGCCACTGTGACCTCACACAGAACTCTGTGACAACATACAGGACACTGTGACTTCATACAGCATTGTGTGACTACAGGATTTTCTGACATCATAAAATACGCTGTGACCAAACACAGGAATCAGTGACTTCATACAGGACACTGTGACCACACACAGGACACTGTGATTACATACAGGACTCTGTGAACTCACACAGAACTCTCTGAGTTCATAAAAGACTCTGACTTCATGCAGAACACTGTGAATTCACACAGGACACTATGACTTCACCGAGGAAATTGTAAACTCATATAGGAATCTGTGACTTCACACAGGACTGTAACTTCACACAGGACTATTTGTCACCACACACTACATTATGACTCCACAACAGACTCTGTGACTTCACAAAGGAATCTGTGACTTCACACAGGATTCTATGACATCATCCAGGACTCTGACTTTAACAGGACACTGTGACATCACACGATATTCTGAGATCTCACACAGGGCTCTGTGACCTCACACAGGATTACAGGATTCTGTGACCTCATACAGGACTCTGAGACATCATACAGGTCTCTCTGACATCATTAAAGACTCTCTCTGTGACTTCTCAGAGGACACCGTGAATTCACACAGGACAAAAAATCTTCACACAGGACATTAACATCATACACATATCTGTGAATTCACACAGAAGATCTCTGACTTCACACAGGACTCAGTGATTTCATGCAGGAAAATCTGACTTCAACAGGACACTGTAACATCACAAGGGAAACTGTGACCTAACACAGGACTTGTAGACATCACACAGGAATGTGAATCCACTCAGAATTCTATGACTTCATACAGTACTCTGTGACTTCACACAGGAAATGATGACTTCACACAGGACTCTGTTTCCGCATACAGTAGTCTGTGACTTCAAACTGGAATCTCTGACTCAACACAGGACTCCCTGACTTCACACAGGACTCTGACCCACACAGGACTCTGTGACATCACACAGGACTCTCTGACACCAAACAAGATACTGGGATTTCACACAGGACTCTGTTACATCACACAGGACTCTATGACCTCACATGAGACTCTGTGACATATTACAGGACTCTTTGACATCTGTGATGCCAGGCAGGACACTGACTTCAACAGGACACTGTGACATCACACAGGACTCTGTGACATCTCATCAGACTCTGTGACATATAACAGGATTCTGTGACATCATATAGGATGCTGTGACATCCCACAACATTCTGCGACTTCAGACAGGATACTGTAACCTCACACAGGACTCTGTGACTTCAAACAGGATTCTCTGATTTCACACAGGACACTCTGACTTCACAAAGGAAATTTTGAATAGACCCTGGACTCTATGACATCACACAGGATTCTTGAGTCCACACATGACTCTGTGATTTCAAAAAGGACTCTATGATTTCACACAGGAATCTTTGATATCAGACACAACTCTGTGATATCATACAGGACACAGTGACATCACTGGAGACTCTATAACACCATACAGGACCCAGTGACCTCACAAAGAACTCTCTGATTTCATAAAAGATGTTGGAATTCACACAGGACACTGTGCCTTCACACAGGACACTATGATTTCACCCATGACACTGTAAACTTCTACAGGTACCTGTGACTTTGCACAGGACACTATAACTTCACACAATACTCGATGACCCAACAACTGACTCTGTGATTTCACACAGGAATCTCTGACTTCATTCAGGATTCTGTGACATCAGGCAGGAATCTGATTTCAACAGGACACTGTAACATCACAAAGGACTCTGTGACTTCCCACAGGAGACTTTAACCTCACACAGGACTATTATTCCACACAGGACACCATAACTACAACCAAGATTCTCTGAATTTACACAGGACTCTGTGACTTCACACAGGACTCTGTGAGAGCACACAGGACTCTGAATTTAACAGGACCCTGTGACATCACACAGGACTCTGCGACCTCACTGGAGACTCTGTGATATCACACGGGACTCTGTGACATCACATAATATGCTGTGATATCCACCCACATTCTGCGACATCACAAAGGATACTGTATCCTCACACAGGACTCTGTGACTTCAAACAGGACTCTGTGACTACATACAGGACTCTCTGACTTCACACAGGACTCTGACTCCACACAGGAATCTGTGATGTCAAACAAGACTATCTGACTTCAAACAAAACACTGGGTCTTCACACAGGATTCTGTGACTTCACAAAGGATGGTATGACTTCATAAATGACTCTGTGACATCACACAGGAATGTGAGTTCACACAAGATTCTATGACTTCATACAGGTCTCTGTGACATCACACAGAACTCTGTGACATCATACAGGACTCAGAGACCTGACAGAGGACTCTATGGCATCATACAGGTTTCTGTAAACAGAACTGATTTCAGAAAAGACTCTGTAACTTCACACAGGACTCGATAATTTCACACAGGACTCTGAGACACCACACACTACTCTATGATTCCACACAGGACTCTGTGACTTCACACAGGACTCTGTGACTTCACAAAGTATGCTTTGACTTCACAAAGGACTCTGTGACATCCCACAGGACTCTGACTTCAACAGGATGTTGGGACATCACAATGGACTTTGTGACATCAAATGAGATTCTGTGACATCATACAGGACTCTGATACATCACACGGGATGCTCTGACATCATAAAAGTCTCTGTGACTTCACACAGGACACTGGAACTTCACACAGGACTCTATGATTTCACACAGCAATTTATGACTCCACACAAGTCTCTGAGAATTCACAAATGACTGTATGAATTCACACAGGACTCTGTGACATCACACAGGAATGTGAGTTCACACAGATTCTATGAATTCACACAGGACACTGTGACTTCACTCAGGACTTAGTGACATCACACAAGACTCTGTGACATCATACAGTACTCTGTGACATAAGACAGGACTCTGTGACATCACCCAGGACTTTGACTTCACACATGACACTGTGACTTCACACAGTACATTGTGACTTCACACAAGACACTGTCACCTCAAACAGGATATGTGACTTCACACAGGCCACTCCCAATTCACGAAGGACTCTCTGACTTAACACAGGACTATATCACTACACACAGGACTCTTTATCTCCCCACAGGACTATATGACTCCACAGACATCTGTGACTTCCCACAGTACAATGTGACTTCACTCAAGGCACTATGATCTCAAACAGGAATCTGTAACTTCATCCAGGAATCTATGACTACACACAGGACTCTATATCTCCACAGATGATCTATGACTCCACACAGTACTCTGTGACTTCAAACAGGACTCTCTCACTGCAGAGAGGACTCTCTAACTTCACAGAGGACTCTGAGACATCAAACAGGACATTGAGATCTCACGCAGGAGTATGTGACTTCAGACAGGACTTTGATTTCACACAGAATCCTCTGATTTCACACAGTACTCTATGAATCCACACATCATTCCATGACTCCACACAGTACTCTGTGGCATCATACAGGACTCTCTGACTTCACACAGCACTCTGTGACATCACAAAAGACTCCAAATTCAATAGGATACTGTGCTATCACACAGGAATCTCTGACTTTACATGAGAATCTGTGACATCATACAAAACTCTGTGACATCACCCAGGACTCTGTACCTCACACAGGAATCTCCATACTCAAAAAGGACTCTGTGACCTCAAATAGGACTCTCTGATTTCACACAGGAAACTGTGACTTCAGACAAGATTCTATGACTCCATAAAGGACTCTTTTACATCACACAGGATTGTAACTACACACAGGTCTGTATGATTTCATACAGGACTCTGTGACTTCCAACAAGTCTCTGTGTCATCATACAGGACTCTGTGACCTCAGACAGAACTCTCTGATTTCTTAAAAGACTATGTGACTTCACACAGTACACTGTGACTTCACAAAGGACACTGAATTCACAAAGGACACTGTAAACTCATACAGGTATCTCTGACTTCACACAGGACTCTCTGACTTCACACAGGACTCTGAAACTTCACAAAGGAAACTCTGAACTCACACAGGACACTGTGACTTCATACAGGATACTGTGACATCACACAGGACTCTGTGACTTCACACGAGACTCTGTGACAGCACACTGGACTCTGTGAATTCATACAGGATTCTGAAAAATCACACAGGACAATATGACATCATTAAAGTCTCTGTGAGTTCACACAGAACACTGTGACTTCACACAAGACACAGTGACCTCACACAGGACTCTCTGAACACATACAGGTATCGTGATTTCACACAGAATTCTCTGACATCACAAAGGACTCTATGACTACACACAGGATTCTATGATTTCACACAGGAATGTGGGTTCACACAGGATTCTATGAGTTCAAACATGACTCTGTGACTTCGCATAGGACTCTGTGACTTCATACAGGACACTGTGACCTCACAAAGGACTCTGTGACTACATACAAAACACCTGTGAATTCACAAAGGACTGACTTCAATCAGGACACTGTGACTTCATAAAGGATTCTATGACTTCACATAGGACTCTGTGACATCACACAGGACTCTAAGACTTCACACAGGATGATCTGATACAAGATTGTTCTCTTAGACTTCACACAGGACTCTATGACTTCACAAAAGACTCTACAAAATCACATAGGAATCTAAATTCACACAGGATTCTATGACTTCCTACAGGAATCTGTGAATTCACACAGGACTCGGCGAGTTCTTACAGTACACTGTGACTACACACAAGCTTATGAGTCTAGATACAAGACAATGCGACTTGACAAAAGACTCTGATTTCACACAGGAAACTTTGAATTACCACAGGATTCTATGACATCATGCAGGACTCTGTGTCTTCACACAGGACTCTATGATATCACACAGGACTCTATGACATCACATAGTATTCTCTGATGTGATAAAGTCTTGGTGACTCACACAGGACTCTATGACTCCACACAGGACACTGTGTCATCATAAATGACACTGTGACACCACATAGGACTCGGTGACCTCACACAGGACTCTGTGACCTTACAAAGGATTCTGCGACTTCATACAAAACACTCTGACCTCACACAGGACTCTGTGACTACATATAGGACAATGTGACTTCACAAAAGATTCTGATTTCACACAGGAGACTGAATTCACAGAGGATTCTATGACTTCATACAGGAATCTTCGACTTCACACAGGACTCTGTGACTTCACACAGGATTCTATGACTTCACACAGGACTCTATGTCTCCACACAGGAATCTATGACTCCACACAGGATTCTGTGACTTCACACAGCATTCTCTGACATCAAAAAATATTCTGGGAAGGCACGCAGGACACTGTGACCTCACACAGGACTCTGTGACCTCACACAAAAAAACCCTGTGACCTTAAACAGGTATCTGTGACATCACCCAAGACTCTATGAATTCACACAGGACTCTAGGCCTTCCCAGAGGACTCTGTGACATCACAAAGGAATGTGAGTTCACACAGGATTCTAAGACTCCATATAGGACTCTAAGACTTCATACAGTACTCTGTGAGTTCACACAGGACTCTGTCATTTCGCACAGGTATCATTGACTTCACACAGAACTCTGCGAAATCACACAGGAATGTAACTTCGCACAGGATTCTATGGCTTTATACAGGACTCTGTTACCTCACACAGGATACTGTGACAACACACAGGACTCTTTGACTTCATACAGGACACTATGACTTCACACATGACTCTGTGACATCACACAGTACTCTATGACTTCACACAGACCTCTCTGACTCCACACAGGACTCTGTGACACCACACAGGAATGTGAGTTCACACAGAATTCTATGACTTTATACGGGACTCTATGACTTCCCCCAGGACACTGTGACTTCACACAAGCAACTGTGACCTCTCAGGTCACTGCAACTACATACAGAACACTGTGGCTTCACTCAGGACTCTGTGACATCACACAGGACACTGTGACATCATACAGGACTCGGTGACCTCACAAATGACTCTGTGACCTTACATACCACTCTGACTTTACAAAATATTCCGTGACCTCATACAGTACTCTGTGAATACATACAGGACATCGTGATTTCACACAGAACTCTGTGACTTCACACAGGACTCTTTGACTTCACACAGGACTTGTGACATCACACAGGAATGTGAGTTCACACAGGATTCTATGACTTATTACGGTACTCTGTGATTTCACACAGGACTCTGTGACTACATACAGGACACTGTGACTTCACAAAGGACTCTGATTTCACACAGCACACTGTGAATTCATAAAGGATTCTACGAATTGACACAGGACTCTGTGACATCACACAGGACTCTAAGACTTCATACATGACTCTATGACACAACATGAGATTCTGAGACTTCACACAGGACTCTATGACTTAACACAGGACTCTGCAAAATCACACAGGAATGTAATTTCACACAGGATTCTATGTATTTATACAGGGCTCTATGGCTTCACACAGGAATCTGCGACTTCATACAGGACACTGTGACATATCACAGGACTCTGTGCCTACATACAGGACAATATGACTTCACAAAGGACTCTGTGACATCACACAGGACTCTTTGAATTTACATAGACCTCTATGACTCCACACAGGACTCTGTGACATCACACAGGAATGTGAGTTCACACCAGATTCTATGATTTCATACAGGACTCTATGACTTCACACAGGACTCTGTGACTTCACAAAGGAATCTGCAAGTTCATACAGGACACTGAGACCTCAAACCGGACTCTGTGATTTCACACAGGACTCTGTGACATCACAAAGGACTCTAGGACTTCATACAGGACTCTATAACTCCACAGAGGACTCTGTGACTTCACACAGGACTCCGTGACATCACACAGGACTCTGGGACTTCACACAGAACTCTATGACTCCACAGAGACCTCTGTGACATCACACAGGAATGTGAGTTCACACAGGATTCAATGACTTCATACAGGACTCTATGACTTCTCTCAGGACTCTGGAATTCACACAGGAATTTGCGACTTCGTCAAGGAAATGAGACCTCACTCAGGACCTGGTGATTTCAAACAAAGTTCTGAGACATCACTCAGGATTCTGAGACCTCACACGGGAATCTAAGACATCACACATATCTCTCTGCAATCATAAAATACTCTGTGACTTCACCCAGGACACAGTGACATCACACAGTACACTTTGAACGCAAACAGGGCTCTGACATTTCACACAGGTCTCTCTGACTACACACAGAACACTCTGATTTCATAAAGTACTCTGTGACATCACACAGGACTTTGTGACTTCATACATGACACTGTGACTTCCCAAAAGACTCTCTGACATTACAGAGGACTCTATGATTTCATACAGGACTCTTTGAATGCACACAGGACTCTGTGACATCACTCAGGATTGTGAGTTCACACAGGAATCTTTGAATTCATACAGGACTCTATGACTTCACACAGGACTCTGTGACATCATACATGACACTGAGACCTCTCACAGTTCTCTGCGACTAGATACAGGACACTGTGACTTCACAAAAGGCTCTGACTTCACACAGGACACTGTGCCTTCATAAAGGATTCTATGACTTCACACAGGACTTTGTGACATCACACAAGAATCTAAGACTTCACACAGGATTCTATGATCCAACACAGAACTCTGTGACTTCACACAGGACTCTATGACTTCACATAGGACACTGTGACTTCACACAGGATTCTATGACTTCAAACATTACTCTTTGATATCACACACGTCTCTAACTTCACAAAGGACTCTGTGACATCATACAGGAATTTGTCACCTCACACAGGACTCTGTGACTTCAAACAGGACACAGAGACTTCATACAGGACACTTTGAATTTACACAGGACTCTGTGACATCATACAGGACTCATTGTCCACACACGAGACTCTGTGATATCATTCAGGACTCTGTGAAATCACACAGGATTCTGAGACATCACACGGGAAAACCTGACATCATAAAAGTCTCTGTGAGATCACACAGGGCACTGTGACTTCAAAAAAGACACAGTGACCACACACAGGACTCTGTGATTTCACACAGGACTCTATGTCTTCACACAGTATTCTGAAACATGACCCAGGACCCTGTGAATACATACCGGACACTGTGACTTCACACAGGACATTTTTATGACTTCATAAAGGATTCTATGACTTCACACAGGACTTTGTGACATCACACCAGATTGGATTGTAAGACTTCACACAGGACTCTATGACTCCACAGAGGTCTCTGTGACTTTACACAGGACACTGAGACCTCACACAGAACTATGTGATTACAAACAGTACACTGATCTTCACAGAGATCTCTGATTTCACACAGGAATCTGTGATTTCACACTTGATTCTATGACAACACACAGGTCTCTGTGACATCATATGGGACTCAGTAACCTAACATGAGACTCTATGACATCATACTGGACTCTATGACATCACACAGAACTCTCTGATATCATAAATGAATCAGTGCATCCCACAGTACACTGTAACATCACACTGGACACTATGACTTCACACAGGATACTGTAACCACATACAGGTATCTGTGACTTCACACAGAAATCTCTGACTACACACAGGACTCTGTGACTTCACTCATGGTTCTATGACTTCACACAGGACACTATGAATCCACACACTACACTATGACTCCACACAGGACTGTGTGTCTTCATTCATTTATATCTGACTTCACACAGGTCACTCTGACTTCACACAGGATACTGAGATATCACACAGGACTCTCTGACATCATAAAAAACTGAGATGTCACACAGGACTCTGTGATATCACACAGGATGCTGTGTCCTCGCTCAAGACACTGTACCTCACACAAGACACTGTGAAATCAAACAGGACTCTAAGATTTCACTCAGAAATCTACAACTCCTCACAGGACTATGTGAATTCACACAGGATTCTATGACTTCACACAGAACTCTGTGAAATTACACAGGAATATAAGTTCACACAGGATTTTATTATTTCATACAGGACTCTGTGACTTCACACAGAACTCTGCGACAACACACAGGACATTATGGCCACACAAGACTCTGTGGATATACAGGACATTGTAACTTCACAAAGGACTCTGATTTCACGAAGGAGACTGCGACTTCACACAAGATTTTATGACTTCATACAAGACTCTTGGAAATCACACAGTACTATAACTTCACACAGGATTCTCTGACTTCACATAGGACACTGGGATTTCACACAGGACTCTGAAACATCACACAGGACTCTCTAACATCATAAAAGATGCTGTGACATCACAAAGGATGCTGTGATCTCACACAGGACTCTGGGATCTCATACAGGAATCTGTGATCTCACACAGGACTCTGAGACATCACACAGGATGTTCTGACTTCACACTGGATTCTGTGACATCAAATAGGATTCTGTGACTTCATGCAGGACTCTGTGACTTCACACATGACTCTGTGACATAACACAGGATTCTATGACTTCACATAGGGCTCTATGACTCCACACAGGACACTGTGACTTCACAGAGGACATTACACAGGACTCTGTGACATTACACAGGATTCTAAGCTTTCAAACTGGAATCTATGACACAACACAGGACCATGTGACTTCACACAGTACTTTGACATTACACAGGACTCTGTGACATTAAAAAAGGCTCTATGACTTAACACATGACACTGTGACATCACACAGGATCCTGAGATTTCACACAAGACACTGTGACATCATATAGGACTCTCAGACATCACACCGGACACTCTGACATCATTGAAAGACGCTGCACCTTCACGCTAGACACTGTGAACTCAAGCAGGACTCTGTAACATCACATAGGACTTTATGACTTCACACAGGACTCTATGAATTCACACAAGACACTGTGACATCATCCAGGATGTTCTGACATCATAAAAGACTATGTGACCTCATACAGGACACTGTGACTTCACACCGGACCCTGTGCCATCACACAGGACTCTGATATCACACAGGTATGTGAGTTAACCCAGGATTGAATGACATCATACAGGGCTCTGTGACATCACACAGGACTCTGTGGCATCATAGAGGAAACATTGAACTCATAGGAGGTTCTGTGTCTTATACAGGACTTTGAGACATCACACTAGCAATTGTGACATTATACAGGGCTCTGTGACTTCACACATGTTCTGTGACATCATGCAGGACTCTGATTTCAACAGGACTCTGTGAAATCACACAGGACTCTGTGACTTCACACAGGAAGCTGTGACACCAAACAGGACTCTGTGACTTACCCCATGAATCTATGACTCCACACAGAACGTTGTGACTTCCCAAAGGACTATATGACTTCACACAGGAGTCTGTGACCTCACATAGAAATGTGACTTCACACAGGACTCTCTGACTTCACACATTTTTCTAAGACTCATGCCGGACTCTGACTCCACTCATTACTCTATGACTCCACACAGGATCCATTGACCTCACACAGAATTCTGAGACATCACAAAAGACTCTCTGATATCATAAAAGTCTCTGGGACTTCACAAAGATCACTGTGACCACACACAGGATTCTGTGACATCATAAAGGACTCTGTGACTTCACAAGGGAATCTGTTAACACAAACATGACTCTGTGACTTTATATAAGACACTGTGACCTCACATAGGAGTTTGAAACATCACATAGGATCGTGTGACATCATGAAATCCTCTGTGACTTCACACAGGAAACTGAGAATGCACAGAGGATTCTGTGACTTTATACAGGACTCTGTGACATCCCACAGTACTCTGTGAAATCATACAGGACTCTGTGACATCATCCAGGAATCTGAGGCATCACACATTATTCTCTGACATCATAAAAGACACTGTGGCCTCACCCAGGACTCGCTGACCTCACATGAGACTCTGTGACATCATACAGGACTCTGTGAAATAACATAGGATGCTGTGACATCCTACCACAACATTCCTCAACTTCACACAGGACACTGTAACCTCACACAAGACTTGGTGACCTCAAACAGTACTCTCTGAGTTCATACTTGACTCTTTGAATTCACACGGGACACTGTGTCTTCATACAGGACTCTATGACATCACACAGGTCTCTATGAATTCACACAGGAGTCTATGAATCTAAACAGAACGCTGTGACTCCACAAAGGATTGTATGACTTCACACAGTATTCTTTCACATCAGACAGGACTCTGTGACATCAGACAGAACACTCGGACCTCACAGAGAACACGCTGATTTCATAAAAGGCACTTTGATTTCACACAGGACATTATGACCTCACACAAAACACTGTATCCTCACACCAAACTTTATGACAACATACGTGATACTGTGACTTCATACAGGACTCTATGACTCTACAGAGGACTCAGTGACTTCAGAAAGGACTGTGTGACTTCACAGAGGACTCTGTGACATCATACAGGAATGTGAGTTCACACAGAATTTTATGATTTCAAACAGGTCTCTGTGACAACATTCAGGACTCTGTGAATTCACAGGAGACTCTGTGCCATCATAAAGGATTCAGTGACCACACACAAAGCTCTCTGATTTCATAAAAGTCTCTGATATTCCACACGGGACACTGTGACTTCACACAGGACACAATGACTTCACCCAGGACACTGTAAACTCATACAGGTATCTGTGATTTCACACAGGACTTTATGACACCACACACTATTCTGTGACTCCACACCAGCCTCTGAGACTTCACACAGGAATCTCTGACTTAAAACAGGATTATGTGACATCATGCAGGACTCTGACTTCACATGGGCTCTGTAAAATCACACAGGACTCTATGACACAAAACAGGACTCTACGACTTCACACATGACTCTGTGACTTCACAAAGGACTGTATGACTTCAAAAATGACTCTTTGACTTCACAAAGGACTCGTGGTATCACACAGGAATGTGAGTTCACACAGGACACTGTGACCTCACACAGGACTTTGAGACATCACAAGGAAATTTTGACATCATAAAAGACTCTGTGACTTCACACAGGACACTGTGACCACTCACAGGACTCTGTGACATCATACAGAATTCTGAGACTTCACACAGGTCTTGCTGACTTCACACAGGACACTCTGATGTCACACAGGACTCTATTACTCCACAAAGGACTTTATGACTCCACCCAAGACTCTCTGACATCACACAGGACTGTGTGACTTCACACAGGACTCTGTGACATCATACAGGACTCCAAATTCAACAGGACACTGTGATATCACACAGGACTCTGTGACCTCACATGTGACTTTGTTACATCATACAGGACATTGTGGCATCAATTAGGATGCTGGGACATCACACAATATTCTGCGACTTCACACAGGACAATGTAACCTCACACAGGACTCTGTGACTTTGAACAGGATTCTCTGAATTCACACAGGAGTTTCTTACTTCACACAGAAATCTGAATCCACACAGGACTCTGTGAAGTCACAACAGACTATCTGATTTAAAACAAGACACTGGGTCTTCACAAAGGACTCTGTGGCATCATACAGGGCTATGGATTCAACAGGACATTGTGCCTTCACACAAGACACTGTGACCTCACACAGAATTCTGTGACAACATACAGGACACTGTGACTTCACACAGGACTCTTTGACATCACACAGGACTCTCTGACACAACACAGGACTCTGTGACTTCACACAGAACTTTGATATCATATAGGACTCTCTGACAAAATAAAAGACTCTATGATTTCACACATGACACTATGACATCAAATAGTAATCAGTGACCTGATACAAGACTCTGTAATCTCATACAGGACTGTTAGACATCACAAAGGACACTGTGACTTCAGACAGGACTGTAACTTCATAGAAGACTCTGTGTTTTCATACAGAGCTCTGTGACTCCACATAGATCTCTGTGACAGTTTACAGGACTCATTGACCTCACACAAGACTCTGTGACAGAATTCTCTGATTTCATAAAAGACTTTGTGACTTCACACAGGACACGGTGACATTGCACAGGACACTATGACTACACAAAGTACTCTGTGAGTTCACATAGGATTCTATTAATTCACACAGAACTCTATGACTCCACACAGTATTATATGCCACCATATAGTTTTCTGTGATGTCCAACAGGATTTTGAGACTTCACACAATACTCTCTGACATCAGAAAAGCCTCTGTGACTTCACACAGGACACTCTGACTTTACACAGGGCTCTGTGACTACATACTGGAAACTCAGACATCACACATGATGCTCTGACATTTTAAATGTCTCTGTAATTTCACACGGGAAACTGACATCACCCGAGACACAGTGAACTCACACAGGGATGTGTGATATCACACAGGACTCTGTGACTTCACAAAGGATTCTATGACACTACACAGTACTCTGTGACATCACAAAGTACTGTATGACTTCACAAGGGACTCTGTGACATCAAAGGAATGTGAGTTCACACAGAATACTATGACTTCATACAGGAATCTGTGACATCACACGGGATTCTGTAAAATAATAAAAGACTCTATGGCTTCACAAATGACACTGTGACTTCACACAATACACTGTGATATCATACTGGACTCTGAGACATCACACAGGAAGCTCTGATATCAAAAAAGACTATGTGACTTCACACAGGACACTGTCACCATACACAGGGCTCTGTGGTTTCATACAGGACACTGTGACATCACACAGTATTCTGTGACTACTTACTGGACACCGAGACATCACAGATGATGCTCTGACATCATAAAGGTGTGACTTCACACAGGACACTGCGACTTCACACAAGTCACTGTGACATCATGACACAACATAGGACACAGTTCTTTGACATCACAAAGGATTCTGTGACATCATAAAAACTCTATGAATTCACACATGATACTGTGACTTCACACAGGACACTGTGACTTCACACAAGACACTTTGACATCATACAGGACTCTGAGTCATCACACACGATGCTCTGACATCATAAAATACACTGTTTTCACACAGGACACTGTGATTTCACGTGAGAGTATGGGACATCATACAGTACTCTGTAAAATCACAACGAACTCTATGACTTCACACAGGACTCTATGTCTCCACATAGGACTCTATGACTTCACCAAGGACTGTATGACTTCAAGGACTCTGTGACATCACACAGAATGTGACTTCACACAGGAATCTATGATTTCATACAAAACTTTATGACATCACACAGGACTTTCTGACATCAAAAATTCTATGACTTCACACATGACACTGTGAATTCATACAGGACCCTGTGACTTCACTCATGACTCTGTGACATCATACAGGACTCTGAGACATCACACAAGATGCTCAGACATCAAAAAAGTCTATGTTTCATCACACAGGACACTGTGACTTCACACGAGACTCTGTGACATCATACAGGACTCTCAGACATCACACAGGAAGCTCTAACATCATAAAAGACTCTGACTTCTCACATGACACTGTGACATCACACAGGACACTGTGCCTTCATGGAGGAAACTGTGACTTCACACGAGACTCTCTGACATCATACAGGACTCTCAGACATCACACAGGAAGCTCTAACATCATAAAAGACTCTGACTTCTCACATGACACCATGACATCACACAGGACACTGTGCCTTCATGGAGGAAACTGTGACTTCACCCCGGAGACTGTAAACTCATACAGGTATCTGTGATTTCACACAGGACTCTATAACTTCACACAGGACTCTTGACATTGCACACTACTCTATGACTCCACAACAGCTTCTCTGACTTCACACAGGATTCTCTGACTTAACCCAGGATTCTATGACATCATACAGGACTCTGACTTCAACAGACTCTGACATCACACAGGACTCTGTGAACTCACACAGGACTCTGTGAACTCACACAGGACTCTGTGACTCACACAGGAATTTGAGTTCACAGAGGATTCTGTGACTTCACACATGACTCTGTGACATAACACAGGACCTTATAACTTCACAAAGGACTCTATGATCCCACACAGCATTCTGTGACATCACACTGGACTCTCTGAAATAATAAAAGGATCTGGGACTTCACACAGGACACTGTGACCTCACACAGTACTCTGATACATCACCTAGTTCTCTGAGACCTCACACAGGACTCTGAGATTTTACACGTGCTCTCTGACATCATAAAATCTCTATGACTTCACACTGGAATTAGTGACTTCACACAGGACACCACGATTTCAGAAGGACATTCTAATCTCATACAGGTATCTGTGACTTCACTCAGGATGCTCTGATTTCACACCGGATGCAGTGACTTCACACAGGAATCTCTGACTTCACAGAGGACTCTATTACATCTCACCGGACTCTGACTTCAACAGGAAATTGTGACATCACAAAGGACTCTGTGAACTCACACGAGACTCAGTGACCTCACACAGAACTCTGTGACCTCAAGAAAGACTCAGTGACTTCACACAGGACTCTGAAACATCACACAGGAATGTGAGTTCACTCAGGATTCTCTGACTTCACATAGGACTCTGTGACTTAACACAGGAATCTGTGACTACATACAGGACACTCTGACTTCACACAGGACTCTGTGACATAACATAAGACCCTATGACTTCACATAGGACTCTTTGATTCCACACAGGACTCTGTGACATCACATAGGAATTTGAGTTCACAGAGGAATCTGTGACTTCACACATGATTCTGTTACTTCACACAGGATACTACGATTTCAAACAGGAAACTGTGATCTCACACAGGACTCTCTGACTACATACAGGACACTGTCACTTCACTAAGGACTCTAATGTCTCACAGGACACTGTGACTTCATACAGTATTCTATGACTTCACACAGGATTCCGTGTCATCACTCAGGTCTCTAAGATTTCACACAGGAATATGAGTTCCCTCAGATTTCTCTGAATTCATATAGGGCTCAGTGACTTCACACAGGACTCTGTGACTACATACAGGACACTGTGAATTCACACAGGATTCTGATATATAACACAAGATTCTATGACTTCACATAGGACTCTATGATTTCACACAGAACTCTGTGACATAACAAAGGAATTTGAATTCATACATGATTCTGTGACTTCACACAAGACATTGTGACATTATAAAGGACTCTGAGACATCACACAGGACACTGTGACCTCACACAGGACTATGTGACAACATACAGGACACTGTGACTTCAAAAAGGACTCTTACATCACACAGCACACCTTGACTTCATACAGTATTGTATGAATTCTCACAGGACTCTGAGACATCACACAGGACTCTAAGACTTCACACAGTACTCTATGACATAACACATTACTGTGTGACTTCACACAGGACTCTTTGACATCACACAGGACACTGTGACTTCAGACAGAATTGTAACTTCATACAGTACTCTGTGTCTTCATACAGGGCTCTGGGACTTTCACAAAGGTTTCTGTGACATCATACAGGACTCAGTGACTTCACAGCGGACTCTCTGACATCATAAAAGAACCTGTGACAAAGAATCCTTCACAAAGGATTCTACAACTTCATATAGGGCTCTGTGACATCAACCAGGATTCAGTGACATCACAGGAGACTCTGTGACATCATACAGAGATTTGTGACCTCACTAAGAATTCTCTGGTTTCATAAAAGTCTCCATGATTTCACGCAGGACATTGTGATTTCACACAGGACACTGTGACTTCAACCAGGACACTGTAAATTCATACAGGCATCTGTGATTTCATGCAGGACTCTATGACACCACACACTACTCTATGACTCCTCAACGGACTCTGTGACTTCTCAAAGGAATCTCCTACTCACACAGGATTATGTGACATCACCCAGGACACTGATTTCAACAGGACACTGTGACCTCACACAGGATCCTATGACCTCATACAGTATACTGTGACTTCACACAGGACTCTGAGACCTCACACATGACTTTGGGACATCACACAGGACTCTCTGACATCATAAAATATCTGTGACTTCACACAGGACACTGTGACATCACTCAGAATTCTGTGACCTTACACAAGACTCTGTGACCTCACAGAGAACTCATAGACAACACCCAGGAATGGGAGTTGACTCAGGATTCCATGACTTTATCCAGGATTCTGTGACTTCACACAGGACTTTTGACATTATCAGGACTCAGTGACCTGTCACAGGACTCTGTGACATCATACAGGTGTCTGAGACTTCACAGAGTACTCTGTGACATCACACAGGACTCTGTGACTTCACAAAGGAATCTATGACTCCACACAGGACTCTTTGACATCACACAGAAATGTGAGTTCACATAGGATTCTATGACTTCATACAGGGCTCTGTGACATCAACAAGGACTCAGTGATCTCACAGGAGACTCTGTGACATCATACAGGACTTTGTGACCTCACAAAGTATTCTCTGATTTCATTAAAGTATCTGTGATTTCACACAGGACATTGTGACTACACATAGGACACTATGACTTCAACCATGATAATGTAAACTCATACAGTTATCTGCAACTTCACACAGGACTCTATAATTTCATGCACGACTCTATGACACCACACACTACCCTATCACCCCACAATGGACTCTGTGATTTCTCAAAGGAATCTCCTACTCACACAGGATTATGTGACATCACCCATGTCTCTGATGTCAACAGGATACTGTGACATAACCCAGGATTCTGTGACCTCACACAGGATTCTGTGACTTCATACAGGATTCTGTGACCTCACACATGGCTTTGGGACATCACACAGGACTCTCTGACATCAAAAAATATCTGTGACTTCATACAGCAAACTGTGGTATCACACAGAATTCTGTGACCCTACACAGGACTCTGTGACCTCACAGAGAACTCTCAGACAACACAAAGGAATGGGAGTTGACTCAGGATTGTATGACTTTATCCAGGATTCTGTGACTTCACACAGGACTCTGTGATATCATACAGAACTCAGTG
Organism: Mesocricetus auratus; assembly: GCF_017639785.1. Taxonomy (NCBI): domain Eukaryota; kingdom Metazoa; phylum Chordata; class Mammalia; order Rodentia; family Cricetidae; genus Mesocricetus; species Mesocricetus auratus. Next base: position 161,533 of record NW_024429223.1, read on the forward strand.
AGCATTCACAAGACTCTGTGGCATCATACAGAAATGTGAGTTCACACAGGATTCTATCACTTCACCCAGGACTCTATGCTCTATACATGACACCATGACTTCCAAAAGGACTCTGACATCTCACAGGAATGTGAATTCACACAGGATTCTATGACTTAATACAGGGATCTGTGACATCAACCAGGACTCAGTGACTTCACAGGAGACTCTGTGACATCATACAGGACTTTGTGACCTCACAAAAATTCTCTGATTTGACTAAAGTCTCTGTGATTTCACACAGATTCTGTGACTTCAACAGGACACTGTGACTTCACACAAGACACGTTGATGTCACACAGGACTCTTTGACTTAAATCAAGATACTCGGTCTTCACACAGGATTCTGTGGCATCACACAGGACACTAACTTCAACAGGAAACTGTGACTTCACACAGGACTCTGTGACATCACACAGGACTCTCTGACATCCTAAAGGACTCAGTGACTTCACACAGAACTCTGTGACTTCACACAAGAGACTGTGTCTGCACACAGAACTCTGTGACCACATATAGGACACTGTGCCTTGACAAAGGACTCTGTGACATCACACAGGAATGTGAGTTCACAAAGGATACTACGACTTCACACATGACTCTGTGACTTCAATAAAAACTTTATAAGTCCACACAGGACTCTGTGACATCACAAAGTCTCTGTGACTTCACATACAAGACTGTGCCTTCACACAAGACACTGTGACCTCACACAGGACACTGTAATATCACACAGGAATCTATGACTTCACACAGGACACTATGACTCCACACACGATTCTGTGACTTCACTCAGGACTGTATGACTTCACAAAGTCCTCTGTGACATCACACATGAATGTGAGTTCACACAGGAATCTATGACTTCATACAGGAATCTGTGCCATCACACAGGACTTTGTGATATCATAAAAATCTATGACTTCACACATGACACGGTGACTTCACACAGGACACTGTGACTTCATAAAAGACTCTGTAAATTCATACAGGACATGAGACATCACACAGGACTGTCTGACATCATAAAAGAATCTGTGATTTCACATAGGAATCTGGGACCTCACACAGTACTCTGTGAGTTCACACAGGACACTGTGACATCAAAAAGAACATTATGACTTCACAAAGGTCTCTGTGACATCACACAGGAATGTGAGTTCACACAGAATTCTGTGACTTCATACAGGACTCTATGACATCACATAGGACTCTGTGACATGATAAAAGATTCTATGACTTCACACATGGCACTGTGATTTCACACAGTACCTTGTAACTTCACATAAGACATGTGACCTCATACTGGACTGTGAGACATCACACAGTTAGCTATGACATCAGAAAAGGCTCTGTGAATTCACAAAGGACACTGATAATTCACAAAGTTCAAGCACATAACACAGGACACTGGGAATTCATACAGTATTCTATGACTTCACACAGAACTCTAAATCTTCACAAGACTCTATGACACAACACCGGATTCTGTGACTTCCCACAGTACTTTGTCATCACACAGGACTCTGTGACATCATAAAAGACTCTATGACTTCACACATGACACTGTGACATCACACAGGACTCTGTGACATCATATAAAGACTATGACTTCACACATGACACTGTGACATCACACAAGACACTGTGACATCATACAGGACTCTGAGACATCACAAAGGACACTCTGACATCATAAAGGAGCCTTTGACTTCACACAGATCTCTCTGATATCATAAAATCTCTGTGAGTTGAAACAGTATACTGTGACTTAAAACAGTACACATGACTTCATAAAGGACATTGTGACCTCACAAAGGAATCTGGGACTTCATACTGGAAACTGTGACATCACACACGATTCTGTGACTGCATACAGGACACTGAGACATCACATATGACTCTGTGACATCATAAAAGACGCTGTGACATCCCACAGTTTTCTCTGACATCACACAGGAAGCTATTATTCCACACAGGACTCTATGACTCCTGACATATCTCTCTGATATCACACAGTGATTTGTGACTTCACACAGACTCTGTAACATCACACAAGACCCCGAATTCAACATGACACTGTGATATCACACAGGACTCTGTGATTTCACATGAGATTTTGTGACATCATACAGGATTCTGTGACTACATACAGGACACTGTGACATCCACAAGACTCTGTTACATCATACAGGATTCTTAGCACACAGGATGCTCTGGCATTATAAAAGACCCTGTGACTTCACACAGGACACTGTGACTTCACAAAGGATTGTATGACTCATGTAGGACACTATTACTCCGTACAGTACTCTATGACTCCACACAGGACTCTGACATCACATTGGACTTTCAGACATCACACAAGACTCTCTGACATTATAACAGTGTCTGTGGCTTCACACAGGACATTGTGACTGCACATAGAGCTCTTTGACTTCATACAGATTACTGTGACTTCACAAAAGACACTGTGTCCTCACACAGAAATCTGTGACATCATACAGGACATTGTGCCTTGACACAGGAATCTGTGGCATGACACAGGACTCTATGACTTCACACAGGACACTATGACTCCACGAGGGACTCTGTGACTTCACAAATGACTCTGTGACACCACACAGGAATGTTTATTTACACAGGATTCTAAGACTTCATGCAGGACTCTGTGACATCACACAGAACTCTGAGACATCACAAGGATTCATTGAACTCAAAGGAGACTCTGTGACATCATACAGAAATCTGTGACTTCACACAGAATGCTCTGATTCCATGAAGGTCTCTGTGATATCACACAGGACACTGACTTCAACTAGGACTCTGTGACTCCACAGAGGACTCTGTGATATAACACAGGAATGTGAGATCACACAGGATTCTATGACTTCACACAGGATTCTATGACTTCATGCAGGATTCTGTGACTTCGCACAGGACACTGTGATCTCACACAGGATTCTGTGACTAGATATAGGACACTGTGATTTCACAAAGGACTCTAACATCACACAGTTCTCTGTGATTTCATACAGTATTCTATTTCACACAGGAATCTGTGACATCACTCAGGACTCTCTTTCATCATAAAAGATGCTGTAATCTCACGTAGGATGCAGTGACTTCCCACAGGCTCTCTGACATCACACAGGACTCTATTACTCCCCACAGGTCTCTATGACTCCACACAAGACTCTGAGAATTCACACAGTACTCTGGGTGTTCACAAAGTCTCGTTGCCCTCAAACGAGAATCTGTGAATTCATACAGGACTCTGTGACATCACACAGGATTCTCTGAGTTCATACAGGAACCTCTGATTTCACACAAGTCTCTATGACTCCACACATGACTCGATAACTCCACACACTACCCTGTGACATCAAACAGGACTCCCTTACTTCACACAGTAGTCTATGACTTCACACAGAACTCTGTGACATCACACAGTACTCTCTAACTTCACACAGGACTCTCTGAATTCACACAGGACACTGTGACTTCACCCAGAATTCTGTGACATTATACAAGACTCAATGACCTCACATAAGACTCTGTGACATAACACAGAAATCTCTGATTTCACAAAAGACTCACACATGACTCTGGGAAATCACTCAGGACTCTCTGACATCATAAATAATCTGTGATTTCACACAGGACACTGTGACTTCACACAGGATTCTAGGACTCTCACAGGACTCTATGACTCCACACAGGACTCTTTGACATCACACAGGACCCTGTGACTTCAGGACTCTGTGAATTCACACAGGACTCTGCGTGTTCATACAGGACTGTTTGACCTCACACAGGACTCTGTGATTACATACAGGACACTGTGACTTCAAAAGGGAATGATTCCACACAGGACTCAGTGTCTTCACACAGGAGTCTGTGACTTCATATAAGACTCTGTGACATCACACAGAACACTCTGATTTCATGAAAGACTCTGTGACTTCAAACAGGGCACTGTGACTTCACACAGGATTCTGCGACTTCCTACAGGACACTGTGACCTCACACAGGACTCTGTGATTACATACAGGACACTGTGACTTCAAAAAGGATTGATTTCACACAGGACTCAGTGACTTCACATAGGATTCTGTGACTTCATACTGGAGTCTTTGACATCACACAGGACTGTAAGTTCACACAGGAATCTGTGTCCTCATACAGGACTCTGTGTCTTCACACAGGACAGTATGACTTCACACAGAAAACTGTAACCTCATACAGGTATCTGTGACTTCATACTGGTATCTCTAACTTCACATAGGACGCTGTGACTTCACACAGAACTCTGTGACCTCACACAGGATTCTGAATTCAACAGAACACTGCGACATCACACCGGACTCTCTGACATCATAAAAGACTCTAATTTCACTAAGGACACTGTGCCCTCACACAGGAGTCTGTGACCTCTCACAGGACTCTGTGAGTTCAATCAGGACTCTGAGACATCACACTGGACACTCAGACATCATAAAAGATTCTCTGACTTCACACAGGACACTGTGATTTCACACAGAATACTGTGACCTTACACAGGACTCTGTGACATTATACTGAACTCAGTAACCTCACATGAGACTCTGTGACATCATACACATCTCTGTGACATCACACATAACTCCCCGATTTCATAATACTCTGAGACTTCACACAGACCACTGTAACCTCATACAGGTATCTGTGATTTCACACAAATCTCAGATTTCACACAGGACACTGTGACTTCACAAAGGACTCTATGACCACACACACAGGACTCTGAATTCAAGAGGACACTGTGACATAAATCAAGACTCTATGACCTCACAGAGGTCTGTGACCTCACACAGGACTCTGTGACATAACACAGGACTTGGAGACATCACACTGGACTGTCTAACATCATAAAAGACACTGGAACTTCACACAGGACACTACAACTTCACATAGGACACTGTAACCTCATGCAGGTATCTGTGCTACCACACAGGACTCTCTTAATTCACACAGGAATCTATGAGTCCACACAAGACTCTATGACTCCACATAGAACTCCGTGACATCACACAGGATTGTATGTTCACAAAGGATTCTATGACTTCACACAGGACTCTGTGACTTCATACAGGACACTCTGACTTCAAAGGATTCTATGACTTCACACAGGACTCTGTGACTTCATACAGGACACTCTGACTTCACAAAGAACTCTGATTTCACACAGGACATTGTGACTTTAATCGGGAATCTATGACTTCATACGGGAGTCTTTGATGTCACACAGCACTATAACTTCACACAGGACACTGGGACTTCATACTGGACTCTGTGATATCACACAGGACTCTGTGATATCACCCAGGAATCTGTGTCATTATATAGGACTCAGTGCCCTCACACCAGACTCTGTGATATCATACAGGACTCTGTGATATCACACAGGATTCTGAGTCATTACATAGGACAATATGACATCACCAAGGACTCTGTGACATCACACAAGGCACAGTGATCTCACACAAGATTCTATTAATACATACAGGACACTGTGACTTCACACAGGATTCTGTGACATTACACAGGAATGTGAGTTCACACAGGATACTATGACTTCATAAAGGACTTGTGACTTCACATGGGACTCTGCGAGTTCATACAGGACACTGTGACCTCAAACAGCACTCCAAGACCTCACACAGGACACTGTGTCCTCACCCAGGACTCTGTGACATCATACATGTCTCTGTGACATCACACAGAACTCACTGATTTCATAAAAGACTCTGTGACTTTACACAGGGCTCTTTTTTTCACACAGGACACTGTAACCTCACACAGGTATCTGTGACTTCACAGAGGACTCTGTGACATCATGCAGGACACTGAATTCAACAGGAATCTGTGACTTCATACAGTACTCTGTGACTTCCTATGTGACTTTGTCACTTCACTCAGGACTCTGTGACTACATACCAGACACTGAGACATCATGCAGGACTCTCTGACATCATAAAAGGCACTGTGACTGCACACAGGACTCTCTGACTTTACACAGGATTCTATTAATCCACACAGGATCCTATGCCTCCACACAAGACACTCAGATCTCACATAAGAATCTGTGACATCACATGAGACTCTGTGACATCATACAGTATTCTATGAGAAGACCAAGGATGCTGTGACATCACACAGCACTGTAATTTCACACAGGACTCTGTGATTTGATACAGGATTCTGTGACTTCACACAGGACTCTGTGCAATCTTACAGGACTATGTGATATCATACAATACCCAAGGACCTCACATGTGACTTTCTGACATCATTTAGATTTCTGTGACATCACACAGAAATCGCTTATTTCATAAAATACTATTGACTTCATACAGTACATTATGACTTCACACAGGACACTGTGACTTCAACAGGACACACTAACTTCATATAGGTATCTGTGACTTCACACAGGACTCTCTGACTTCACACAGGACTCTGGGACCTCACACTTCACTCTGTGACTTCATACAGGACTCCTTGACCTCACCCAAGACTCGATTTAACATAGGACTCTGCAACATCCCACAGGACTCTCTGAATTCACACAGGCCACTGAGACCACACACAGGACACTGAGACCTTACACAGGACTCTGTAACCTCACACAAGATTCTTTGACCTCACACAGGACACTGTGACATTTCAAAGGACTCTGGGACATATCATGGTGTCCCGCGCTACCGTCTCGCCAGCAAGAACGACGCAGAACACTCGGATCCTTCTGCAGTAAAGCTTTAATGCATCTTGAGAGATAGATGATCAGCTTCTTAGAGGGAGACCCCAAGCTAAGAAACCCAGCCCCTTATATAAGCCTAGGAGCTCCGAGTGAGATGTGTAGAGCCGGGATTGGTGGTTTGCACATCACCCCAGATGACGTCACGGGAGAGGCACAGTTTAAACGGTTAACTCCAACTGACAGCGACAGTTAACTCTAACTGACAGCGACAGTTAACTCCAACTGACAGCGACAGTTAACTCCAACTGACAGCGACAGTTAACTCCAACTGACAGCGACAGTTAACTCCAACTGACAGCGACAGTTAACTCCAACTGACAGCGACAGTTAACTCCAACTGACAGCGACAGTTAACTCCAACTGACAGTGGATGTCAGCGCCATCTTCTAACGGCAATAGCGATAGCGAGGGCGGCTCCTCACATCTCCCCCTATTCATTTATTTTTGAAGCAATAGGACACCCACAACTTTGGAGTGGAGATAGAGGTCAAATCCCCATGTGCAAATTCGGAACATGTACAAAGCTCCTCTCCAGGGTCTTATCCCCAGAGGAAGTCCTGACCAGTCCGATGTCTTTTTTCTGGGGGAAGGAGATCATGACATAGAACCTTCATGCAAGATGACTTATCTCCCAGGAGAAAGTCGTTATACCGCAGACCTCTCCTGTGCAGTGCTTAGCCTTGCAACTCCTTGGGCTGCTGAAGCCTACCCACTCTATCCCGTGCAATGAGACTAGCCTCGTGGGGTGCAAGAGCTGGGAGGCCAGCGACCTATTGCTTTAACATGGTTAACCAAATGTCAGGGGAGGCTCCGCGTTCTAAGGCAGCAAGTGCTTGTGCCACCACCACTTTGTCTCTTTTTGTTTGGGCTCTGAGCGTACACACCATCCAAAGCATCAACACTATTCCACAGCAGAGAACTAGGCTAAATGATCCTACCCCCACCCATTCCTTAAAATAAGAAAATGCAGATGAAATCCAGGGGAGAGGTCTTCCATCAGAGAAAGATCCAGATGCGTCGAATTCACTTGCAGGATCGCCATTCTCAACTCACGGAGTGTCTGCTCAAACTCAAAAGTCCAATTCTGTAATAAATGTTGAGACAGAGCTTTTGACAGGTTAGCTGCTCTTGTAAAATTCTCATATTGTACTAAGTGACACAAAGGCCAGGCAACTTTGTTCACATCCCAATTTGGCCATCTGCCACAATATATCCAATTGTTCCTGAACCAAATTAATCTGTTGGTTTACCAACATCAGGCCTCCTTGTATCTGAGAATTGGCAGTGGCTTGTTTATCTAGGACCATGGTCACAGTGGCCTATAGTTCATTAATGGTTTGAGTTGTCTGCACAGTGGCAGAAAGTGCAAGGGCCGAGGCGGTAACCGAAGCAGTAACCGCGGCGGTGGCTATCAGGCCCACAATAATAGCAGAGATCCCAAAAATCTCGCTTTTCCCTAAACAAACTCAAATTACTTGGCGCCTCAACAGGAGCTGGAATAAATCGAGGCATGCGCATTACCAAAGCAAAAGGGTGCTTAATAGCATCCCAGCATAATGCATAAAAACAATTCTAAGCAGAACAATTTATTTCTTTCTGATTCTTACCTAAGGTATCATTACTCACAACCCAAATAAAGGGCAGCTGAATAATTAGTTCTCTTAAAAGGGGTATACTTAACATTGGAGGAGGACCAATCAGATGATCCATAGCTCTGTCCCTCACTCAGACTGTTGCCTAATGCCCCTTTCCAATCAAAATTAATCTGTCCCTTCTCACTATCATAGCAGAAAGATCAGTACAGCTTCCATTAATTCAAAAGGATTAGCATTAGATCTTTCTGGATCCATATGTATAAAATTATCCTTTAATGAAGAAATCACAGTAAAGCACAAGCTTCCTACTAATGACAAGGTTCTCTCATCCTGAAAACTCTGTATCTGAGGATCTAAAGGCAAAAAGGCAAGCCCCAACTCTCTATTATTTGTGAAAAATCTAGGGAACACCTGGGCATTCTGCATCACTGGCATCGGTAGGGGAAGGTAGACATGATGGCCCACCGTAACTCTCCCATCATACTAGGAACCATCATCCCGAGTAGGAGAGTCTTCATCACCCACTTGGCCTCCATCCTTCTTATTCTGGAGTTGTGAAGGAGCTCTTCGAGTGAGTCTTTCAGGGATCCACAGGGGTTTTCTTCCTCCTGTGGAAAAACACATACAGCTCCCCTGGATCTTATAAGAATAGGATCCGGGCCTTTCCAGAGATCAGTCAAGACATCTTTCCATTTTACCATTTCTTTTGGCCTATCAGGCTCTAAACTGTGGCGATCAGCCGCAGTGTGGCCTTGGGCATCACAGTTCAAGAAATTAAGGGTAAAAAGTGCCATGGATACAGCAACTCTTGGTACCGAGGGTAGAACATCCTCAATACTCCCCTTTTGTTTAATCAGATATGATTTGAGTGTACGATGGGCACGTTCCACAATGCCCTGTCCTTGAGGGTTATAAGGTAGGCCAGTTAGATGGGTAACATCCATTTGCCGACAAAACTGTCGGAATTTTTGAGAGGTATATGCTGGTCCATTGTCTGTTTTTAAAATTCTGGGTTTTCCCCAAGCACTCCAGGCCTCAAGGCAATGTTGAATCACATATGAGGCCTTTTCCCCTGTTAGGGGTGTGGCAAACATTACGCCAGAACAGGTGTCAACAGAAACATGAACATATTGAAGCCTTCCAAAAGAGGGAATATGAGTAACATCCATCTGCCACATCTGCAATGGTCTAATGCCACGTGGGTTTATTCCCATGTGGGGAGTAGGTAAGAATTCGCAGCAATTCTCGCATTGAGTAACAATTTCCCTAGCCTCTTTCCTGGATAGAGCAAAACGACGGCGCAAGGTCTCAGCCGTCACATGAAAGCGCTTATGGAATTCTTTTGCTGCTTGTGCATGGGTAGACAAGGCAGCGGCCACCAGCTTTGTAGCCTTGTCCGCTAAGTCATTCCCTAAGGACATGGGACCTGGGAGTCCAGAATGTGCTCGGACATGGGTAATGAAAACAGGAAATCTCCTATTTAACAAGGCAGCTTGTATCTTCTGAAAGATGTTAGCAACTCTGCTGGAGGATCTTATTATTCCAGCTATCTCAAGGAGATTAACTGCATTAACCACATAAGAGGAATCTGATACAATATTGAGGGGTCCTGGAAAAGCCTCAAGAACCTCCAGTACTATCAGACATTCTACAACTTGAGGTGAAGTTTCATTATATTGTTTAGATATAACCCTATCCTTGACCACATAAGCTCCCATACCAGTTTTTGATCCATCAGTGTACACCACAGTCCCATCTGGGAGTGGGTCTTTAGCTGTCACTTGTGGAAACACTATAGCCTGGTTTAGGGCAAACTGTAAAATTGGATGCTTTGGAAAATGATTATCAATTTGTCCTGAAAAGGAAGTAACTAAAACTGCCCAATCACTAGATGTGGCTGCCAAGGTCTGAACTTGTGCAGCAGTATAAGGCACAATCAAGGAATCAGGATCCCTGCCAAAATGTGTAACAGCTGCTTTTATTCCGCGAAGCGCGAGCTGTGCAACAGCATCAGGGTACCAGTCAATAATCTTAGCAGGGGAAGCATTTGGATGAATCCAAAGTAATGGTCCATGTTGCCACAGGACTGCAGTTGGCAATTGAGCTGTCTTAAAAACACACAGATTAAAAGGTAGTGACTCCTCAATTCGTTGTAATTGTGCTTCCTGTAAGGCCTCTTCCACCATCTGTAAGGCTCGGTGGGCGGCAGGGGTAAATTTTCTGGGTGAGGAGATATGAGGCTCACCCTCCAGGAGATCGAAGAGGGGTTTTAGATCAGCAGATGGAATTTTTAAAAAGGGCCTCAACCAATTTATATCTCCCAGAAGTTTCTGAAAATCATTTAATGTTTGTAAGTGGTCTTTGCGAATTTCTATTTTCTGAGGAACTATATTTTTGGGAGTAATCATTGAGCCCAAAAAGAGGCCTGTATCTGCAATTTGAACCTTTTCTGAGGCAATCTCTAATCCCCACTGTTTTAATTCAGCCACCAGCATGGGAAAGCCTTTTGTAAAACATCTAACTCTTTGTGACAAATAAGAATATCGTCCATATAATGGATAACGATTAAAGATGTAAATTGCTTCCTAATTGGCTCCAAAGCCTCCTGCACATATAGCTGACATATTGTTGGGCTATTGGCCATGCCTTGCGGCAGTACCTTCCACTGAAATCTCTTGTCTGGTTCCATATGATTAAGAGAAGGGATAGTGAAGGCAAACCTTGGTCTATCCCGTGGGTAAAGTGGAATAGAGAAGAAACAATCCTTAATATCTATAATAATAAGCTTCCAATCTTGAGGAAGTGCAGAAAGCAAAGGAAGGCCTCTTTGAACAGGGCCAAAAAGATGCATCTGATTGTTAATGGCCCGCAGGTCATGGAGTAATCTCCACTTCCCAGATTTCTTCTTAATAACAAAAATTGGTGTATTCCATGGGGAGGTAGAAGGCTCTAGATGCCCCAGCCGTTCCTGTTCTTGCACTAATCTTGTGACAGCCTCTAATTTTTCAGAGGATAGAGGCCATTGAGAGACCCATAACGGCTCCTCTGTTTTCCATGGTATGGGTCGTGAAGCCTCAACGGCCCCTAAATAAAACCCAGTCCTTTTCTACCCCGATTTCCGTGTTGTGTAATGGGTTTTATTCTGCCTTGTTCTTGCCTACCCAAGCCTCTACCATTTGTATACCCCATCTTTGCCATAATGGCTGATGCCTGGGGGAGTATTCATTAGTTAGGGTCATGCCCATGGCTTGTAACACATCTCGTCCCCATAAATTTACAGGGAGTGGCAACACATAGGGGGTAAAACATCCCTGTTTGCCCTCAGCATTCCGCCAGGTTAAGGCTGAGGCACTGATGGCAGGAGAGGACTGGTATCCAAGACCTTGTAGAGAATGAGATGAAACAACAGTGGGCCAAGACTTCGGCCACCAATGGAGTGAAATAATGCTTTTGTCTGCTCCCGAATCCATTATCCCTTCAAATTCTTTTCCATTAATTAACAATTTTATTGTAGGTCTCTCATTTAGGGGTATAGCCAGATAGGCTGAATCACTTCCAGAAGATCCCATAGCCCTTTTTTGTAAAGTGTAGGTTTCTCCATCCCCGAGGGAGGGCAGCAACACCAGTTGTGCAATTCTATCTCCCTGCTTTATAGAAAATACACCCCGAGGGCTAGAACAGAGAACTTGAATCTCCTCTTTATGATACGGGTCAACAATCCCAGGATATATAATGAGTCCCTGTAAAGTTAAGGAGCCACGGCCCAGAATAAGCCCAATGGTGGCAGGGGGCAAAGGTCCAGGGGAATGGACTGGGACCGGTTGAACATTCATTTGGGGCATGAGTAAGAAGTCGGAGGCAGCACGCAAGTCCATTCCGGGGGTTCCTCGGAAACCTCTACTTCCTCTTGATTGCTTTTCTGAAATTGGTTCCCATATTTCTGAGGGCCCTGGGACCATGGGCCCCGTGACCCGTTTTTTGATTGGGGTACCTTGGATTCTTCAATAGGGGCAGAAGCCTCCCTTTACATCCCGGACTGACCTGCATTCGCTAGCCCTATGATAACCTTTACCACAACGATAGCAAAGCTTCGATTCTCTTGTTCTTTCAGGGGCTTGACAATCTTTCTTAAGGTGCCCCATTCTCCCACAATTAAAACAAGCTTTTCGATTAGATAAATCTCTATACCTGTGCGTTTGTAAAATGGCGGCAGCTAGTCCTGCATTGGTTAGGGGTCCCCCAGCTCCCTGCACACTCTGAGCCAATCTTGTAAACCTTTGCTTTTGCGAGGGGCGATAGCCGCTCGACATTCCTGGGTTGCTTGTTCATAGACAAGTTGCTCAATCAGGGGCATCGCTTGTTCTGAATCACCAAAGATGCGACTGGCGGCCTCTGTCATTCTGGCCACAAAGTCTGAAAATGGCTCTTGGGGTCCTTGGACAATCTTTGTAAGGTGTCCACTGGACTCTCCCCTTTTTGTGAGGGCCTTCCATGCTTTAATAGCGGCGGCCGACACCTGACCATAGACGCCCCAGATGTAGTTGGTTTGATTAAGGGCATGTTGACCCTGACCTGTCAGCATTTCAAATGTCCACTGCCTCTGATTCTCATCTTCAGCCGTGGCATTAACTCTAGCTTGTGCCTGGGCTGCATCATACCAGAGAGCCTTCCATTCCATGTATTGTCCCATGTTGGGAAGCACTGCTTTCACTGTCGTTTGCCAGTCAGTGGGAGTCATGGCAAAATTAGCAAGCCTTTCCACCTGTAATGTGGTAAAGTTAGCATTGACCCCATAATTACGAACGGATTCGGCCAATTCTTTAATTTGATTGTAATCTACGGGGGTATGTACTCTTCCGCCTTCCACATTCTCGAATACTGGAAAAGCCATTTGTATTTTTCTCCGTTCCTCTAAAGGTAAAAAGGAGTCAGTACCAGTATTCAGCCGAAGCTCATATGGCGGAGGCGCTGAGGGGCGTGAGCCCGCCGGATTTATAGGCGGTGGCCTCACATTCATTTTTGTTTTCAGTGGCCGGTGTCTATCAGGGTGATATCTTTTTCCTCATACCGTGCCACCTCCTCCTCTAGACCACCTTCTTCGCTAGAATCCAGAGTGTCAGAATCAGAATTATCTAGCTCCAAGGCTTCTAGCTCTACTGCAGGGTATAGACTAGATTCTGGCTTTTTCTTTTTCTTAGATTTGTTAGGGGGTGAATGATAACTCCCTTCTTTCTCTCCCCCTTTCTTAACTTCCTGGGAGGGCCTTTTTTCTTAGACATGTCTTTTCTTTTGCGAGCTCCCATTCTCTCACTCCGTTCAGTTTCTGACATGCTATCCTGAACTTCCTCTAAGGTTCCCTGACTTTCTATTATAGCAGGGTGACAGGCCTCATCCTCCAAGAAGTTTTTAACTAGCTTCCAAATGGCTTTGGTAACTAAGTGGAGATCTCCTTCTGCATGCTTCCTGTCTAGTTCTTTACCTAGCTTGTTCCATGAGGCCACAGTGAGGGACCCGGAACAAGCATACCATGGTGCCACTCTATCTACCTCCTTCACAAAATTTTGAAGTGTTCGTGGTGCAATTTTAAGATCTCTTTGTTTTAGCACAGTCTGTAAGGCTGTAACCACTGACTGTGACGACCCCATCGCGCTGACAGCTTATCTAAAAACGCGCTCAACTCCGTTACCAGACTGACAGCACCAGACTGACAGCACCAGACTGACAGCACCAGACTGACAGCGCCAGATGGACAGCGCCAGATGGACAGCGCCAGATGGACAGCGCCGTTCTGTCAGCACCAGCCACGATGAAGGAGAAGGACAAACAGGACTAGCACCAAAGCCTCCACTGACCCGTCCCACGGTGATGACAAACTAAGGCCAAAGTCGAGAAAAGGGTTGTTCAGGATAAAGCATACCTCTCTGAACCTACGTCCCTGCAGTTCTGAATCCGCCCCGTTTTCCGAGGGGTCTCCCGCGGCGCCGGCGATGTTGAAGAGTTCCCGGGTTTCGGCACCAGATGTCCCGCGCTACCGTCTCGCCAGCAAGAACGACGCAGAACACTCGGATCCTTCTGCAGTAAAGCTTTAATGCATCTTGAGAGATAGATGATCAGCTTCTTAGAGGGAGACCCCAAGCTAAGAAACCCAGCCCCTTATATAAGCCTAGGAGCTCCGAGTGAGATGTGTAGAGCCGGGATTGGTGGTTTGCACATCACCCCAGATGACGTCACGGGAGAGGCACAGTTTAAACGGTTAACTCCAACTGACAGCGACAGTTAACTCTAACTGACAGCGACAGTTAACTCCAACTGACAGCGACAGTTAACTCCAACTGACAGCGACAGTTAACTCCAACTGACAGCGACAGTTAACTCCAACTGACAGCGACAGTTAACTCCAACTGACAGCGACAGTTAACTCCAACTGACAGCGACAGTTAACTCCAACTGACAGTGGATGTCAGCGCCATCTTCTAACGGCAATAGCGATAGCGAGGGCGGCTCCTCACATCATGGGACTCTTGTCCTTGATACAGGGCACTGTGACTTAACATAGGACTCCTTGATTCCACACAGGACTCTGTGTATTCAAAAAAGGACTTAGTGACTACATAAAGGAATGTGTGATTTCACAAAGGACTCTGTGACACAACACAGGACTCTGTGACTTCACAGAGGACACTGTGACTTCACACAGGACACTATGACTTCACACAGGACACTGTTACTTCATATACGTGTTTCACTTCACACAGGACTCTCTGACTGCACATAGAACTCTCAAACTTCAAACAGAACATTGCGACTTCATAAAAGACACTGAGACCTCACACAGGACTCGTTGACTACATACGGGAAACTGTGAATTAACAAAGGACTCTAACATCACATAGGACACTGTGACTACATGCAGGATACTGAGACTTCACACAGGACCCTCTGACATTATAAAAGACACTATCATCTCACACAGGAATCAGTGACTTCACAAAGTACACTCTGACTTCACACAGGATTCTATTACTCCACACAGGACACTAAGAGTCTACACAAGACTCTCTGACCTCACACAGGACTTTACACAGGACTCTGTGACATTGCACAGGACTCTGTGATTTAACACAGGATTCTCTGACTTCACACAGAATTCTCTGACTTAACACAGGATTCTCTGACATCATAAATGACTCTGTGACATTACCCAGGACACTGTGAGACATTACACAGGACTCTCTGATATCATAAAAGATGCTGTGACTCCATACATGATTATGAAACATCACACAGGAATGTGAATTCACACAGGATTCTATGACTTCTTACAGGACTCTATGAATTCACAAAAGATTCTCTGACTTCACACAGGACTCTGTGACTTCACAAAGACTCTGGCTTCACACAGGACAATGTGACTCAGTCATAATTCTATGACTTCCTACAGGACTTTTTGACATCACACAGGACTGTAACTTCACACAGGACTCTTTGACATTACACAGGACTGTAAATTCACACAGGAATGTGTGACTTCATACAGGACACTGTGACATCACACAGGACTCTGTTACTATATACAAGACACTGAGACATCACACATGAGTCTCTGACATCATAAAAGATGCTGTGACCTTACACAGGACTCCTTGACTCCACACAGAACTCTGTGAATACACACAGGACTCTGTGACTACATACAGGACACTGTGCTTTCACACAGGACTCTGTGATTACACACAGGGCACTAAGAATTCACACAGATTCACACAGGACACTCTAACCTCATACAGGTATCTTTGATTTCACACCGGACTCTCTGACTTCACACAGGACTCTGTTACTTCACACAGGATTATAAGATTTCACATAGGACTCTATGAATCCACACAGGACTCTCTGATTTCACACAGGACAATGTGACTTCTCAAAGGAATCTGATTTCACACAGGTCAGTGTGACTTCACAGAGGACTCTGTGACATCATGCAGGAGTCTGACTTCAACAGAACACTGTGACATCATTCAGGACTCTGTAAATTCACACAGGATTCTATGACCTCACACAGAACTCTGTGACATCACACAGGACTCTGAGATATCACACTGGACTCTGACATTATAAAAGTCTCTGTGACTTCACACAGTGCACTGTGACCTCACACAGGACTCTATGACTTCACACAGGACTCTGTGACATCATACAGGAATCAGTGACCTCACAGGAGACTCTGAGACATCACATAGGACTCTCTGCCATCATAAAAGTATCTGTGATTTCTCACAGGCAGGATATTTTGATTTCACAGAGGACTCCTTGACTTCACACAGGACACTGTATACTCATACAGGTATCTGTGACATCACACAGGACTCTTTAACTTCCCACAGGACTCTATGACACCACACTCTATGTCACAGCATCATAGAGTAGTGACTCTATGACTACCCAACAGACTCCGTGACTTCACACATGACTCTGAATTCAATAGGACACTGTGAAATCACACGTGACTCTGAGACATCACACAGGCTCTCTGACATCATAAAAGACTCTGTGACTTCACACAGGACACAGTGACTTCACACAGGACTCAGTGACTTCATGCAGGAATCTATTACTTCACACAGGACTCAGTGACTTCACATAGGATTCTATGATATCACGCAGGACTATGAATTCAACAGGGCACTGTGACCTCACAATGGACTCTGTGACATCACACAGGATTCTGTGACTTTATAAAGGACTCTTGTGACATCACACATGACTCTGAATCATCACACAGGAATGTGAGTTCACTCAGTATTGTCTGACTTCATATAGGACTCCGTGACTAAATACAGTACACTGTGACTTCACACAGGATACTGTGACATAACAAGGGACTCTATGAATTCACATAGGACTCTATGACTCCACACAGGTCTCTGTTACATCACACAGGAATGTGTATTCACTCAGGATTCTGTGACTTCACACAGGACTCTGGGATTTCAAAAAGGACACTCTGACATCACACAGGACTCTGTGACTACATACAAGACACTGTGACTTCACAAAGTACTTTGACATCACACGGGATTCTGTATGATGTCAAAGAGTCCTGTGTGATATCCCAGAGTATTGAGTGAAGTCACAGTGTCTGGAATAAAGTCACAGAGACTTTTATGAAGACACAGAGTCCTTTGTGAAATCACAAAGTCCTGAGTGAATTCAGACCATCCTGTGTAAAGTCAGAGTAATGCATGAATTCATAAAATCCTGAGTGCAATCACATTTGTGTGATGTCACAGAGTCCTGTGGGAAGTCATAGTGTCCTGTGTGAAGTCACAGTGTCCTGTGGGAATTCACAGAGTCTTTTATGATGTCATAGAGTCCTGTGTCATGTCTCATTTACCTGTGTGAGGTCACATCATCCTGTGTGACGCCACAGAGTCCTGTGTGAGTTTAAAGAATCATATGTGAGTTCACAGAGTCCTGTTTGATGTCACAGTGTGCTGTGTGAAGTAAGATATTCCTGTATGAAGTCACAGAGTCCTGTTCAGAGTCATAGAGAACTCTGTGGAGTCATAGATTCCTGTGTGAAGTTATTGAATCCTGTGTTAATTCACAGACTCAGAGTCCTATGTGAACTCACAGATAACTGTATGAGGTTACAGTGTTCTGTGTGTAATCATAGCGTCCTGTGTGAAGTCACAAAATCCTGTGTGATGTCACAGAGTCCTTTGTGAGGTCATAGTGTAAGTGTGAAATCACAGAGTCTTTTATGAAATCAGAGAGTTTTGTGTGATGTTAAAGTGTCTGGTATGATGACACAGAGTCTTATGTGAGGTCACTTAATCCTGTATGATGTCACATAGTCCTGTGTGATGTCACAGATTCCTGTATGGAGTAAAAGAATCCTGTGGAAGTCACAGTTTCCTGTTTGAAATCAGAATCTTTGTGTAGTCACAGTCTCCTGTATGTATTCACAGATCTTTGTGAGAGGTCATAGAGTCCTGTGTGAGTTCACACATTCCTGTTGATGTCAGAGTGTCCTGTGTGAAGTCACAGAGCCCTCTATGATGTCCCTGTGTCCTGAGTGAAGTCCCAGAGTCATGTTTGAAGTCACAGTGTCCTGTATAACATCACAGTTTCCTGTGTGAAGTCACACATTTCTGTGTGGAATCATAGAGTTCGTTGTGAAGTTAGAGAGTCCTATGTGAAGTCACAGAGTCGTGTTTGAGTTCACAGTGTCTTGTGTGAAGTCACAGTGTCCTGTGTGAATTCACAGAATCTTGTGTGATGTCAAAGAATCCGGTGTGATGTCACAGCATCATGTTGAAATCAGAGTCCTGCTTGTAGTCACAGAATCCTGTTGAAGTCACAGTGTCCTTTGTGAAGTCAGAATTTCCTGTGTGAAGTCAGAGTGTCATGTGTGAATCATAGAGTCCTGTGTAAAATCACAGATTCATTTATGAGGTTACTGTATCCTGTGTGAAGTCCCAGAGTCCTGTGTGATATCACAATGCTCTGTGTGAAGTAATAGAATCCTGTGTGAACTCACATTCCTCTGTGAAGTCATAGAGTACTGTGTGAATTCACAGAGTCTTTTATGAAATCAGAGAATTCTGTGTGATGTTACAGAGTCCTGTATGATGTCACCGAATCTCGTATGAAGTCAGAGAATCCTGTGTTTAGTCACAGACACATGTATGAGGTCACAGAGTCCTTTGTGATGTCACAGAGTCCTGGGTGAAGTCACAGAGACATAAATGAAGTCACAGTTACCTGTGTGAAGTTACAGAGTCCTGTGTGATGTCACAGAGACCAGGATGATGTCTCATAGGCCTGTGTGAGGTCACAGTGTCCTGTGTGAAGTCACAGTGTCCTTTGTGAAGTCACAGAATTCTGTGTTAATTCTCAGAGTCCTGTGTGAATTCACAGAGTCCTATGTGAAATCACAGAGTCCTGAGTGAGGTAAGAGTCCTGTGTGAGGTCACAGTGTCATGTATGAAGTGACAGATTCCTGTGTGAAGTCACAGAGACATGTGTTTGGTACAAGAGTCCTTTTTGAAATTTTAGAGTCCTGTGTGATGTCCCAGAGTTCTGTGTGAAGTCATAGAACCCCGTATGAAATCACAGTTTCCTGTGTGATATCAGAATCCTTTGAGAAGTTACAGTGTCCTGTATGGAGTCACCTAGTTCTGTGTGAATACACAGTTTCCAGTATGAAGTCACAGAGTAATGTGTAAAGTCACAGAGTCCTTTAAATTCATAGAATCCTGCAGGAAATCACATTCCTGCGTGATGTCTCAGAGTCCGGAGTGAAGTCATAGTTTCCTGTGTGAAGTCACAGAGTCCTGTGTGGAGATATAGACTCCTATGTAAAGTCTTAGTGTCCTGTGTGATGTAACAGAGTCCTGTATGATGTAACAGAGTCTCGTGTAAAGTCACTGAGTCCTGTGTGATGTCACAGAATCCCGTGTAAAGTCACACCATCCTGTGTGAAGTAACAGTATCCTGTGTGAAATCACAGAGTCCTGTATGAAGTCACAAATTCCTGTATGAATTTTACAGTCCTGTGTGATGTCAAAGAATCCTATGTGAAGTCATAGTGTCCTATGTGAAGTCAGTGTCCTTTGTGAAGTCACAGTTTCCTGTATGTCATCACCAAGTCCTTCGCACATGACATTGTGACTTCACACAGGACATTTTGATTTCACACAAAATACTGAGACTGCACACAGTACTCTGTGACAGCATACAGTACACTGTGACATCACAGAGGGTTCTATTATTCTGCACAGGACACTGAGACATCGACATGACTCTCTAATTTCACAGAGGACTCTATGACTACACACAGGTATCTGTGACATCACACAGGACTCTGTGAAATCACACAGGACTCCGTGTCCTCACAGGAGAATCTGTGACATATTAAAGGACTCTGAGACATCACACAGGATGCTCTGACACCCAAAAAGTCTCTGTGACTTCACAAAGGACACTGTGACTTGACACAAGACACTGTGACTGCACACAGCACTCTGTGACATCATACAGGACACTGTGACATCACACAGGACTCTCTGACATCATAAAAGATGCTTTGCCCTCACCAGAGCTGATGACTTCACACAGAATTCTCTGTAGTCACACAGGACTCTATTATTCCACACAAGACACTATGAATTCACCCAGGACACTGTAACCTCATACAGGTATCTGTGACTTCACACAGGAATCTATAACTTCCCACAGGACTCTATGACACCACACACTACTCTATGAGTCCACACCAGACTTTGAGACTTCACAAAGGCATCTCAGACTTCACACAGGACTCTGTGACTTCACACAGGACTTGATACATCACAATGGAAATTCTGACATCTTAAAAGACTCTGTGACTTCAGGCAGGACACTGTGAATGCACACAGGATTCTGTTACATCATACAGGGTTCTGTGATATCACACAGGACTCTGAGATTTTACACAGGAATCTGGGACCTCACACAGGATTCTGTGACTTCATACAGGACACTGAGATATCACACAGGATTCTCTGACATCATAAAACATGCTGTGAACTCACACAGGACTCAGTGACTTCCACAGGAATCTCTGACATAACACAGGACTCTATTACTGCATACAGAACTCTATGACACCACACTAGATTCTCTGTCTTCACACAGGAATCTGTGACTTCACACAGGACTCCATGACATCACACATGACTCTGAATTCAACAGGACCCTGTGACAACACACATGAATCTCTGTCCTCACATGAAACTCTGTGAAATCATACAGGACTCTATAACTCCACAGAGGACAATTTGAATTCTCAAATGACTGTGTGACTACACAGGATTCTGTGACAACACACAGAAATGTGAGTTCACACAGGATACTATGAATTCATACAGACTATTTGATATCACACAGTATTCTGTGACATCATACAGAACTCTATGACTTCACACAGGTCTCGATGATGACACAGTACTTTGTGACTTTATGAAGGACTGTATTTCTTCACACTAGACTCTGTGACATCACACAGGACACTATGAATTACACATACAGGTATGTGTGATTTCACACAGGACTCTCTGACTTCCCACAAGATTCTGTGACTTCACACAGTATTCTATGAATCACTTAGGACTCTATGACTCCACACAGTGTTCTATGATTCCACACAGGACTCTGACCTCACACAGGCTTTGAGAATTTACATAGGATTCATTGACATCAGAAAACACTCTGTGACTTCACACAGGAAAATATGACCACACACAGGATTTTGTGACTTCATACAGGACTCTGTTAATTCACACAGGAATCTTTGACCTCACACAGGATTCTGTTACTTCATGCGGGAATCTGAGATATCGCACAGGATTCTCTGACATCATAAAAGACTCTGTGAGTTCACACAGAACACTGTGATTTCACACAGGACACATGACTTCACACAGATCTCTGAGACTTCACACAGGAATCTGTGACATCACACAGGACTATCTGACATCAGAAAAGACACTGTGAAATCACGCAGGAGTCTGTGCCCTCACACATGACTCTGAGACATCACATAGGACTCTTGGACATCATAAAAGAATCTGTGACTTCACAAAGGACACTGTTACCTCACACAGGACTCTCAGGCATCACACAGGGATCTGTAACTTCACATAGAACTCTATGTATCCACAAAGGTCTCTGTGACATCACACAGGAATGTGATTTCACACAGGTTTCTATGACTTCACATAGGACTCTATGCTTCATACAGGACACTGTGACTTCACACAGGACTCTGCGACTACATACAGTACACTATGGCTTCACAAAGTTCTTTGACATCACACAGGACACTGGGATTTCATACAGTATTCATTGACTTCATCCAGTATTCTGTGACATCACACAAGATTCTATGACTTCACACAGTACTCTATGACTCCACACAGGACTCAGTGACTTCCCAAAGTAAAGTATGCCTTCACCAAGACTCTGTGTCATCAACAGGAACGTGAGTTCACACAGGATTATATGACTTCATACAGAATCTGTGACATCACACAGGACTCTGTGACACCATGTAAGTGTCTGTGACTTCACACAGGACGCTGTGATTTAACATGAGACTCTGTGACAACATATGGGACTCTGACATCAAATAGTATGCTCTGACATCATATAAGAAACTGTGACTTCACAAATGATACTGTGATTTCACACTTGACATTGTGACTTCACACAGGATACACTATGACGTCGTACAGGACTCAGTGACAACACAGGATTCTCTCTGACAACATACAGGACTCTGAGACCTCACACAGAACTCTGTGATTTCATAAAAGACTCTGTGATTTCACACAGGACATTGTTTCTTCACACAGGACACTATGACCTCACCCAGGACACTGTAAACTCATACAGGTATCTGTGAATTCACACAGTACTCTACAACTTCAATCAGGAACATATAACACCACACACTACTCTATGATTCAACAAGGGTCTCTGTGATTTCACACAGGAATCTGCATTCACACAAGATGCTGTGAATTCATACCTGACTCTGCAACTTCAAACAGGACATTGTGACCTCACACAGGACTCTGTGACTACATACAGGACACTGACACTTCACAAAGGTCTCTGACATCACACAGGACACTGGGACTTCATACAGTATTCATTGACTTCATACAGGATTCTGTGACATTACACAGGATTCTATGACTTCACACAATACTCCATGACTCCAAACAGGACTCAGTGACTTCACAAAGTAATGTATGACTTCAAACAAAACTCTGTGTCATCAACAGGAACATGAGTTCACACAGGACTCTATGACATCACACAGGACTCTAAGACTTCACACAGGACTCTTTGACACAACACAGGATACTGTGACTTCACAGAGTACTTTGACATCACACAGGACTCTGTGACATCATAAAAGTGTCTATGACTTCACACAAGAAACTGTGACTTCAAAGAGGACTCTGTAAAATCACA
Source organism: Mesocricetus auratus (assembly GCF_017639785.1). Lineage (NCBI taxonomy): Eukaryota > Metazoa > Chordata > Mammalia > Rodentia > Cricetidae > Mesocricetus > Mesocricetus auratus. The sequence goes on from NW_024429223.1 coordinate 184,996, forward strand.
CAGGATTCTATGATTTCACACAGGACTCTATGACTCCACACAGGATTCTGTGACTTCACTAAGGACTGTATGACTTCACAAAGTACTCTGTGACATCACACAGGATTGTGAATTCACAAAGGATTTTATGAATTCATATAGGATTCTGTGATATCACACAAGAATTTGTAATATCAAAAAATATCTATGACTTCATACATGACACTGTGACTTCACACCAGACACTGTGACTTCACACAAGAAACTGTGACATCATACAGGACTGTGAGACATCACACAAGACTCTCTGACATCATAAAATACTCTGTGAAATCACATAGGACACTGACTTCAAACAAGACTCTGACATCATACAGGACTCGAAAACATCACACAGGAAGCTCTGACATGATAAAAGACTCTGTGACCTCACACAGGACACTGTGACTTCACACAGGACACTGTGACCTCACATAGAATTCTGTGACCATATACAGGACACTGTGATTACTCACAGGACTCATTGACATCACACTGGACTCTATTATTTCACACAGGACTCTACGACTCCACACAGGACTATCGCACAGCACACAGGATTGTGAGTTGACTCAGGATTTTATGATTCATACATGAGTCTGAGACATCACACAAGACTCTCTTACATCATAAAAGACTTTGTGAACTCAACAGGAAACTGTAAATACACAAAAAGAAACTGTGACCTCACACAGAACTCTGTGACTACATACAGGATCCTGTGACTTCACACAGGACTCTGTGATGTCACACAGGACTCTGACTTCACATAGGACTCTATGACTCCACACAGGACTCTGTTATATCACACAGGAATGTGAGTACACACAGGATTCTATGACTTCACACAGGACTCTATGCTTCATGCAGGACTCTGTGACTTCACAAAGGACTCTGACATCACACAGGACACTTTTACTTCTTACAGTATTCTATGACTTCACAAAGGACTCTTAGATATCACACAGGATTTTGAGACATTACACATGATTCTCACATCATAAAAGTCTCTGTGTCTGCATACAGGAATCTGTGACTTCACACAGGACTGTGTGACATCACAGAAGACATTGTGGTATCATACTGGACTCTGTGACTTCACACAGGAATCTGTGATTTCACACAGGACTCTGGCACTTCACTCAGGAATCTGAGACATTGCACAGGACTCTCTGACATCATAAAAATTCTGTGAGTTCACACAGGACACTGTGACTTCATACAGGACACATGACTTCACACAGGATACTGTGACCTCACACAGGATTCTGTGATCTCATACAGGACACTGTGACATTACAGGGGATTCTGTGACAACATTCAGGAAACTGAGACATCACAAAGGACTCATTGACATAAAAAACATGCTGTGACATCACATACGAATCGGTGACTTCACACAGGTCACTCGGATGTCTTCCCACAGGATACTGTGACCGCACACAGGATTCTGTGACATCATACAGGACTCTGTGCCATAACATGAGACTCTGTGACATCATACAGAAGTCTGTGACATCACATAGGATGCTGTGACATCCCACAACATTCTGGGACTTCACACAGGACACTGTAACCTCACAAACGAATCTGTGACTTCAGAAGGAATTTCTGACTTCGCAAAGGACTCTCTGAATTCACACAGGACTCTGACTCCACACAGAATCTTGTATGTCAAACTGGACTCTCTGACTTCAAACAAGACACTGGGTCATGACAAAGGACTCTGTGGTCTCACTCGAGACTCTGTGACATCATACAGGACTCTAAGGTATCACATGAATTTCTGACATGATAAAAGACTCTGTGACTTCACACAGGACACTGTGACTTCACACAAGACACTATAAACTCACATTGAACTCTGTGAAAACATACAGGACAATTTGACTTCACACAGGCCTCTGTGATATCACACAGAACTCTATGACTTCACACAGGACTCTATGACTCCACACAGGACTCTGTGACTTCACAAAAGACCATATGATTTCACACACGATTCTGTGACATAACACAGAACTGTGAGTTCACACAGGATTCTATTATTTCATGCAGGAATCTGTGAAATCACACACAACACTCTGTGAAATCATACAGGACTCAGTGAACTCACAGGAAACTCTATGACATCAGATGAGACTCTGAGACCTCACACAGAACTCTCTGATTTCATAAAATTCTCTGTGACTACACAAAGGACACTGTGACTCAACACATGACACTATGACTTCACCATGGACACTGTAACTCTACATGTATCTGTAACTTCACACCAGACTCTCTGATTTCACACAGGACTCAGTGAGTTAATTCAGGAATCTCTGACTTCACACAGGACTATGACCTCACACAGGACTCTGTGACATCACACAGGAATGTGAGTTCACAAAAGATTCTATGACTTCACACAGGACTCTATGCTTCATGGAGGACTCTGTGACTTCACAAAGGATTGTGACATCACACAGGACATGTGAGTAGGGTAAGTATTCTGTGACTTCATACAGGAATCTGTGACTTCACACAGGACTCTGTGACATCATACAAGACTCAGTGACCTGACACAGGATTCTGTGACATCACACAGGACTCTCTTTCATCATAAAAGACCTTGTAACTTCACACAGGACACTGCAAATTCACACAAGTAAGTGAACCCTCACACAGGAATCTGTGACTACATACAGGACACTGTGACTTCACACAGGAACCTGTGATGTCACATAGGACTCTATGACTCCACAAAGGACTCTGTGACATCACACAGGAATGTGAGTTCACAAAAGATTCTATGACTTCACACAGGAATCTATGATTCATACAGGACTCTGTGACTTCACACAGGACTCTGTGATTTCATACAGGACACTGTGATCTCACACAGGACTCTGTGACATCACATGAGACTCTGACATCATACAGCTCTCTGAGACATCACACAGGACTCTCTGACATCATAAAGGAATCTGTGATTTCACACAGGGCACAGTGACCTCACACAAGACACTGTGACCTCACACAGAGCTCTGTGACAACATGCAGGACACTATTCCTATGTGAAGTCACAGTGTCCTGTGTCAATTTAGTGTCTTTGTGAAGTCATAGTGTCCTGTATGAAGTCTCAGAGTCCTATGTGAAGTCACAAAATCCTGTATGCAGCACAGAGTCCTGTGTGAAGTCATAGAATCCAGTGTGAATTCACATTACTTTGTGATGTCACAAAGTCCTGTTTGGAGTCATAGAGTCCTATGTGTAGTCACAGAATTCTGTGTGATGTTACAGTGTCCTGTGAGAAGTCACAATGTCTTTTATGATGTAAGAGAGTCCAGTGTGATGTCTCAGATTCCTGTATGATATCACAGAGTCTTGTGACAGGTCACTGAGTCCTGTATGATGTCACAGAATCCTGTGTGAAGTCACAGGGTAATATATGAAGTCAAAGAATCCTGAGGCAACTCACATTCCTGTTTGTTGTCTGATAGACCTGTTTGAGGTCACAGAGTCCTGTGTGAAGTCATAGAGTACTGTGTGGAGTCAAAGAGTCCTGCATGAGTCAAAGAGTCCTGTGTGAAGTCAAAGAGTCCTGTGCGAAGTCACACATACCTGTATGAGTTTACAGTGTCCTGTGTGAAGTCATAGTGTCCTGTGTTAAGGCCTGCATCCTGTGTGAACTCAGTCTTTTATGAAATCGGAGAGTTCTGTGTGATGTCGCAGAGACTTGTGTGAAGTCACAGAGCCCTGTATGAAGACACAGAGCCCTGTATGAAGTTACAGTTGTTTCTGAAGACACAGTGTCCTGTGTGATGTCAAAGAGTCCTGTGTGAAGTCACAGAGTATTGTGTTATCTCATAGAGTGTTGTGTGAAGTCTTAGAGTCATGTGTGATGTCAAAGAGTCCTGTGAGAAGTCACAGAGTCCTGTGTTATGTCATAGAGTCTTGTGTGTAGTCTTAGAGTCCTGTGTGATATCACAGAGTCAGGTTTGAAGTCATACAATACTGTATGAAGTCACAGTTTCCTGTGTGATGTCAGAGGCCATTTTGAAGTGACAGTGTACTGTATGTAGTCACAGAGTCCTGTGTGATGTCACAGTGTCCAATATGAAGGCACAGAGTCCTGTGTGAAGTCATAGAATCCTGTGTGAACTCATATTCCTGTGTGATGTCCAGAGTCCAGTGTTGAGGCATAGAATCCTATGTGAAGTCACAGAGTCCTGTGTAATATCACAGAGTCCTGTGTGAAGTCACAGCGTCCTGTATGTAGTCACAGAGTCCTGTGTGAATTCACATTTTCTTGTGTGAAGACAGTGTCATGTGTGAAGTCACAGAGCCTTTATGATTTCAGAGCATCCTCTGTGATGTCTCAGAGAGCTGTATGATATTACAGATTCTGGTGTAATATCACAGAGTCCTGTGTGAAGTCACAGAGTCTTTTATGATGTCAAAACAATCCTGTGTGATTTCTCAGAGACCTGTATGATGTCACAGAATATCATGTGAAATTAAAGAGACCTGTATGAATTCATAGAATCCTGAGTCAACTCACATTCCTGTGTGTTGTCTGAGAGTCCTGTGTGAGGTCACAGAGTCCTGTTTGTAATCAATGAGTCCTTTGTGAGATCACAGCATCTTTTATGATATCAGAGAGTCCTGTGTGATGTCTCAGACTTTGTATGATGTCATAGAGTCTTGTGTGAGGGCATTGAGTTCTGTGTGATGTCTCACAGTCATGTATGATGTTACAGAGTCCTGTGTGAAGTCACAGAGTCATGTGGGAACAGAATCCTGTGTGAGTATACAGTGTCCTGTGTGAAGTCACAGAATGTTGTGGCATGTCACAGCCTCATATGTAATGTCACAGAGTCCTTAATTATGTCACAAATTCTCATGCGATTTCAGAGAGTCCTGTGTTTTCACAGTGTCCTGTTGAATTCGGAGTCCTGTGTGATGTCACAGAGTCCTGTGTGAACTCACAGAGTTCTGTGTGAAGTGAGAGTCATCTGAGAAATTAGAGAGTCTTGTGTGGAGTCATAGAGTCCTGTGTGAAGTAATAGAGTCCTGTGTGACATCAGAGAGTCCTTTATGAAGTCACTGAGTCCTATGTTAGGTCACAGCATATTTTATTTTGTCACAGAGAACTGTGTGATGTCTCAGTGTCCTGTATGTAGTCACAGTATTCTGTGTGATGTCACAGTGTCCTGTATGAATTCACCGATTACTTTGTGTTGTCGCAGTGTCCTGTGTGACATCACAGTGTCCTGTACTAAGTCATAGAATCATGAGTCAATTCACATTCCTGGGTGATGTCTGAGAGTACTATGTGAGGTCACAAAGTCGTGTGTGAAGTCACAGTGTCCTTTGTGATATCACAGTGTCCTGTTGAAGTCTGAGTCATGTGTGACATCAGAGAGTCCTGTGTGAAGTCACAGTGTCCTGTGTGAAGTCAGAGATTCCTTTGTGAAAATACTGAGTGCTGTGTGAAATAAGACATTGTGTATGAAGTAACGGATAGCTGTATGAGATTACTGTGTCCTGTGTGAAGTCTCACAATGTTGTGGGATGTCACAGAGTCCTGTATTATGTCATAGAACTCACGTGAGATCACAGAGCCCTGTGTGATTTCACAGTGTCCTTTGAATTCAGAGTCCTGTGTGATGTCACAGAGTCCTCTGTGAAGTCACAGAATCCTGTGTGAAGTCAGAGAGTTTAGTGTGTATCCATAGAGTTCTGTGTGGAGTAATAGAGTACTGTGAGACATCAGAGAGATTTTTGTGAAGTCAATGAGTCCTGTGTAAGGTCACAGCATTTTTTTGATGTCAGAGATTCCTTTGTGATATCTCAGACTCTTGTATGATGTCACAGATTCTTGTGTGAAGTCATAGAGTCTTGTGTGAATTCAGACCATACTTTGTGATGTCAGAGTCCTGTGTGAAGTCAGAGAGACCTGTGTGAATTAAGAGAGTCCTGTTTGAAGTCCCAGAATACTGTGTGAGTTTACAGTGTCCTGTGGGAAGTCTCAGAACCTTGTGGGATGTCACAGCATTCTATGTCATGTCACAGAGTCCTGTATAATATCACAGAGTGTCATGTGATACCACAGAGTCCTGGTAATATATCAGTGTCCTCTTAAATTTGGATTACTGTGTGATGTCACAGAGTCCTGTGTGAAGTCACAGAGATCTGTGAGAATTCAGAGAATCATGTGTGGATTCATAGAGTCCTGTATGGAGTAATAGAGTCCTGAATGAAGTTAGAGAATCCTATTTGAAGTCCCTGAGTACTGTGTGAGGTCTCAGTGTATTTTATGATGCTAGAGTGTCCTGTGTGATGTCTCAGTGTCCTGTATAGAGTCACAGAATTGTGTGATGTCACAGTGCCCTGTATGAAGTCACAGAGTGCTGTGTGATGTCATACATTCCTGTGTGAACTCACATTCCTGTGTGATGTCACAGAGTCCTTTGTGAAGTCATATATTCCTCTGTAAAGTCACAGAGTTCAGGGTGGAGTCATATGGTCCTGTTTGAAGTCATAGAGTCCTGTGTGATATTACAGAGTCTTGTGTGATGTATAGTATATTGTGTGAAGTCACAGTGTCCTGTGTGAAGTCACAGAGTCTTTTATGATATCAGAGCATCTTGTGTGATATTTCAGAATTGTGTATGATGTCACAATGTATTGTGTGATGTCATAGGGCCATGGGTGAAGTCCCAGTGTCATGTGTGAAGTCATAGAGACTTGTATAATGTCACAGAGTTCTGTGTGATGTCACAGAGGCCTGTATGAAGTCATAGAATTCTGTTTGAACTCACATCCCTGTGTGATGTCACAGAGTCCTATGTGAAGTCATACTGTCCTTAGTGATTTCACAGAGTCCTGTGTGGAGAAAGAGTCCTGTGTGAAGTCACAGTGTCTTGTGTGAAGTTACAGTGTCCTGTGTGATGTCACATATTCTTTTAACATGTCACATTGTCCTGTGTGATGTCTCATACTCCTTTATGTTGTCACAGAATCTTGTGTGAAATCACAGTGCCCTGTATGAAGTCACAGCGTCTTTTAGGATGTCAGAGCATCCTGTGTGATGTCTCAAAGTACTGTGTAATGTTGCAGTGTCCTGTGTGAAGTCACAGGGTCCTGTGTGAAGTCACAGTGTCATGTGTGAAGTCATAGAGTCTTTGATGATGTCACAGAATCCTGTGTGAATTCTTAGAGTCCTGTGTGATGTCACAGAGTCCTGTGTGAAGTCATAGAATACTGTATGAATTCACAGTGTCCTGTGTGATGTCAGAATCCTTTGAGAAGTGACAGTGTTGTATGTAGTCAAAGGGTCCTGTCTGATATCATAGTGACCTTTTTGAAGTTGCATAACCCTGTGTGTGGTCACAGAGTCCAGTGTGAAGTCACAGAGTCCAGTTTGAATTCAGAGAGTCTTGTGTGGAGTCCTCTGTGGAATATTAGAGTCATGTGTGACTTCTGAGTGTCCTGTGTGTTGTCACCGAGTCCTGTGTGGAGTCACAGAGTCTTTTATGAAATCATAGATTTCTGTGTGGAGTCATAGAGCCTTGTGTGAAGTCATAGAGGCCTCTGTCATATCACAGAGTCCCGTGTAAAGTTTTATTACCCCACACAGTACTGTGTGTCTTCAAACAGGACTCTCTGAATTCACACACAACTCACTGACTATACACAAGACACTGTGACCTCACACAGGACTCTGTGATTACATACACAACAATTTTATTTCACACAGGACTCTCTGACTTCACACAGGACTCTATGACATCACACAGAACTCTCTGAATTTATAAAAGACTCTGTGACTTCACACAGGACACAGTAACCTCAAACAGGAATCTGTGATATCACACAGGACTCTCTTAATTCACCCATGATTCTATGTCTCCACACAGAACACTATGACTCCACACAAGACTCTGTGACTCTACACAGAACTCTCTGACTTCACACAGGATTTTCTGACTTCACACAGGACACTGTGACTTTACAAAGGACTCTGTGACTTTACCCAAGACTGTGATTTCAACAGGACACTGTGATATCACACAGGACTCTGTGATATCACAAAGGATTTGTGACTACACACAGGATGGTCTGACTTCACACAGGACTCTATGACTCCACACAAGACTCTGCGACTTTGTACAGGACCCTGTGACATCACATAGGGCTCTGTAAAATCACAGAACACTGTGACACCACCAGACATGGTGACATCACACATGTCTCTGTACCTCACAAAGGACTATGTGAATTCACACAGGACTCTGTGACCTCACACAGGACATTGAGATATTCCACAGAGAAATTTATGATGTCAGAGCATCCTGTGTGATGTCTCAGAGTCCTGTATGATGTCACAGAATCTCGTTTGATGTCAAAGTGTCCAGTGTGATATCCCAGTGTCCTGTTGAATTCAGAGTCCTGTGGGATGTCACAGAGTCCTGTGTGAAGTCATATATTCTTTTGTGATTTCACAGAGTCCTGTGTCTATTCAAAGAATCCTGTGTGAAGTCGCAGAGTCCTGTGTGAGGTCACAGAGTCCTGTGTGAAGTCACAGTGTCCTGTGTGAAGTCACAGAAACTTTAATGATGTCAGAACATCCTGTGTGATGGCTCAGAAACCTGTATGATGTCACAGAGTCTTTTGTGATTTCACTGAGTCCCATGTGATATCCCAGTGTCTTGTTGAAGTCAGAGTCCTGTGTGATTTCACAGAGTTCTGTGTGAAGACCCAGTGTCTCTTTTGAAGTAAGAGAGTCTTATGTGATGTCGCAGAGTTCTGTGTGGAGTCAGAGTCCTGTGTGAAGTCATAGAGTTCTGTTTGAAGTCACAGATTTTGGTGTGAGGATACAGTGTCCTTTATGAAGTTGCAGAATGTGGTAGGATATCACAGCATCCTATGTGATGTCACAGAGTACTTTATGATGTCACAGAGTGTCATGTGAGGTCGCAGAGTCCTGTGTGAGGTCACAGATTACTGTGCGAAGTCACAGAATATTGTATGATGTCACACTGTCCTGTGTGATGTCAAAAATCTTATATGATGTTCGAGAGTCATTCTGTGATGTCTCAGACCCATATGTGAATCACAGAATCTTGTGTGAGGTGATTGATTCCTGTATTAATTCATAGAATCCTGAGTGTACTCAAATTCCTGTGTGATGTCTCAGAGCCTTTGTGAGGTTACAGAGTCCTTTATGATTTCTCAGTGTCCTTTGTGTTGTTACAGTGTCCTGTTGAAGTCAGAGTCTTTTATGATGTCAGAGAGTCCTGTGTGATGTCTCAGAGTCATGTGTGAGGTCACAGAATCCTGTATGATGTCACCGTGTCATGTTGAAGGTAGAGTCCTGCGTAATGTCACAGAATCCTGTTTGAAGTCAGAGATTCCTGTGTGAAGTCACAGAGTCTGGTGTTGATCATCGGGTCCTTTGTGAAGTTATAGAGTCCTGTGTGAAGTCACAGATACCTGTATGAGTTTACAGTTTCCTGGGTGAAGTCATAGTGTCCTGAGTGAAGTCACAGTGTCCTTTGTGAAGTCACAGAGTCTTTTATGAAATCAGAGAGTTCTGTTTACAGAGTTCTGTATGATGTCATAGAGTCTCCTGTGAGGTCACTGAGTCTTGTTTGATGTCACAGAGTCATGTGTGAAGTAACAGAGTCCTGTGTGAAGACACAGAGTAATGTGTTGAGTCATAGAGTCCTGTGTTAAGTCATAGTATCCTGAGTGAAGTCACAGATACCTGTTTGAAGTCAGAGCATCCTGTGTGATGTCTAAGAGTACTGTGTGAAGTCATAGAGTCCTGTATGATGCCACAATGTCTCATGTGAGGTAAAGGGTCCTGTGTGATGTCACAGAGTCCTGTTGAAATCAGAGTCCTTTGTGATGTAATAGAGTCCTTTGTGAAATCACAGGTTCATGTGTGAAGTCAGAGAGTCCTGTGGATTCATACAATTCTGTGTGGAGTTATAGAGTCCTGTGTACAGTCAAGGAGTCCTGTGTGAAGTCATAGCATACTATGTGAGTTACAGTGTCCTTTATATACTCACAGAGTAATATGTGATGTCACAGAATGCTGCATGAAATCAGCTTTCTGTGTGAAGTCACAAGGTCCTGTGTAAGGTCACAGTTTCCTGTTGGAATTCACAGTGTTCTGTGTGAAGACACAGAGTCTATTAATATCTCAGAGAGTTCTGAGTGATGTTTCAGAGTCCTATGATGTCACATGTGGGAACACCAGACCTTCAGCAGAGACCCACTTCCCCTTCTGCCTGGGAGTTGGCAGCTGTAAGACAATCTAAAGACATGTTTGCTAAAAACAATACAATGCCTGGGGGCATTAAGTTCCTGGAAAAGGCCTGCCTACAGAAACCACCCTGACCTCGACCTTGTCCAAAGACTAACCGCCCCTTCTGCCACGCCCAGATCAGTTTCTGGGGTCAGAGCAGAACCAGCCAGGGTAGAGGAGAGAGCAGAAGCTTCTCTGGTGGGAGCCTTTCTTAGGAAGTTTTCTTGAACCTTTTTGGAGCCTGCTTAAAGTTTTCTTTACATCGTTGAACGAGTCTCTGTGTTGTCAATCCCCGACACCCTCCGCACGTTCTCGGACACAGGCCGCACAGCAGACGCGACAGTCACAGAGTCCTGTTTGTGGTCACACAGTCCTCTGTGAGGTCACAGAGTCCTATGTGATGTAAGAGTGTCCTGTTGAAATCAGAATCCAGAATATGTCACAAAGTCCTGTGTGAAGTCACAGAGATTTGTGTTGTGTGACTGAGTCCTGTGTGAATTCTTAGAATCCTGTGTGAAGTCTTAGAGTCCCCTGTGAAGTCACAGAGACCTGTGTTGTTTGATAGAGTCCTGTGTGAAATCTTAGAATCCTGTTGATGTCACAGAGTCCTGTGTGAAGTCATAGAATACTGTATGAAGTCACAGTGTCCTGTGTGATGTCAGAGTACTTTTTGAAGTCTCAGTGTCCTGTATGAAGTCACAGAGACCTATGTGTGGTCACAGTGACCTGTATGAAGTCATAGAGTCCTGTGTGAAGTCATAGAATCCTGTGTGAACTCACATTCCTGTGTGATGTCACAGAGTCCATTGTGGAGTCACAGAATAGTGTGTGGTGTCATAGAGTCCTGTGTGAATTTATAGAGTCTTGTATGAAGTCACAGATACCTGTATGAGTTTACAGTGTCCTCTGTGATGTCATAGTGTCCTGTGTGAATTCATATGGTCCTGTTTGAAGTCACAGTGTCTTTTCTCAAATCAGAGAGTTCTGATTACAGAGCCCTGTATGAAGTCATAGAGTCTCCTGTGAGGTCACTGAGTCCCTTATGATTTCACAGAGTCCTGTATGATGTCACAGAGTCCTTTGTGAAGTCACACAGTCCTTTGTGAAGTTACAGAGTTCTGTGTTGACTCATAGAATCCTGTGTGAAGTCATAGAGAGTTATGTGAAGTCACAGTGTCCTGTATGTTGTCACAGAATTCTGTGTAAGATCACAGTGTCTTGCGTTAAGTCACATAGTCCTGTGTGGATTCACAGAGACTTTTATAATGTCAGAGAATCTGTGTGATATCTCAGTGTCCTGTATGTAGTCAAAGAATCCTGTGTGATTTCACAGTATCCTGTATGATGTCAGAGAGTCCTGTCTGATGTCTCAGATTCCTGTGAGAAATCACAAAATCATGTGTGATGTCACAGTGTCCTGTGTGAAGTCACAATGTCTTATATGATGTTTGAGAGTCCTGTGCGATGTCTCAGTCTCCTGTATGATTCACAGAGTCTTGTGTGAGTTCCCAAAGTCCTTTGTGATGTTACAGTGTCCTGTTGAAATACGAGTCATGTGATGTCAGAGAGTTTTCTGTGAAGTCACAGTGTCCTGTGTGAAGTCATGGATTCCAGCGTAAAATCACTGATTGCTGTGGGAAGTCATAGAGTCGGGTGTAAAGTCGCGGTGTCCTGAGTGAAGTCACAGAGTCTTTTATGATGTCAGAGAGTCCTGTGTGATGTATCAGAGTCATGTGAGAGGTCACAGAGTCCTGTTTGAGTTCACAGTGTCCTGTGTGAGTTCACAGAATCCTTTGTGATGTCACAGTGTCCTGTTGAAGTCAAAGTCCTACATGACGTCACAGAATCCTGTGTTTAGTCATAGAGTCCTGTGTGAAGCTATAGTGTCCTATGTGAATTCACAGATACCTCTATGAGTTTGCAGTTTCCTGGTTGAAGTCATAGTGTCCTGTGTGAAGTCACATTGTCCTGTTTATAGTCCAGTGTCTTTTATGAAATCAGAGATTTCTATGTGAGATCACAGAGTCCTGTATGATGTCACAGAGTCTTCTGTGAGGTCACTGACTCCTGTATGATGTCACACAATCCTGTGTGATGTGACAGAGTCCTTTGTGAAGTCACAGAGTCCTGGGTGTCGTCATAGAGTCCTGTGTGAAGTCAGAGTTTCCTTTGTGAAGTCAGAGAGTCCTAAGAGATATTACAGAGTCCCGTGTGCATTCACAGAATTCTGTGTGAAATCAGAGTGTCCTCTGTGAATTCACAGAGTCCTCTGTGAGGTCACAATGTCTTGTGTGAAGTCACAGAGTCTTTTATGATGTTAGAGAGAACTGTGTGATGTCTCAGATTCCGGTATGATGTCACAGATTCCCGTGTGATGTCCCAGTGTCCTGTTGAAGTCAGAGTCCTGTGTGATGTCACAGAGTCCTTTGTGATGACTCAGTGTCTTGTTTGAAGTCAGAGACTCTTATGTGTCGTCAAAGAGTCCTGTGTGGAGTCAGAATCCTGTGTGAAGTCCGAGAGTCCTGTTAGAGGAAACATTGTCCTTTGTGAAGTCGCAGAATGTGGTGAGATGTCATAGTATCCTATGTGATGACATAGAGTCCTGTATGATGTCACAGAGTCTCATGTAAGGTCACAGAGTCCTGTGTGATGTCACTGTGTGAAATCTCAGAGTCTGGTGTGGAGTATTAGAGTAGTATGTGGTGTCATAGAGTCCTGTGTGAGGTCGAAGATTACGGTGTGAAGTCACAGAGTTCCGTAAGAGGTCCCAGAGTCCTGTATGGTGTCACAGAGTCCTGTGTGCAGTCACAGTGTCCTTGTGAAGTCACAGAGTCTTTTATGATGTCAGAGAGTCCTATGTGATGTCTCACATTCCTGTGTGAGGTAACTAAGTCCTGTGTGGCCTCATAGAGTACTGGATGTGGTCATAGAGGTCTGTGTGAGTCATAGAATCCTGTATGAAGTCTCAGAGTCCTGAGTGAAGTCAGAGAATCCTGTGTGAAGGCACAGATACCTGTATGAGTTTACAATGTCCTGTGTGAAGTCACAGTGTCTTCTATGAAATCAGAGATTTCTGAGTGATGTCACAGAAACTTGTGTGAGGTCACTGAGTCCTGTATGATGTCACAGAATCCTGTATGATATCACAGTCCTGTGTGAAGTCACAGTTTCCTATGTTGTGTCATAGAGTCCTGTGAGAAATCTTAGAGTCCTGTGTAATGTCACAGAGTCCTGTGTGAAATCAGAGTCCTGTGTGATGTTACATAATCCTGTGTGAAGTCAGAGATTACTGTGCAAAATCTCAGAGTCTAGTGTGGAGTCTTAGATTAGTGTATTGTGTCATAGAGTCCTGTGTGAAGTTATAGAGTTTTGTGTGATGTAACAGATAACTGCATGAAGTTACAGTGTCCTGGCTGAAGTCACAGTATCCTGTGTGAAGTCACAGAGACTTTTATGATGTCAGAGCATCCTGTTTGATGTTTCAGAGTCCTGTATGATGTCACAGAGTCTCATGTGAAGTCACAGTGTCCTGTGTGAAGTCATAAATACTCTTATGATGTCAGAGAGTCCTGTGTGATGTCTCAGAAATCTGTATGATGTCACAGAGTCTTGTGTGAGGTCACTGAGTCCTTTATGATGTCCCAGAATCCTGAGTGAAGTCACAGATTCCTGTATGAATTCATAGAATCCTGAATAAACTAACATTCCTGTGTGTTGTCTCAGAGTCCTGTGTGAGTTCACAGAGTCCTTTTTGAGGTCACAGCGTCCTGTGTCATGTCACAGAATCTATTGTGAGGTCACAGTGTCCTGTCAAAGTCAGAGTCCTGTGTGATATGAAAGAGTCCTGTGTGAAGTCACAGTGTCCTGTGTGAAATCAGAGATTCCTGCGTGAAATCACTGAGTCCTGTGTGATGTCACAGAGTCCTGTGGGAGGTCTCAGAGTCCTGTGTCAGTCCTGTGTGATATCCCAGTGTCCTGTTGAAGTTAGAGTGCTTTATGATGTCACAGAGTCCTTTTTGATGTCACAGAGTCCAGTTTGAATTCATACAGTCCTTTGGGAAATCACAGAGTCCTGTTTGGAATCATAGTGTAATGTGTGAAGTCTTAGAGTCATTTGTGAAGTCACAGAGCCCTGTGTGATGTCAGAGAGTCCTGTGTGAAATCAGAGGATCTATTTTGAAGTCACAGATTCCTGTGTGAGGTTGCAGTGTCGTCTGTGAAGTCCCAGAATGTTGTGGATTTTCACAGCTTCCTATGTGATGTCACAGACTCCTGTGTGAAATCATAGAGTCCTATGTAAATTTATAGAGTCCTGTGGGATGTCACAAAGTCCTGTGTAAAATCATAGAATACTGTGTGAAATCAGAGTCCTGTGTGAAATCAGAGTGTCCTCTTTGAAGTCAAAGAATCCTGTGTGAGGTTACAGTGTCCTGTGTGAAGTCGCAGAATATTGTGGGATGTCACAGCATCCTTTGTGATGTTATATAGTTCTGTATTATGTCACATAGTCTATGTGAGTTCACAGAATCCTGTGTGATATCACAGTTTACTGTTGAATTCGGTGTCCTGTGTGATGTCCCCAGAGTCCTGTGTGAAGTCACAGCATCCTGTATGATATCACAGTTTAATATATGAAGTCACAGAGTCCTGCGTGAGGTCTCAAATTCCTGTGTGAAGTCACAGATTCCTGTGTGATGTCTCAGACTACTGTATGATTTCACAGAATCCTGTGTTTGGTCACATTTTCATATGTGAAGTCACAGTTTTTTATGATGTCAGAGGGTCCTCTGTGATATCTCATAGTCCTGTGTGAGGTCACTGAGTCCTGTGTGGAGTCATAGAGTACTGAGTTGCATCATAGAGGTCTGCGTGAATCATAGAATCCTGTATGAAGCCACAGAGTCCTGTGTAAAGTCACAGTGTCCTGTGTGAAGTCAGTGTGTTTTATGAAATCAGAGAGTGCTGTGTGATATCATAGAGTCTTATGTGAGGTCACTGAGTCCTGTGTGATGTCACAGAGACCTGTGTGAAGTCACAGATTCCTGTATGAAGTCAGAAAATCCAGAGTGAACTAATATTCCTGTGTGATGTCACAGTGTCCTGTATGATGTCAGAGATTCCTGTGTGAAGTCACAGAGACCATTGTGGAGTCATTCAGTAGTGAGTGGTGTCATAGTGTCCCATGTTAAGTTATAGAGTCCTGTGTGAAGTCACAATTACCTGTATGAGTTTACAGTGTCCTGGGTGAAGTCATAGTTTCCTGTGTGAAGTCACAGTGTTGTGTTAAGTCCCAAAGACTTTTATGACATCAGAGAGTTCAGTGTGGGGTGTCAGAACTTTTATTATATCTGATCATCTTGTGTGATGTCTCAGAGTCCTGTATGATGTTACAGATTATCGTGTGTAGTTAGAGTGTACTGTTTGAAGTCATAGAACTTTTATGATATCTGAGCATCCTGTATGATGTCTCAGATTCCTGTATGATGTCACAGTGTCTTGTGTGAAGTCACAGTGTCCTGTGTGAAGTCAGAGATTTTTGCATGAAGTCTGAGTCCTGAGTGAAGTCAGAGAGTCCTGTATGAAGTCACAGATACCTGTATGATTTTACAGTGTCATTTGTGAAGTCGTAGTGTACTGCATGAAATCACGGTAACCTGTGTGAAGTCACAGAGTATTTATAATTTCAGAAAATCCTCTTTGATGTCTCAGAGACTTGTGTGATGTCACTGATTCCTGTGTGGAGTCAAATAGTAATGAGTGGTGTCATAATGTCATGTGGAGTCTTAGTATCCTGTGTGATGCCACAGATTTCTGTGTGAAATCACAGTGTCCTGTGTGAATTCAAAGAGTCCTGTGTGAAGTCATAGAGTTCTGTTTGAAGTCACAGAGTCCTGTGTGAGGTTACAGTGTCCTGTGTGAAGTCGCAGAATGTTGTGGGATGTCACAGCATCCTATGTGATGTCACAGTGTACCGTATGATGTCACAGTTTCTCATGTGAGGTCACAGAGTCCTGTGTGATTTCACAGAGTGCTGTTGAATTCAGAGTCCTGTGTGATCTCACAGAATCCTGTGTGAAGTCAGAGAATCTTGTGTGTAGTCATAGAGTCCTGTGTGGAGTAATAAATTCCTGTGTGAGGTCAGAGAGTCCTTGTGAAGTCAGCGAATCCTGTGTGAGGTCCCAGCATCTTTTGTGATGTCAGAGAGTCCTAGGTGATGTGACCATGTCCTTTATGTAGTCACAGAAGCGTGTGTTATGTCACATTGTCCTGTATGAAGTCTCAGTGTCCTGTGTGAGGTCACAGATACCTGTGTGAAGTCACAGTGTCCTGTGTAAAGTCATACAGTCCTTTGTGAAGTCACAGAGTCATGTGTCGATTCATAGAGTCTTCTTTGAAGTCACAGTGTACTGTTGGTTGTCACAGAGTTCTGTGTGATCTCTTGGTGTATTGAGTGAAGTCACAGTGCCCTTTGAGAAGTCACAGTGTCCTGTGTGATGTCACAGAGTCTTTTATGATGTAAGAGAGCCCTTTGATATTTCTTAGAGACTTGTATGTTGTCACAGTGTCTTGTGTGAATTCACAGTCTCCTGTGTGAAATCACAGCGTCTTTTATGATATCAGAGCTTGCTGTGTGATGTCCCAGAGTCCTGTATGATGTCCCAGGTTCTTGTGTGTAGTCATAGAGTCTTTTATGATGTCACAGAGTCCTGTGTTATGTCAAAGTACTATATGAAGTCACAAACTCCTGTGTTGTGTCTTAGAGTGCTGTGTGAAGTCTTAGAGTCCTGTGTGATATCACAGACTCCTGTGTGAAGTAGTAGAATACTCTATGAATTCACAGTGTCCTGTATGATGTCCTAGTGTCTTGTGTGAAGTTACAGGGTCCTGTGTGAAATCACAGTGACATGTGTGAACTCACAGAATCATGTGTGAACTCAAATTCCTGTATGAAGTCGCAGAGTCCTGTGTGATGTCACAGAGTCCTATATGAAGTCAAAGAATCCTGTGTGAACTCATATTCCTTAGAGAAGTCACAGAGTCCTGTGTGAAGTCATACATTCCTTTGTGAAGTCACAGTGTCCTGTGTGGAGTTATAGAGACCTGTGTGAAGACATAGCTTACTGTGTGATGTCACAGAGTCCTCTGTGGAGTCATAGAGGACTGTGTGGAGTCACAGAGTCCTGTGTGAGTCAGAGAATCCTGTGTGAAGTCACAGTTTCCTGTGTGAATTCACAGAGAATTTTATGATGGCAGAGCATCCTGTGTGACATCTCAGAGT
The DNA here is from genome assembly GCF_017639785.1 of Mesocricetus auratus. Taxonomy (NCBI): domain Eukaryota; kingdom Metazoa; phylum Chordata; class Mammalia; order Rodentia; family Cricetidae; genus Mesocricetus; species Mesocricetus auratus. Next base: position 202,596 of record NW_024429223.1, read on the forward strand.
CCTGTACAATGTCACAGAGTCTTGTGTGAATTCACAGTGTCCTTTGTGAAATCACAGAGTCCTTTTTATGTCAGAGCATCCTGTGTGATGTCTAAGAGTCCTATTGAATTCAGAGTCCTGTGTTATGTCACAGAGTCCTTTGTGAAGTCACAGGGTCCTTTATGTAATCACAGAGTCCTGTGTGAAGTCACAGAGTCCTATATGAAATCAGAGAATATTGGGTGTCCTGTGTGATGTCTCAGAGTCCTGTGTAAGGTCACAGAGTTCTGTGTGAGGTCACAGTGTCCTGTTGAATTGAGAGTACTTCGTGATGATATAGAGTCCAGTGTGAATTCCCAATGGCCTGCATGATGTCAGAGATCCATGCGTGAATTCACTGAGTCACAGTGACTTTTTTGATGTCACAGAGTCCTGTGTGATGTCCCAGTGACCCTTATGTTGTCAGATTCCTGTGTGATGTCATAGTGTCCTGTTTGAAATCACAGATCCCTTAGTGATGTCTCGGAGTCCTGTATGATGTCACAGTGTCTTGTGTGAAGTCACAGGGTTCCTGTTTGAAGTCATAGTATCATGCGTGAAGTCATAGAGTGTTTTCGATGTCCCAGAGTCCTGTGTGATGTCACAGAGTTTTGTATGAAGTCATAGAATCCTTTGTGAACTCGCATTCTGTGTGCTGTCAGAGAGGCTTTTGTGAAGTCATATTGTCCTTAGTGAATTCACAGAGTCCTGTGTGGAGTAATAAAGTCCTGTGTGAAGTCCTTGGGAATTTTAAGGTGTCAGAGCATACTGTGAGATGTGTCAGAGTCCTGTATGATATCCCAGTGTCTTGTGTGAAGTCACAGGGTCCTTTGTGAAGTCAGAATGTTATGTGTGAAATCACAGAATCCTGTGTGAGCTCAAATTCCTGTATGATGTCAGGAAGTCTTGTGTGAAGTCACAGGATCATGTATGTAGTCACAGTGTCCTGTGTTAAGTCACAGAGTCCTATTTGAAGTCAGAGAATCTTGTGTGATTTCACATTCCTGTATGATGTCTCAGAGTCATGTATGAGGTCACAGAGTTCTGTGTGGAGTCCTAGAGTACTGTGTGGAGTCATAGAGACCTGCATGAGTAAGAGAATCCTGTGTGAAGTCACAGAGTCCTGCGTTAATTCAGAGATTCTTGGGTGATCTCACATTCCTGTGTGATGTCTCAGAGTCTTGTGTGAGGTTACAGTGTCCTGTATGAAGTGCAGGGTACTGTGAGTAGTCACAGAGTCCTGTATGAAGCATAGAGTCCTGTGTGAAGTCTTAGAGTCTTCTGTTTCTTCACAGAGACCTGGTGAAGTCATAGAGTCCTGTGTGAAGTCACACAGTCCTGTATGAAGCATAGAGTTCAGGGAGATGTCACAGAATCCTGTGTGAACTCCCATTCCTGTATGATGTCACATAGTCCTGTGTGGAGTCATAGAGTCCTATGTGAATTTATAGAGTCCTGTGTTATGTCTCAGAGTCCTGTGTGAAGTCACAGTGTCCTGTATGTAGTCTAAGAGTCCTTTGTGAAGTCACAGAGTCCTATATGAAGTCAGGTAATCCTGTGTGATCTCACATTCCTGTGTGATGTCTCAGAGTCATGTGTGAGGTTCCAGAGTTCTGTGTGAGTTCACAGAGTCCCATGTGAGGTCACAGAGTCCTATGTGAGGTCAGAGTGTCCCTTGTGAGGTCACATAATCCTGTGCAGTGTCACAGTGTCCTGTTGAATTCAGAGTCCTGTGTCACAGAATCCTGTGTGAACTCAGTGATTCCTGTGTGAAGTCACAAAGTCCAGTGTGAAGTCATAGAGTACTGTGTGGTGTCATAGAGTCCTGTGTGGAGTAATGTAGTCCTGTATGCCATCAGAGTGTCCTGTGTGAAGTCACCGAATCTTTATGATGTCAGAGAGTCATCTGTGATGTCTCAGATTCCTGTATGAAGTTAGTGTCTTTTGTGAAGTCACAGGGACCTGTGTGATGTCACAGTGTATGGAGTAAAGTCCCAGATTCCTGTGTAAGGTCACAATGTCCTGTGTGAAGTCATATGTACTGTGTGAAGTCACAGTGTCCTGTGTGAACCCACAGAGTCTTTTATGATACCAGAAGGTTCTGTGCAATGTCTCACTTTCCTGGGTGAATTCAAAGAGTTCTGTGTGAGGTATCAGATTCCTGTGTGATGTCACAGGTTCTTTTATCATGTCAGAGTGTCCTTTGTGAAGTCTCAGAGTTCTGTATGATGGCACAGTGTCTATTGTGAAGTTCAGTGTTATTTGTGAAATCACAGAGTCTTTAATGATGTCACAGATTCCTATGTGAATTCAAAGTACTGTGTAAAGTCACAGTGGCCTGTGTTGTGTTATAGAGTCCTGTGTGATGTCATAGAGTACTATGTGAAGTCATAGTGTCCTGTGTGAAGTCAGAGATTCCTCTGTGAAGACACTGAGTCCTGTGTGAAGTCAGAGAGTCCTGGGTGAAGGCACAGATATTCTTTATAAGTTACAGTGTCCGGTGTGAAGTCGTAGTATTCTGTGTGAAGTCACTGTGTCCTGTGTGAAATCTCAGAGACCTGTGTGAAGTCACAGAGTCCTATGTGGAATCCTAGAATGCTGTGTGTAATCCTAGACTCCTGTGTGAAGTCATAGTGTCCTGTGCAATGTCACAGTGTTCTGTGTGAAGTCACAGAGTCCTGTGTGGAATCCTAGAATGCTGTGTGTAATCATAGACTCCTGTGTGAAGTCATAGTGTCCTGTGCAATGTCACAGTGTCCTGTGTGAAGTCACAGAGTCATAGCGTGCTGTGAGAGTAATAGAGTCCTGTGTAAAGTCAGAGAGTCCTTTGTGCAGTCACCGAGTCCTTTGTGAGGTCACAGCATCTTTTATGATGTCAGCGAGTCCTGTGTGATGTCTCAGTGTCTGGTATTTAGTAACAGAGTCCTGTGTGATGTCACAGTGTCCTGTATGAAGTCGCAGAGTCCTGTGTGAAGACAAAGAGTCCTATATGAAATCTCAGAGTCCTGTGTGAAGTTAGAGTCCTGTGTGATGTCAAAGAGTCTGGTATGAATTTATAGAATCCTGTGTGAAGTCACTGAGTCCTGTGTGAAATCAGAGTCTTTTGTGAAGTCACAATGTCTTGTTTGTAGCCACAGAGTCCTGTGTTTGGTCACAATGTCCTGCATGAAGTCGCAGAGTCCTGTGTGAAGTCAAGTTACTTGTATAGAGTTATATAATCCTGTTTGAGATCAGAGAGTTCTATGTGAAGTCAGAGAGTCCTGTGTGAAGTCACAGATACGTGCATGATTGGCACAGAGTCCTATTTGATGTCCCAGAATCCTGTGTGAATTCAGAGTGCTGTGTGAAGTCACAAAGTTGTGTGTAAGGTCACAGGATCCTGTGTGAAGTCAGAGTGTACTGTGTGAAGTCAGATAGTCTTTTATGATGTCAGGGAGTCAGTTGTGATGTCTCAGAGCCTGTTTGAACTCACAGAGTCCTGTGAGTTAGAGTCCTGGGTGATGTCAAAGAGTCATAGTATCCTGTTTGAAGTCACTGATTCCTGCGTGATGTAACAGTTTCTTGCCTGAAGTCACAGTGTCATATCTGAGGTCACAGAGTCTTTCATGATGTCACAGAGTCCAGTGTGAGATCACAGAGTCCTGTGTGAAGTCAGAAATTCCTGTGTGAAGTCACAGATACCTGTATGAGGTTAGAGTGTCCTGTTGAAATCACAGTGTCCTGTGTGAAGTCATAGTGTATTGTGTGAAGTCACATAGTATTTTAGGAAATCAGCGAGTTCTGTGCGATGTCACAGGCTCCTGTATGATGTCACAGATTCACGTGTGATGTCTCTGAGTCTTGTATAATGTCACATAGTCATGTGGGATATCACAGGTTGCTGTGTGAAGTCACAGAGTCCTGTATCAAATCACAGCATCCTGTGTAAAGTTACAGTGCTGTGTGATGTCACAGAATTCTTGGTGTTAAGTAGAATACTGTGTGTTATCACAGAGTCTCCTGTGATGTCACAGATTCCTGTGTGAGATCAGAGAGTCTTGTGTGAGTTCATAGGGTCCTGTGTGGTGTAATAGATCCTGTGTATAGTCAGAGTCCTTTGTGCAGTCACTGAGTCCTGTGTGAGGTCACAGCATATTTTATGATGTCAGAGAGTCCTGTTTGGTGTCTCAGTGTCTAGTATGTAGTAAGAGAGTCCTGTGTGATGGCACAGTGTCTTGTATGAAGTTGCAGAGTACTGTATGAAGTCACAGAATCCTGTGTGAATTCACAGAGTGCTGTATGAAGTCACAGTGTCCTGTTGAATTCACAGTTCTGTGTGAGGTCACAGTGTCCTCTGTGATGTCACACTGTCCTGTGTGAAGTCAGAGATACAGGTGTGAATTCACAGATACCTGTATGAGCTTACAGGAGTCTGTGTGAATTCACACTGTCCTGTGTGAAGACACAGTCTTTCATGAAATCAGTGTGTTCTGTGTGATGTCACAGAGTCCCGTATGATGTCACAGAGTCTCTTTAGAGATTACAGAGTCCTGTATGATGTCATAGAATCCTGTGTGATCTAAGAAAGCCCTGAGTGAAGTTACAGAGTCCTGTTTGAAGTCACAGAATCCTGTCTGAAGTTACAGTGCTGTGTGATGTCAAAGACTCCTATATGAAGTCATAGTATACTGTGTGAAGTCACAGATTCCTTTGTGAATTCAGAGTCCTTTGTGAAGTCACAGTGTCCTGTATGTAGTTACAGAGTCCTGTGTGAGGTCAAACTCTCCTGTATGAACTCAGAGTCCTGTGTGAATTCACAGAGTCCTGTGTGTAATCATAGAATCCTGCATGAGCTCACAATCCTGTGTGATATCACTGAGTCCTGTGTGGAGTCATAGAGTCCTGTGTGGAGTCATAGAGTCTTGTGTAATGTCACAGAACCTTTTGTGAAATCACAGTGCCTTTTATGTAGTTACCGAGTCCAGTGTGAGTTCACAGTTTCTTATGTGAAGTCAGAGTGTCCTGTGTGATGTCACAGAGTATTTTATGATGTCAGAGATTCCTGTGGGGAGTAATAGAGTCCTGTTTGAGGTCAGAGAGTACTGTGTGAAGTCACAGTGTCCTATGTGAAATCAGAGATACCTGGGTGAAATCACAGACCTGTGTGGAGTCATAGAGCACTGTGTGAAATCACAGATACCTGTGTGAAGTCTCAGAGTCTTTTATGATGCCAGAGATTCCTATGTGATGTGTTAGAGTCATGTGAGTTGTTACAGAGTCCTGTGTAATGTCACAGAATCCTGTGTGATGTCACAATGTCCTATGTGAAATCAGAGTGTCTTTTATGATGTCTGGGAGTACAGTGTGTTGTCTCAGATTCCTGTGATGTCTCAGAGTCCTATTTGAGGTCACAGAGTCCTGTGTAGAGTCAAGGAGTCCTGTGTTAAGTCACAGTGTCCTGCATGAAGGCAGAGTCCGATGTGATATCCCAGAGCCTTTGTGAATTCAGCGAGTTCTGTGTACAGTCAGAGAGTGCTGTGTGAAGTCACAAATTCCTGTGTAAGATCACAGAATCCTGTGTGATATCAGAGTGCCTCTGTGAAGTCAGAGAGTCTTCTATGATGTCAGCGAATCAGGTGTGATGTCTCAGAGTCCTGTTTGAACTCACAGAGTCCTGTCTGATGTCACAGTGTACTGTGTGAAATCATAGTTTGTTTTGTGAAGTCAAAGTGTCCTGTGTCATATCACAGAGTCTTTTATGAAATCAGAGAGTTGTTAGTGATGTCGCAGAGACATGTAAGATGTCACAGAATCCTGTATGATGTCGCCGACTCCTGTATGATCTCACAGAATACTGTGTGAAATCACAGAGTCCTATGTGATGTCCCAGAGTCCTGTGTGAATACAGGGAATTCTGTGTGAGGTCAGAGAGAGTCCTGTGTGAAGTCACTGAGTCCTGTGTAAAGTCACAGTGTCCTGTGTGAATTCACAGTGTTCTGTGTGACATCCTAGAGTCTTTTAGGATGTCAGAGTCCAGTGTGATGTCTCAGAGTCCTGGTTGAACTCACAGAGTCCTGTGTGAGGTTACAGAGTCCTGTGAGAGGTCAGAGAGTCCTGTGTGAAGTTACAGAGTCTTTTGTGATGTCCGAGAGTCCAACGTGATGATTCAGAGACTTGTGTGATGTCACTGAGTCCTTTGTGAATTCAGAGTGTACTGTGGGAGGTCGAAGAGTCCTGTGTGGTGTCACAGTGTCCTGTTGAATTCAGTGTCCTGTATGATGTCACAGAGTCCTGTGTGAAGTCCCACTGTCCTTAGTGAAGTCACAGATACCTGTATGAGGTTACAGTGACCTGTGTGTTGTCAGAGTGTCATGTGTGAACTCACTGTGTCCTGCGTGAAGACACAGTGACTTTCATGATATCAGGTAGCTCTGTGTGATGTCACAGAGACATGTATTATATCACAGAGTCTCGTGTGAGGTCACTGAATCCTGTATGATGTCACAGTGTCCTCTGTGATGTCACAGCTTCCTGTGTGAATTCACAGAGTCCTATATGAAGTCACAGGATCCTGTGTGAAGTTACAGTCCTGTGTGATGTCAAAGCGTCCGGTATGAAGTCATAGAATCCTGTGTTAAGTCACAGTTTCCTGTCTGAAATCAGAGTCATTTGTGAAGTCACAGTGTCCTGTATGTAGTCACAGTTTCCTGTATTAAGTCACATAATCCTGTTTGAGGTCAGAGATTTGTGTATGAAATCAGAGAGTCCTGAGTGAAGTCAGAGATATGTGTATGAGGTTACAGTGTCCAGTGTGAAAAAGACGTAGTGACCTGTGTGAAGTCACAGTGTCCTGTGTGAAGTCTCAGAGTCCTGTGTTGGGTCATAGAGTCCTGTGTGAAATCACAGTGTCCTGTTTGTTGTCACAGAGTCCTGTGTGGAGTCAAGGAGTCCACAGTTACAGGAATCACAGTGTCCTGTATGAAGGCACAGAGTCCTATGTGATATCCCAGAACCCTGTGTGAATTCAGAGAGTTCTGTGTGAGTTCAGAGTGTGCTGTGTGAAGTCGGAGTGTCTTTTAAGATGTCACATGCTCCATTGTGATGAATCAGAGTTCTGCTTGAACTCACAGCGTCCTGTGTGAGGTCACAGTGTCCTGTGTGAGGTTCCAGAGTCTTTTATAATGTCAGAGAGACCAATGTAATGTCTCAGAGTTCTGTGTGAGGTCACAGTGTCCTGTGTGAAGTTCCAGAGTTATTTATAATATCAGAGAGTCCAGTGTGATGTCTTAGAGTCCTGTGTGAAGTCACAAATTCCTGGGTGAAATCTGAGTCTTTTGTGAAGTCACAGTGTCTTGTATACAGTCACAGAGTCCTGGGTGAGGTCACAGAGTCTTGTATGAAGTTGCACAGTCCTGTGTGAAGTCACAGTGTCCTGTGTGAAATCACAGAGTCTTTTATGAAATTAGAGTGTTCTGTGTGATGTCACAGAATCCTGTATTATGTTAAAGAGTCTTGGGTAAGGTCACTGATTCCTGTATGATGTTACAGCATCCTGTGTGAAGTTACAGAGTCCTGTATTAAGTCATAGAATCCTGTGTGAAGTCGCAGATTCCTATGTGAAATCAGAGTCGTTTGTGAAGTCACAGTGTCCTATATGTAGTTACAATGTCCTGTGTGAGGTCACAGTGTCCTGTATGAAGTCAAAGATTCATGTGTGAACTCACAGTCCTGTGTGATGTCACTGAGTCCTGTGTGGGGTCCTAGAGTCTTGTGTGAAGTCATAGATTCTTGTGTGATGTCACAGATTCCTGTGTGAAATCACAGTGCCCTATATATAGTCACAGATTACTGTGTGAGGTCCCAGATTCTTATGTGATGTCACAGTGTTGACAGAGAGTCCTGAGTCATGCATTAGAGTCCTGTTTGAGGTCACAGAGTTCTGTGTGAAGTCAGAGATACCTATGTGAAGTCACAGTCCTGTGTGGAGTCATTGAGTACAGTGTGGAGTCATAGAGTCCTGTGTGATGTCACAGAGTCCTGTATGATATCACAGAGTCTTGTGTGAGGTCAATGACTCCTGTAGGATGTCACAGAGTCCTTTGTGATATTCCAGAGTCCTGTGGGAAATCACAGAGTCCTGCATGAAATCACAGAATTGTGTATGAAGTTACAGTCCTGTGTGATGTGAAAGAGTCCGGTATGAAGTCGAAGAATCCTGTGTGAAGTCACTGAGTCCTGTGTGAAATCAGAGTCCTTTGTGAAGTTTCAGTGTCCTCTATGTAATCACACAGTCCTTTCTGAGGTCACAGTGTCCTGTGTGAAATCGCAGAATCCCGTGTGAAGTCACAAGTCCTTTATGAAGTCATAGAATCCTGTGTGAACTCACATTCCTGTGAGATGTCACATAGTACTGTGAGAAGTCTTGGAGACCTATGGGATGTCACAGAAACCTGTGCGAAGTCACAGTGTCCTGTATGTATTAATATAGACTTGTGTGAGGTCACTATGTCTTGTGTGAATTCACAGAGTCCTTTATGATGTCATATTGTCCCGTGTAATGTCTCAGAATCCTGTGTGATATCACAGAGTCCTGTATGATATCACAAAGCCTCGTGTGAGGTCAATGAGACCTGTATGATGTCAGAGAGTACTGGGTTATGTCACAGAGTCCTGTATGAAGTCACAGAGTCCTGTATGAGGTCATAGAATCCTTTGTGAACACATAATCCTGTGTGATGTCACAGAGTTCTGTGTGAGGTCACAGTTTCTTATGTGTAGTCACAGTGTCCTTTGTGAAATCACAGAGTCTTTTATGATGTCAGAGTATCCTGTGTGGAATAATAGAGTCCTGTGAGAGGTCACAGAGTCCTGTGTGAAATCACAGTGTTCTGTGTGAAGTCAGAGATACCTGTGTGAAGTCACATTCCTGTGTGGAGTCATAGAGTACTGTGTGGAATCATAGAGTACTGTGTGGAGTCATAGAGTACTGTGTGATGTCAAAGAGTCCTGTGTGGAAGCACAGATACCTGTATAAGTTTGCAGTGTCTGGTGTGAAGTCACAGTTTCCTGGTGAAATCTGAGATTCCTGCGTGAAGTCATAGATACCTATATGAGGTTACAGTGGTCTGTGTGAAGTCATAGTGCTCTGTGTGACGTCACAGTGTCCTGTGTAAACTCACAGAGACTTTTATGTAATCAGGGAGTTCTGTGTGATGTCACAGAGACATATATGATGTCACAGAGTCTTGTGTTGTAGGAGGAAGTCTGATGCCGCCATTAAACATGTGACTTACTAAGTCTATGCCGCCATTAAACATGTGACTTACTAGAGGCGCATACAGATGAGGTAATAAAAGGGCGGTTTACCACACCGCTAACCACACCCACTTTAGGCAGGACTAAAGACGTATACGGCTGGACGTAAAGACGTATACGTACGTAGGCGGAACTACGTCACTAGCCAAGCCCACTTTTGGGCATGGCTAGGGGCATTACGGGGGAAGGCATAAAAGACAGCGCACAGGAAGTCTCGCTCTCTTTTCCTGGAGTTCGGCTTCCGGTCCAGTCGCTAGCTGAGATCTGCTGGGCTTCTCGGGGTTTGGTATCTTGTGAGTAATTTTCTATATAAAATACTTAGCCTTATTTTCAGTAATTGTGTGTCGCGTATCGTTACAGCGTCCGTAAAGCCAACAGTTTGGTGTCAGAGCGGGATTGGAATCGGGACCCAGGCGCTTCTCTCGGCCTGACCAGGCACACGTGGACTCTCCTTTCGCTAAGTTCCTCACCACTTCGCTCGGCAAGGCACGATTCCTGCCGCCAGGAACCAGCACCTTCTACCTGCCGGTAAGGTTAGGCGGAATTCCAAGGTTTCTCTCGCGGCCACGTGCTGTTTTACTGGTGGCCAGCTGACTCCGGCCACGTGCTCTTTCGCTGGCAGCCTGTTGATTTTGGCCTGAATTACTCCATTGGTAACAAACGTAACTGCTTTATACAATGTCAACAGCTAACACTATGATGCAGGATGTTAAGAATTTTCTTGTTTTTTGTATGGATGGGATTTTAGAAAGGGTTGAGGACCTACCTGAAAGGTGCTTCCTACCCATGATGGTGATTATTAGCTTCATAATCAATATAATTTTGTTAATGAAATGGCTCAAAAATAGGAATAAACTTATACAGGTCATGCAGTCATCGCAGGATAGTTTTGAAATCTTAATACAAAGGATTCAGGAAATGCAAAATTCATTGCAGGAGAGTAAGAAAGGGTTGGTAGAAAATATTCAGGATATTAAAAATGATAATGTAGGTCTGACGAACAGGTTTAAAGAGACGGAACACAAAATTGAATTATTTTCAGGAAAAATGTGTTCCATAGATAGAATTGAAAAATTGGAACATAATGTGGAAACATTTAACGACAAACACGGTTCCATGTTTGATGATTTCACTAGCAAATTACAAAGACTGGAACATAAAATTGAAATGCTAGCAGAAAAGAATTGTTCCATGTCTGAGAGCAATGGTAAACTAACTGATAGAATATCATTTGTTGAAGGCAGTTTACATGCTATTGAGGTACTTGCTAAGGATGAGAATATTAGAAATTTGGAATCACATGTAAATGATGAATGTAAAAAAATGAAAGATTCCATGACATCCTTAGAAAATTATTTGTCCCAAGAACTTCAAGAGCTCAGAGAAACAATGATGAATAGACTGCAGGATTTAGAAGACGCTCAATCTGATACTTCAGAATCAGAAATACAGGCAACAGGTCAGGACAGGAGTTTCCCAAAGCTTCTCAAATGCCGGAATGATTTCCCTAAGGTTGCTATGCGTTCCCCTATGGTTTTTCCAGTATCTGTATCAGAAAAACCAGCAACGAAAAAACAATCAAATGGTCCCATTGCTTATCACTGGGAGCCTATACAGATGAAGGATCTAAAAAATATTAAGGAGGCCATTGTCATGTATGGTCTTCATTCTCCCTTTGTCAGAGAGCTCCTAACCTCATGGGCTACTGTAAATAAAGTAACCCCAAAAGACTGGGCCCAATTAGCCTCTGCAGTACTCGAAAATTCTTGCCAAATTCAATGGAGAGCTTTGTGGAGGCAAGCAAAAGCAATTGAGATTCAGGAATTGCAGAACGGTCATGAAGTACCCCAAGACAAGATTCTTGGGGAGGGTCCTTATGCTGACACGCAGGTTCAATCTGCATATGACGAGCACATGTTGTCTTTGTGCCGTACAGCTGCTTTAAATGCTTTGGATAAGGTTTGTGAAACAGGAGAGATAATGCAACCCTACACCAAGGTATTACAGGGCCCAAGGGAAAGGTTCACTGAATTTTTAGAGAGATTATCCAGAGCAGTAGAGGTACAGGTAGCGAACCCAGAATCCAGGCGTCTTCTTATAGAATCTTTGGCGTATGAGAACGCGAATCCTCAATGCAGGCAGGTAATTTGGCCATTAAAAATAAGATCAGCGCCATTGGAGGAATGGGTTCTGCATACAGCGAACCTGGAATGTAAAAGTCAGGATACAGAAGCTTGGGTAGGTGAAGCTATTTCTACAGGTTTGAGGAGGCACCAGGATGCCAAATACCCTACCTGTGATGATATAGAGGCATGGGTAGGGAAGGCAATCTCAAAGAATTTAAATAGGCGTAAAGATGCAAAATGCTTTAACTGTGGTAGAATAGGACATCTTAGTAGGAACTGTAGACAACGCATTCCTAGAAATAATGCTTTTACCAGGAATGTATCAAACAGAAGGCCTAAGCCTCCTGGTCTATGCAGGAGGTGTGGGAAGGGGCGCCATTGGACTGATGAATGCTTTTCCACAATAGACAGACAAGGTAGATCTTTACAGCAGGGAAACGGGCTGTTTCCATGGAGCCCCGAAGAGGAAGATTATCCGGTCATTCCCAGTGACAGTGGAGGACAGCCTCTCCCAGGACAATTAGAAGATCCACTGCCCATTGTAAATAATACGGCACTGGATAATACATTAGCTCCAGAGGATGAATCAATTACATCAGGAGGAGATACAAAACATATATTTTGGCAAACTTCTATACAATATCATAGACCCAAACTTCCGGTTAAGGTAAATAATAGGGTGATTTACGGATTACTGGACACCGGAAGCGACGTCACTATCCTTAATCAGCAGTCCTGGCCACAAAACTGGGCTTTAAAAGAGGTTAATGTTCAATTCTTAGGGATCGGAACCCTATCTGAAGTTAAACAGAGCGTTAGATGGATTGACTTTATTGGGCCAGAAGGACAGAGAGGAAGGTTAAAGCCATACGTTGCAGATATTGCTATAAACCTCTGGGGTCGTGATCTACTCCAGCAATGGAATACGCAGATTAAAATTCCTCCTGTATCAGCTAGGAATTATAGACAAGCTCTTAGTGGTAGTAAGAATATAGTAAGACAGTACAGAAAACAGATGCCAAACGTACAGGCTGTGCAGAAGCAAGATGCTAGTGCCAAACCTACAGAGCAACCAAAAGCTCTACCATTAAAATGGCTGACAGATGAACCCGTCTGGGTGGGTCAATGGCCTATGACATCTGAGAAGTTAGAGGCTTTGGAGAAGTTAGTTCAGGAACAGCTAGATGCTGGACACATTGAGGAATCAACTAGTGCGTGGAATTCGCCTGTTTTTGTTGTCAAGAAGAAGTCTGGTAAGTGGAGAATGGTTACTGATCTTAGAGCCATCAACAAGGTAATTCAGCCTATGGGGTCTCTACAACCTGGGATGCCGTTACCTTCTCTAATTCCTAAGGATTGGCCAATTATAGTTATAGACTTAAAAGATTGTTTCTTCACCATACCGTTACAAGAAAACGACAGAGAAAAGTTTGCCTTCACAGTACCTACCTATAATAATTCCCGTCCGGTACAGAGATTCCAGTGGAAGGTACTACCTCAAGGTATGTTAAACAGTCCAACTTTGTGTCAATATTTTGTGAATAAACCTCTAGAAATAATTCGTAAAAAATTTCCACATTCGTTAATATATCATTATATGGATGACATATTATTGTCTGATTCAAATAAGGATACTTTGGAAAAGATGTTTGAGGCAGTAAAGGAAATTTTGCCTCGCTGGGGATTACAAATTGCTCCAGAAAAAATACAAAGAGGAGATTCTATTAACTATTTAGGTTATAAAATAGATGCTCAGAAAATTAGACCACAGAAAGTACAGATCAGAAGAGATCGTTACCGGACTCTTAATGATCTTCAAAAACTATTAGGAGAAATCTCTCAATTACAGACGATTATTGGTGTAGAAGGGCATGATTTAAAACACCTGAAAATGGCTTTAAAAGGAGATAAAGACCTAAACAGCCCACGAGTACTATCAGCTGAGGCTGAAAAAGAATTAGAATGGGTAGAAAAGAGAATATTAGAAGCACATGTGGACCGTGTGGATCCAAATCTGGACTGTATTCTGGTTATTTTACCATCTAGAGAATACCCCTCAGGAATATTAATGCAGAGGGACGACATCATTCTAGAATGGGTATTTCTGCCACATAAACAAAATAAAAAATTGAAAACATATATAGAAAAGATATCTGATTTGATATTAAAAGGTAAATTAAGGCTTCAGTCAACTGACTGGGAAAGACCCAGCTGAAATTATTGTACCGTTAACGAATGAGGAAATTTCCTCCTTATGGAAGGATAATGAGTATTGGCAAATAGCTTGCAGTGACTTTTTGGGAAGTATTAGTAATAACTATCCCAAAACAGAGAGAATCAAATTCATAAAGAAAACAATTTGGATTCTTCCACGTATCGTGAGGCAAACACCTATTTCTGGAGTTCTTACCTTCTACACGGATGCAAACAAATCAGGTAAAGCAGGGTATAAATCAGGAAATATAAGTAAAGTAGTTCAAAGCCCTTACAACTCCGTACAAAAGGCAGAGTTATATGCCATTCTGATGGTACTTAAAGACTTTACAGAGCCTCTCAATATAGTCACGAATTCTCAGTATGCAGAAAGAGTTGTCCTGCACATTGAGACTGCAGAATTTGTTCCTGATAATACAGAATTAACCTCATTGTTTTTACAATTGCAGGAAATCATCAGAAACAGGACTCATCCTATATATATAACACACATCAGATCCCATACAGGTCTGCCAGGTCCTCTGGCACAAGGCAATGATGAAATTGATCGTTTATTAGTAGGTAATGTGTTGGAAGCTTCAGAATTTCATAAGAAACACCATGTTAACAGCAAAGGTTTAAAGAAGGATTTTTCTATCACCTGGCAACAAGCCAAAGAAATAGTAAGAAATTGTCCCAGTTGCTCATTGTACACTCAAACTCCATTACCAGCAGGTTGTAATCCTAAAGGTGTTCACAGAAATGAACTTTTGCAAATGGATGTATTTTACTTCCCAGAATTTGGCAGTTTGAAATATGTACACCATACTATAGACACGTACTCAGGCTTCCAATGGGCTACTGCCCTCAGCTCTGAAAAAGCTGACTCTGTTATTACACACCTCTTAGAGGTAATGGCTGTTATGGGTATACCTAAAACAATAAAAACTGACAATGGTCCAGCATATGTCTCCAGCAAATTGGAACAATTCTTCAAATATTATAATATAAAACATGTAACTGGTATACCTTACAATCCCACAGGACAAGCAATAATTGGAAGGTCTAACCGAACCTTAAAAGAGATGCTTCATAAACAGCCAGGGAAAACAAAGACACCTAGACACAGGTTACACAATGCTTTACTAACGTTGAATTTTCTTAATGCTGATGAAAAAGGACAAACTGCAGCAGAAAGACACTGGACTACAGAGAAGACTTCTGAACTGAACCAACCGGTGTATTTCAAGGATGTTATGACCTCAGTCTGGAAACCAGGATATGTGTTACGTTGGGGAAGGGGTTATGCTTTTGTTTCCACAGGAGAAGAAAAGGTTTGGGTTCCATCAAAATTAATTAAAATTCGATCAGAACAGAAAACATCTCAGGAGGAGGAAGATAACAGCCCATCTACAAATTCATAGTCCACAATGGGTAAAGTGACCTCCTAAAAGGAAAGAGAAGTGCTTTGTTTTTGTCCTCACAGGTAAACTCAGCAAAGAATACTGGACACATGGATTCCTGTAGAAGAATGAATAGCTACCCTGAGGACCATCAAACACACACTGTGTGGTATCAAAGTCTAAATCTCTCTATATTGCTTTTTCATAGTACACCTTTATCTTTATTTCTTCACATACCTCAGTTCCCATTCATTTAACTGAAACTGGCTTTGGAGTTGGATTGGCTCTCCTACTCTAAACCCAAGCATGTTATTTAAATACAATTCAGAATTTCTGTATTATATCAAAGAGCCATTGATATAAGACAGAAGAAATAAAATGAGGGACTGTTATCTATGGATTTCTTTTTCTGAACAGTCTAATTTCCTCCAGGTTTTCCATCTTCCCTATTGTCACCTCTTCTGTATGCTTACATATGAAAGTTAAAATATTTCTTTGTTAACAGTAATGTTCGAGTTTTCCAGAGAACAAGGGATTTCCTGACAGCAATCTTCAACTGCTTCCGAAAGAGAATGAGGATCCACTTCCTTGACTTCACCTGATTCGACTGGAGGCATCTGAATTGCCCCACATCATTGACTCCACCTGACAAGCACTATCCTGAAACTGGCTTGAAACTACATCACTCGACACAACTCCAGACCAAGGAACAGAAATAGCACATCTTCTACAATCTGACCAGAGCTTCAAGATAAGAGCTTCAATCAACACTAGAACCTCAGTCAGGAACTTCAATCAAGCAGCTCCTGCCATACTGAGACTGTCTGATCTACTCAGATTTTGTTATACTAACATTTTCTTTTCACAGGTCCCCATGAGATTATCATCGTCCCATCTCAGCAGGAAGTAGTTTTGAGAATTCCACGCCCCCTCTCCCTACTATTGATATTATAAGTTTACACCTGTTAGTGTTAGTTTTCCATTATTTTAGAGTTGGGATTGGAAGGAGGTGTTCATATTTGGGTGTTTCTTTAAGATAAGTTTAGGTTTAGATAGAATAGATGTTTGATACATTTTGTTCATGGACACAAGTTAGTTGTCCTTTTTTAGACTAAAAGGGAATTGTAGGAGGAAGTCTGATGCCGCCATTAAACATGTGACTTACTAAGTCTATGCCGCCATTAAACATGTGACTTACTAGAGGCGCATACAGATGAGGTAATAAAAGGGCGGTTTACCACACCGCTAACCACACCCACTTTAGGCAGGACTAAAGACATATACGGCTGGACGTAAAGACGTATACGTACGTAGGCGGAACTACGTCACTAGCCAAGCCCACTTTTGGGCATGGCTAGGGGCGTTACGGGGGAAGGCATAAAAGACAGTGCACAGGAAGTCTCGCTCTCTTTTCCTGGAGTTCGGCTTCCGGTCCAGTCGCTAGCTGAGATCTGCTGGGCTTCTCGGGGTTTGGTATCTTGTGAGTAATTTTCTATATAAAATACTTAGCCTTATTTTCAGTAATTGTGTGTCGCGTATCGTTACAGCGTCCGTAAAGCCAACATTGTGTGAGGTCACTAGTCCAGTATGATGTCACAGAGTCCAGTGTAAGATCACAGTGTCCTGTGTGAAGTCACAGTGTCCTGTGTGAAGTCACAGAAACTTTTATGATGTCATAGTCATAGTGTTCAGTGTGATGTCTCAGATTCCTGTTTGAACTTACAGAGTCCTAGGAGAGGTCACAGGGTCCTGTGTGAGGGCACAGTGTCCTGTGTAAAATTACAGAGTCTTTTATGATGTCAGAGAGGCCAGTATGAGGTCTCAGAGTCTTGTGACATCACAGAGTCCTGTGTGAGTTCACAGAATCCTGTGTGAGATCACAGATTCTGGTGTGATGTCACAGTGTCCTGTTGAATTCAGAGTCCTGTGTAAGGTCTCAGAGTTCTTTGTGAAGTAAGAGATACTGGTGTGAAGTCACAAATACCTGTACGAGGTTACAGTGGTCTGTCTGAAGTCATACTGTCCCGTGTGAAGACACAGAGTCCTGTATGAAGACACAGATTCCTGTGTGAACTTACAGTCCTGTGTGATGTCAAAGAGTCTGGTAAGAACTCACAGAATCTTGTGTGAAGTCACTGAGTCCTGTGTAAAATCAGTCCTGTGTGAGGTCACACTGACCTGTGTGAAATCACATATGCTTTTATGATGTTAGAGAGCCTGTATGATATCTCATAGCCATATATGAGTTCAGAGTCCTGTACGAGGTCACATAGTCCCGTGTGAGGTAACAGAGTCCTGTGTGATGTCACAGTGTCCTTTCTTATGACCCAGAGTTCTATGTGTGGTGACAGTGTCTTGTGTGATGTCACAGTGTCCTGTGTGAAGTCACAGACTCTTTTATGTTGTCAGAGCATCCTGTGTGATGTGTAGGAGTACTGTATGGTGTCATAGTGTCTTGTGTGAAGTAACAGGGACCTGTGTGAATTCACATTGTCATATGTGTAGTCCTAGAATCCTTTGTGAGGACACTGTCTCTGTTATGATATCCGAGAGTCCTGTGTGATATCTAAGTGACCTGTATGAATTCACAGTCCTGTGTGAAGTCATATGTCTTGTGTGAAGTCAAAGTGTCCTTTTTGACCTCCCAGAGTCCTTTATGATGCCAGAGCTTCCGGTGTGATGTCAGTGAATCCTGTGAGATGCCTCAGATTCCTGGGTGAAGTCACAGAGTCCTGTATGATGTCACAGAGTACTGTTTGAAGTCACAGAGTCCTTTATGAAATCACAGAGTCAGGTGTGCAGTCTCCGTGTACTATGTGAAGTAACAGAGTCTTTTATGATGACAGAGAATACTGTGTGATGTTTCTAACTCCTTAGTGAGGTCATAGAGTCTTGTGTGGAGTCAGAGAATTCTGTGTGGAGTCATAGAGTCCTTGGTGATTCATAGATTTCTGTATGAAGTCAGATACCTGTATGATTTTATAGTGTCCTGTGTGAAGTCACAGTGTCCTGTGAGAAGTCACAATTTCTTTTATGATGTCAGAGAGTCCTATGCAATGTCTCAGATTCATGAGTGAAATGACAAAGATCTGTGTGAACACACAGAGTCCTGTGTGATGTCACAGAGTCCTGTAATTTGTCACAGTCTCGTGTGAGGTCACAGAATCCTGAGTGTTATCTCAGAGTCCTGTATGCAGTCACAGTGTCCTGTGTGAAGTCACCGAGTCTTTTATGATGTCAGAAAATTCTGTGTAATGTCTCAAAATACTTTGTGAGGTCATGGAGTCCTTTGTGGATTCATAGAGTACTGTGTGGAGTCATAGAGTCCTGCGTGAGTCATAGAATCCTGTGTGAAGTCACAGAGTCCGGGGTGAATTCAGAGAGTCCTGTGAGAAGGTACACATACATGAATGAGTTCACAGTATCCTTTGTGAAGTCATAGTGTCCTGTGTGAAGTCACAGTATCCTGTGTGAAGTCACAGACTCTTTTATGAAATCAAAGAGTACTGTGTGAGGTCTCAGATTCTTGTATGAAGTCACAGGGTCTCTTGTGAGGTCACTGAGTGCTCTAAAATGTCACAGAATCCTATGTGATGTCAAAGAGTCCTGTGTGAAGTCACACTGTCTGGTGTGAATTCAGAGAATCTTGTGTGGAGTCATAGCATCCCGTGTGGAATAATGGAGTCCTTTATGAATTCAGAAAGTCCTGTGTGAAGTCTCAGATACCTTTAGGAATTTACAGTGTCCTATGTGAAGTCATAGTGTTCTGTGTGAAGTCACAGTGTTCTCTGTGAAGTCACAGAGTCTTTTATGAAATCAATGAGTTGTGTGTAATGTCACAGAGTATTGTGTGAGATCACTGAGTCCTGTATGATGTCGCAGAGTCCTATGAGAGTTCACAGTCCTGTGTGAATTACCAGGGTCATATGTGATGTCAAAGAGTCCTGTTTGCTGTCATAGAGACCTCTGTGAGTCATAGAGTATTATGTTTTGTTATAGAGTCCTGTGTGAAAACTTAGAGTCATGTGTGATATCACAGAGTCCTGTTTGAAGTCAGAGTCCTGCGTGATATCACATAATCCTATGAGTAGTGAGAGATTACTGTGTGAAGTCTCACAGTCTGGTGTCATAGAGACTTGTGTGAAGTCACAGTCCTTTGTGAAGTCACAGTGTCAAAGATTCATGTGTGATGTCATAGAGTCTTGTGTGAAGTCACAGAGTACTGTGTTGTGTCATAGATTCCTGGGTGAAGAATTAGAGTCCTGTGCGATGTCTCAGAGTTCTATATGTTGTCACAGAGGATGTGTGCGGTCAGATTCTACTCTATGAATTCACAGAGTCTTTTATGTTGTCAGAGAGTCCTCTGTGATGTCTAAAAGGCTGGTGTGAGGTCACTGTGTCCTGTGTGGAATCACAGTGTCCCGTATGTTTTCACACAGCTCTGTGTGAGTTCACATTGTCTTTATGAACTCACAGTGTCCTGTGTGAAGTCACAGATTCATGTGTGGAGTCAGAGTCCTGTGTGAAGTCAGAGAAACTTCTGTGAGGCCACTGAGTCCTGTATGATATCACAGAGTCCTGTGTGAAGTCACAGTCCTGTGTGAAATAACAGTGTCATGTGTGATGTCAAAGACTCTTGTGTGAATTCATAGAGTTCTGTGTGAAAGCTCAGAGTCCTGTGTTGTGTCATAGATTCTGCTGGGAAGTCTTACAATCCTGTGTGATATCACAGAGTCCTTTGTCAAGTCAGAGTCCTAAATGATGTCAAATAATCCTGTGTGAAGTCAGAGATTCCTGGTTGAAATCTCAGAGTCTGGTGTGGAGTCATAGAGTAGTTTGTGATTTCATAGTGTCCTGTGTAAAGTTGTAGAGTCCTGTGTACGTCATAGTTACCTGTATGAGTTTATAGTGTCCTGGGTGAAGTCAGAGAATCCTGATTAAAGTCACAGAGTCATTTGTGATGTTATAGTGTCCTTTGTGAATTTGCAGAATGTTGTTGGATGTCACAGCATCTGATGTGATGTCACAATGTCCTGTATGATGTCACAGAGTCTCATGTGAGGTCATAGAGTCCTGTGTGATGTCACAGAGTCCTGTGTGAAGGCACAAAGTCCTGTGTGAAGTCAGAGAGTCTTGGGTGGATTTATAGAGTCATGTGTGTAGTAATAAAGTCCTGTGTGAACCACAGAGTAGTGTGCGAAGTCACCAAGTCTTTTGTGAGATCACAGCATCTTTTAAGATGTCAGAGAGTCCTGTGTGATAACTCAGTGTTCTGTACGTAGTCACAGAATCCTGTGTGATATCACAGTTCATGTATGAGGTCACAGAGTACTGTGTGAGGTCACAGTGCCCTTTGTGAACTCACAGATACTTTTATCATGTCAGAGGGTCCTGTGCTATATCTCATATTCCGTGGTAAATTCACAGAGTCCTGGGTGAGGTCATAGATTCCTGTGTGAAGTCACAGAGTTCTGTGTGATGTCACAGTGTCCTGTTGAAATCAGAGTGCTGCGTGATGTCACAGAGTCCTGTGTGAATTCACAGAGTCCTGTATGAAGTCACAGAGTCTTTTATGATTTCAGATAATCCTGTGTTGTAAAGGGAAACCTTCCTGCCAGCCTGGTTCCAGAGCCGCATCAGTCCCAAATGACACACAGGAGGCTATATTAATTATGAAGCTGTTGGCCTTGCTTGTTTCTTACTGGCTAGCTCTGACTTAAGTATTTACCCCATAATTGTTAATCTAAGTATTTCTCTTACCGGAGAGGTTTACGGGCTTCCTACCCCATGGCAGTTACATCTCGACTTCTTTGTGTTTCTCCTACCCAGAGTCCTCCTCAACTCCTAGTCCCACCTATCTTGGTTCCCTATTGGCCAACAGTGCTTTATTGACAAATACACATGACTTCTCCCATCATCTTCTCTTTTTTGTCTAAACAAAATGAAAGGTCTTAACTTTAACATAGTCAAGTTATATATAACAGAACAGTTATCAAGTAAGAACACAGTTACAATATTTTAGCAAGATTCAAAGAAAATATCCATCCCATCCTTGTGAGTCCAAAGTTCTATATGTAGCTTATCTTTTATCATAACTAAGGAAAACTATAACTATAACTATCTGCCTTCAACTCTATCAAAGATCACAGAAGGATAATACATAAACCCTAAGATTGACAGAGACATCTTACTGCCTGGACAGTCACCCAAGTTTCTCTGTAATGTTGAGGCATCCATCTTCAACCCATAGGCCATAATGTGTCCAGAATATTTCTCAGCAAAGCAGGAAATTTCAAAGTGTCCATCTGCATTGGAAGTCTGCCAGTCATTTTTCTGTGTCCTGCAGAAAGTCTCTTAGACTCTTCCATGAAGCAGGAACCCTGAAGGACTGTTTGGGTTCAGTAGTCACTTTCCTGTGGGTCCTGCATGTCCAGTTTATATAGCAACAGTCAGGCAGCCAAGGCCAGGGCAGTTTCTTGCCCAAATGGCTAATCTTGCCATGTTGAAAGCGAACTCCATGATGAGTTTCATTGATGCCTATCTTCCTCTCAGATGTAATTGGTGCTGCCAGGAGCAGAAATTTCTCATTGTCAAGAAAACCCTAAACCATTTTAAATGCCATTTTCTGAAGACCTTTGAAAGGCTTGAAGACTATCTCAAATATATTTCTGTATATCTAGAAAACCTAACTTACCTAACTACAAATTCTGACTATTATAAGTAACTATCTATAGTCTGTATTTAATTATGTATTATGTTTTAAAAGATCAGTATAAGCACAATACTTAATCAAAAGGAGAAATTTCCATATCACAAAATAGACCTTGAATTTGTATCAATAAATGAAAAACCATACCAATACAAAGTACTCATTTCCATAACATAATCCCCTTTTTCCTTTAAAAAGAGATTGGTTGTGATCATTAACCAATTTTAAGCAATCCCATATAAATGAAAACAAAGATTTATAAACAAGATGGGAATTAGGACGTCGCTCATTCCAAACTGCTTCGTGCTGGAAGGGGGCGCTGTTCATACCATGGGGATCATGACAAAACTCAGAAACCTGTATAAGTCCGTATTTTCGGGGTCTGTAAGACTGATTTCAGATAATCCTGGGTGATGTTTCAAATTCCTGAGTGATGTCACAGAGTCCTGTGTGAGATTACAGAGTCCTGTGTGATATCACAGAGTCCTGTTTGATGTCACAGAGTACTGTGTGGAATCATAGAGTACTTAGTGGAGTCATAGAATCCTGTGTGAGTCTTAGAGTCCTGAATGAATTCACCGAGTCCTTTGTGAAATCACAGAGTCATGTGTTGGGTCATAGAGTCCTGTGTGACATCAGAGAGACCTTTGTGAAATCACCAAATCCTGTTTGAGGTCAGAGCATCTATTATGATGTCAGAGAGTCCTGTGTGATGTCTCTGTGTCCTATGTGTATTCACAGAATACTGTATGAAGTCAGAGAGTCCTGGGTGATGTCACAGTTTCCTGTTGAAATCAGAATCCTGCATGATGTCACAGAGTCCTGTGTGGAGTCATAATGTCCTCTGTGGAGTCAGTGTGTCCTGTGTGAAATCCCTGAATATTATGTGAGGGCTCAAAGTCCTATGTGAAGTCAGAAGGTACTGTGTGAAGTCAGAAAGTCCTGTTTGAAATCACAGAGTCATAGAGTCATGTGTGGAGACAGAGTCATAGAGTCATGTGTGGAGTCATGGAGTCATAGAGTCATGTGTGGAGACATAGAGACCTGTGTGATGTCAGAGTTCCTTTGTGAAATCAGAGAGTTCTATGAGAGGTCACAGAGCCCTGTTTGACTTGACAGATTCATGTGTGAAGTACAGAGTCCTGTGTTATGTCACAGTGTCCTGAATTATGCCACAGAGACTCGTGTGAGGGCACTGAGTCCTTTGTGAACTCCTAGAGTCCTGTGTGAAATCTCAGAGTCCTGTGTGGAGTCATAGAGTCCTGTGTGGAATCATAGTGTCCTGTGTGAAGTCAAGTGTCCTGTGTGAAATCACAGTGTCCTGTGTGAAGTCACAGTGTCTTTTATGATTTCAGAGAATCCTATGTGATGTTTCAAATTCCTGGATGAGTTTACAGTGTCCTGGGTGAAGTCATAGGGCCCTATGTGAAGTTACAGAGTCCTGGGTGAGATCACAGAGTCCTGTGTGAAATCACAGAGTCCTGTGATATGTCACAGTGTCCTGCTGAAATCAGATACCTGCATGATGCCAGAGTCCTGTTTGAGGTCACGGAATACTGTGTGGAATCATAGAGTACTTATTTGAGTCATAGAATCCTGTGTGAGTCTTAGAATCCTTTGTGAAGTAACAGAGTTCTATGTTGGGTCATAATGTCCTGTGTGACATCAGAGACCTTTGTGAAATCACCGAATCCTGTGTGAGGTCAGAGCATCTATTATGATGTCAGAGAGTCCTGTGTGTGTCTCAGTGTCCTATGCGTATTCACAGAATACTGTATGAGGTCAGAGTGTCCTGTGTGATGTCATAGTGTCATTTTGAAATCAGAGCCCTTCGTGATGTCACAGAGGCCAGGGTGTTGTCACAGAATCCTGTATGAAGTCATAGAGTCCTTTGTGAAGTCATAGAATCCTGTGTGAACTCACATTCATGTGTGATATCACAGAGTCCTGTGTGAAGTCACAGTGTCCTGTGGGAAGTCAGAGTCCTATGTGAAGTTACAGTGTCCTGTATGTAGTCACAGAGTCCCATGTGATGTTATAGAAACCTGTGTGAAATCAGAGTTCTTTGTGAAGTCAGAAAGTATTGTGTGAAGTTACAGGGTCCTGTGTGAGCTCACAGAGTCCTGTGTGAAATCACAGATATCTGTATGAGGTAACAGTGTCCTGTGTGAATTCATAGTGTCCTCTGTGAAGTTACTTTTTCCCGGGTGAATTCACAAAGACTTTTGTGATGTCTCAGAGTCACGTCTGATTTCACAGAGTCCTGTGTGAGGTCACAGAATCCTGTGTGCAGTCAGAGATTCCTGTGTGAAGTTACAGAATCCAGTGTGGGGTCATAGGGTAGTGTGTGGTTCTATAGAGTAATGTGTGAAATTATAAAGTCCTGTGTGAAATCAAAGACACCTGTATGAGTTTACAGTGTCCTGGGTTAACTCATAGTGTCCTCTGTGATGTCAAAGTGTCCTGTGTGAAATCACTGAGCCTTTTATGAAATCAAGAGTTGTGTGTGAGGTCACAGATTCCTGTATGACTTCACAGAGTCTCCTGTGAGTTCGCTGAGTCCTGTATGATGTCACAGAGTCCTGTGTGATATGACAGAGTCCTGTATGAAGTCATAGCATCCTGTGTTAAGTCACAGTGTTCTGTGTGAATTCACAGAGTCTTTTATGATGACAGAGCATTCTGTGTTATGTCTCATAATCCTGTACCATTTTCACAGAGTCTTGTGTGAAGTCACAGCATCCTATGTGAAGTCACAGAGTTAATTATGATGTCAGAGTTTCCTGTGTGATGTCTCAGAGTCCTGTGTGAGGTCACAGTGTCTTTTGTACAGTTACAGTGTAATGTGAAGTCACAGAGACTTTTATGATGTCAGATTCTCCTGTGGGATGTCTCAGTGTACTGTATCATGTCATGGTGTCTTGTGTGATGTCACTGTGTGCTGTGTGAAGTCACAGAGTCTTTTTTGATGACAGAGAATGCTGTGTGATGTCAAAGTACTGTGTGAAGTCAGAGTCCTGCGTTGTCACAGAGTCCTGTGTGAAATCTTAGAGTCTTATGTGAAGTCAGAGAATCCTGTGTGAATTCACAGATACCTGTATGAGTTTACAGTGTCCTGGGTGAAGTCATAGTTTCCTCTGTGAAGTCACAGTGTACTGTGTGAATTCACAAAATCTTTTATGATGTCAAAGCGTCTTGCGTGATGTCTCAGATTACTGTATAATGTTACAGATTCTCGTGTGAAGTCACAGTGTCCTGGGTGATGTCACATAGCCTTTTATAATGTCTGAGAATCCTGTGTGATGTGTCAGAATCGTATTTGATTTCACAGTGTCTTGTGTGAAGTCACAGGTTCCTGTTTGAAGTCACAGTGTCATGTGTGAAGACATAGAGTTTTTTTCATGTCACAGAGTCCTGTGTGATGTCACAGGGTCCTGTATGAAGTATAGAATCCTGTGTGAATTCACATTCTTGTGCGATGTCACTGAGAACTTTTGAAGTCATATAGTCCTTATCAAAGTCACAGAGTCCTGTGTGGAGTCATAGAGACCTGTGTTATGTCACAGAGTCTCGTGTGAAATTGGTGTCCTGTATGTAGTCACAGAATCCTGTGTGAAGTCAAAGAGTCCTGTATGAAGTCAGAGAATCCTGAGTGCACTCAAATTCCTGTGTGATGTCTCAGAGACCTGTGTGGTGTCACAGATCCCTGTGTGATGTCTCAGAGTCCTGTGTGAGAACAAAGTGTCCTGTGTGAAGTACAGATTCTTTTATGATATCAGAGAATCCTGTGTGATGTCTCAGAGTACTGTATGATGTCACAGAGTCTTGTGTGAAGTCACAGTGTTCTGTGTGAATTTGCAGAGTCTTTTATGATGTCCCAGCATCCTGTGTGATGTCTTAGAGACCTCTATGATGTCACAGTGTCTTGTGTGAAGTCACAATGTCCTCTGTGAATTCACAGTGTCCTTTGTGCAGTCACAGAGTCTTTTATGAAGTCAGATTGTCCTGCGTGATGTTTCAGAGTACTGTTTGAAGTCATAGAATACTATGTGAACTTACATTCTTGTGTGAATTTCACAGAGTCCTGTGTGAAGTCATACAGTCCTTTATGAAGTCACAGAGTCCTGTGTGATGTTACAGAATCCTATGTGAGGTCACAGTGTCTTTTGTGCAGTCAGAGTGTTGTGTGAAGTCACAGAGACCTTTATGATGTCAGAGCCTCCTGTGATGTCTCAGTGTCCTGTTTCATGTCATGGTGTCTTGTGTGATGGCACAGAGTGCTGTGTGAAGTCAGAGTTCTTTATGATGTCAGAGTGTCCTGGGTGATGTTTGAAAGTTCTTTGTGAGGTCACTGAGTCCTGTGTGAAATCACAGAGTCTAATCTGATGTCCCAGATCTTTTTATGAAGTCATAGAGTCCTATGTGGAGTCATAGAACCATGTGTGATGTCACAGAATCTGGTTTGAGGTCACTGAGTCCTTTATTTTGTCAAGACCTGTTGGAAGTCACGGAGTTCTATATGAAATCATAGGATCCTGAGTGAACTCACATTGCTGTGTGTTGTATCAGAGTTCTTTGTGAGGTCACAGAGTCCAGTGTGAGCTCACAGAGTCCTGTGTGAAGTCACAGATGTGTTTAATTTGTTACAGTGTCCTGTGTGAATTCATAGTGTCATGTGTGAAGTCATGGTGTCCTGTGTGAAGTCACAGAGCCTTTTGTTATGTCAGAGCATGCTGTGTTGTCTCAGAGTCCTGTGTTAGGTCACAGAATCCTGAGTGTGGTCACAGAGTCCTGTGTGAAGTTACAGAATCTGATAAGAAGTCATAGAGTCCTTTGTGTAGTCATAGAATCCTGTGTGAACTCACATTCCAGTGTGAGGTAACAGATTCTTGTGTGAAGTCACAGTTTCCTGTGTGAAGTCACAAAGTCTTTTATGTCACCAGAGATTCCTGTGTGATGTCTCAGACTCTTTTATGATGTCACAGAGTCTTTTGTGAGGTCACTGAGTCCTGTATGATGTCCCAGATTCCGTTGTGAATTCAAAAAGTCTTTTGTGATGTCAGAGTGTCCTTTGTGATGTATTAGATTTCTGTATGATGTCACAGAGTCTCGAGTGAAATCACAGTGTCCTGTAAGAAGTCACAGAGACTTTCATGAAATCAGAGATTTCTTTGTGAGATCACAGATTCCTGTATGATGTCACAGAGTCCTATGTGATGTTACAAATCCTGTATGAATTCTTAGAAGACTGTGAGAACTCAAATTCCTGTGTGATGTCTCAGAGTCCTGTATGAATTCATACAGTCATGTCTAAAGTCACAGAGTCCTGTTCTATGTCATAGAGTCCTTTGTGAAATCTTAGAGTACTCTGTGATGTCACAGAGTCGTGTATGAATGCAGAGAATACTGTATGAAGTCACAGTGTCCTGTGTGAGTTCACAGAGTCCTGTAGGAATTATCAGAGTCCTGTGTGAAGTCACAGATTCCAGTATGAAGCATAGAGTTCTGTGTGAAGACATAGAAACCTTTGTGTTCTCACATTCCTGTGTGATGTCATAGAGTACTGTGTGGAGTCATAGAGTCCTATGTGAAGTCACAGAGTACTGTGTGAAGTCACAGTGTCATGTATGTATTCACAGAGCCCTGTGTGGGTTCACAGTGTCTTGTGTGAAGTCATAGTGACTTTTATGATGCCGGAGGGTCCTGTGTGAAGTCTCAAAATCCTGTATGAGGTCACAGAGTACTGTGGGGTGTCATAGAGTACTGTGTGGTTTCATAGTGTCCTGTGTGAGTCATAGAATCCTGTGTGAAGTCACAGAGAATTTTATGAAATCACAGAGTTCTGTGTGATGTCACTGAGTCCTGTATGATATCACAGAATCCTGTGTGAATTTACAGTCTTGTGTGAAGTCACAGTGTACTGTGTGATGTCCAACAATCCTTTGTGAATTCGTAGGGCACTGTGTGAAGTCACAGAGTCCTGTGTTATGTAGTAGAGTCCTGTGTGATGTCACAGGGGCCTGTGTGAATTCACAATGACCTTTATATAGACACAGAGTCCTGTGTGGTAACAGTTTCTTCTGTGAAGTCACAGTGTCGTGTGAAGTCGTTAAGACTTTTATGATATCAGAGTCATGTGCGATGTCTCAGACTCTGGTATGATGTCAAAGAGTCTTGTGTGAGGTCACTAAATCCTTTATGTTTTCCCAGAATCCTGTATGAAGTCATAGAATCCTGAGTGAACTCACAATCCTTTGTGTTGTCTCAGAATCATGCATGAGGTCACAGATTCCTGTGTTAGGTGACAGAGTTCTGTGAGGTCACAGAGTCCTTTTATCATTCCATGGTGTCCTGTTGAAGTTAAAGAGTTCTGTGTGACATCACAATGTCCTGTGTGAATTCAGATATTCCTGCATGAAGTCATTGAGTCCTGTGTGGAGTCATAGCATCCTGTGTGATGCCACAGATTAATGTGTTAAGGCTCAGTGTCACAGATTTCTGTGTGAAGTTACAGTGTCTTGTGTGTAGTCAGTGTCCTGTGTGAAACTCATGAAGTCCTTTATGATGTCAGAGTGTCCTCTGTGATGTTTCAGAGTCCTGTAGGATTTCACTGAGTTTTGTGTGATGTTACAGAATCCTGTGTGATGTCCCAGTGTCCTGTTGAAGTTAGAGTCCTGTTTGATGTCACATCGTTCTGTGTGAAGACCCAGTTTCTTGTTTGAAGTCAGAGAGTCATGTGTGATATCACAGTGTCTTGTGTGAAATCAGAGTCTGCTGTGTGAAGTCAGAGATTCCTGTGTGAAGACAGAGAGTCCTGTTGGAAATCACAGAGTCCTGTGTGAGTTTAGAGTGTCCTTTGTGAATTCACAGAATGCTGTGGGGTGTCCTTGCATCCTATATGATGTCACAAGTCCTGGATGATGTCATAGAGTCTCATATGAAATCACAGAGTCCTGTGTGATGTCACAGTGTCCTGTTGAATTCGAGTCTTGTGTGATGTCCCAGAAACCTGTGAGTAGTCTTAGAGTCCTGTGTGAATTCAGAGAGTCCTGTGTCAAGTCACTGAATACTGTGTGCGGTCATAGCATCTTTTATTTATTTTTGGTTTACGAGACAGGGTTTATCTGGTTTTTTGGAAGTCCAGCCTGGCCTCGAACTCATAGAGATCCGCCTGCCTCTGCCTTCCCAGTGCTGGGATTAAAGGCATGTGCCACCAATGCCTGGATTTATTTTGGAATCTTTTATGATGTCATAGAGTCCTGTGTGATGTCTCAGTGCCCTGTATGTAGTCACAGAATCCTGTGTGATGTCACAGTGTCCTGTATGAAGTCACAGAGCCCTGTGTACGATCATAGCATCCTTTGTTATGTCACAGTGTCCTGTTGAAGTCAGAGACCTGCATGATGTCAGAGAGACCTGTGTGATGTCAGACACTTTTGTGAACTCACAGTGTCCTGTTTGAAGTCACAGTGTCCTGTGTGGAGTTACACTGTCCTGTGTGCTGTCACAGAGTCTTTTATGAAATCAGAGTTCTGTGTGATATAATGGAGTCTTGTTTGAGGACACTGAATCCTGAACGATGTCACAGAGTCCTGTGTGAAGTCACAGAGGCCTGTATGATGTCACAGTGTCCTGTATGAGGTCACAGATTCCTGTGTGATGTCACAGTGTCCTGTGTGCAGTTAGAGATTCCTGTGTGAAGTCATAGAGTCCTGTAAGGAGTCATAGAGTCCTGTGTGGAGTCAGTTTGTCCTGTGTGAAGTCCCTGAGAGGTATGTGAGGGCTCAGAATCCTGTGGGATGACAGAGTCCTGTGTGAAACCAGAGAGTACTGTGTGAAGTCAGAAAGTCCTGCTTGAAATGACAGAGTACTTTGTGGAGTCATAGAGTCATGTGTAGAGACATAGAGACCTGTGTGAGATCAGAGGTTACTTTGTGAAGTCAGAGAGTCCTGTGTGAGGTCACAGTGTCATAAATTATGTCACAGAGACTCGTGTGAGGGCACTGAGTCCTTTGTGAATTACCAGAGTCCTGTGTGAAATCTCAGAGTCCTGTGTGGAGTCATAGATTCCTGTGTGTAATCATAGAGTCCTGTGGGAAGTCAGAGAGTCCTGTTTGAGGTCAGAGTGTCCTGTGTGAAGTCAAGTGTCCTGTGTGAAATCACAGTGTTCTGTGTGAAGTCACAGTGTCTTTTATGATATCAGAGAGTCCTGTGTGATGTTTCAAATTTCTGTGTGATGTCACAGATTCCTTGTGAAGTCACAGAATCCTTTGTGAGATCACAGAGTCCTGTGGGATGCCACAGAGTCCTCTATGATATCACAGTGTCTCCTGTGAGTTCACAGAGTACTGTGTGAAATCAGAGATTATTGTGGTGTCATAGAATTCTCTGTGGAGTCATAGAGTCCTGTGTGAAGTCATACAGTCCTGTGTGATGTCACAGCATCCTGTGTTAAGTCAAAGTTTCCTGTGTGAAGTCAGAGTCCTAAGTGAAGCCACGGGGTCATGTGTGAGTTCACAGAGTCCTGTGTGAGGTCACAGTGTCCAGTGTGAAATCACAGATACATGTATGAGGTTACATTGTCCTGTGTGAATTCATAGTGTCCTCTGTTAAGTCATGGTGTCCCGGGTGAAGTCATAGAGACTTTTGTGATGTCAGAGAGTCTTGTGTGATGTCTCAGAGTCATGTGAGATTTCCCAGGGTCCTGTGTAATTTCACAGTGTCATGTTGAAGTCAGAGTCCTGTGTGATGTCAAATAATCCAGTTTGAAGTCAGAGATTCCTGTGTAATGTCACAGTGTCTAGTGTGGACTGATAGAGTAGTATGTGGTGTCATAGATTCCTGTGTGAAGTTTTAGAGTCCTGTGTGAAATCACAGATTCCTGGATGATTTTACAGTATCCTGGATGAAACCATATTTCCCTATGTGAAGTCAAAAGGTCCTGTGTGAATATAGAGTATTTATGAAATCAGAGTGTTATGAGTGATGTCTCAGAGTCCTGTATGTTGAAACAGAGTCTTCTGTGAAGTCACAGAGTCCTGTATGGTGGCACAGAGTTCTGTATGAGGTCATAGTGTCTTATATGAAGTCACAGTGTCTTGTGTGAAGTCACAGAGTTTTTTGGTTGTCAGAGCATCCTGTGTGATGTCTCAGAGTCCATCATGATGTCACAGTGAATTGTGTGAGTCACAGTGAACTGTTTGAAGTCATAGAGTCTTATATGATGTAATAGAGACCTGTGAAAAGTCAAAATACTGTGTGAAGAAAGAGTCCTGTGTTGTGTCATAGAGTTCTGTGTGAAGTCTTAGAGTCCAGCGTGATGTCACAGTGTACTGTGTGAAGTCATAGAATACTGTATGAAGTTACAGTGTCCTGTGTGATGTAAGAGTCCTTTGTGAAGTCACAGTGTCCAGTAGGTTGTCACAATGTCATGTATGAGATCACAGTGTCCTGTGTGAAGTCACAGAATCCTGTATGATGCCATAGAGTCCTGTGTGACCTCACAATCCTGTGTGATGTCTCAGAGTCTGATATGATGTCACGGGGTCTTGTGTGAAGTCAAAAACCTGTGTGAAATCACAGTGCCATGCGTGAAGTCACAGAATCCTCTGTTAACTCAAATTCCTGTATGATTTCACAGATTCCTGCTTGATGTCACAGAGTCCTCTATGTAGTCATAGAATCCTGTGTGAACTCACATTCATGTGAGATGTCACCAAGTCCTGTGTGAAATCATACAGTCTTTTGTGAAGGCACATTGTCCTGTGTGGAGTCATAGAGACTTGTGTGTGATGTCACAGAGTTCTCTGTGGAGTCATAGAGGACTGTGCGGAGTCATAGAGTCCTGTGTGAGTCATAGAATCCCGTGAGAAGTCATTGTGCTCTGTGTGAAGTCACAGAGTATTTTATGATGTCAGAGCATCCTGTGTGATGTCTTAGAATCCTGTACAATGTCACAGAGTCTCGTGTGAAGTCACAGTGTCCTGTGTGAAATCACAGAGTCCTTTATTATGTCAGCACATCCTGTGTGATATCTCAGAGTCCTATTGAATTCAGAGACTTTTGAGATGTCACATAGTTCTGTGTGAAGTCACAAAGTACTGTGTGATGTCAGAGAGATTTATTGGAGTCATAGAGTCCTGTGTGGAATAATAGAGTCCTGCGTGACATCAGAGATTCCCGTGTGAGGTCATAGAGACTTTTATGATGTCACAGAGTCCTGTGTGTTGTTGTAGAGATCTGTGTGCAGTCACAGAATCCTGTGTGATCTCACAGTTTCCTGTATGAAGTCATAGAGCCCTGAGTGCAGTAACAGTTTCCTTTATGTAGTCACAGAGCCCTGAGTGCAGTCAAAATGTCTTTTAAGAAGTCACAAAGTCTTTTACACTATCAGAGAATTTTGTGCGATGTTTCAAAGTACTGTGTGATGTCAAAGAGACCTGTGTGGTGTCTTAGAGAACTCTGTGGTGTCAAAGAGTACTGTGTGATGTCACAGAGTACTCTGTGGACTCAGGGAGGACTCTGGGGAGTCATAGAGTCCTGTGTGAGTCACAGAATCCTGCGTGAATTCACAGTGACCTGTGTGAATTCACAGAGTCCTTTATGAAATCAGAGAGTTCTGTGTGATGTCACAGAATCTTGTGTGATGTCATTGAGTCTGGTATGATGTCACAGACACATGTGTGAACTCCAAGAGCCCTGTATGAAGACCCAGATTCCTGTTTGATGTTACAGTCCTCACTGAAGTTACAGTGTACTGTGTGATGTCAAAGAGTCCTGTTTGAAGTCACAGAGTCCTGTGTTATGTCATAGAGTCATGTTTGAAGTCTTAGAGTCCTGTGTGATGTCACAGAGTCCTGTGTGAAGTCATAGAATACTATATGAAGTCACAATGTCCTGTGAGATGTCAGAGCCCATTGTGAAGTGACAGTGTCTTGTATGTAGACAGAGAGTCCTGTCTCAGGTCACAGTGTCCTGATTGAAGTCACAGTGTCCTGTGTGAAGTAACTGTGTCATGTGTGATGTAATAGAGTTTTTTGATGTCACAGAGACCTGTGTGAGGTCACAGAGTCCTGTATACAGGCGTAGAATCCTGTGTGAACTAACATTACAGTGTGATGTCACAGAGTCCTTTGAAAATCACAAGGTGATTAGTGAAATAACAGAGTCCTCTGTGGAGTCAGAGTCCTGTGTGATGTAACAGAGTCCTGTGTGAGGTCACAGTGTCTTGTGTGAAGTCATAGAGTCCTGTGTGAAGTCAGATATTCCTGCGTGAAGTCACTGAAGACTGTTAGAAGTCAGAGAGTCCTGGGTTAATTCATAGAATCCTGTGTGAACTCACATTCCTGTGTGAAGTCACAGAGTCCTCTATGAAGTCACAAAGTCCTGTGTGAGGTTACTGTGTCTTGTTTGAAGTCGCATAATAATGTGTGAAGTCACTGCATCATATGTGATGTCACAGAGTCCTGAATGATGTCAGAGAGTCTCGTGTGAGTTCACAGAGTCCTATGTCACAATACACTGTTGAATTTGGAGTACTGTGTGATGGCTCAGAGTTCTGTGTTAAGTCTGAGTGTCCTGTGTAAAATAAGATACCTGTATGAGTTTACAGTGTCCTGTGTTAAGTCATAGAATTCTGTGTGAACTCACCTTCCTGTCTTTGAATCCTATGTGATGTCAGAGTCCTTTGTGAAGTCACAGTGTACTGTATCTAGTCGCAGATTCCTGTGTGAGGTCACAGTGTCCTATTTGAAGTCTCAGAGTGCTGTGTGAAGTCACAGAGTCCTGTATGAAGCATAGAGTCCTGTGTGAAGTAATAGAATCCTGTGTGCACTCAAATTCCTGTGTGAATTCCAGTGTTATGGGTGAAGTCATAGAGTCTATAATGGTGTCACAGAGTCCTGTGTAATGTCAAAGTTCTGTGTGAAGTCACAGAGTCCTGTGTTGTGTCATAGAGTCCTGAGTGATGTCACAGAGTCCTGTGTGAAGTGATGGAATACTGTATTAATTCACAGTGTGATTCACAGTGTGCTCTATGTCCTGTGTGATGTTAGGGAGTCCTGTGTTAAGTCACTGAGTCCTGGGTGAGGCCACAGCATCTTTTATGATGTGAGATCATCCTGTGTGATTTCTCAGTGTCCTATATGTAGTGTCAGAATACTGTGTGTTATCACAGTGTCCTGTATGAAGTCACAGGGATCTGTGTGAGGTTCCAGAATCCTGTGTAAAGTCATAGAGTCCTATAGGATGTTTCAGAATCCTGTATGATGTTACAGAGTCCTGTGTGAAGGTACAGTGTCTTTTATGATGTCAGAAAGTCTCAAAGACCTAGGTGATGTCAGAGAGTCCTTTCTGAAGTCTGAGAGTCCTGTGTGAAATCACATTCCTGTGTAATGTCACAGACACTGTGTGAAGTCATACAGTCCTTTATGCAGTCACATAGTCCTGTGTGGAGTCATCCTGTGTGAAGTCATAGAATACTGTATGAATTCACAGTGTCCTGTATGATGTCAGAGTCCTTTGTGAAGAGACCGTGTACTGTATGTAGTCACAGAATCCTGTGTGAAGTCACAGTTTCCTGTTTGAAGTCGCAGAGTCCTGTTTGAAATCCAAGAATCCTGTATGAACTCAAATTCCTTTATGATGTAACAGAGTCCTTTGTGGAGTCACATAGTCCTGTATGAAGTCAGAGAATCCTGAGTGAACTCACATTCCTTTGTGAAGTCTGAGAGTCCTGAATGGAGTCATAGAATCCTATGTGAAGTCATAGAGTCTTGTGTGAGGTAACAGAGTTCTTTGTGAGGGCACAGTGTCCTGTTGAAGGCAGAGTCCTGTGTGATGTCATAGAGCCCTGTGTTAAGTCACAGTGTCCTGTGAGAAGTCACAGATTCCTGTGTGAAATCACAGATACCTGTGTGAGGTTACAGTGTCCTGTGTGAACTCACAGAGGATTTTATGATGTCAGAGAATCCTGTGTGATGTCTCACAGTCCTGTGTAAGTCCTGTGTCATGGCTCAGATTCCTGTGTAAAGTCACAGATCTCTGTGTGATGTCACAGAGTCCTGTATGATGTCACAGATACTTGTGTGATGTCACAGAGTCCTGTGTGAATTCACAGTGTCCTGTTGAATTCAGAGTCCTGCGTGAAGTCACAGAGTCCTTTATGAAGTCACAGAGTCCTGTGTACAGTCACAGTGCCATGTGTAAATTCAGAGAGTTTTTTATACTTTTAGAGAATCCTGGGTGATGTCTCAAACTCTTGTTTGAGGTCACAGATTCCTTGTGGAATCATAGAGTACTGTGTGGAGTCATAGAGTCCTGTGTGAGTCATAGAATCATGTGTGAAGTAACAGAGTCCTGTGTGAAGTCACACATACCTGTATGAGTTTACAATGTCCTGTGTGAAGTCATAGTGTCCTGTGCAAAATCACAGTGTCCTGTGTGAAGTCACAGAATCTTATGTGATATCAGAGAGTACTGTGTGATGTCACAGAGACTTGTGTAAGGTCACTGAATCATGAATGGTGTCACTGCGACCTGTGTGAAGTCAAAGAGCCCTATATGAAGACACAGAGTCATGTATGAAGTTTCAGTCCTGTCTGATGTCACAGTGTACTGTGTGATATCAAAGAGTCCTTTGTGAATTCACACAGTCCTGTGTTATGTCATAGAGTTGTGTGTGAAGTCCTAGAGTCCTATGTGATGTCACTGAGTCCTGTGTGAATTCATAGAATACTGTTTGAATTCACAGTGTCCTATGTGATGTTAGAGTCCTTTGTGATGTCACAGTGCACTGTATGTAGTCACAGATTCCTGAGTGAGGTCACAGTGTCTTGTTTGAAGTCACAGATTCCTATGTAAAGTCACAGAGTCCTGTATGAAGCATAGAGTCCTGTGCAAAGTCATAGAATCCTATGTATACTCACATTCCTGTGTGATATCACAGACTCCTGCGTGGAGTCATAGAGTTCTATGTAAAGTCACAGAATCTTGCGTGATGTCACAGAGTCCTGTATGAATTCACAGTTTCCTGAATGAAGTCACAAAGTCTTTTATGATGTAAGAGAGTCCTGTGTGATATCTCAGACTCCTGTATGATGTCACAAAATCTTGTGTCAGGTATCTTATTCCTGTATGATGTCACAGAGTCCTGTATGATGTCAAAAATTCCTGAGTCAACTAACAATCCTGTGTGTTGTCTGCAAGTGCTTGTTAGGTCACAGATTCCTGTGTGAGGTCCCAAAGTCTGGTGTGAGGTCACAGAGACATTTGTGATGTCACAGTGTCCTTTGGACATCATAGTTTTGTGTGATGTTAGAGTCCAGTGTGAAGTCACAGTGACCTGTGTGAAGTCATAGATTCATGCGTGAAGTCACTGAGTCCTGTGTTAAGTCAGAGAGTCCTGTGTGAAGGCACAGATATCTGTATGAAGTTACAGTGTCCTGTGTGAAGTCACGGTGTCCTGTTTGAAGTCACAGAGCCTTTTATGATGTCAGAGAGTCATGGGTGATGTCTCAGAGTCATGTGTGAGTTCACAGAGTCTGGTGTGAGGTAACACAATCATGTGTGAGGTTACAGAATCCTGTGTGATGTCACAGTGTCCTGTGAGAAATCACAGAGTATTTTTTTTGAAATCTGAGAGTTCTCTGTGAGGTCAGAAACTTGTATGATGTCAAAGAGTCTTCAGTGAGGTCACTGAGTCCTCTATGATGTCCCAGAGTCCTTTGTGATGTCAAAGAGCCCTGTATGAAGTCATTGGGTCCTGTTTGAACTCACATTCCTGTGTGATGTCACAGAGTCCTGTGTGGTGTCACTGTGTCCTGTTTGAAGTCACAGGTCTTTTATGTGATGTCTCCCAGTCCTGTACGATGTCATGGAGTATCGTGTGAAGTCACACAGACTTTTAAGATGTAACAGCATCCAGTATGATGTCACAGAGTCTCCTGTGAGGTCACTGAGACCTGTATGATGTCACAGAGTCCTGTGTGATGTCTCAGTGTCTTGTTTCATTTCAGAGAGTTCTGTGTGATGTCACATAGTTCTGGGTGGAGTAAGAATTCTTTGTGAAGTCAGAGAGTCCTGATTGAAATCAGAGAGTCCTTTGTGATGTCACAGTGTCCTGTTGAATTCGGAGTCTGGTGTGAAGTCAGAAAGTCCTGTGTGAAGTCACAGACTCCTATTTGAAGTCACAGAGTTCTGTTTGAGGATACAGTGTCCCGTGTGAATTCACAGATTGTTTCGGGAGGTCACAGCATCCTATGTGATGTCACAGGGTCCTGTTGATTTCGGGGTCCTGTGAGCTGTCACAGAGTCCTGTGTGCAGTCACAGTCTTCTGTGTGATGTAAAACATTTCTGTGTGAAGTCCTAGAGACCTGTGTGAGGTCACTGAGTCCTGTCTGAATTCACAGTGTCTTTTATGTAGTTACAGAGTCCTGTGTGATATCAAAGTTTCTTGTGTGAAGTCACGGTGTCGTCTGTGAGGTAACAAAGTATTTTATGATGTCAGAGAATTCTGTGTGATATTTTAGACTCTTGTATGATGTCACAGAGTCTCCTGTGAGGTCACTGTGTCCTGTATGTTGTCACAGAGTCCTGAGTGATGTTACAAAGTCCTGTATTAATTCATAGAATCCTGTGTGAACTCAAATTCCTGTGAGATGTCACAGAGTCCTGTGTGAAATCATACAGTCCTGTGTGAAGTCACAGAGTTCTGGTCTATGTCTTAGCATCTTTTGTGAAGTCTTAGAGTACTGTGTGATGTCACAGAGTCCTTTGTGAATGCATATAATACTGTATGAAGTCATAGTGCCCTGTGTGATGTCATTGTTGTTGGTGAAGTCACAGTGTTGTGCATGTAGTCACAGAGTCCTGTGTGAGTTCACTGTGTCCTGTAGGAAGTCTCAGAGTCCTGTGTGAACTCACAGATTCCTGTGTGAAGCATACAGTCCTGTGTGAGGTCATAGAATCCTTTGTGAACTCACATTCCTGTGTGATGTCACAGAGTACTGTGTGAAGTCAGAAAGTCTTTTATGATTTCAGAGAGTCATGTGTGATATCTCAGACTCTGGTATGATGTCTGAGAGTCTTGTGAGGTTGCTTATTCCTTTATGATTTCCCTGAGTCCTATGTGAAATATCAGAGTCCTGTATGAAGTCATAGAATCCTGAGTGAACTCACATTCCTGTGTGTTGTTTTATAATCCTGT
This sequence comes from Mesocricetus auratus, assembly GCF_017639785.1. Classification (NCBI taxonomy): domain Eukaryota; kingdom Metazoa; phylum Chordata; class Mammalia; order Rodentia; family Cricetidae; genus Mesocricetus; species Mesocricetus auratus. The sequence goes on from NW_024429223.1 coordinate 240,544, forward strand.
TTGTTTGGTCACAGATTCCTGTTTGAGGTCACAGATTTCTGTGTGAGGACACATAGTCCTTTTATCATGTCACAGTGTTCTGTTGAAATAAGAGTCCTGCATGATGTTAGAGAGTCCTGTGTGAAGTCACAGTGTCCTGTGTGTAGTCAGATATTACTGCATGAAATCACTGAGTTCTGTGTGAAGTCAGAGAGTCCTGTGTGAAGTCACAGATATGTGTATGAGGTTACAGTGTCCTGTGTTAATTCATAGTGTCCTGTGTGAAGTCACGTTATCCTGTGTGAAATCACAGAGCCTTTTGTGAAGTCAGAGAGTCCTGTGTGATGTCAAAGAATTCTGTGTGAGATCACATAGTGCTGTGTTAGGTCACAGAGTCCTTTGAGAGGTCACAGTGTGCTGTATGATGTCACAGATTATTTTATGATGTCAGAGAGTCTGCTGTGAGGTCAAAGTATTGTTTGAAGTCACAGAGTCCTGTGTGAAGTCTTAGATTCCCGTGTGATGTCACAGAGTACTTGTGAACTCATAGAAATCTGTATGAAGTCACAGAGTCTTGTGTGATATCAGAGTCCTTTGTGAAGTCGCAATGTCCAGTATGCTGTCACAGAGTCCTGTTTGAGGTCACAGTGTCCTGTGGGAAATCATAGATTCCTGTCTGAAGTAATTGAGTCTTGTGTGAAGATATAGAATCCTGTGTGAACTCACATTCCTGTGTGATGTCACAGAGTACTGCGTGGAATCACAGTGTCCTGTATGTAGTCACAGAGTCCTGTGTGGAGACATAGAGTCCTATGTGACGTCATAGATTCCTGTGTGATGTCACAGTGTCCTGTGTTAAATCACAGTGTCCTGTATGTAGTTACAGTGTCCTGTGTGAAGTCACAAAATATTTTATGTTGTCAGAGAGTCCTGTATGATATCTAAGACTCTAGTATGATGTCACAGAATCTTGTGTGTGGTCATTAGACATGTATGATATCACAGTGTCCTGTGAGAAGTAACAGAGATTTTGATGTCAGAGCGTACTGTTTGATGTCTCAGAGTCCTGTGGGATGTCACAATGTCCTGTTGAAATCAGAATCCTGCATGATGTCACATAGTCCTTTGTGAAGTCACAGTGTTCTGTGTGAAGTCAGATATTCCTGTGTGAAATCACAGAGTCCTGTGTGGAGCCATAGAGTCCTGTGTGTAGTCTGTTTTTTCTGTGTGAAGTCTCTGAGTCTTATGTTAAGTCTCAGAGTCCTGTTTGATGACACAGACTCCTGTCTGAAGTCAGAGTGTACTGTGTGAAATCAGAAAGTCCTGTTTGAAATCACAGAGTACTGTGTGGAGTCATAGAGTCATGTGTGGAGACATAGAGTCTTGTGTGAGGTCAGAGGTTCCTTTGTGAATTCAGTTAGGCCTGTGTGAGGTCACAGAGACCTGTTTGAGTTAACAGATTCTTGTGTAAGTTACCGAGTCCTGTAGTCCTGTGTAATATCACAGTGTCCTGAATTATGTCACAAAGAATTGTGTGAGGGCACTGAGTCCTTTGTGAACTCCCAGAGTCCTGAGTGAAATCTCAGAATCTTGTGTGGAGTCATAGAGTACTGTGTGGATTCATAGAGTCCTGTGTGGAGTCACAGAGTCCTGTGTGAGGTCACAGTGTCTTGTGTGATATCACAATGTCCTGTGTGAAATCACAGTGTTATTGTGTGATGTCATAGTGTTTCATGTGAAGACTCAGAGGCCTGTGTGAAATCACAGAGTCCTGTGTGAAGTCACAGTTTCCTCTGTGAAATCCCTGAGTGTTGTGTGAGGTCTCAGAGTTCTGTGTGAGGTCATAGAATTCTGTGTGAAGTACAGAGTCCTGTGCAATGTCACATAGTCTTGTATGATATCAGAGTTTCATGTGAAGACTCTGAGACTTGTGTGAAATCAGAGAGTCCTGTGTGAAGTCACAGATTCCTGTGTGAAATCACATTGTCCTGTTGAAATCAGAGTGTCCTATGTGAAGTCACAGAGCCCTGCATGAGGTCACAGTGTCTTGTGTGATGTCACAATGTCCTGTGTGAAGTCACAGAAAATTTTATGATGACAGAGTCCTTTGTGAAGTCACAGTTTCCTGTGTGATGCCACAGAGTCCTGTGTGATGTCACAGAGTACTATATGATGTCACAGTGTCCTATGTGAAGTCATACAATCCTGTGTGAAACCAGAGAATCCTGTGTGGAGTCATAGAGTCCTGTGTGAAGTAATAAAGTCCAGGTTGAAGTCACAGTGTCCTGTGTGAACTTGCAGAGTCCTGTTTGAAGTCACAGTGTCCTGTGTGAAGTCAGAGATTCCTGTTTGAAGTCACTGAGTCCGGTCTAAATTCATAGAATCCTGTGTTATGTCACAGTGTCCTGTTGATGTCAGAGGCGTTGTGAGATAACAGAGTCTTGTGTGAAGTCAGAGAGACCTGTGTGAAGTCATAGAGTCCTATGTGATGTCACAGAATCCTGGTTGAAGTCACATAGTCCTGTGTGGTGTCTTAGAGTCCTGTGTGAATTCATAAATTCTAGGTTGAAGTAACAGATATCCTCTGTGAAGTAACAGAGTCCTGTGTGAAGTCAAAGAATCCTGTGTAATGCCACAGAATTCTGTGTGTAGTCATAGAGTCCTATTTGAAGTCACAGAGTACTGTGTGTAGTCATAGAGTCATGTGTTGAGTCTTACAGACCTGTGTGAAGTCAGAGGGTCCTGTTTTAAATCAGAGCATCCTGTGTGAGATCACAGAATCCTGTGTGATGTCACAGACTCCAGTATGATGTCTCAGAGTCTTGTGTGTGGTCACTGATTCCTGCGAGATGTCACAGAGTCCTCTGTGAAGTCAGAGAGTCCTGTGTAGAATCCTGTGTGCATTAAGAGAATCGTGTTTGAACTCACAGATTACTGTGTGGAGTCATAGAGTGATGTGTGGATGTATAAAGTTCTGTGTGTAGTCATAGATTACTGTGTGAAGTCAGAGAGTCCTGTTTGAATTCACAGAGTCCTGTGTGAAGTTACAGTGTCCTGAGTTAAGTCACAGAATCCCGTGTGAAGTCAGAGATTCCTGTGTGAAGTCACAGATATATTTATGAGTTTACAGTATCCTTGGTGAAGTCAAAGTGGCCTGTATGAAGTAACAGTTTCCTGTGTGATGTCAGAGCCTTTTATGAAATCAGAGAGTTCTGTGTGAGATCACAGAGTCCTGTATGAAGTCATAGATTCCTGTGTGAAGTCACAGTTTCCTGTGTGAAATCAGAGTCCTTTGTGAAGTCACCGTGTCCTGTATGTAATCACAGTGTCCTGGGTGAGGTCACAGTGTCCTATATGAAATTGCAGAGTCCAATGTGAGTTCACAGTGTCCTGTATGAAGTCATAGAATTCTCTGTGAACTCACATTCCTGTTTGATTTCACAGAGTCTGGTGTGAAGTCACCGAGTCGTTTGTGAAATCAAGGAGTCCTGTGTTCTATCATAGAGTGCTGTGTAGTCACAGAGTCCTGTGTTAAGTAACAGAGACTTTTATGATGTCAGTGCTTCCTGTGTGATGTACCAGTGTCCTCTTAAAGTTAGAGTCCTGTGTTATGTCACAGAGTCCTGTATGAAGTTCAAGTGTCATGTTTGAAGTCAGAACATGCAGTGTGACGTCACAGAGACCTGTGTGGTGTCAGAGTCCTGTGTGAAGCCGTAGAGCCCTTTGTAAAGTCAGAGTGTACTGTTTGAAATCACAGAGTCCTGTGTGATGTTATAGTGTCCTGTGTGAATTCGCAGTATGTTGTGGGATGTCACAGTGTTCTGTGTGATACCAAAGAGTCCTGTGTGAAGTCATAGAGTCCTGTGTGAATTCACAGAATCCTGTGTTGTGTCGTAGAGTCCTGTGTGAAGTCTTAGAGTACTGTGTGAAGTCACAGAGTCCTGTGTAGAGTCATAGAATCCTGTGTGAAATCATAGAGTCCTATCTGATATCACAGAGTCCTGTGTGAAGTTCAGTGTCCTCTAGGTTGTCAAAGAGTACTGTGTGAAGTCAGTGTCTCGTGTGAAGTCATAGGGTCCTGTGTGAAGTAACATGGACCTGTGTGAAGTCACAGAGTCTTTTATGAAATCAGAGAGTTCTGTTTGAGCTCACAGAATCCTGTGTGAGGTCAAAGAGTCTCGTCTGGTGTCACAGAGTCCTGTGTGATATCCCAGTGTTCTGTTGAGGTCAGAGTCCTGTGTGATATCACAGAGTCCTTTGTGAAGTCACAGAGTCCTGTGTGGTGTCATAGAGTCCTATGTGAAGTCATAGAGTCCTGTGTGATGTTACAGTGTCCAGTGTGAGGTTACAGAGTCTTGAGTGAAGTCACAGTGTCCTTTGTGAGTCTTTCATGAAATCAGAGCATTCTATGTGATGTCACAGAGTCTTATATGAGGACACTGAGTCATGTATGATGTCACAGAGTCCTCTGTGAAGTCACAGCCTTGTGTGAAGTCATCATGTCCTGTATGCTGTCACAGAGTTCTGTGTGAGTTCAGTGTGTCTTGAGTGAAGTCACAGTATCTAATGTGAAGTCACAGAGTCAGTTATGATATCAGAGCATCCTGTGTGATTTCCAAGAGTCCTTTATGATGTCTCAATGTCCTGTTGAATCAGAGTCCTGTGTGATGACAGAGTCCTGTGTGAAGACCCAGTGTCTTGTTTGAAGTCAGTGCATCCATTGTTATGTCACAGAGTCCTGTGTGGAATCAGATTCATGTGTGAAGTCAGAAAGTCCTGTGTGAAGTCAGATATACCTGTATGAACTCACAGAATAATGTATGAGGTTACAGTGTCCTGTGTGAAGTCGCAGAATTTTGTGCGATGTCACTGAGTCCTGTATGATGTCACACAGTCTCATGTGAAGTCACAGAATGATGTGTGATGTCACAGTGTCCTCTTGAATTCAGAGTCCTCTGTGATGTCACAGAGTCCTGTGTGAAGTCAGAGAATATTGTGTGGAGTCATAGAGTCCTGTGTGACTACAGAGGGTCCTGTGTGATGTCACAGGATCTTTTATGATGTCAGAGAGTCCTGTGTGATGTCCCAGTGTCTTGTAAGTAGTCACAAAATCCTATGTGATGGCACAGTGTCCTGCATGATGTCACAGAGTCTTTTATGATGTCAGAGAGTCTTCTGTGATGTCTCAAATTCCTATGTGAGGTCATTGAATCCTGTGTGATGTCATAGAATACTGAGTGGAGTCATATAGTCCTGCGTGAGTCATAGATTCCTGTGTGATGTCTCAGAGCCATGTGCAAAGTTAGAGTCCTGCGTGAAGTCACAGATACCTGTATGAGTTTACAGTGTCCTGTGTGAAGTCACAGTTTACTGTGTAAAGTCACAGAGTCTTTTATGAAATCAGAGATTTCTGTGGGATGTCACAGAGCCTTGTGTGAGGTCACTGAATCCTGTATGATATTACAGTGTCCTCTATGAAGTCATAGTCCTGTGTGAAGTCACTGTGTCATATGTGATGTCAAACAGTCTTGTGTGAAGTCATAGAGTCCTGTGTGAAGTCACAGAGTCCTGTGTTATGTCATAGAGTTCTTTGTGAATTCTTGGAGTCCTGAGTGATGTTATAGAGTTCTGTGTGAATTCTTAGAGTCCTGTGTGAAGTCAGAGATTCTTGTGTGAAGTCTCAGAGTCATAGTGTAGTGTGTTGTGTCATACAGTCCTGTGTGGAATGATAGAGTCCTGTGCAATGTCACAGATACTTGTATGAGTTTACAATGTTATTGTGTCCTGTGTGAAGTCACAGTGTCCTGTGTGAAATCACAGAGTCTTTTATGAAATCAGAGTGTTCTGTGTGAGGTCGCAAAGTCCTGTGTCATGTCACAGAGTTCTGTATGATGACACAGTGTCTCATGTGAGGTCAGAGATTCCTCTGTGATGTCACAGTGTATTGTTGAAATCAGAGTCCTGTGTTATGTAACAGCCCTGTGTGAAGTCACAGAGTCCTGTATGAAGTCACAGAGCCTGTGTACATTTTAGTGTCCTATGTGAAGTCACAGAGTGTTTTTGATGTCAGAGAAACCTTTGTGATTTTTCATAGAGGACATAGAGTTCTTTATGAGGTATTAGAGTCCTGTGTGAGTCATAGATTTGTTTGTGAAGTTACAGTTATCTGTATGAGTTTACAATGTACTGTATGAAGTCATAGTGTCCTGTGTGAAGTCACAGAGATTTTTATGAAATCAGAGTGTTCTCTGTGATGTCACAGAATCTTGTGTGAGAACAGTAAGTCCTGTATGATGTCAGAGAGTCCTCTGTGAAGTCACTGTCCAGCGTGATGTCCAAGAGTCCTGTATGAAGCCATAGATTCCTGTGTGAAATCACAGAGTCCTGTGTTGTGTCATAGAGGCCTGTGTGAAATCTTTAAGTCCTATGTGATGTCACAGAGTCCTGTGGGGATTCAGTGTCCTGTGTGAAGTCAGAGACTCCTGTGTGAAATCAGAGAGACCTATTGGAAGTCACCGAGTCCTGTGTGAGTTTACACTGACCTGTGTGTAGTCAAAGAATGTTGTGGGATGTCACAGCATTCTATGTGATAATACAGAGTGCTGTATGCTATCACAGTGTCCTTTTGGATTCGAGTCCTGTGTGATGTCACAGAGCCCTGTGTGATGTCATAGAGTTCTGTGTGGAGTCATAGCGTCATGTGTGACTGATAGATTTCTGTGTGAAGTTACAGATACGTGTATAAGTTTATGGTGTCCTGTGTGAAGTCAAAGTGTTATGTGTGAAGTTACAGATACGTGTATAAGTTTATGGTGTCCTGTGTGAAGTCAAAGTGTTATGTGTGAAGTTACAGTGTCCTGTGTGATGTCACAGATTCCTTCATGAAATCAGAGCTTTCTGTGTGAGGTCACAGTGTGTTGTATGATGTCACAGAGTCTCCAGTGAAGTCACTGGGTCCTGTATGATGTCACAGATTCCTGTGTGAATTTACAGAGTCCTATGTTGTGTCATAGAGTCCTGTGTGAATTCACAGAGTACTGTTGAAGTCATACAGTCCTGTGTGAAGTCATAGAGTCCTGGGTGATATCACAGTGTCCTGTATGTTGTCAAAGAGTTCTGTGTGAAGTCACAGTGTCTCATCTGAAGTTATAGATTCCTGTGTGAAGTTACATTGACCTTGTGAAATCAGAGTCTGTTATGAAATCAGAGAGTTCTGTTTGAGCTCACAGATTCCTGTATGAGGTCAAAGAGTCTCTTCTGATGTCACAGAGTCCTGTGTGGAGTCATAGAGGCCTGTGTGATGTCACAGATTCTTTTATGATGTCACAGAGTCTCATGTGAGGTCCAAGTGTCCTTTGTGATGTCACAGAATCCTGTTGAATTCAGAGTCCTGTGTGATGTCACAGAGTCCTCTTTGAAGTCACAGAGTCCTGTGTGAAGTCAGAGAATCTTGTGTGGATTCATAGAGTCCTGTGTGAAGTCACTGAGTCCTGTGTGAGGTCACATCATCTTTTATGATGTCAGGGAGTCCTTTGTGATGGCTAAGTATCCTGAATGGAGTCACAGAATCCTGTGTGATGACACAGTGTCCTGTATGAAGTCACAAAGTCATGTGTAGAATCCTGTGTGAAATTATAGAATCCAATGTCACGTCACAGAGTCCTGTGTGGTGTCACTGTGTCTTATATGTTTTCTCGGAGTTATGTGTGAGGTCACAGTGTCTTGTGTAAAGTCACAGTGTCCTGTGTGAAGTCACAAAACCTTTTATGATGTTAGAGAGTCCTTAATGATGTTACAGAGTCTCGAAAGATGTCACAGTGTCCTGTGTGATGTTCCAGAGTCCTGTGGAAGTCAGAGTCCTGTTAATGTCACAGAGTCCTATGTGAAGACATAGTGTCTTGTTTGAAGTCAGAGATTCCAGTGTGATGTCAGAGGTCCTGTGTGGAGTGAGAGTCCTGTGTGAAGTCAGATAGTCTTGGGTGGAGACATAGAGTCCTGTATAGAGTAATAGAGTCCTGTGTGACATCAGAGAGTACTGTGTGAAATCAATGAGTCCTTTGTGAAGCCACAGCAACTTTTATGATGTCAGAGATTCCTGTGTTATGTCTCAGTTTCCTGTGTGTAGTCATTGAAACCTGTGTGATGTCACAGTGTCCTGTATGAGGTCAGAGAGTCCTGTGTGAGGTCATAGTGTCCTGTGTAAAGTCATGTGTCCTGTGTTAAATCACAGTGTCCTGTGAGAACACACAGAGTCTTTTATGATGTCAGAGAGTCCTGTGTGATGTCTCAGATTCCTGGGTGAAGTGAAAGAGTCTTGTATGAGGTCACGGATTCCTGTGTGACATCACAGAGAACTGTGTGATATCACAGAGTCCTGTGTGATGTCACAGTGTCCTGTTGAAATCAGTTTCCTGCATGATGTCACAGAGTCCTGAGTGAAGTCATAGAAATCTGTATGAAGTCACATAGTCCTGTGTGCAGTCAAAGTGTCCTCTGTGAAATCACAGATTATTTTATGATGTCCTAGATTCTTGTATAATGTCTCAAAATCCTGTGTGAGTTCACAGAGTCCTGTGTGAAGTCCTAGAATAGTGTATAAAGTCACAGCGTCCTATGTGATGTCAGAGTATTTTGAATTCAGAGTGTACTGTATGTAGTCAGAGTCTTTTGTAAGTCACAGAGTCCTGTATGAAGTCACAGAGTCCTGTGTGAACTCAAAGAGTCCATAGATTCCTGTGTGAAGTCATAGAATCCTGTGTGAACTCACATTCCTGTGTGATGTCACAGAGTCCTGTGTGGAGTCATAGATTCCTATGTGAAGTCACAGTGTCCTGTGTGAACTCACAGAGTTCTTTAAGATGTCAGAGAGTCCCGTTTGATGTGTCATATTCCTGCCTGAAGTGACAGAATCCTGTGTGAGATCACAGATTCCTGTGTGAAGTCGCAGAGCACTGTATAAAGATGCAGAGTCTGAGTGAATTTACAGCCCTGTGTGAAGTCACAGTGTCCTATGTTATGTCTAATTGTACTATGTGAAGTCATAGAGTCCTGTGTGAAGTTACAGAGTCTTGTATTATATCACAGAATCCTGTGTGAAGTCATAGAACCCTGTATGAAGTCACAGAGTCATGTCTGATTTCACAGAGTCCTGTTTGATGTCACAGAATCCTGTGTGAGGTCACAGTGTCCTGTGTGACATCACAGAGTCTTTTGTGATGTCAGAGTGTCCTCCATGAAGTCTCAAAGTCCTGTGTGAGGTGATTGAGTCTTGTTTTAATTCGGAGAATGTTGTGGGATGTCACTGCATTCTATGTGAGGTCAAAGAGTCCTGTGTCAAGTCACAGAGTCCGGTGTGAAGTCAGAGCATCTTGTGTGGAGTCATAGAGTCCTGTGTGGAGTAATAGAGACCTGTGATATCATAGAGACCTGTGTGAAGTCACTGACTCCTGGGTGAGGTCACGACATTTTTTTATGATGTCAGAGAGTCTTGTATGATGTCTCAGTATCTTGTATGATGTCACAGCGTCTCGTGTGATGTCACATAATCCTCTGTGATGTCCCAGTATCTTGTTGAAATTAGAGTCCCAAGTGATGTCAAATTGTTCTGTGTGAAGACCCAGTGTCTTGTCTGAAATCAGAGAGTCCTGTGTGATGCCACAGAGTCCTGTGTGGAATCAGAGTCCTGTGTGAAGTCACATTTTCCTGTATGAAGAAACAGAGTCTTTCATAAAATCAGAGAGTACTTTGTGATGTCACAGAATCCTGTGTGATGTCACAGAGTCCTGTGTGAAGTCACAGTGTCCTGTATGTTGTCACAGAGTTCTGTGTGAATTCACAGTGTCTTGTGTAAAGTCACAGTGTCATATGTGAAGTCACTGAGCCTTTATCCATGTCAGAGAGTCCAGTTTGGTATCTCAGAATCCTTTGTGAATTCCCAGAATCCTGTATGAATTAGTAGAATCCTGTGTCAACCAGCATTCCTCTGTAATGTCACAGTGTCATGTACGTACTCAGAGTCCTACTTGGGGTGAGAGAGTTTTGTGTGAAGTAAGAGAATCTTGTGTAAAGTCACAGAGTCCTGTGTGATCACAGTGTCCTGTGTGAAGTTACAGAGAAGTTTATGATGTTAGAGCATCCTGTGTGATGTCTCAGAGTCTGGTATCATGTCAGAGAGACACGTGTGATGTCAGAGAGTATTGTGTGATGTCTCAGATTTCTGTGTGAGGTCACAGTGTCCTGTATGTTATCACAGAGTTCTGTGTGAGATCACAGTTTCTTGTGTGATGTCACAGAATCCTGTGTGAGGTCATAGAGTCTTTTATGATATTAGAGTGCCCTGTGTGATATCTCAGAGTCCTGTAAGATTTCAGAGAGTCTCGTGTGATGTCACAGAATCCTGTGTGATGTCCCAGTGTCCTGTTAAAGTAAGAGGCCTATGTGATGTCACAGAGACCTGTGTGAAGAACCACTGTCCTGTTGGAAGTCAGAGAGTCCTGTGTGATGTCTCACCATCCTGTGTGATGTCACAGAGTCTCGAGTGATGTCACAGGTCCTGTGTAGCATCTCAGTGTCCCGTTGAAGTCAGAGTCCTGTGTGATGTCACAGAGTCCTGTGTGAAGACCCAGTGTCTTATTTGTAGTCAGAGAGTCCAGTGTGATGTCACAGGTACCGTGTGGAGTCAGAGTCCTGTGTGAAGTCAGAGATTCCTGTTTGAAATTACAGAGTCCTGTGTGAAGTTACAGTGTCCTGTGTGAAGTGGCAGAATGTTGTGGTATGTCACTGCATCCTATGTGATGTCAAGGAGTCCTGTATGATGTCACAGAGTATCATGGTAGGTCACAGAGACCGATGTGATGTTATAGTGTCCTGTTGATTTCAAAGTCCTGTGTGAAGTCAAAGAATCCTGTGTGGAGTAATAGTTTTCTGTGTGACATCAGAGAGACCTGTGTGAAGTCACAGAGCCCTGTGTGATGTCACAGTGTCCTGTTGAAATTAGTGTCCTTTGTGATGTCACAGAGTCCTGTGTGAAGTCACTGTTTCCTGTATGCAGTCACAGAATCTTGTGTGAGGTCACAGTTTTTTGTGTGAAGTCACAGTGTCCTGTGTGAAGTTAGAGAGTCTTTGATCATGTCAGCGAGTCTGTGTGATGTCTCGAGTCCTGTGTGATGTCACAGAGTCTCGAGTGATGTCACAGATTCCTGTGTGATGTCCCAGTGTCCTGTTGAAGTCAGATTTCTGTGTGATATAACAGAGTCCTGTGTGAAGACCCAGTGTCTTATTTGAAGTCAGAGAGTCCAGTGTGACATCACAGGACCTGTGTGAAGTCAGTGTCCTCTCTGAAGTCAGAGAGTCCTCTATGAAGTCACAATGTTCTGTGTGAAATCAGAATCTTATATGAAATCAGAGAGCTCTGTGTGATCTCAAAGAGTCTTGCATGAGGTCACTGAGTCCTGTATGATATCACAGATTCCTGAGTGAAGCCACAGAGACCTGTGATGTTTCTGAGTCATGTGTGAGTTCATAGAGTCCAGTGTGAGGTCACAGAATCCTGTGTGATATTACAGTGTCCTGTTGAAGTCAGAGTCGTGCATGATGACACATAATCCTGTGTCAAGTTGGAGATTCCTGTGTGAAGTCAAAATCCAGTGTGAAGTCAGAAATGCCTGTTTGAAGTCACAGAGTTCTGTGTGAGGTTACAGAGTCCTGGGTGAATTCACAGAATGTTGTGAGATGCCACAGCATCCTATGTGATGTCACAGAGTCCTGTGTGGAGTCTTTGAGTCCTGTGTTAACTCATAGAGTCCTGTGTGATGTCACAGAATCCTGTGTGAAGTCACAGAGTCTTTTATCATGTCAGCGAGTCCTGTGTGCTGTCACAGATTCTCGAGTGATGTCACAGAGTCCTGTGAGATGTCCCAGTGTCATGTTGAAGTCAGAGTCCTGTGTGATATCACAGAGTCCTGTGTGAAGACCCAGTGTCTTATTTGAAGTCAGAGAGTCCAGTGTGACATCACAGGTCCTGTGTGGAGTCAGTGTCCTGTGTGAAGTCAGAGAGTCCTTTGTGAAATCACAATGTCCTGTGTGAAGTCAAAATCTTTTATGAAACCAGAGAGTTCTGGGTGATCTCACAGAGTGTTGTGTGAGGTCACTGCGACCTGTATGATGTCACAGATTCCTGAATGAAGCCATAGAGACCTGTGTGAAGACACAGAGTCCTGTATGAAGTTACAGTCCTGTGTGAAGTCATATAATACTGTATGAAGTCTCAGTGTGAGTCCCGTGTGAGATCACAGTGTCCTGTATGATGTTGCAGAGTCCTCTATGAAGTCACAGTGTCCTGAATGAAGCATAGAGTCCTGTGTGAAGTCATAGCATCCTGTGTGAACTCACATTCCTGTGTGATGTTAAAGAGTTCTGTACAGAGTCATACAGTCCTATGTGAAGTCACAGATACCTGTATGAGTTTACAGTATCCTGTGTGATGTCACAGTATCCTGTATGAAAACACAGTGTCCTGTGTGACGTCACAGATCCTTTATGATGTAAAAGAAGCCTGTGTGATATCACAGAGTCCTGTGTGAGGTCACTGAGTCCTGTGTTAGTTTGCAGAGTTCTGTGCGAGGTCACAGTTTCCTGTGTGAAATCCCAGATTCTTTTGTGATGTCACAGAGTCCTGTGTGATGTTTCTAAGTCATGTGTGAGTTCAGAGTCCAGTGTGAGGTCACAGAATCCTGTGTGAGATCACTGAATCCTTTGTGATGTGAGACTGTCCTGTTGAAGTCTGAGTCCTGCATGATGTCACATAATCCTGTGTCATGTAGAAGATTCCTGGGGGAAGTCAGAGTCTGTTGTGGAGTCATAGAGTCCTGTGTGAAGACACAGATAACTGTATGAGTTTACACTGTTCTGGGTGAAGTTATACTGTCCTGTGTGAACTCATAGTGTCCTGAATGTAGTAACAGTGTCCTGTGTGAGGTCACAATTTCTTGTGTGAAGTCACAGTGTCCTAACTGAAGTCACAAAGTCTTATAGGATGTCAGAGAATCCTGTTGGATATCTCAGACTCCTGTATCATGTCACAGAGTCTTGTGTGAGGTCAGTGCATCCTGTACGATGTCAAAGGGTCCTGTGTGAAGTCGCAGAGTTGTGTATGAAGTCAAAGAATCCTGAGTCAACTGACATTCCAGTGTGTTGTCTGAGAGTCCTGTGTGAGGTCACAGAGTCTTTTGTGAGGTCACAGAATCTTTTGTGATATCAGGAGTGTCCTGTTGATGTCCGAGTCCTTCATGATGTCAGAGAGTATTCTGTGAAGACACAGTGTCCTGTGTGAAGTCAGAGATTCCTGCGTGAAATCAGAGTCCTGTGTGAAGTCACAGATATCTGAAGTCATAGAGTCCTGTATGAAATCAATGTGTCCTGTGTGAAGTCACAGAGCCTTTTATGATGTCAAAGAGTCCTGTGTGATGTTTCAGAGTCCTGTGTGATGTCAAAGAGCCCTGTGTTAGGTCACAGAGTTCTGCGTGAGATCACAGTGTCCGGTGTGAAGACACAGATTCTTTAACGATGTCAGACAGTCCTGTTTGACATCTCAGAGGCATGTTTGAGGTCACAGAGTCCAGTGTGAGGTCACAGAGTCCTGTGTGAGTTCACAGAACCTGTGTGATGTCACAGTGTCCTGTTGAAGTCAGAGTCCTGCATGATGTTACATAATCCTGTGTCAAGTAGGAGATTCCTATGTGAAGTCACAGTGTGTGGATAGGAGACATAGAGTAGTGTGTGGTGTCATAGAGTGCTCGGTGAAATTATAGAGACCTGTGTGAAATTAGATATTCCTGTTTGAACTCACAGAGTTCTGTATGAAGTAACAGAATTCTTTCTGAAGCCAAAGTGTCCTGTATGTTGGCACAGAGTCCAGCGTGAGGTCACAGAATCCTGTGTGATGTCACAGTGTCCTATTGAAGTCAGAGTCCTGCGTAATGTCACATAATCCTGTGTGAAGTAGGAGATTCCTATGTGAAGTCACAGAGTCCTGTGTTAAGTCAAAGATACATGTATGAGTTTACAGTGTTCTTTGTGAAAGCATAGTATCTGGTGTGAAGTCATAGTGTCCTGTATGAAATAATAGAGCATTTTATGAGATCAGAGTGTTCTGTGGGAGGTCTCAGAATCTTGTGTGATGTCAAAGTACTATGTGAAGTAAGAGACTCCTGTGTTGTGTCTCAGAATCATAGGTGAAGTCTTAGAGTCCTGTGTGATGTCACAGAGTCCTGTGTGAAGAGATAGAATATGGTATGAATTCACAGTGTCCTTTGTTATGTCTCAGAGTCCTGTGTGAGGTCACAGTGTCCTGTTTGATTTCGCAGAGTCCTGTGTGAATCACAGAATCCTGTATGGAGTCATAGAGTCCTGTGTGAATTCATAAAATCCTGTGTGAACTCACATTCCTGTGTGATGTCACAGAGTACTGTGTGGAATTATAGAGTACTGTGTGAGTTCAGAGTTTCTTATGCAAAGTCTCAGTGGCCTGTGTGAAGTTATAAAGTATTTTATGATGATAGAAATTCCTGTGTTATGTCTGAGACTCCTATATGTTGTCAAAGAGTTCTGTGTGAGGTCACAGAGTCCTGTATGATGTGCCAGAGTCTCTTGTGAAGTCAGAGTGTCCTGAATGAAGTCACATATTCTTTTATGATGTCAGAGCATCCTGTGTGAAATCACAGAGTCCTATATGATGTCACAGTGCCTTTTGTGAAGTCTCAGTGTCATGTGTGATGTCTCAGAGTCTTTTATGATGTCAGATTATCCTGTGTGATGTCTCAATGTGCTTTATGATGTCTGAGAGTCTCATGTGAAGTCACAGTTTCCTTTGTGAAGTCAGAGAGTCTTTTATGTAGTCAGAGTGTTCTGTGTGATGTCTCACAGTCATGTATGATGTCACGTTGTATTGTGTGATGTCACAGGGTCCTGTGTGAAGTCACAATGTCATGTGTGATGTTATAGAGTCTTTTATGATGTCACAGAGTCCTGTGTTTTGTCACAGGGTCCTGGATTAAGTCATAGAATACTGTGTGAAGTCACAGATTATGTTGTGAACTCACATACCTGTGTGATGTCACAGAGTCCTGTGTGGAATCATAGAGTCCTATGCAAATTCACAGTGTCCTGTATGGTGTCACAGAGTAACATGTGATGTCACAGAGTCCTGTGTGAATTCACACTGTACTGTTGAATTCAAAGTCCTGTGTGATGTCACAGTGTCTGGTGTGAAGACCCAATGTCTTGTTTGAAGTCAGAGAGTCCAGTGTGACATCCCACTGTCCTCTGTGAAGTCAGAGAATACTGTGTGAATTCAAAAGGTCCAGTTTGAAGTCACAGAGTGTGTGAGGTTACAGTGTGCTGTGTGAAGTCGCAGAGTATTGTGGGTTGTATCAGCATCCAAAGTGATGTCACAGAGTCCTGTATGATGTCACAGAATCTCAATTGATGTCACAGAGTCCTGTGTGATGTTACAGTATCCTGTTGAATTTGGAGAACTGTGGGATGTCACAGAGACCTGCTTGAAGTTACAGTGTCCTGTGTGAAGTCACAGAATATTGTTGAATTACACAGCATCCTAAGTGATGTCACAGAGTCCTGTATGTTATCAGAGAGTCTTGTGTGAAGTCACAGGGTCCTGTGTGATGTCCCATTGTCCTGTTGAAATCAGAGACCTGTGTGATGTCACAGAACCTGTGGGAAGTCGCAGAATCCTGTATGATGTCACAGATGCTCATGCGATGTCTCAAAGTCTTGTGTAAGGACATAGAATCTCCTGTGAGTTCACTGAGTCCTCTATTATATTATAGAGTCCTATGTGATGTCACAGAGCCCTGTATGATGTCATAGAATCCCATGTGAACTCACATACCTGTGTGAAGTCCCAGTGTCCTGTGTGATGTCACAGTCTTTTATGATGTCAGAGCATCCTTTGAGATGTCTCAGTGTCCTGTATGATGTCACAGTGTCTTGTGTGAAGTCATAGTGTCCTCTGTGAAGTCATAGATTCCTGGGTGATGTCACAGTGTCCTGTATGAAATCACAGATTCCTTTGTGATGTCACATTGTCCTGTGTGAAGTCCTGTGTCCTGTGTGAAATAACAGTGTCCTGTTTCAACTCACAGAGTCTTTTATGATGTCAGAGATTCCTGTGCAATGTCTCAGATTACTGGGTGAAGTCACAGAGTCCTGTGTGATGTCCAAGTGTCCTGTTGAAATCAGAGTCCTGCGTGATGTAACAGAACCTGTGTGAAGACCTGCGTGATGTAACAGAACCTGTGTGAAGTCACAGATGCTCATGTGATGTCTCAAAATCCTGTGAGATTTTTGAGTCCTCTGTGGTGTCACACAGTCCTGTGTGAAGTCCCAGTGTCCTGTGTGATGCCACATAGACTTTTATGATGTCAGAGCATCCTGTGAGATGTCTCAGTGTCCTGTATGATGTCACAGTGTCTTATGTGAAGTCACCGGATCCTGGGTGAAGTCACAGTGTCCTGTTGCATTCGGAATGTTGTGTGATGTCACAGAGTCCAGTGTGAAGTCATAGAGTCTTGTGTGAAGTCAGAGAGATATGTGTGGAGTCATATAGTCCTGTGTGGAATAATACAGTCCTGTTTGACATCAGAGATTACTGTGTGAGGTCAAAACAGCTATTATGATGTCACAGAGTCCTATGTGACGTCTCAGTGTCCTGTATGCAGTCACAGAATCCTGTGTGATGCCACAGTATGAAGTCATAAAGCCCCGTGTGTGTTCACAGTATCCTGTGTGAAATTACAGAGTCTTTATGATGTTAGAGAGTCTTGTGTGATGTGTCAAAGTCCTTTGTGACATCACAAAGTGCTGGGTGGAGTCATAGAATATTGTGAGGACTCATAGAGTCCTTCATGAGTCATAGAATCCTGTGTGAAGTCACAATGTCTTGTGTGAATTCACAGAGTCTTTTATTAAATCAGAGCATTCTGTGTAATGCCACAGTGTCTTGTGTGAGGTCACTGAGTCCTGCATGATGTCACAGCATCCTTTGTGAAGTCACAGAGCCCTGTATCAAGACACAGAGTCCTGGCAGCGGTTCCGCCAGCAGCATCAAGTAAACAGGCCTGCTTCCTGGCCTGTGTTCCAGTGCCTGCAGATAGCCTGGGAACTGCACAGAGCTCCCAATCCCGGTGGGAGCCAAGCACCCCAGACTCCAGGTCTTCTCTCCCACCAACGAGACCAGGAAACCAGAGGAGGCTGGGAGTCCAGGGAAGCAGATGTTCCTCTGGCAGCATCAGGTAAACAGGCCGGCTTCCCGGCCTGTGTTCCAGTGCCTGCAGATCGCCTGGGAACTGCACGGAGCTCCCAATCCCGGCGGGAGCCAAGCACCCCAGACTCCAGGTCTTCTCTCCCACCAACGAGACCAGGAAACCAGAGGAGCCAAGGAGAGCAGGGGAGTAGCTGTTCCGGATCAGGTACAACAGGACCCAGCATAGGGTCCAGGGGACCAGGTAGGAGGCTAAGCGCCCCAGATTCCTGTTCTTCTTCTCCACCCATGGGACCAGCATTTGGACAAGGCATAGAAGAATCACCAGATTATTGGACTTGCTAGCATCCACCAAAAGGGAACTCTGGTCCCCAGAACAGTAAGGGGCTCTTTATGCACCCACTAGAAGAAGAGATGGGAAAGAAACAATACAAAAACACACTCAGCAACAGAAAAACAAATATGACACCGCCAGATTCTAGAGACTCCACACCAGCAAGACACCAACATTCCAATGCGAACGAAGCAGAAGAGAATGACCTTAAAAGCACTTTCATGAAAATGATAGAGGCCCTAAAAGAGGATATAGGGAAATCCCTCAAAGAAATGGAAGAAAAAACAAACCAAAAAATGCAAGAAATGGAAGAAAAATCAAAGCAAAAAAAATGCAAGAATTGGAAGAAGAAACAAACCAAAAAAGGCAGGAAATGGAAGAAGAAACAAAGCACAAAATGCGAGAAATGGAACAAAAAGCAAACCAAAAAATGCAAGAAATGTAAGAAAGAACAAACCAAAAAATTAATAAAAGGCAACAAATGGACGAAAAGATAAACAGAAAATTGCAAGAAGCGATGCAAACACTGAAAGGGTTGAAAACTGAATGGATTCGAAGACAGAACCCCTCCTTCTGCTGCATACAAGAAACACACCTCACCCTCAAAGACAGACATTACCTGAGAGTTAAAGGTTGGGAAACAATTTTTCAATCAAATGGACCCAAGAAACAAGCAGGGGTAGCAATCCTAATATCTAATAAACTGGACTTTAAAATAAAATCAATCAAAAGAGATGAAGGAGGTCATTACATACTCATCACAGGTGAAACCCACCAAGATGAAGTGTCTATCCTGAACATCTATGCCCCAAATACAAAGGCATCCACATTCGTTAAAGAAACTGAAATCTCATCTAAAGCCCCACACAGTTATAGTGGGAGACTTCAACACACCACTCTCACCACTAGACAGGAATACCAGACAGAAACTCAGCAAAGAAGCAAAGGGTCCAATAGAAGTAATGACCCAACAACTGGGATTGACAGATATCTATCGAATATTTTTCCACATAAAAAAGAATATACCTTCTTCTCACCACCACATGGAACCTTCTCAAAAATCGACCACATACTTGGCAACATATCAAACATCAGCAGCTACAAAAAAAATTGGAATACCTCCATGCATCTTATCAGACCACCATGCTTTAAAATTGGAATTCAACAACAACACAAATTGCAGAAAACCTACAAACTCATGGAAATTGAATAATGCTCAACTGCACCATCCCTGGGTCAAAGAGGAAATAAAAAAAGAAATTAAAAACTTCCTCGAATTCAATGAGAATGAAGACACAACATACCCAAACCTATGGGACACTTTGAAAGCAGTGCTACGGGGGAAGTTCATAGCACTAAGTGCTCACATGAAGAAACAGGAGAACAGTTATACCAGAGAATTAACCTCACAGCTGAAAGATCTAGAACACAAAGAAGCAAACTCCCCCAGGAGGAGTAGACACCATGAAATAATCAAATTGAGGGCTGAAATCAATAAAGTAGAAACCAGGAAATCAATACAAAGAATCAATGCAATGAAGAGTTGGTTCTTTGAGAAAATCAACAAGATATACAAACCTTTGTCCAAACAGCAGAGAGTGAACATGCAAATTAACAAAATCAGAAATGAAAAGGGGGACATAACAACAGACTCTGAGGAAATCCAGAGAATCATTAGGTCATACTTTGAAAATCTGTACTCCACAAAATTCAAAAATTTAAGGGAAATGGATGACTTCCTGGATAGCTATCACTTGCCAAAACTAAATCAAGAGCAGATAAGCAATTTAAATAGACCTATAACCCGTATGGAAACAGAAGCAGTCATCAAAAGTCTCCCAACCAAAAAAAGTCCAGGTCCAGATGGCCTCAGTGCAGAATTCTACCAGAAATTCAAAGAACAGCTTAAACCAATTCTTTTCAAATTGTTCCACACAGTAGAAGCAGAAGGGTCTTTTCACAAACTCTTTCTATGAGGCTTCAATAACCTTGATCCCCAAGCCACACAAAGATACAACTAATAAAGAGAACTTCAGTCCAATATCCCTCATGAACATTGATGCAAAAATACTCAATAAAATACTGGCAAATCGGATCCAAGAACACATCAAAACAATCATTCACCACGATCAAGTAGGTTTCATACCGGGGATGCAGGGATGGTTGAACATACGAAAATCCATCAAAGTAATCCACCATACAAACAAGCTGAAAAACAAAAATCACATGGTCATCTCACTAGATGCTGAAAAATCCTTTGACAAAATCCAACACCCCTTCATGATAAAGGTCTTGGAGAGATCTGGGATAACAGGGACATACTTATACATAATAGAAGCTATATACAGTAAACCAACAGCCAACATCAAACTAAATGGACAGAAACTCATCGCAATTGCTCTAAAATCAGGAACAAAACAAGGCTGTCCACTCTCTCCATACCTTTTCAACATGGTACTTGAAGTTCTAGCTATTGCCATACGACAACAAAGGGGGATCAAGGGGATACAAATTGGGAAGGAAGAGGTCAAACTTTCACTGTTTGCAGACGATATGATAGTTTACATCAATGACCCAAAGAACTCTACCAGGGAACTCTTACAGCTGATTTACACCTTCAGCAAAGTGGCAGGCTACAAGATCAACTCAAGAAAATCAGTAGCCCTACTATATACAGATGATAAAAGGGCTGAAATAGAAATCAGAGAAACATCACCCTTTACAATTGCCACGAACAACATAAAATACCTTGGGGTAATGCTAACCAAACAAGTGATAGACCTGTATCATAAGAACTTTGAATCTTTAAAGAAAGAAATTAAAGAAACCCTCAGAAAATGGAAAGATCTCCCATGCTCTTGGATAGGTAGGATCAATGTAGTAAAAATGGCAATCCTGACAAAAGCAATCTGCAGATTTCAATGCAATCCCCATTAAAATCCCAGCACAATTCTTCACAGACCTTGAAAGAACAATAATCAATCTTGTATGGAAAAACAAAAGACCCAGGATAGCCAAAACAACCCCGTTCAACAAGGCAACGTCCAGAGGCATCACCATCCCTGACCTCAAGCTCTATTATAGAGCTATAGTCCTGATAACAACTTGGTATTGGCACAAAAATAGACAGGTAGACCAATGGAATCGAATTGAAAACTCGGGTATTAACCCACACACATAGGAACATCTTATCTTTGACAAAGAAGCTAAAAATATACAATGGAATAAAGAAAGCATCTTCAAAAAATGGTGCTGGAATAACTGGTGACTGGCATGTAGAAGAATGTGGATCGATCCATGTTTATTGCCATGCACAAAACTTAAGTCCAAATGGATCAAAGACCTCAACATAAATCCAGCCACACTGAACCTCTTAGAAGACAAAGTGGGTGGTACCCTTGAACGAATTGGTACAGGAGACAGCTTCCTGAACATAACACCAGTAGCACAGACAGTGAGATCAACAATTAATAAATGGGACCTACTGAAACTGAGAAGCTTCTGTAAGGCAAAGGACACAGTCAGCAAGACAAAAAGGCAGCCCACAGAATGGTAAAAAACATTCAGTAATCCCACATCTGACAGAGGGTTGATCTCCAAAATTTACAAAGAACTCAAGAAGCAAGTCTCCAAAACATCAAAGGACCCAATTAAAAAGTGGGCTGCAGAACTAAATAGAGAGTTTTCAATTGAGGAGTCTAAAATGGCTGAGAGGCACTTGAGAAAGTGCTCACCATCCTTAGCCATCCGGGAAATGCAAATCTAAACAACTCTGAGATACCATCTCACTCCTGTCAGAATGGTTAAAATCAAAAACACCAATGACAATTTATGCTGGAGAGGATGTGGTGAAAGAGGGACACTCGTCCATTGCTGGTGGGAGTGCCAACTGGTTCAGCCTCTTTGGAGATCAGTATGGAGATTCCTCAGAAAAATGGGAATAAACCTAACACAAGACCCAGCAACTCCACTCTTAGGCATATATCCAAAAGATGCCCATTCATACAACAAAGATATCTGTTCCACTATGTTCATAGCAGCTTTATTGGTAATAGCCAGAACTTGGAAGCAACCTAGATGTCCCTCAACCGAAGAGTGGATAGAGAAAATGTGGTACATCTACACAATGGAGTACTATTCAGCAGAAAAAAGTAATGGAATCATGAGATTCGCAGGCAAATGGATGACACTAGAAGAAACCATCCTGAGTGAGGTAACCCAGTCACAAAAAGACAAACATGGCATGTACTCCCTCATATATGGATTTTAGACATAGATCTGGGGAGTACCAGCCTACAATCCTATGGCCAAAGAGTCTGTGAAACAGAAACTCCATTTAGCGGCTGATCGAAGAATAGTCAGACTCCCTTGGTTAAGTACTGAGCTGAACTCAAGAAAGCCAGTAAGAGAGAGGGAGGACTGATGATCAAAGGGATTAAGTCTGGGCTGGTTTAACCCCCAGAAACAGCTGACCAGACAAAGGTTAACTCTTGAATCCCAGGCATCAGCCTGGGAATCCAGCATGGGACTGATCAAGGCCCCCTGAATGTGGGTGTCAGTGAGAAGGCCTAGGTAATTTATTGAGCCTTGGGCAGTAGATCTGTACTCATCCGGAGTATACACATGGACTTTGGACTCCCATCCAATAATGTGTGGTGCACTCTCACCCTGAACTCTTGGGGAAGGGTCTAGGCCCTGCACTATATGAAATGACAGACTATGGACACCCCCATGGAGGGCCTCACCCTCCCTGGGGGAGTGAGGGGATAACATGGGGGGGGTCGGGGTAGGGCACGGGAGGAGGAGAGGGAAGGGGAGAGGGACCTGGAACTGACTTGTGAAGCAACCTTGTTTCTTATCTAAATTTAAACTGGAAAATAAAATAAAAAATATTATTTCTTTATTAAAAAAAGACACAGTCCTGTATGAAGTCACAGTATCCTGTGTGATTTCAAAAGGTCTTTTGTGAAGTCATAGAGTCCTGTGTGATGTCACAGTATTGAGTCAAGGCACAGTGTCATATGTTGTCACTGAGTTCTGTGTGAGGACACAGTGTCTAGTGTGAAATCAAAGTGTCCTCTGTGAAGTCACAAAGTCCTTTATGATGTTAGAGCATCCTGTGTAATGTCTCAGAGTCCTGTATGATGTCACACAGCCTAGTGTGATGTCTCAGAGTCCTGTGTGATGCCCCAGTGTCGTTTTGAAGTTATAGTCCATTGTGATGTCACATTGTCCTTTGTGAAGACACATGTCTTGTTAGAAATCAGAGAGTCCTCTGTGACTTCACAGAGGCCTGTGTGGAGTCAGAGACTCCTGTGTGAAGTTAGAGAGTCCTGTTGGAATTCAGAGAATCCTGTCTGAGGTTACATTGTCCTGTGTGAATTCACAGAATATTGTGGGGTGCCACAGCATCCTATGTGATGTTACAGAGTCCTGTATGATGCCACAGATTCTCATTTGAGATCACAGAGTCCTGTGTGATGTCACAGTGTCCTGTTGAATTTGGAGTGTTGTGTGATGTCAAAGAGTCTGGTGTGAAGTTACAGAGTCCTGTGTGATGTCATAGAGATTTGTATGGAGTCATAGAGTCATGTGTGGAATAATACAATCCTGTATGAAGTCACAGAATCCTTTGCGAGGTTACAGCATCTTTTATGATATCACAGAGTCCAGTGTGGTGTCTCAGTGTCCTATATGCAGTCACAGAATGCTGTGTGATGTCACCGTGTCCTGTATGAAGTCACAGAGCCCTGTTTGCGGTCACAGTGTAATGTGTGAAATCACAGAGTCTTTCATGATGTGACAGGGTCATTAGTGATATCTCAAAACTTGTGTGATGACACAGCGTGTTTTATGAGGTCGCAGCATCCTGTATGATGTCACAGAGCCTCTTGTGAGGTTAATGAGTCCTATATGATGTCTCAGCATCCTGTTTGATGCCACAGAGTTCTGTATGAATTCAAAGAATCCTGTGTGAATTCACATTCCTGTGTGATATCACAGAGTCCGGTGTGAAGTCATACAGTCTTTTTTGAAATCACAGAGTCCTGTGTGGAGTCATAGAGACCTGTGTGAAGTCATAGATTCATGTGTGATATCATAGAGTCTTTTGTGAAGGCATAGTGTCCTATATGCAGTCTCAGAATCCTGTGTGACGACACAGTGTCCTATATGAAGTCACAGAGCCCTATGTGATGATACAGTGTCTTGTGTGAATTCACAGTGTCCTGTGTGATGTCACAGAGTCCTTTATGAAGTCAGAGTGTACTGTGTGAAGACCCAGTGTATTGTTTGAAATCAGATGTGTGTGATGTCACAGATTCCTTTGTGGAGTCAGAATCCTGTGTGAAATCAGCGAGTCCTCTCTGAAGTCAGGAATTCCTGTTTGAAGTCACAGAGTCCTGTATGAGGATACAGTGTCCTGAGTGAAGTCGCAGAATGTTGTGGGAATTCACAGCATCTTATGTGATGTAATAGAATCCTGTATGATGTCACAGATTTTAACGTGTGATCACAGAGCCCTGTTTGATGTCACAGTGTCCTGTTGAATTCGGAGCCTTGTGTGCTTTCACAGTGTACTGTAAGATGTCACAGAATCCTGTGTGTGGTCACAGTGTCCTGTGTGAAATCACAGAGTCTTTTATGAAATCAGAGATGCTTGTGTGATGTTTCAAAGCCCTATGTGAAGTCACAGAGAGCTGCATGGAGTCATAGAGTACTGTGTGTAGTAATAGAGTCCTGCGTGGGTCATAGAATCCTGTTTGAAGTGACAGTGTCCTTTGTTAATTCAAAGAGTCTTTTATGAAATCAGAGAGTTTTGTGTAATATCTCATAGTCTTGTGTGAAGTCACAGAGCCCTGTATGAAGACACAGAGTTGTGTGTAATGTTACAGTCCTGTGTGAAGTCACAGTAAACTATGTGATGACAAATAGCCCTGTTTGAAGTCATAGAGTCCTGTGTGAAATCACAGAGTCCTGTGTTATGTCATAGAGTCCTTTGTGAAGTCTTAGAATCCTGTGTGATGTCACAGAGTCCTGTGTAAAATCATAGAATAATGTATGAAGAAACAGTGTCCTATGTGATGTCAGAGTCACTTATGAATTCACAGTGTCCTGTATGTAGTTACAGAGACCTGTGTTAGATCACAGTGTCCTGTATGAAGTCGCAGAGTCCTGTGGGAAGTCAAAGAGTCCTGTATGAAGAATAGAGTCCTGTGTGAAATCACAGAGTTCTGTGTGAAGTCATAGAATCCTGGATGAACGCACATTCCTGTGTGATGTCACAGAGTACTTTGTGATGGACCAAAGTCCTTTATGAAGTCAGAGAGTCCTGTGTGAAGTCACAGAGTCTTGTGTGGAGTCATAGAGTCCTGTGTGGGGTAAGAGAGTCCTGTGTGATATAAGAGTGTCCTGTGTGTATTCACCGAGTCATCTGTGAGGTCATAGCATCTATTATGATGTCAGAGAGTCCTGTGTGATGTCTCTGTGACCTGTATATAGACACAGAGACCTGTGTGAAATCACAGTGTCTGGTATGAGGTCCCAGATACCTGTGTGACGTCACAGTGTCCTGTGTGAACTCACAGAGTCTTTCATGATATCAGAGAGTCCTGTGTGATTTCTCAGATTCCTGGTTGAAGTCAAAGAGTCCTGTTTGAGGTCACAGATTCCTGTGTGAAATCACAGAGTCCTGTATGATATTCCAAAGTCCTTTACGATGTCACAGAGTGTCATGTGAAATCAGAGTGTCCTGTGTGAAGTTACAGAGATGTTTATGATGTTACAGCATCCTGTGTCATGTTTTAGAGTCCTTTATCATGTCACAAATTCATTTGTTAAGTCATACAGTCCTTTGTGAAATCACAGAGTCCTGTTAGATATCACAGAATCCTATGTGAAGTCACAGTGTCCTGTATGTTGACACAGATTTCTATGTGAGGTTAAAGTGTCTTGTCTGAAGTCACAGTTCCTGTGTGATGTCAAAGAGTCCTGTGTGAATTCACAGAGTCCTGTGTTATGTCATAGAGCCCTGTGTGAATTCTTATATTCCGTATGATGTCACAGAATCCTGTGTGAAGTCATAGAATAGTGTATGAAGTCACAGTGTCCTGTGTGATATCAGAGTCCTTTGTGAAGTGACATTATACTGTATGTAGTCACAGATCCGGTGTGAGGTCACAGAATCCTGTTTGAAGTCAAAGTGAAGACACAGAGCCTTTGATGATGTCAGAGTCCTGTGTGATGTCTCAGAATCTTGTATGAAGCATAGAGCCTGTTTAAAGTCATAGAATCCTGTGTGTACTCACATTCCTCTCTGATATTACAGAGTCATGTGTGAAGTCACAGAGACTTTTATGATGTCAGAGAGGCTGTGTGATATCTCAAAGTCCTGTGTGGAGACAGAGAGTCCTATGTAAAGTCATAGAATCCTGCGTGATGTCACTGAGTCCTGTGTGAATTCACAGTGTCCTGTTTGCAGTCACAGTATTCTGTGTGAGGTCAAAGTTTCATGTGTGAAGTCACGGTGTCCTGTGTGAAGTCACAACGACTTTTATGACATAAGAGAGTACAGTGTGATGTGTCCATTCACTTAGTCATGTATGATGTTACAGAATCCTGTGTGAAGTCACAGAGTCCTCTATGAAGTCATAGAATCCTGAGTCAACTCACATTCCTGTGTGATGTCTGAGAGTTCTGTATGTGGTCACAGCTTCCTGTGTGAAGTCATAGAGTCCTGTGTGAAATCACAGACTCCTGTATGAAGTCAAAGAATCCTGAGTGAACTCAAATTCCTGTGTGATGTCTAAGAGTCCTGTGTGAGTACACAGAGTCCTGTGTGATGTTACAGAGACATGTGTGAGGAAGCAGAGTCCTATGAGGTCACAGAGTTCTTTGTGATTTTACAGTGTCCGGTTGAAGTCAGAGTACTGCGTGATATCATAGAGTCCTGTGAGAAGTCACAATGTCCTGTGTGAAGACACATAGCCTTTGATTATGTCAGAGAATCCTGTGTGAAGTATCAGAATCCTGTGTGAGTTCAGAGTCCTGTGTTGGGTCACAGAGTTCTGTGTGAGTTCCCAGTGTCCTGAGTGAAGTCACAGATTTGTTTATGATGTCAGAGAGTCCTGTGTGATGTCTCAGAGTCATTTGTGATGTCACAGTTTCCTCTGTGAGGTAACAGATCATGGGTGAGTTCACAGAATCCTCTGTGATGTCATAGTGTCCTTTTGAAGTCACAGTCCTGTGTGATGTCACATAATCCTGAGTGAAGTAGGAGATTGCTGTGTGAAGTCACGAAGTCCAGTGTGGAGTCCTAGAGTAGTGTGCCGTGTCATTGAATATTGTATGAATTTATAGAGTCCTGTGTGATGTCATAGATACCTGTATGAGTTTACAGTTTCCTGGGTGAAATCATAGTTGCCAGTGTAAAGTCACAGTGTCCTGTGTGAAATCATCGTGTCTTTTATGAAATCAGAGAGTTCTGTGTGAGGTCTCACAGTCAGAGTCTTGAACAATGTCACAGAGTCTCCTGTGAGATAACTGAGTCATCTATGATGTCTCAGAATCCTATGTGATGTCAAAGAGCCCTGTATGATGTCACTGAATCTTGTGTGAACTCACATTCCTGTGTGATGTCAGAGTCCTGTGTGAAGTCATACAGTCAATTGTGAAGTCACAGATTCTTGTGTGGAGTCACAGCGTTCTGTGTGAAGTCATAGTGTCCTTTATGATGTCACAGTGTGTTGTGTGAAGTCACAGTGTCCTGTATGCTGTCACAGAGATCTGTGTGAGTTTACAGTGTCTTGAATGAAGTCACAGATTTCTGTGTGAAGTCAGAGTCTTTTATCATGTCAGATCTTTCTGTGTGATTTCATAGAGTCCTGTATGTCCTGTGTGAAGTCACAGTGTACTGTGTTAACTCACAGAGACTTTTATGATGTCAGAGAATCCTGTGTGATGTCTCAGTGTCCTGTATGTAGTCACAGAATCCTGTGTGATGTCACAGTGTCCTAGTTGAAGTCACAGAGTTCTGTGTGAAGTCACAGAGACTTTCAGGATTTCAGGAAGTCCTCTGTGATGTTTCAAAGTCCTGTGTGAGCTCACTGATTCCTGTGTGGAGTCATAGTGTAATGAGTGGAATCATAAATTCCTGTGTGAGTCTTAGAATCCTGTGTGAAATCACAGAGACCTGTGTATAGTTAGTTGGTCATGTGTGAAGTCACAATCCTGTATGATGTTGCAGATGCCTGTGTGATGTCAAAGTACTGTGTGAACTCACAGATTACTGTATTGTGTCATAGAGTCATTTGTGAAGTCTTAGAGAACTGTGTGATGTGACAGAGTCCTGTGTGACGTCACAGTGTCCTGTATGTTGTCCCAGAGTTCTGTGTGAAGTCTAACGGTCCTCTAGGAAGTCACAGAATCTTGTGAGATCTCACAGAGTCCTGTGTGATGTCACAGAGTCCTGTGTGATATTGTACAGGCCTTTATGAAGTCACAGACTTATGTGTGGGTTCATAGAATCCTGTGTGATGTCACAGATTCCTGTGTGAAGTCACAGGGTCCTGTGTGTTGTCACAGAGTTCAGTGTGAGGTCATACAGTACTTTATGAAGTCACAGAATCCTATGTGGAGTCATAGACTCCTGTGTGAAGTCATAGAGTTCTGGATGATGTCACAGAGTTCTGTGTTAGGCCACAGTGTCTTGTGTGAAATCATTGTTGTCAGTGTGAAGTCACAGTGTCCTGTGTGAAATCACCATTTTTATGAAATCAGAGAGTTCTGTATGTGGTCCCTGAGTCCTGTATGATTTAACAGAGTCTCATGTGATGTCTCAGATTTCTGTGTGATGTCACAGAATCCTGTGTGAAGAAACAGATCCTTTTATGATGTCAGAGATTCCTGTGCGATGTCTCAGATTCCTGGGTGAAAACAGAGTTCTGTTTGAGGTCACAGATTCCTATGTGAAGTCACAGAGTCCTGTGTGATGTCACAGAGTCCTGTATGATGTCACAGATTTTCTAGTGAGTTCACAGTGTCCTGTGGCATATGTGCATTGTGCTTGTGCCTAGTGCACACAGATGCCAGACAAGGGAGTCAAACCTGGAACTAGAGTTGCAGACAGTTGTGAGCTGAAGGTGGGCACTCAGAACTGAACTCAGGTTCTCTGCAAGATCCTGGGTCCATCTCTCCCGACTGTCCTTCTTGCTTTAAAAATAAATACATTTTCCCTGTGAGTAAACCTTCACATATTTAAAAGGTTTTTTAACAGTTTATGTGTTTATTTGGGGGTGTGCCTTTTCATTTGGAGGTCAGAAGACAGCTTTGGGGAGTCTGTTCTCTCCATCCCCTGTGTAGTTTCCAGTGATCAAGCAAACTCAGGACACCTATACCTGGTTGGCTGTCTCTCTGTTGCTGATCTCCACATCCTAATCACTGAATGTTAATTGTAATTAAACAGTTTAATTGTTTCTAGAGATTGGGTTGTTTTCAGTTCTTTACCTGTCATGACATTGTGGTGGGTCACCTCGCATATGTATACTTCCTTCTGTGACATTTTGTGGGGTTTCCTTCCTGTTCATGCCAGGGTTTAAACATGTTTGTTCTTTTGACCAAATTAACCCATTAGAAATCTTAACCAGTCACAGAGCCCACACACAGCATCAAATTGAATGTGCTCATTCAAGATTCAGAATATTTTCCACAAATAAAAAACAAAACAAAAACCTTTTTGGAGACATTCCTTGAGAAAAACAAGTTCAAGAGATGCTGAAATGGAAGGGAGAGTGTAGCACAATGGTAGAGTCCTCTCCACCATGCTCAAACCTGGTTTTGATCTCTCGCACCCCAAAACAAACCCAAAACAAACACTGGGGGAAGGTTCATTGATAGTGTAATGAGAAAAACTTCAGGAAGTTAAGGACAGAAAGTCATGGTGACTATCCTGTACATTACAGCATCCACAGCAGCAGCAGGCACAGACCAGGAAGCATAGAATTTCCTTAGATTTCTTACCTTACTAGATGTAACTATCAACAGTGGGGACGATAATAAAAATGACCAAATAGAGAAGCATATGACGTGCAAATAAGGAAAAGATGCTATAAGAAGATAAACTCAGCAGCTTATAGTGTGAAAAGAGTGAAGTTGGTTTCAAGTGTATGATATGTAGTCACAAAGTGTAGGGCATTGGTTGAAAAGAGAATGGGGAGAAATGGAAATGATAGTGTTTATACAAAATACAAGTACACCAAATGGATTTATATGTAAATATATATGCCCATATAGATACTACAATAAGAAGCCCTTACCCACTGTAACTCTACTCCTGCTCCCAGTCTCTGCTGCAGCATGCCTGGGTGTGGATCTGATCCATAGGCAGCAGGCCGGACCATGGTTACAATGATGAACAACTCAACAAGTCTCTGGCGCTATTTTTCCTGACTCCTGCCCAGGCAGATCCTAACCTTACACAGCAGACGGCTGTGCTGTGAGATTCTTAAAGGGATGCACCAAGAGGACTTTGACAGACCCGGTACCTGGTTTTAAATGTACAGTGATCCAACTCATCAGAAAGCTATTATTCCGAAATATTGAACTTTCTTCCTACCACATTGTCCTGTGTGCTTCACATGACAAGGTCCTAAGACACTGGAGAGCTGCACCTAGTCTTGGCAGGCACTTGTACTTCCCAGGCCAGGAGTGGAGCCTGCAGGGCATCCCTGCAGCTGGAAGCAACCTTGTTCACTGTTCACATGTGATAAGGAAATCCCACCTTTTAACAAAATCCTGCTGGCTAAATTTCTGTAAAAGGTACTTACAATTTTTCAGATTCCACTGGGAGCATACCGAGCATCCATGACGGAACTGTGTTCGGCGGTACACTTTTGCCACCTGCTGGCTAAACCTAGTTACTGCAAATAAAAATCCACAACTCAGGCCAGACTAGAAAATCGATTACAGACAGACCTGAGAGTCATCAATAAAGTAATTCAGCCTGTGAGTTCTCTAAAGCCTGGGATGCCATTGCCTTCTCTGATACCTAAAGGATGGTCTATTATAGTCATTGATCTAAAGGATTGCTTCTTCACTATATCTTTACAAAAAAAAGATGGGGAAAATTTTACCTTCACAGTGCCTAACTATAACAATTCTCAGCCAGTTAGAATGTAACCAATGGAAGGTTTTGCCACAGGGAATGCTAAACATTCCTATCTTGTCCCAATGTTTTGTTAAAAAACCTTTGGAATTCTTAAACAATTTCCACAATTCATAACTTACCATTATATGGATGATATATTGATGGCTGATTTGATATATTGTTGGCTGATTCAAAGGAAGGAATGTTGGAAATGATGTTTGAGGCATGTAAAAATTGTGTGTATTGGAGGAAAATCTTGATAGGATGATGGTCTTTGGTAGCAGCTGTGTAAGAACAGTGAAAATAACCAAATAATTATAAGGGGGAAAGCAGAAGCAGGTATAGTTTAGGCATTTTTCAATTGGAAGGTCAGATTTGTTACTGAATTCTCAGAAATTAAAAAGAAGTGGGTGAAAGCAGAGAACAAATGAGAGAAAGTATATGCGAAACAGCTATGTGAAACAATCTTTATACAACCTACATCCTGTAATATCCAGTTCTTGGGGAAGACAGAACATGATGTGGAGAAAAATGAACGAATGCTGGAGGAAAATGAGAACCATTCAGGTCACTATTTTGCTGACCCAAGGAGTGACTCTCAAACAAGCAGACTATCTCCATCTCCACAGAGGTTTGGCCACATGTAGCCTCTGCTATGCCAAGAGGCTTTGATCTACCACTTTTTTTCTAAGAAAGGGAAAATGTTTAGGAGAATATTCTAATAGTATATATCATTGAATTTAATAATCTCACCTTAAAATTTAAAAGCAAGTTAGAGATGGAAGTAAACACTACTTAATGCAACAAAGACAAAACGGGGAAGGGAGGGAGGGAGGGGATGAAGTACATCTGGGTGTCATGACCATGCCTAGAATCCTCCCTCTCCCATTAGGAGACAGGGAAATGAAGAGTTCAGAGTCACCCTAGCTACATAGCAAGTTCAAAGCCAGCATGTATTTATTGAGATTTAATGAAAACATTAGAAAATGTTTAAATTTTAAGTATTGAATAACAAAACAGGATACAAAGAATTAGGCTTCAGAAGGAGTCATACAGCAATTGTTTTAGAGTGGTCATTCTCAACCTATGGGTCACGACCCCATGGCATCAGAAATACACATTCACAGGGGTCTGCTAGAACCACAGATGTTTACATCATGATTCACAACAGCAGCAAAATTACAGTTAGAAAATAATGAAAATAATTTTATGGTTGGGGGTCACCGCAACACGAACTCTATTAAAGTTGTGTAAGGAAGGTTGAGAACCACTGATTTAGAGTGACTGAATAAAATTACAGAAGATAAGATCAGTGACATGAAAGAAGGATATCTAACACCAAAGCAAGAGTGAATGAACAACAAAACAAATGTTGACTGAAACGAACAAAATTTCAAGCAAGCTTATGGAGAAAAAGACCACACAGATAATCAATGTTGGAAAGGAAACAGTTGCCATTAGAGATTCTGAAGATACCAGATGCAGTGGGCCCCATCAGACATCCCAGTTAACATGAAAATTCAAAGTGGAAAAGTTCCAGGAAGTTGACAAAGAAGAAATAAGTCTTACTATTCTTATTTAAGATAATTTTCTTTATAAAGTTTAAGGCACAAATAGCTTTACCAAAAAGAATGGGTTATTCTGATATGCAAATTTACCCAGAAAATAAGATGCCAGCTACAACCAAACTAATATCACCTTGATAGTAAAACCAGGTAGAATCAATGTGAGGGATGAAAAGTATGGGTTTGTTACAGTTAAAACAGTGACCAAATGCAATCTATCTCAGGAATGCAGGAAAAAGTGATATCTTAGAAAATTGACCTCCTTTGCTGGAGAGTAAACATGAAAAGCCAATTGATCAATAGATGGGGGGAAAACTGATGAAATAAATACCTTTTAAAAATAACTGGATCATCTTTAAGTAAGAGAGCACTTTCAATATAAGGATGCCTAAAAATCCTGTAGTCACTATTGGGAGATCATGAGAAACAAAAGGCTGGAGAGAAAAACACCTACAATGGAGGAGGAAATCTCCCATGGCCCTGCCCCTAGATGAAGAACTAGAGACAATGGCCGCTGAGAGTGGGAGAATAGAACTTCCCCAGGGATGAGCCCTCTAACTGGCTATCCAGTATCAAGAGATAAATCCCAAAACATAAGAGCAACATTAAATGGACTCAACAGGTTGTATTTACATATCTATATATGTGTGTGTATGTGTGTGTGTATGTGTGTGTGTGTGTATGTACTTAATAATAAAGAAAAGAGTTCTTGAATTTCAGAGGGGACGGGGACATGCAAGAGTTATAGGGAGGAGAGATGGAGGTGGAAATGTTTATTAATACAGTACTAATATATAAAATTTTCCAAAAAAATTAGCACCCACCCCTGCCTGTCACTTTAGCTCTAGGGAACCCCATATCATTTTTGGGCCCCCTGAATTCCTGTGTGCTTACACACACAGTCACTCACATAACAAAATTAAATTAAAATTCTTCATAGACAAGTCAAGGATAATAATTTTTCTCATTTAAAAAATCTGATACAATACTAGAAATGTTACCACCACACAGAAAGATAAGAAAAGAACCTAACTATTGGAAAGGAGATAGATTAAGAAGAATTTTGCAGATTATGTGGTGGTACCCAGAAAACCCAATTAAAAAGTCCACTATCAGATTATTAGACCTTTGATGGGCAGTTGCTAAAATTAAGAACCAACATGTAATTGTAAATTCAAATGTTTGCTAGTTTTGTATTGAGAAGGTGATAAAACTTATAGACAGACGAAATGCTCATGACTGTAAAACCAAAAAGCTGTCAGTTCTCGCTAAATGATAGGTAGGTAGTATTCCTCCTGGATTTTACAACCTGGTTGTGAATATATGTAGCTGAGTAAATGATTAAAAATGTCAGGGCACCAATGGAAAAGAACAAAGGAGGTCTTTGGACCCTACTTCTGAGGCTGGATATTAGTGTGTTAGTGCAGGAATGGACAAACCATCCAGTCCACAGAACCATAGCAGATTTGTGTGCATATTTGTGTACATATATTGTATTCACACTGACACAGCAGGCATATTATAGACCAATAGTTCTCAACCTTCCTAATGATGCAACCCCTTAATATAGTTCCTCATGTTGTGGTGAGCCCCAACCATAAAATTATTTTACTTGCTACTTCATATCTGAAATTTTGCTATGGTTATGAATTGTCAATATCTGATGTGCAGGATATCTGATACATGACTCAAAAGGGGTTGCAACCCAGAGATTGAGAACTGATGTGCTAGGTGTACAGTAAACCTTTCCATGAAATGAGACCAACCCAAAAAAGATGGGGATAAAATTAAATCTTCCTCAACACACACAACTTAAGCATCTTGAACTTCAGGGTTTCTGAGGTACAAACTAAAGACAAAATATTTTTAAAATACACGTGAATATCTAAGAATTTAAGTTTGAAGCAGAGAGAAGTCATAAAAGATGATTATAAACTAAAATTGGCTGTGATACAAATTCTTTAGAACTTGTGTCCACCAAAAAGTCTAAAGTCCAACTACAAACATGAGAAGACGTTGGTCAGCACCATGAATGTGTAGAGTTGGGACTGGTGGTTTCTGCCTATAACCAGGAGGCTGAGGCAGGGGGATTTTAAGTTTGTGGGAGGATTAGTATGTCACTAGGGGCAAGCTTTGAGGGGTACCACCTGTCCCCCAAATTCCAAATTTATTCTCTGCTTTGTGTTGATAGTTAAAAGATGTGAGCTCTCAGCTCCCTGCACCTCCCACCATGCCTACTGCTTGTTGCCACGCATCTGTTCTGCCATTATGGACTCTTGCCTCTCTGCAACCATTAGCCAAAACATACTCTTCCAACTGCCTTTTGTAATGGCATTTTGGAACTAATACAGGGACGTAGCTGAGTGGTAGGGTGCACATGTTTAAGGCCCTTGGTTCTAAAATGTCTGGACAGACAACCTAACAGAAAAATGGGTGGAAGACTAAAGGTTATTTTTTCCCCAAAGTTAGAAGTATATAAATGACAATGGACATTAAAAACGTTTTTATTCTCTGCCAGATAAACAAGACCACAGTGACATATTTAGAATAGATAAAACTGGCAAAAATGAAGAAACCTAGTAAAATCTGATGTGACAATTGATTTATAGCCATTGTGAAAAGCCACTCATTTAAAAGATAGATATTTGAAACAAACAAGTCATTTTAAAATTTAATAATTTTTATTTTATGTGCACTGGTGTTTTTGCTATGGGTGTCAGTTCCCCTGAAACTGTAGTTACAGACAGTTGTGAGCTGCCATGTGGGTGCTGGGAACTGAAGCGTTATCCTCTGGATGAGCGGTCAGTGCTCTTAACTGCTGAGCCATCCCTCCAGCCTAGTGTAAGTCATTTTAGAAAAAGAAATGTTGGTACTAGAGATGGCTCAGAGGTTAAAGAGTACTGGCTGCTCTTCCAGAGGTCCTGAGTTCAATTCTTAGCACCACATGGTGGCTCACAACTGTCTATAATGAGATCTGGTGCCCTCTTCTGGTGTGCAGGCACAGAGGCAGACAGAACACTGTATATATAATAAATAAATAAATCTTAAAAAAACAAATGCTGCATGTGTTCTCTCCTACATAGAATTGATATTTTTAAAAAGGCCTATTTGGGACAAATGAGGGGCTTATGTGAATGGAGTGGGAGCATAAAGCATGTACATAGAAATGTCATAATGAAACCCAGTTTTTACAATTAATATATGACAATTAATGTAAAGGTAAGAAAAATGGAAATGGTTGAGTCTTTGTATATCTGTTAACAAATAATTTCACTTTCAGTTTTTGAGACAGTGTCTCACTATGTAGCCCAGGCTAGCCTGGGATTGACTTACTGTATAGCCCAGGCATTTTGAACTCATGGAAATCTTCCTGCCTTTGCCTTGCAGGTACTTAGATTATAAGTGTGGGCAACTATGTCTAGCAGCAATTCCACTTTTATGTGTATGCTCAAGAGAAATACTTGTATGACATATCCTAGAATGTATACATAAGCATGTTCTAGAAAAAAAAACAAAGGCGCTATATGTTCACATAATAGACTGTTGTGTGGTACCAAAATGTGTTTTCTCAGAATTGTTAGCTGTATATGTGTGTGTGTGTGTGTGTGTGTGTGTGTGTGTACCAATTTAAACCACCAGTGAGAAAGTAAAGTCCTTGATCAACACGCCATGTGCTCGTTCTTTCTATCACAAAACCCTGAGTGACTGAGCAGGACTGTTGAGTTAATTTTCCATTCTTTTTTTTCAGTTGACTTGGGTGAAGCTGAACTTGCTACAGGAAATCAAAAGACAAGTAAACAATGCTCTGTGTGTGTAGTATAGAGGGACTTTCATACTTGGTATATACCTTTAAGAAATATAGACTTTTGAGGAATTAGCCTTAGTGTGCACTGAGGAGTGTAATTTTCCAACTGCATTTGAAAATATTGAACAAATTATTTTTATTCTCACAAAGCGTTTTGAATAACCCAGTCTTTTTGGTCACCTATGAAAATGTTTATATTGATGTATGTCCTTTTTGGGGTTTAAGAAAATAACTGTATCTTTTCTTGGTGGCTAAATTGATCTGCTTGATGAAGGTGAAGATAGAAACCGTGTGTACAGGACACATACTCGATAAGGCTGGGCATCTATTGCCCATTTATGTAATTACTTGTGTCACTAAGGACAAAGGTTCTTAAAGACCAGAGGTAAAGTAGAAACAGTTCCTGAACTAAGAGGGATGGATATGTCACTACTTCCCTCTGTGATGTTTTTTCCTCGTGTGGTCACAAGTTGATGGCCGAGGAGATGCTTTGTGTCATTGAAAAGGATATGGAGATTTCCCAGGGGAATCATATGCTTTGAGGCCCGGAGGACGACACGTATATCCTGAGGTCTGACAGCCCTGTTTGAAGAGGACAGAGCAGCATGGACGTGCTAGATGAAAACGAGGCCCTACAGCAGTTCTTTGAAAGTAATAGCCCAGTGGCCCCCATGGTCCCTGTTTCTGAGCAACGCCCCCAGTCACTTTCACTTTCCCTGCCTCAGCATTCACATTTGCTTTGCCGTTGGAAGAATGCTATCAGATAAGTCCTGAGCTGAAAGTACAGCTTTTATTCACTCCATTGATAACAAATTCAGTGATATGGGTGATGGTTTTTTAAAGGCAGGATTCCATCTTCCATAGCATGGTTATTATTGAGTTAATTGAGTGCCTGCATTACCACCCATCTGTGTCTTGTTATTAGGGCTCGTTCGTCCTAACCCTTTATGTTTTAAAAATGTCATATTTGTCCTCTCTCTAAAAGGACTTTATCATGTAACAAAATTAAGATCTTAATTAAAATGTGTCATTTAGGATAATGAATTTCAAATCAGCCTAAAACAGCAAAGGAATATCCAGTTCATGCTTCCATCTTTCTCCTTATTCACAACACTTAAAAAACATGTAGTGGGTGATCATTTGCTTTTGTGGCTGAGTTTGTCTTCACTTTGGTGTGGATTGTCTGACACCAGCATTACACAGGCTTCCTCCCTTCTCAGAACCCAAGTTGGCGGTGCTGTTGTTCATATTTCACGGGGAAGGCATTCTTACAATGGTGGGTTTTTTTGAATATGTTAGCAAGACCTTGCCCTCCATTACCACTTGAAGATGCATGGGTGGGAGAATCAACGTTAGCCTGGCTCAGACTTCCTCTGGAAGGGAAATGTGGCCAAGTTTTCACACGTTTCAAAGTGTTTCACAGAAGGTGCACCAAGGGCGTTGAAATTTAAGAAAAGCGGCATTCTAGAGAAAGACAACATGTGACAGGGTTCATGCAGAGGGCTGGTTTTGTTGTTGTTGATTGTTTGTATTTTATTAGGGAAAAGGATCACAAAAAGGGGAAAGGGAAGTGGGAGACTGAACTCCAGAGACAGGAGCAGCAGGAAAGAGGAGAAAGGAAAGAGGGGAGAGAGGGAAGGCAGAGGGACAGACAGAGGGAAAGAGAGGCAGAGAGAGGGAGAAAGAGAGAAGGATGGGAGGTGGGCAGGGTCCTTATTATAGTGAATATGCACAGGTGGTGCTCTTAGTGGCTGCAGCTGAGTGTTGATCCTATCAGAACCCCAAGGACAGGACAGTACAGATGCCTGAATACTAACACATGGGGTCTAAGTGGTAATCACTCAAGGGCAGGCACCAGTGAATTCAAATAAGTGATATTGGTATTTTTGTAGTTTAGTGAAGGATGTTATAAGAAGATATATTAAAAGGTTTGAAAGCAAAGCCTGACAAATGCCAAATACTAATAAGTGACAGGTCATGTCAGAGGCATGGTATGACTCTAGGTCATAACCTAGAAAGCTGACATAATGAGGGAGTTTCTATGATTTGGATTTTGCCAGAAATGTCTAGAAAGTCAAGTTGAGCTGTGAGAGTCAATGTGTTCCTTTGGTCCTGCATTCAGTCCCCTGAAGTCCTGCCTGTAAATGGTGGCCAGGGTTGACATCATGCATCTGGGCTGTACTTGGCATGTGCTCGATTCACTAATGGTTTGCTGTTGTTTTCTGAGGTTATATACTATGGATCTATCTTTGAGGCTGTAGGCAACATGATTCAAGCTGCAGTTGCTGCTGTACTTTTCTTTTAAAAGAGAAACTACTGATTCAGTCTATAAACATGAAAATTAGACTTTGTCTCCTACAACTGAGGGAACCCAGTCTCTGGCCTCTGCGTTCCTGGAAGAGCTTTCGACTCACAAGATCTGCCTGCTGTTCCCTTTTGTCATAGTGATCTCTATGATGCCGTTTCCATATATCTTTCCTGTAGTTATTGGAATACATGTTCTACATAGTATATAATCATCATCATCATCATCATCATCAACATCACCACTGTCATTAACACAGTTTCTTTGTTAGCCTCAAACTAAACAGTGTAGCCTCTCCAATAGTGAAAGAGTTTGTGCTCCATGCACAGAAAGGTAGATTATCCGTGCTCCTGCTCTGAGTGTGTAGCAGGAAAGTGGTAAATTTTGGGGAAATATAGAGGCACAAGCTCTGAAAATCACAGCTAGCTGGTGACTTTTAAAATTCCTTCCACTGTTTAGCAAGTATCATGAATCACTCTATGCCAAGGCTGTTCCACCTCCTTTAAGTGATAGCTAAAGGTGTGAAAACTTCCATTTCCCCTTAGGTTTTCATGATTTCCTTTCCCCAACCTTAAAGAATAAAAATCTTCTTTAGAACAGGAAGAGCGTGAGACTAGACAGGGTGTTGTAATCAACAGGACCTGCTGTTGCAGCCATATTCCTTTGTTACTCCACCGTTTTGAATCAAATGCAATCTTACTTTTAATTTCATTTGTCATTAGTGAAACAGGACTTAGACACAATTAGTCACGGAATACATGTGATTAAAATATTTTGGGGGTAGGAATTTTGTAGCCTGAAAAAAATTCCGCCTTCCTTTTCTGTTTAAAATGATATCAACTCATCTACATTCTGTTGCAATATTTATTATGTAAATTGTAATTTTTAAAGATTTACTTAGTTTTAGTTTGTGTATGCATGAGTGCTTGCTTGTGTGTGTGTGTGTGTGTATGTATGCATATATGTGCACCACATCTGAACTTCGTGCTTTTAGATGTCAGAAGAGGACATCGAAATTCCTAGAACTGGAG
Source organism: Mesocricetus auratus (assembly GCF_017639785.1). NCBI lineage: Eukaryota > Metazoa > Chordata > Mammalia > Rodentia > Cricetidae > Mesocricetus > Mesocricetus auratus. The sequence continues at coordinate 279,982 of NW_024429223.1, forward strand.
TTACAGGTGGTTGTGACACACTTGATGTGCGTGCTCAGAACTGAATCCAGGTCCTCTGTAAGAGCACCAAGTGCCATTAACCACTGAGTGTGTGTGGGTGTTGTTGCTGTTGTTTTTCATTTATGTAAATATGTATTTTGTTTTGCTTTTTATTTACTCAAGGTCTGAAGAACCAATAAACTTCCTGCAAACTATTATCCATCTGAAAGCAACCTTTCTGTCTTCCTTGGAGCTTTTGTCCCAAATAAAACATTGTTCCTTTTAATGATTTTGGTATTAAATAATTTAATTTGTCAGTATAATCTTGAATTAAATGCCTTGGCCACTCACAGTTTATATTGATGCTGGTAGTTGTTTTAAACTTGGTTACTGAAATCCAGCTCCCCTGTGGGAGTGGCTTTTAGAACCCCAAGCTGTGCAAGGGCAGGGACCATCAGAGACAATTTGTCTAGAAAGCTGCTATCAATAAAGCTTTGAACATTTTCTGTTTCTGTTAAAGTTCCCCAGGCAACCAAGTGGTGCTTGTGTATTATTTCTCCAAAATGAGAAAACCCAACTCTGGTCGTCTGATGATGTTTCTGGCTTTTCAAGAAAAGGATAAGAAGCCCAGAACAGCTTAGTGCAGTGTGTAGGGAGGGCAGACACTGCACACTGCTGGAGTTGACTCTGCGTGAGACTTTCCTATGGGCGAAGACTACCTCCACCGTCAGCTAGCCTCTTGGTTTTCTTTCTCTCACACTGAGGTCAGAAGTCAGTGCCCATCTGCTCGAGTCCCTCAGTCCCAGCAGAACCTGGGCTTGCACAGAAGGAGCAAACGACAACTGGCCCAAGACCATCTTCCACCTCTTTAAGGTCGTGAGTTCCAAGTGCTTTCACAGAACACTGATGCTGTTTTGACCCAGAGGGTCAGAAAGTTTACCTTCCGGTTAATCCCTGAAGCTAGACTTTTAGACAGTGTTGCCTGAAGTCTGAAGTTACTCTATAGAGGCACAGCTTATTTATCTGTAACACAGCTTTACTTCTGTGTGGAGATAGCCTGGACCTTCCAGGAGACGAACAAGAATAAGTCAAGGACAGAAAGACCCAGCCAGGTAATGAGAACGATTGAAGAGTCATCTGCAAGCTTCTAACTGATGTGGGCAGTTGGGTGGAAACCATGAGCCATGCAGGACAGACCTCCTAGTGAAGGCAATTTCTAGTTTCAAATGTGGCACAGGAGGGTCAGCACTGACCTTGGCCACCTGCACACACACACTGTGTTTGAAACCTTATTGGCTTGTCAGCCTCTTGCCCCAGATAGAGGTTTTCATTGCTGCTTTGGTGTTGTTATTGGTTTCAACTTTCCAAATTAGAGGTGAGCCTGGGCTGGCAGTCTCTCGTGTGACTTGGATTGTTCAACACACAGGCACTAACACTGAAAATGGGAGCCGTTGTCTCAAAAATCTCCCCATTCAGGGCTTACCCCTGTCCAGTTTTTCGTTGCTCTTGCATGGTTTTGTTTCGGCTTGGGGTTTTGGGTTTTGTGAAATAACACTTTGATATGTAGCCCAGCTTGGCATCAAACTAAAAATCCTGCCTCAGCTCTATAAATGGTGGGTTTTCAGGTGCGTTTCACCAAATCCAGCATTTTGTATGTGTAAAACAAATAAACAAACATCATATTGTTATATTACTTTACTCTTTAGCATTTAACTTTCCTATGGGATACAGAGTGAACTACACTTACCTTCAGTTACTCTTGCTGACCTGCAGCAGAGGTCCACAAGTCATGACCGAGAGTCCACATCTGACTGCAAGCCCATGAGTGCCAATAAGGTTTAACAGAACACACCTAATCACACCTTTGCTGTCGACAGCTGCTCTGATGCTCTCAGTAGAATTGAGTGCTTTCAACAGAGACCATGGTCTGTAAAACTGAAAATGCTTACCACCTGACTCTGTACAGAAAATGTTTTCCAACCCTGAGTCTGCAACCTAATTAGTAATAATAGTTGCCATTTATTGAGCATTTATGTGCTGAGAATGGGGCAGTAATTAAGACCATGGACTTTGAGTCAGTTATCCTGCTTGTGAATCGTGGTTTTGCAATGCGCTATTTCTAGGAGTAGGGATGAGTAAACCTCCCAGGCCTTATGTCTCCCAATGTGAGAAGTAGAGGTGATCATATTATCTCTGCTTGTGGCTATGCCATGTTATCAGCCTGGTACAAAGAGGTCAGTAGTTTTGCTATGCTTATTTTTAAGGTTATCATTTTTTTCTATTTACAGAGGTTTCAACCCTTGTTTTCTTCTCTCCAAAGAAAAGGAAAATGAGCCAGAATATGGTTGATGCCACTAACAGGAGGTAGGCTAATCATTTGCCATGTGACACTTGACCTGGAGGCATGAGCAATAGAGAATTCTGGAAATAGAAATGAAGAACAAGGGAAAGACTTTTCTCACTTGCAAGCCTGAGGTACACATGTGTGAAAAACCACCTGTTTATCTTACTATACATGGAGGCTTGTTCTAGGTCCTAACCTTCTATAAAGATGTATTGAAAAATACTCTCCAGTTTACTTTGGAAGAATCTCTATGAAGTAGAATTGCTAGCACTTTGATATTGTCAGATTAACTGCTATGAAGTTTGGCTGGAGGAGGATTGTTTTATTCTAAAGCAGTGATTCTCAACCTGTGGGTCAGGACTCCTTCAACAAACCTATGTCTCCAGAAACACATTATGATTCATAACAGTGGCAAGGTTACAGTTATGTGGTGTCACAGTTGGGGAGAAGCACAGCATGGGAACTGTATTAAAGGTACCAGCATTAGGAAGGTTGATAACTGCTGCTCTGAAACCACCTACAGTCTGTATCCTTCTAGCTGCCCCATGTTAATTTGCATTTTTTGATCTAGAAAAGTTTGTTCCAAATCCATCGCATGGGACACTGGCCCATGTGGGGTTGAACCCCATAAGCTGGGGTGGAAATGTGTATTTGAGAATGGTTATCTTTACAAGAATGCCAGCTGGTCACCAGGTGTTCTAGAGCCCAGACACAGAAGAGATTAGGTGCCATTGAGACTGTCTAAGGGTTACAGTTCAGAGGTTTAGAACATTATCATCATGGTGGGAAGCAAGACAGCATGCAGGCAGACATGGTGTTGGAGCTCAGAGTCCTTACACCTTGATCCAAAGGCAACAGGAAGTGGTCTGTTTCTCTGGGTATGACTTGAGAATATCTGAAACCTCAAAACTGGCCTCCACAGTGATACTTCCTCTGACAAGACAAGGTCACACCTCCTAATAGTGCCTTTTCTTTCAAACCACCATGATCTCTATCTATATATGCATCTGTGTATCTATCTATGTATCATCTGTCTATGTATCTATTATCATCATCTATGTATCTGCCTATCCATCCACCCGTCTATATGTGGGAGCAGCCACAGCATGTGCGTAGAGGTTGGAGAACTTGGCAGGTCAATTCTTTCATCCACTATATAGGTCCTAAAGCTAAAAAAAGCAGGTTGTTAGGCCTGCTGGCAAGTGATGAGCTATCTTTTTGGTTTGGATTTCTTCTTCCAGTGCTAACTCTACTTAAATGTCCACCTGCCTTTTCCATTTCCTTCACCAGTCTCTCACTAACACCCACTGTCTGAGATCTTCATTTCCCCTCCCCTTTTGGCACACAGTGATCTGGCTTCTGTACCCAATTATTCTGAAATTTCCTCCCATTGCGAGAGCCCATTGGAAGTCTTTAGCTCAGATCCTCTGAGAGTTGCCTGCACTAGCCACAGTCACCTGTTTACTCATGTACACATTCCCCCATTACATTCGTGGTGTCCTTGCCTCTGGCTCCTATCCAGCTCTTTCTCTCACTCACCTGAAATCATGCCCCCTACTCCATGTCTGCTGCAGTCACCTGCTTATGAAGCCTGACAGGGAGACAAGGCAGAAATCTGCTTGCTGCTCAGGGAGCTGAAAAGCTGAACATGGTGGTGAGGTCAGGTCTACGGAACAATGCCAAGGATTCCCTGTCTCCTTGATAGCCTTCTATGGAAAATCAAAGATCCATATGCCACCCTGTTTTACATGTACTTACTCAGACAGTTTGTTCCTATTCTATCAGACCACCTTCTATGTTTCGTTTCCCTCCATTTCTCATTGCCATCCCACTTGTTTGTAGACTCCACAGACTTTCATTCCCATACAGCCATTGGACCTAACTCAACTCTGAGAGGCAGACAACTTACAAGTCAAATTTTTCATTGCATTTATTGTATGTGTGCCCATGGACACAGAGAAAATGCAGAGAACAGCTATGTGAGACCTGGGGGATTAAACTCAGGTCATCAGGTCTGGAAACAAGCACCTCAGCTACCTTATCTACCTACAGTTTACATAAGATATGAAAAATATAAGTTAAGTATATACATATAAAAGTACACATGTAACAATAATCACACACACATATACTTATTGAGTCCATCTAGTGTTGATGTATATACATATGATTATATCCACTTTGGGTTGGAAAACCATTGATGATTTGCAGTTCTTCATCTGGTGAATCAGTCATTGTGAAATTTGCCCCATCTACATGAGCAGCTGTCATTTTGTAGGTCTTACAGAGACTTCATTGGTGCTGCTTCCCTGCCGTGTCTAGAAGACACTTCAGCAGCAGCAGGCATCCTGGTCCTCTGCTTCTAACAATCTTCCTGCCTCCACTTACTCAATTTCCTTTGACCCAGAGATGTTAGGTATTGTATTGTGGATGTATCAGTTGGGGCTTGGAATTCCTTGCTCACTTTTTCCCTGCATTTTGGTCAGTCATGGGTATCTGTAATAGTCTCTGTCTGTTGCAAAGGGAAGCCTCTTTGGCGAGGATGGGAGCTACACTTCTTTGTGGGCATAAGGATAAGTATTTAGAATGCATTTAGAAATTCTATTGGCTTAGGAAACTTGCAGTAGTAGGTTATCCTCTGGGTTCTGTGATCTCTCCAGCCATGGGTAGTTGGCTGGGTTTATTGTTCCAGGAATGAATTCCCTCTATTGAACAGACCTTAATTACAGCTGTTGGTTATCCCCAAGACAATAGTGCCACATTGCACCATTGGGAATGTCTTACTGGGCTGGTCATTATTGTAGTTCAGAGGCTTTACTGTTGAGTATGAGTAGATTGCTTTTCTCTTTGTATAGCACCTTCTAAGAGTTAGTCCTCAAGAAGGAAGTTTCCAGATCATGCCCAGCTCAATTCTTCCAAGTCCTGTCTAAAACGTGTGGTATCTTCAGTAATAGTTAATTTCTGAGAGGCAACCAAGGGCAGTGGAAATTGCCTATATTGTTTGGGAGTCAGAGGTTTTCTGTACCTGGGACTGTGGCTTCTGTTATATAGTCAATAGCTCCTTGGGGAACATTATCAACTGCATGGTGTAATGATGTAACTCCATTCTATCTATTTGTCTGTCTATCTATCTATCTACCATTTATCAGCTATAGCTACATATCTATGTCTGTTTGGCTTCTATCTGTCTTGTTTTTAAGTAAATGGGTGTTTATCTTGCATGTATATATTTGTACCATGTTCCTAAAGCGCCGGTGGAGGCCAGAAAAGAAGGTCATATTATCTGAAGCTGGACGTTCAGATGGTTATGAGCCATTATGGAGGTGCTAAGAATCAAACCTGGGTCCTCTGGAAGAGCAGGCAGTGCTCTCAACATTGGATCCATCTCTCCAGATATTATTTACATATTTTAAATAAGCTTGCAGAGCACTGTTTCCATATGGCTTTTTTCTAGACATCCTAGTGTTTAAATGTCTGTGTGTGTGTGTGTGTGTGTACTTGTGTGTGGATGATGTGGGTGTGGATCTGTGTGCCACTCTGTGTATTTGGAGGTGAGAACACAACTTTTGTGGTAATATCTATCTTGTACAAATATAGACTGTCTGAAGGTCAGAGAATGGAGCTTGCCACTACAGACCTCCAGACCTTTATGGTTAGCTAAGGGCAAGTTCCATTCTCTGACATTCAGACAGGCTTTATTTGTACAAGCAAGATGTCACCACAAAGTTAGTGTAGTCAATTATCTTCTTCCACCCTTGTGTGAGTTCTGGTGGGCATTGAGCTGAGGCTGCCAGTCTTAAATTGAACCATCTTGCTGGTCTGCAAAATTCAGCATTCTAATAGATCAAATTATAATAATAATATCAAATCTTGCATTATAGAACGATGAGATCATTTTCATATCTTCCTGTGCTACTTAAATTATTTGTCAGCATATGTTCCCCAGATTTATTAACTACAGTTAAAACTAATATTGATTAACATGCAATCAGTTGTGTACATTATTTACTCAATTACAATTAGTGTTAATGTTATTACTAATGAGAAAAATGAAGAATGAAAATTTAATTCTTATGTAGTAGGGCCAGCTGTAAGGATCCCAAACTGCTGGAAGAATGGATTCACAAACTCCCAGGAAAGACAGAGACTCTTGCTTAATCTCTATTTCAAATTGCTAATTTAAAAGTAGTGTGAATTTGATAGCAAAAGCAATTATAGGTCAAAATACAGTGGATCCTGTTCCCTTCCTGCTGTCAAACCTATGTGAACTTATGTATTGTCCACTAAGAAGGGGACAAATAGCCCAAGGGCAGATTCAACCATCAATCCATTACTATTGACTCCAAATGCATTCTGAGTTTGTGACAAGTAATAAAAGACCCACTCCTGTGGAATTTTAACAGTGTCAACATTGAGTACACTTACAGCATTTCCAGGTTATATGTGGCCAGAACTATCTTCAGACATGTTCTGCACCTTCCCTGCTCGATTTGGCTTCATCTGCCCAGTAATTATCAGGGAACTCTGGAATCTGAGAAGGGAGCCTCTGAGCCAGCTCTGTCTCATGGATTACAACTGCCACCAACCATTTCTTATCACCGGTTTTCTCTCCCCCATCCCCTTGTCTTTGCAATTCAGCAACTGCAATTCTTTGGCACAGTAGCATGGTCATAAAGGGTAAATATCTTCATTTGATGACGCACATAGCCACGTTAATACTAACTTAACAAGTTGCTTAAGTTTTTATTAGGAACATCACAGTGATTATTGACCATTAGTGCTTTTTCACCAACCTTCTATCCTGTCATATTTTGCATGATTCTATAGGAAGTATACATATATTATGTGACAGTAAAATACACCCAGTCTCTTGCAATGACTAAGACTGCATCTCTGAAAAAATGGGCATCATAAAAGTAATCTGTTAAAGTAAGTTTACTGATTAAATATTTAGAAAAACTGCAAGTTGTTCAACATGGTGGTGAGATATATTTAAATATGTATATTTAAAGTTTATTGAACATTCTTTTTCTGATAAGTCTGCTCTCAGATGGCTTTTCTGGAGAATCGTTTTCTCTTTCTGGACCATCTTAGATACTATACTTATATGTCACCTTTCCCTGGAAGGGCATTGTCATAGTTAGCATGAACTTTCAACTTGAAATAAATCTAGCATCACCTCGGAAGAGGGAAAAACTCTACTGAAAAACTGCCTAAATCAGATTGTCTTGTAGCCATATAAGTGAATTAATTATTTTCTTAATTAATTATTGATGTAAGAAGGCCCAGTCCAGGCCGGGCATTGGTAGCACACACCTTTAATCCCAGCACTCGGGAGGAAGAGGCAGATGGATCTCTGTGAGTTTGAGGCCAGCCTGGTATAAAGAGAGAGTTCCAAGACAGCCTCCAAAACAATACAGAGAAACCCTGCCTCAATAAAACCAAAAAATGAAGGCCCAGTCCATAATGGGCAATGAGGCCTGGGCTGCATCAGAAAGGTAGCTGAGCAGGCCACAAGTAGGAACCCAGTACAAAACTCTACTTTGTGGTCTTAGCTTCAGTTCTTGCCTGTGAGTTTCTGCCTCAAGTTCCTTCCCTGGTTTCCCTTAATGATAGACTGTAAGCCATAAGCCCAGTCAACCCTTTGTTATTGGTCACATTGTTTATTACAGCAACAGAAATAGGCATGGGTCTCACATCATCAAGAGGTGACCTGTGTCCTGTTTTCATATTTGATGATTTTATGATCAGAGCCCTGCATTTGCTTTGCTTTATTAATACTTCCTCATAATGACTTACTGAAGGACTCATGTCTTGGTTGTCTATTCACTCCTAAGCAAAGCCAATGCAAAGCTGCATGCTTAGTTCACTGGTTGCACCCTGTCAGAGCAGCCACAGGCAGTCAAGCCCAGGCTGACATTCTGTGTCCCGTGTGCACCTGCCCCCTTCACTTCCTGACTTGGATAGTTTGCCTTTCTAGATTTTTGCAAGTCACAAAAGGCATTGCTAAGAAGGGTATTAGCAGGGCCTTTGTATATCGAACACCAAGATTTCCCCTAGGTTAACCTTCTGGAGGACAGTTGCTCTCCTACTCTAAAGCAGTGGTTCTCAACCCTCCTAAGGCTTCGATGCTTTAACATAGTTCCTCATATGGTGGTGAACCCTGGCCATAAGCTTATTTTCCTTGCTATTTCATAACTGTAATTTTGCTACTGTGATGAACCATAATGTAAATACTTGTGTTTTCCAATGGTTTTAAATGACACCTGTGAAAGGGTTATTCTGCCCCCAGAGGGATTGTGACTGACAGGTTGAGAACTGCTGCTGAAGTCATCAAATTCCATGGAATTCTAAAGTATTCCCTTTACCATATTCGTTCTTCCTACAATGCTAGTTGCCCATCTCTGACATACCTACCACCTTTCCATTGGATTAGAAGCTCTTTTTTGATGTCCCCTTGAGTGTGACATGTCACATTGTTGTCACTGCCTGGATTTTGCTCGGCTGCACTGCTTTGCCTTGCCTTACCGGTGAGACTGAGTGAGTGTTGCCCCTATTATGTCTCTAGTATCTAGCAAATAGTACCTCATTGAAAAATCACTGAATACAGATGAAGGAATGAGCAATTGTGTTAAGTATCTAGTTGAAATCAGGATGTACCTGTCCATCAAGTCTCCTAATCTGTTATTAATCTGGTATATAGAAAAAGGCAAGTCCTGTAGAGCTTGTTCTTAATGGGCATGCACAGGCTCTCTGATGTCCCCTGCTCTCAGAAAAATCCAGGGGCCAAGTGTTCAATAGTATGCTCTAGAACAATGCAACTTGGGGCATTCTAGAAACCTTACATGGAGGTTGCCCCCTGTTGCACAATGTACTGTGTATTTACTCAAGTTGAATAAAAGTTTATTTTCATTTTATCTCTCAATTATCAGTCATACCATGTTAAAGTCTAGAGAGAACCCATTTAGTAACCAACCAGAAGTTAGAAGCGTGGCTGGCTTCCAGGAGAAAAGGGAGGTTCCTTTTCCTTTCACTTCCTTTTATATCTACCTGTGTCAGTTTACATGTCTCTGCCCTTAGGGGCAGATAGCTTTGTGGGGTTCACTCCTACAATTCCCCTTTCAGTCTAAATAGAAGATTTAAATTTGATACAAACTCAAACATATACAACATATTTACATAGAGGGTGATAATTAAGTTATAATCTACTTAACCTAAGCTAAACACATCCATTCCACCTAAATTCTAAACTTATCTGAAAAGGATGCCTAATTCTGAACACCTCCTTCCAATCCCAACCCTAAAACAATTGTAAATTAACACTGACAGATGTAAACTATCCTCTAATATCAATAGTAGGGAGAAGGGACATGGAATTCTCAAATTTACTTCCTGCTGAAGTGGGACGATGACAATCATGTGGACCCATGGGAAGAAATTTTTAGAGTAATAAGAGTCTTAAGTAGGTCAATTAGTCTCTGTTTTGGAGGAGAGGCTTGACTGAAGTTCTGGATTAGATTTCTAATTTTGATTGGAGCTCTTGTCTGAAGCTCTGATCAGATTATAGAAGATGCACTGTATCAGTTCCTTGGCCTGATGATGTGTCGAGTGATGTAGTTCCAAGCTGGTTTCAGGATGATGCTTGTTAGGTGGGGTCGATGATGTGGGGCAGTTTAGATGTATCCAGTCGAATCAGGCAGAGTCAGGGAAGTGAATCTACATTCTCTTTCTGAAGCAGTTGAAGATCGTTGTCAAGAAATCCCTTTTTCTCTGTAAAACTGAAATATTAATGTTAGCACAGAAATTTTTAACTTTTATGTGTATGAATACTGGGAAAGGTGACCCTAAGGAAGATAATACATATGAAGGAGATTAGAGTTTTAGAAAAGAATCAAATATACACAGATGACAGTCCCTATATATTTTTTTGTTTCTGTCTTATATCAATGGCTCTTTGATATAATACAGAAAGTCTGAATTGCATTTTAACAATATACTTGGGTTTAAAGCAGGAGAGCCAATCCAACTCCAAAGCCAGCGTTAATTAGATGAATTGGGACTCAGTCATATTAAGAAGTGGAGGAAATATAAATTACAATAACAAAATAGAGAGATTTAGACATTGATAACATATCGTATTATTGCATGTTTGGTGGTCCTCTGGGTAGCTATCTTTTCTTCTTTAGGTATCCATATACCTAGTATTTTTTCACTAGTCAGAACTAATTTTCTTGTAAAGACACAAACAGAACTCTTTCCTTTGATGAGGTCTCCTTATACAGAGTAGACCTTGTAGATGAGCCGTTATCTTTCCTCCTCCTGAGACGTTTTCTGTTCTGATCGAATCTTAATTAATTTAGATGGGACCCAAAACTTTTCCACTCCTGTGGAAACAAAAGCATAACCCCTTCCCCAACATAACACACATCCTGGTTTCCAGACTGATGTCATAACATCCTTAAAATACACCGGTTGTTTCAGTTCAGAAGTCTTCTCTGTAGTCCAGTGTCTTTCTGCTGCAGTTTGTCATTTTTAATCAGCATTAAGAAAATTCAATGTTAGTAAAGCATTATGTAACCTGTGTTTAGGGGTCTTTGTTCTCCCTGGCTGTTTATGAAGCGTCTCTTTTAAGGTTCGGTTAGAACTTTCAATCACTGCTTGTCCTGTGGGATTGTAAGGTATAACAGTTACATGTTTTATATTATAATATTTGAAAAATTGTTCCAATTTACTGGAGACATATGCTGGAGCATTTTCAGTTTTTATCGTTTTAGGTATACCCATAACAGCCATCACCTCTAACAGGTGTGTAATAACAGCGTCAGCCTTTTCAGAGCTGAGAGCAGTAGCCCATTGGAATCCTGAGAATGTGTCTATGGTATGGTATACATATTTTAAACTTCCAAATTCTGGGAAGTGAAATACATCCATTTGCAAAAGTTCATTTCTATGAATACCTTTAGGATTACAACCTGCTGGTAATGGAGTTTGATTGTAGAATGAACAACTGGGGCAATTTCTTACTATTTCTTTGGCTTGTTGCCAGGTGATAGAAAAATCCTTCTTTAAGTCTTTGCTGTTAACATGGTGTTTCATATGAAATTTGGAAGCTTCCAACACATTACCTACAAATAAACAATCAATTTCACCATTGCCTTGTGCCAGAGGACCTGGCAGACCTGTATGAGATCTGATGTGTGTTATATATATATATATAGGATGAGTCCTGTTTCTGATGGTTTCATGTAATTGTAAAAAATAATGAGGTTAATTCTGTACTATCAGGAACAAATTCTGCAGTCTCAATGTGCAAGACAACTCTTTCTGCATATTGAGAATCCGTGACTATATTGAGAGGCTCTGTAAAGCCCTTAAATACCATGAGAATGGCATATAACTCTGCCTTTTGTATGGGGTTGTAAGGGCTTTGAACTACTTTACTTATATTTCCTGATTTATACCCTGCCTTACCTGATTTGTTCGCATCTGTGTAGAAGGTAAGAACTCCAGAAAGAGGTGCTTGTCTCACGATACATGGAAGAATCCAAATTGTTTTCTTTATGAATTTGATTCTCTCTGTTTTGGGATAGTTATTACTAATAGTTCCCAAAAAGTCACTGCAAGCTATTTGCCAATACTCATTATCCTTCCATAAGGTGGAAATTTCATCATTTGTTAAAGGTACAATACTTTCAGCTGGGTCTTTCCCAGTCAGTTGACGAAGCCTTAACTTACCTTTTAATATCAAATCAGAGATCTTTTCTATATACGTTTTCAATTTTTTATTCTGTTTATGTGGCAGAAATACCCATTATAATATGATGTCTTCCCTCTGCATTAATAATCCTGAGGGGTATTCTCTAGATGGTAAAATAACCAGAATACAGTCCTGTTTTGGATCCACATGGTCTACATGTGCTTCTAATATTCCCTTTTCTACCCATTCTAGTTCTTTTTCAGCCTCAGCTGATAGTACTCATGGGCTGTTTAGGTCTTTATCTCCTTTTAAAGCCATTTCAGGTGTTTTAAATCATGCCCTTCTACACCAATAATTGTCTGTAATTGAGAGATTTCTCATAATAGTTTTTGAAGATCATTAAGAGTCTGGTAACGATCTCTTCTGATCTGTACTTTCTGTGGTCTAATTTCTGAGCATCTATTTTGTAATCTAAATAGTTAATAGAATCTCCTCTTTGTATTTTTTCTGGGGCAATTTGTAATCCCCAGTGAGGCAAAGTTTCCTTTACTGCTTCAAACATATTTCCAAAGTATCCTTATTTGAATCAGACAATAATATGTCATCCATATAATGATATATTAATGAATGTGGAAATTTTTTACGAATTATTTCTAGAGGTTTATTCACAAAATATTGACACAAAGTTGGGCTGTTTAACATACATTGAGGTAGTACCTTCCACTGGAATCTCTGTACCGAACGGGAATTATTAAAGGTAGGTACTGTGAAGGCGAACTTTTCTCTGTCGTTTTCTTGTAACGGTATGGTGAAGAAGCAATCTTTTAAGTCTATAACTATGATTGGCCAATCCTTAGGAATAAGAGAAGGTAATGGCATCCCAGGTTGTAGAGACCCCATAGGCTGAATTACCTTGTTGATGGCTCTAAGATCAGTAACCATTACCAGACTTCTTCTTGACAACAAAAACAGGTGAATTCCATGCACTTGTTGATTCCTCAATGTGTCCAGCATCTAGCTGTTCCTGAACTAACTTCTCCAAAGCCTCTAACTTCTCAGATGTCATAGGCCATTGACCCACCCAGACAGGTTCATCTGTCAGCCATTTTAAGGGTAGAGCTTTTGGTTGCTCTGTAGATTTGACACTAGCATCCTGCTTCTGTACAGCCTGTATATTTGGCATCTGTTTTCTGTACTGCCTTACTATATTCTTTTTACCACTAAGAGCTTGTCCATAATTCGTAGCTGATACAAGAGGAATGTTAATCTGTGTATTCCATTGCTGTAATAGATAACGACCCCAGAGGTTTATAGCAATATCTGCAACATGTGGCTTTAACCTTCCTCTCTGTCCTTCTTGCCCACTAAAGTCAATCCATCTAACGCTCTGTTTAACTTCAGATAGTGTTCCAATCCCTAATAATTGAACGTTAACCTCTTTTAAAGCCCAATTTGGGGGCCAAGACTTCTGATTAATGATGGTGACTTCACTTCCCGTGTCTAAAATGCCATTAATCACCATAATATTTACTTTAACTGGTAACTTGGGTCTATGATATTGTATAGAAGTTTGCCAAAATATATATTTTGTATTTCCTCCTGATATAATTGATTCATCCTCTGGAGCTAACGTATTATCCAGTGCCGTATTATTTCCAATGGGCAGTGGGTCTTCTAATTGTCCTGGGAGAGGCTATCCTGCACTGTCACTCGGAATGACCGGATAATCTTTCTTTCTGGGGCCTGCTTGAGGCCCCGATTCCTGTTTCCCGGCTGTAAAGATCAACCTTGTCTATCTCTTGTGGACCAGCATTCGTCAGTCCAATGATTGCCCTTTCCACACCTCCTGCAGAGACCAGGAGGCTGAGGCCTTCTGTTTGATGCATTCCTGGTAGAAGCATTATTTCTAGGAATGCGTTGTATACAGTTCCTACTCAGATGTCCTATTTTACCACAATTAAAACATCTAAAGTTTCGATGTCTTTTCAAACTTTTAAAGATTGCTTCCCCAACCCAATTTTTTATCTCCTCTTGGGTAGGCCATTTTTCATCCTGATTCCTGCTAAATCCTTTAGAAATGGCTTCTCCTATCCAGGTTCCTGCCTCTGGATTGTCATACTCAACATTAGTTGTATGTAAGATTCATTCCTCCAATGGTGCTGATCTTACCTTCAATGGCCACAGTATCTGTTTGTATTGTGGGTTTGCATTTTCATAAGCCAAAGATTGTGTAAGAAGTCACCTAATATTAGGATCAGTTATTTGTATATCTACTGCTCTGGATAATCTTTGTAAGAATTCAGAGAATCTTTCTCTCAGACCCTGTATCACTTTTGGATATGATTCAACTCTTTCCCCTGGTTCACGAACCTTATCCAAAGCATTTAGTGCTGCTGGCTTGCATAAATCAAATATATGCTCATCATAATCAGCTTCAACCTACGGGTCAGAAAATTGCGTGTCCCCAATAATCTTACTTTTGGAAGCTTCAAAGCCATCTTTCAAACCTTGAAGTTCAAGGGCCTTGGCTTCCTGACTCCACAAATCTTTCCACTGTATTTGGGAAGCCTGGTTCAGCACTGCAGATATTAAATCATTTCAATCTGATGTAGTTATCTTATTGGTAGTAGCTCATGTACTTTGTAACTGTTTTACATAAGGGCTGTGGACCCCAACAGACATTATCGCTTGCTTTATATCTTTCATTTCTTTCATGGGAATAGGTTCCCATTCATGTGTAGTGGAACCAGATTGGTTTCTCCGAGATGCTGTCCTTTCTATCATGGTTACTGGAAAGGCCACCTTTGTATGTCTAGTAGCCATATTTCGTTTATTTCCCGGTAGTCTAGCATCTGTTGATGTTTCAGAGGATGTATCTTCTAAAGATTAAAATTTTGCAACTATGTCATTCCTTAGGTCTTGGATTTTCTGCTTTAAAAATTCCTTGGACTGTTCATTGAGGTCTTGGATTTCCTCCACTAAAAATTGTTCCAAGTCCTTGGATTGTTCATTGAGGTCTTGGATTTTCTGCATTAAAGATTGTTTTAAGTCTTTGGATTGTTCAGTTAAACTTGATTCCAAGCTTTTCATACCATCCTCCCTAAAAACTCCAAAGGCATCTATTTTTCCTTCCAGAAAACACATTCGGTCCGCTAGATTGCCATTATTGTCAGACATAGATTGAATTGACCCTAATAATTTTCAAAATTCCTCCTGGCTAGACTCCATCTTAGCCATAAATGTAGTGGACATTGAATTGTGTCTCGAAGGTTGTCCTGGTTAAATTTAACCAAATCCCCTTGTTCCTGAATTTTTTTTTAGTTTTTTTTATTTTAAATAGCTTGTTTTACATGTCAATCCCAGTTCCCTCTCCCTCCCCTCCTCCCGCACTCCCCTTCCACCCTCCCTCCCACCCTATTGCCACATACTTCCACATAGGGGATGTCTAGAGTCTATCATTTTACTCTTGGTAGGGTCAAGGCACTCCCCTAAGAGTCCAGGCTGAGAGAGCATCTCTCTTTGTGCTATAGGCACATGAAGACAGATTGTATACCAGGAATAGACACTGATCCACAGCTCAGAGCCCCATAGGTTGTCCAGGCCTTCTCACTGACACTCACATTTGGGGGGTCCAGATCAGTCCCATTCTGGCCTCCCCACTGTCGGTCTGGGGTCCAAGAGCACTCCCCTGTTCAGATCAGCTGTCTCTGCTGGTTTTGCCAGCCCATTCTTTGCCAATTTGCTCATCATTCCTCTCTCTCTGTCACTGGGTTCCTTGGGTTCAGTTCAGTGCTTAGATGTGTGTTTGCCTCTGCTTCCATCAGTCCCAGGATGAAGGCTCCCGGATAGTTATAGACATCAAGTTCATTATCAGGAATGGGCATTCGAGGTGGTCCTTCCACTATTGCTTAGCTTGCCAATTGATGTTATACCTTTAGATCACTCGAGGTCACTCTGGTGCCTGATCTGTCTTCGATCCTATGATTCCCTCTTCCCCCTATTCTACCCCCACCCCCTCAACTTCCTGTTCCCCCATGACCAACTCCCTTCCTCTTTACCCCCTCTATTCTTCCCAGGTCCCAATACCCCCCCCTCGCCCTGTTCCCCATCCATTCAGAGGATCTTGTTTCCATCCTCTTCTCTTGGGTACTATGTATATATGCATATCTTTTAGGTTCTTTCCTGTTTCCCAGACTCTCTATCTGTGGAAGTGCAGACTGGCCCTATCCTGATCCATATCTAAAATCCATATATGAGTGAGTACATACCATGTTTGTCTTTTTGCGACTGGGTTACCTCACTCAGGATGGTTTCTTCCAGTGCTATCCATTTCCCTGCGAATTTCAAGATTCCATTGTTTTTTTCTGCTGAGTAATACTCCATTGTGTAAATGTACCACATTTTCTCTATCCACTCTTCAGTTGAGGGGCATCTAGGTTGCTTCCAGGTTCTGGCTATTACAAACAATGCTGCTATGAACATAGTGGAGCAGATGCCCTTGTTGTATGAACCTGCCTCATTTGGATAAATGCCTAAGAGTGGAATTGCTGGGTCTAGTGGTAGATTAATTCCCATTTTCCTGAGGAATCTCCATACTGATTTCCAAAGAGGCTGTATGAGTTGGCATTCCCACCAGCAGTGGAGGAGTGTTCCTCTCTCTCCACATCCCCTCCAGCATAAATTGTCTTCGGTGTTTTTGATTCTAGCCATTCTGACAGGAGTAAGATGGTATCTCAGAGTTGTTTTGATTTGCATTTCCCTGATGGCTAAGGATGTTGAGCACTTTCTTAAGTGTCTCTTGGCCATTTTAGCCTCCTCTACTGAGAATTCTCTATTTAGCTCTGTACCCCACCTTTCAAGTGGATCCTTTGGCGTTTTGGAGACTTGTTTCTTGAGTTCTTTGTAAATTTTGGAGATTAGCCCTCTGTCAGATGTAGGGTTAGTGAATATCTTTTCCCATTCTGTGGCCTGCCTTTTTGTCTTTTTGATTGTGTCCTTTGCCTTACAGAAGCTTTTTAGTTTCAGAAGGTCCCATTTGTTAATTGTTGATCTCAGTGCCTGTGCCACTGGTGTTATGTTTAGGAAGTGGTCTCCTGTACCAACTCGTTGAAGAGTATCTCCCACTTTCTCTTCTAAAAGTTTCAGTGTGGCTGGATGTATGTTGAGATCTTTGATCCATTTGGACTTAAGTTTTGTACAAGGCAATAAACATGGATCTATCTGCAGTCTTCTGCATACCACTACCCAGTTATGCCAGCACCATTTGTTGAAGATGCTTTCTTTTTTCCACTGTACAGTTTTAGCTTCTTTGTCAAAAATCAGGTGTTCATAGGTGTGTGGGTTAAAATTAGGGCTTTCGATTCGGTTCCATTGGTCTACCTGCCTATTTTTGTGCCAATACCAAGCTGTTTTCAGGACTATAGCTCTATAATAGAGCTTGAAGTCAGGTATGGTGATGCCTCCTGAAGTTCCTTTATTGTATAGGGATGTTTTGGCTATCCTGGGCCTTTTGTTTTTCCATATAAAGTTGATTAATGTTCTTTCCAGGTCCTTGAAGAATTGTGATGGAATTTTGATAGGGATTGCATTTTTTAACATAACTTTTGAATTGACTCTGCTAATTTGGAAAGTTCCAGCTGGTTAGACTCAGTCTTAACCATAAATGCAGTAGACATTGAATTAAATGCAACCAAATCCACTTGTTCCTGAATTTTTGACTCTAATTTTTGAATTGACTCTGCTAATTTGGAAAGTTCCAGCTGGTTAGACTCAGTCTTAGCCGTAAATGCAGTAGACATTGAATTAACTGTGTCTCGAAGATTGTTCTGATCAAATTCCAAATTATCTGTTTTGGTAACTAAATCTCCTTTTTCCTGAACTTTTGACTCTAATTTTCAAATCATAATCTCATGTTTCTTCCATGTGATTACATGTATTAATACACTAATCACAAGCATGCCACACATATACGTATGAAAAATATCATAATTGTCTTTTACTGCATAATCCATCATATTGGTAACGAAATCTCTAAAATCCTGCAGTGTTAAATTACCTGCCATGTTATAATTAGATGTTCTTACCACCAATTGGTGATTCCTAAATTGGAAAAATCACCTCTTGTTTTGTCTCAGATTAAAATACCTGTGGTTACCGCGCCTGGCCAGCAGATGGAGCAGGTGTACCTCCAAACACCGCTTCTCCACGGAAAATCGGATCCTCCCCAAGGAACCTGTGAAAACTTAACGAACAGATTTGGGAAGGCAGATTCCCCGCACAGCAGCGGAGCTCGCAGTGTCTCTGATAGCTGCTAAGACGGTGGAAGGCAGAACTAACCGGGAAATTGGGCAGGTGGCGGAGGGGGGGCGGCTGCGGCAGATGGCCGCGGACAGCAGATGGCCGGAGTGCCTCGGCCGGGAGGCTGACGTCTTGGCAGCCTTGGCAGCAGAGGCAGGCGGCAGCGGCAGCAGCAGGTACAACAGGCAGTTGGCACATTGTGGAGGCCAACCAAGGAAGCCTGTGGGGGCACATTTCACATTTGTACTAACAATAATTATAACTAACAATAATTACAGCTCATCCAAGCCTTTGTTTGTGCAACAAACTTAATATTTGCTGACTAACTACCACATCCAATGTCATGCTCTAGATCTGTGATTTTCAACCTTCCTAATGCTGTGATTTTTTAATGCAGTTACTATGCTGTGGTGACCCCCAACCACAACATTATTTCCATTGCTACATCATGACTCTAATCTTGCTACTGTTATAAATCATAATGTAAGTATCTGATATGCAGGATTCTGATATGCGACTCTCCCCAGAGGGGTCACCACCCACAGGTTTAGAACCACTGCTCTAGATGCTTAGGGCCTGTCTAGTAAGAAGCAGTTCGTGGTCTATAGGATGTTAGAGTAGAGAGAGCAGATGCACAGCACATAATTCCCACCCTGTTAAAATACAGGCATGCAAAGCTGGTGATGAACTCCGTGGAGGGTATGTCTCTTATCCTCGGACACATTTGTTCCCTGCTTCCTGTCTCTGATAGTTGGAATTCATTTGCACACCCATCCTGATACACTGTCCCTGGCACTCCCAGGCAGCTGTTTTTCCTTCTCTGAGAAGAACCTTGGCAGCGCACTTGGCCTTGAAGCCCACCTGCAGGAGCAAGTGGACTCTAGGGATGCAAATGAGGAGGGACAAGTGCTGTGCAAGCTGGGTGTTCTGAGCAAGTGCTTAAGACGTTTAGAGCAAAGTGATTATTTTTAAATCACAAGATTTATTTTAAGAGCCATCTGAGAGTTGCTCTGTGTGTGTGTGATGTGGTGTGTGTGTGTATGTGTGTGTGTGTGGTATGTGTGGTGTATATGTGTGGTGTGTATATGATGTGGTGTGTGTGTGTATGTGTGAGTGTGCGTGATGTGGTGTGTGTCTATGTGTGTGTGTGGTGTGTATGTGTGTGGTGTGAGTGTATGATGTGGTGTGAGTGTGTGGTGTGTGTGTATGTGTGAGTGTGTGTGATGTGGTGTGTGTGTACGTGTGTGTGTGGTGTGTGTGTGTATATGTGTCTGTGTTAAGGGAGGGTATCTATAAAGCAGATAGATTCCAGCAGGAGCTTCCATGTGAAACCAAACAGATTTCTCTTTCCATCTGCTTTGCTTAGCACTTGGCTTGTCCAAAGCCCAGCAAAGCAGTAGAAGCAGACATTCCTCTCAGTGGGTGGTTGGCATTGCTGTCAGAGGCAGCTGAGCCAACTTGCCCAGAGTCACTCACAGTGTGTAAGTGGCAAGGGGGAGCCAACCCAGGCCTGCCTTTACACACAGTTTCCTATAGCCCAAGCTGGCCTCAGCTCACTTTGGAGCTGAGGATGGCTTTAAACTTATATTGCTTCTGTCTCTGCTTCCCATAAGCTAGGACCATAAGCATGGGCGACCATGCCTTGTTTCAACAGCACCGGGGAACAAACCCAGGGTTTTGAGCATGCTAGACAAGCATTCTACCAACTGAGCTATTTCCCCAGCCTTCTGGCTCGACTCTTGAGCAGGCTCTCACCACCCCCATTTATCTCCACCTCTCAAAGCACAGGCTCCTTTGGCTCCTGCCAGTAATCTCGACCCTTGTAATCTAGGTAGCACTGACAGCCACAGCCTAGGACTGCAATAAAGATTCATTGACTCAAAGAAGGTAATGTATGACATATAGCCAAACACAGAGTAAAAGGTTTAAATCCTGATTGTTTCTGGAAGCCACGGTAGCATTCCAGTGCATCTCCCTACTCTTTGTCCCTTAAAATCCCTTTGCACAAAGCAACCAGAAGGACCTTTGAAAATGTATGTGAAGCACATCACATGTCTTTCCAAAGGCTTCCGTTGCCTCAATCTCATGATTTATCCATTTCCGTGCTCTGTTCCCTGGGAGGAATCGCTTCCCACACAGCACAGCACAGCCCCTTTGCACTTGCTCTTGACACCCTCTCTGCCCAGCCTGCTCCCTGCTTGATGCTGGCATAGCTGGCTTCTGTATAGAGGATTCCAAATCAGAACGATGACTTCTAAGGCAGCTTGTTACGCTGTTCTGTTATACTTCCATCACTGACTATATCCTTCTTACTGCTTCTCTACATTGTGGCTATCATGCCGTACCCTTGCTTAGCAAGACACCTGGAATGTTCCTTTTCCTCTTTGTTTTGTCCTGTGTGTATGTGTGTGTGTTTACACATCACAGATAGCAGGTGGTGGTCAGATAACAACTTGCAAGAAGGAGTTACTTCTCCCTTCTCACCATGTATTTTCTGGGGATTAAACTCAAGTCGTCAGTCTTGGTGGCAAGTTCCTTTATCTGTTGAGTCATCTTACTGGCCCCCATGGAGGGTTCTCATTTCCTTTTTTGCTTGGGTGTCTCCCACACACTACACAGTGCTTGACATATGGCAGTCACTAGTTGAATCAATGAAAGACAATGTGATTCATGTTGCAGTCTGTACCCTAGCCTTTCTTCAAAGTCAAGCTATAGACTAAAGGCCACTGTAATATTTTGGAGCATTACAGGTTTTAGGGACCCCTATAAATGCAGGAAACATCTGTGACATGTCCCATCCTTTTGCTCTTAGCCACATATCTCTAATAGAGTTGCTTGTTTCTTCTCCACTGGTGGCATGATTCCAGAACACTCACACAGAGAAGCCTTCACATTCCATTTGTGAAGCCAACACAAACCATAAAACATACTGGTGTGGGTAAGAGTGCTGCATATTTAAGCTACTCCTGGGAGAAGAACCAACAAAATCCATTAAGCCCTTATCTAACTAGCATCTGTTTCAGACTTCAATAAGATGAAAGAGAAGCCTTTGACTTCTTTGACTTCCTACTGTTGGCCAAAACCATAAAACAAAATTCCACCTCTTTCAGATTCTAATGATATGAGAATTTTTTATCTTGGAAATTAAAATATTCCACGTCAAAAAGTGAGGCACACAGTAGAGAGTTGACAATGTCCCCACCCTGCTGTGCATGTGTCTGTTTATCTATGTCTGCCTCAGCAAAGCTGCAAGTGAAAAATCAATTGCTTGCAATCACTTGGCTGTCTGTGATGTTCTAGGACAGTGGTTCTCAACCTTCCTAATGTGTGGATTCTTTAATACAGTTTTACATGTTATGTCAATCCCAACCATAAGATTACTTCATTGCTACTTCATAACTATAATTTTGCTGTCATTATGAATTGTATTGTAAATACATGTTTTCCCATGGTGTTAGGTGACTCCTCTGAAAGGGTCGTTTGACCCCAAAAGGGGTCATGACCTACAGGTTGAGAACAACTGTTCTACGTCATGGACTATTATTATCAAGGCAACAGCATCTTATTTTATCCACAAACACTAATGGAAATCATTCTAATTATGAAAAAATCATTGAACTTATCCCCCTGTTGTGTTCCTTGATGTGAATGTTCAATCATTATACCATACAAGCATGTACCTATGTATATGAGAATTTTCAATCATTATGCCAGGCCTGTATGTATCTATGTATATGAATACATGAAAGTATTCATTAAAATTGACATTGAATGTTCAGTGCTTTATGGCATTGATCAAAAATAGTCAAAACACATTTTCCTCTTAATAAATAAATTCTAGTATTGAGTCATTTTTGTGTATATTAATGATAAAGTCTCCTACTACTGTTAAATTTTACTTGACCACATTTTATCTAGGTCTCAGGCAAATATTCACCATGGCTATGAGTCTGTAGTTTTCTTTGTGTATTTCACTTCTGTCAATGTGGCTTTATAAAAAATACTTGAGGCATTTGTTTTTCTCTCTGTGTTCCAGAATTGTGAAATTGGTGGAGGAACTATCATGTTGTTCATGATTTAAATGCATGATCAGTGATGGCATCTTATTAATTAATTATTTTATATTTCTCTATGTGTATGTGAGTGTATGCCACTTACATCTTTGTGATTAAAAACAAACAAAAACAAAACAGCAACAACAAAACAACCTAAAATCAAAACCAAAACCACATAACTGGGGCAACTTAGGAAAGGAAGGGTCTCTTTGGGTTCACAATACCAGAAGGTTTGAGGTGTTTGTGATGGTGGAGTGGGGGGCAGGCCTGGCAGCTGGAACAGTGAGCTGAGAGCTCACTTTCAAATCCACACAGGAAGCTCAGAGAGCAAACCCGGAATGAGTGAGGCATTCAAATCTCAGAGCCCCATTTCAGTGCCACACATCCTGCAATGAACCCAGACCTCTCGAAACAGCACCACTGATGGGGGACCAAGTATGCAAATACCGGAGGACATAGGGAACATTCTTTTTCAAATCATCATGTTAATTAGTATGGCCTGTGATGCCTGTACTAATTAATGAATTAACTTTTATTGCTGTGTTTATGTGAGTGTATGCCCCATTTTTATTATTAATTTTTAAATTTAAATTAAAGATTGCTTCACATATCAATCCCAGGTCAATCTCTCTTTCCCTCACCTCCTCCCACACCTTCCCACCAACCCCCATACCTCTTCCAAACCCCATACTTTCCCTAGGGAGGGTGAGGCCCTCCATGGGGGTGTCCATAGTCTGATGTTTCATCCAGGGCAGGACCAAGACCCTCCCCCAAGAGTCCAGGGTAAGAGTGTACCTCTCATTGTGGGATGGGCAACCAAAGTCCATTTGTATGCCAGGGATAAATACTGGTCTCCTACCCAAGGCCCCATAGATTGCCTAGGCCTCCTCACTGACACCCACATTCATGGGGTCTTGATCAATCCCATGCAGGATTCCCAACCATCTGTCTGGGATTCAAGAGCTACCCCTGTTCAGGTCATCTGTTTCTGGGGTTTCAGCCAGCCCAGTCTTAACCCCTTTGCTCACCAGGTTCCCTCAGTTCAGTTCAGTGTTTAGCTGTGGGAGTCTGTCTCGGCTTCCATCTGCCATTGGATGAAGGTTCTGTTTCCCAGACTCTCTGGCCATGGGATTGTAAACTGGCACTCCCAAGGTCTCTGTCTAAAATCCATATGTGAGAGAGCACATACCATGTTGGCTTTTTGTGACTGGGTTACTTCACTCAGTATGGTTTCTTCTAGTGTCTTCCATTTGCCCGCAAATTTCAGGATTCCTTTGTTTTATCTGCTGAATAGCACTCCATTGTGTAACTGTACCACATTTTCTCTATCCACTCTTCAGATGAGGTGCATCTAGGTTGCTTCCAGGTTCTGGCTATTACAAATGATGCTGCTATTTGCAGAGTGGAACAGTTGTCTTAGTTCTATGAGTGTGTATCTTTTGGATATGTGCATAAGAGTGGAATTGCTGGGTCTTGTGGTAGGCTGATTCCCATTTTACTGAGGAAACTCCATACTTATTTCCAAAGTGGCTATATGAGTTGGCACTCCCACCAGCAGTGTAGGAGTGTTCCCCTTTTTCCACATCTTCTCCAGCATAAACTGTCATTAGTGTTTTTGATTTTAGCCATTTTGACAGGAGTGAGATGGTATATCAGAGATGTTTTGATTTGCATTTCCCTGATGGGTAGGGATGTTGAGCACTTTCTCAAGTGTCTCTCAGCCATTTTAGTCTCCTCTACTGAAACTTCTCTATTTAGTTCTTTACCCCATATTTTGATTGGATCCTTTGGTGTTTTGGAGACTTGCTTCTTGAGTTCTCTGTAAATTTTTGAGATAAGTCTTCTGTCAGATGTGGGGTTAGTGAATATCATTTCCCAATCTGTGGGTTGCCTTTTTGTCTTGCTGACTGTGTCCTTTGACTTACAGAAGCTTCTCAGTTTCAGGAGGTCCCATGTACTAATTGTTGATCTCAGTGTCTGTGGTACTGAAGTTATGTTCAGGAAGCAGTGTCCTGTACCAATTTGTTCAAGGGTACCACCAAATTTCTCTTCTATGAGGTTCAGTGTGGTTGGATTTCTGTTGAGGTCTTTGATCCATTTGTATTTAAGTTTTGTGCATGGCGATAGACATGGATCTATCCTCATTCTTCTACATTTCAGAATCCAGCTATGACAGCACCATTTGTTGAAGATGCTTTCTTTTTTCCATTGTATACTTTTAGCTTCTTTGTCAAAGATCAGGTGTTCATACTTGTCTGGGTTAATGCCAGGGTGTTCAATTCAATTCCATTGGTCTACCTGTCTATTTTTGTGCCAATACCAAGGTGTTTTCAGGAAAGTGCAGGATCCAAGATCAACTCAAGAAAAGCAGTAGCCCTACTATATACGATAAAAGGGCTGAGAAAGAAATCAGAGAAACATCACACTTTACAATTTCCACAAACAACATAAAATACTTTGGGGTAACACTAATTAAACAAGTGAAAGACCTGTATCGCATGAACTTTGAGTCTTTAAAGAAAGAAATTAAAGAAGCCCTCAGAAAATGGGGAAATCTCCCATGCTCTTGGATAGATAGGATCAATGCAGTAAAAATGGCAATCCTGTCACTGGGTGTTGGTGGTGCGTGCCTTTAATCCTAGAACTCGGGAGGCAGAGGCAGCTGGATCTCTGTGAGTTTGAGGCCAGCCTGTTCTACAGAGGGAAACATGGCAATCCTTCGCAAAGCAATCTACATATTCAATGCAATCCCCATTAAAATATCAGCACAATTCTGCACAGACCTTGGAAGAACAATAATCAGCTTTGTATAGAAAACCAAAAGACCTAGGATAGCCAAAACAACCTTATTCAACAAAGCAACCTCTGTAGGTATGCCTCCTCTTTGTAGGTGCCTGTAGAGGCCTTGAAGAGGGCATTGGAACCCCTGAAGCGGTAGTTCCTGAAGCTGTAGTTATGGCAGTAATCGCATGGGTGACAAACAGAAACAAAAAGATGGGCTCTGAGATATGGATGATTATTAGCCTTATGACATATAATCTCATCATTCAACCTTCCACCTTTTATTGCTTAGTCAATTCATAAACAACTAGCTAGTCCTTTCAACACATAAATATGAAAAGTCTTGACAGCTAGATGGATTGGATGCTGGACAAGAAAAAATCATAGATACATACAAGGATAATAAGTAAGACTTGAATAGTAATATAATCTATATTAAAAACCTGTATCAAAGTTAAACTTCCTGCTTCTCATAATTGAATTGCAGTCGTGAAAATAATGTTTTTGTACTTAACAGTGTGCACTGAAATACCCAGTAAAAGGCTGCAAGCTTAAGGACTGAGAAAGGTCTGATAGGAAGATGTGTGAGAATTTGTTTGCTTTAGCTTTTGAAGATAAATGTGTTTATATGTGTGAGACATATATTGTGAGGGAGAATGAGAGAGAGAGAGAGAGTAAGGCAAATGTTGTGTAATGTTAATATCTATGAGTCTGGGTAAAGTGTATTTCTGAGTTCTTTTGCTTTCTTACTTCTCCATAGGCTTTTATTTATTTATTTATTTATTTATTTATTTATTTATTGTTTTTTTGAGACAGGATTTCTCTGTATTGTTTTGGAGCCTGTCCTGGAACTCACTTGGTAGACGATGCTGTCCTCAAACTCACAGAGATCCTCCTGCTTCTGCCTCCTGAGTGCTGGGATTAAAGGCATGTGCCACCAATGGCCGGCTAAGTTATTTTTAAAAATGTTAAAGATTCTTTCCTCCTCAAAACCATATAAGGTGATTTAAAAAAAAACTTACCAGTGTATGTTCATTATATTAAAAAATCATAATTTTACCACATTTCCAAAGAAAAATTCACCCTTGTATTCCTTTATTATTTCTTGTTTTCATGCCATGGTTGAAAGCCTTGTCTTTCTCATGAACATAAGAACTAAACTCACATGTTCATGATCATACATGACTACAGTCACATGTTCATGATCGTTCCCATGTTCTTCCTGATTTTATTTTCACATAGCAATGTTTCACTGATCTGGAATTTGATGTTGAAAAAAGGCAGTGTTTTCTTCATAGAGTTCACCGACTAACTGGTGTCAAAGTATGTTTGCCATGTAATAAAACTAGATATTTTATAATGACATTCTTCTTCTCCTTCTCCTTCTCCTTCTCCTCCTCCTCCTCCCCCTCCTCCTTCTTCCTCTCCTTCTCCTCCTCCTCCTCCTCCTCCTTCTTCTTCTTCTTCTCCTCCTCCTCTTACTCTTCCTCATCCTCTTCTTCCTTTTTTTCTTTTTTGATTTTTCGAGGCAGTGTTTCTCTCTGTAGCTTTAGAGTCTGTTCTGGAACTCACCTTGTATATCAGGTTGGCCTCAAACTCACAGAAATCCATCTATCTCTGCCTCACTTGTGTTGGAACTTAAGGTGTGTGCCACCACCGCCTGGCTATAATACTGTTTCTTTATCTTGGGCAGCTTATGCCTTTTCAAGTTGTCCATGCATATAGCTGTGCCATTTTGTATAAAGAATAAATATATTGCTTGTTTGTTAGAGAAAGTTTCTCTCTGTAGTTTCAGCTGTCCTGGAAGTTCACTGTGTACCCCAGGCTGTCCTTGAACTCACAGAGATCATCCTGCCTTTGGAGTGCGTCACCACATCCAGTTAAGAAGAAAGATTTTTTAAATTATTCATTTACCTATTTATTTTTTATTTTACATCCTGGCTGCGGTTTCCTCTCCCTGCTGTCCTCACAGTCCCTTCACACTCCCCCTGACTTCTCCTCCATTTCTGTTTAGGAAAGGTCACGAGTATCAATAAAACCTGGCATACAAAATTGATGTAAGACTAAGCACTTCCCCATGTATTAAGGCTGGACAAAATGACCCAGTATGAGGAGTAGGATCCCAGAATCCCATAAGAGAGTCAGAGACAGACACTGTTCCCACTGTTAGGAGTCACACAAGAAGACCAAGCTACATGGCTGTAACATACATACAGAGGGCCTAGGTCAGTCCCATGCAGGCTCCATGGTTGATGGTTCAGTCTCTGTGAACCTCTGTGAGCCCAGGTTAGTTGATTCTGTGGATTTTCTTGTGGTGTTCTTGACACCTCTGGCTCCTATAATTTCTTCAGCAAGATTCCCTAGGCTCTGGCTAATGTTGGACTGTGGGTCTCTGCATCTGTTTCCATCAGTTGCTGGATGGAGCCTCTCTGATGACAATTGAACTAGGCACCAATCTGGTCACAGGAAATGACCAGTTCAGGGCTCATATCAACTATTGCTAGGAGTCTTGGCTGGGGACATCCTTGTGGATTCCTGTGAGATTCCCTTGTGCCTGTTTTTTACCTGGACTCTGACATGCCCCACCTTCAAGAATTATTTCAAAGCACTTTGCTATGGAGAACATTTAAACTTATTTAAAAGGGGGTTATTGTGTGTGTACAATAGTTTGACATGCAATAGGAGTAAAAGTGGAATAGCCAGGTCTCAGAAGGTTAAAAAAAGATTTCGGCAGTATTTGGGCAAATTGCAGATAAATTTAGATTGTTATCTAGTCTTCCATCTCACTGTTTATTGTGTAGCTTCATCTAAAACACTGGATCTCAAATCTGTTCATTCAAATTACTGCTTGAAATAAGTGAGTTAGTCACTGGCCAGTAAATTGATTGGTCCTGCCTTGTTCTGTCCGTGCTGTAGATTTGCCACATCAGGTGGATTTTCAAGAGGATCAGTTGCAGAAACAGCACAGTGGCATGGGCTGACATCCTAGATAATGCCTGCCAAAACCTTTGTAACACTGAGTTCTTCAACTAAAGAACAATGTAGGTCTATCCATTTATTTAAATCTCATCTAAGGGCCTTGAATGGAGGTTTTTAGTTTAAAATTATTCTAGTACAATAATTAATACATATGACAGTGTCATAATGAAACCTATTATTTAGTGTTGGTAGAATAAGAAACTAATTAAAGAGTGTTCTTAAGTGTATTCTTGGGTGTTTTAGGCTTTTTGTTATTTTTGATGAAATCTATTGTATTTGTCTGAATGTTAATTGTCATTATTTATATAAGAACAACTAAGTTTATGTTTTATGCTAGCCAAGCAGCCTTTTGATGCTCTGATAATTTTTTTCTCTTGAGTTTTCTGAGTATAAAGTTATTTTAACTCTTGGCAAACGTGTTTATTTATTACTGTGTGTATATGATGTATTCATAGGGTGTGTGTAAGGAGGTCACAAGACAACTGTCCCTGCTTGCACCACAGTTTCCAGGGTCAGACTCAGGAGTTCAGTCTGTACAGAGAGCTCCTTTTCACCTGCTGAGCCATGTCACCAAACCACAAATTGTTTTTGTCTTCCTTATGATACTTATTTTTATACCGTATTTTATATTCTTTTAAGATTCTAATGATACTTGCTACAATCAATGAAAACTAAAAGCTTTTCATTTTGTAAGTCTAGAAGAAAGACAGGATGATTACATTTTAGGAAGTCTAACAGAAATATAAAGGATACCTTGAACTCATGTTGAACAAACCATCAGCAAGTCAGCCTTGTATGATCCACCCATCTATCCATGCATTACCCCTTCCATCTATCCATTATTTGTTTATATGTCCAACAAATGATTATTGCTCACTTCTTATCCATGTGGATAAAATTAGAAGGGTGTGTCTCTCTCCTGAAAGGAAAAGTGGTGGGAAGGGAAGGTGGGGAGGAGAGGAAGAGAGGTTCTTCAGTTGTGTACAGAGAAAGTGGTCATTGTCACAGGGGATTACAAAAGAGCACTATCCCAGACTCAGACAGCCAAGAAATCTTGCTGGAATGGGTGACCTGAAACTGCCTTTGCTTGCATTTTTTTAATAAGAACTTGAGTAGAATTAATCTTATTTATTCTATGGAACTTGGGCAGATTTCACCAGTGAAGCCATCTGGGCCTCCTGTTTTCCTTCTTGGGGGTTAGTCTTGCTTTTCCAAATCCCTTCCTTTGTGACAAGTTCAGTATCTTTGGCATATGGGGAGCTATTCAAGTTATTGATTGATAAGTACCAGCTTAGGCTATTTGTGGCTTTCAATGAATTTGGTAATTTTTCTAGGTTAAGTTCAATATCATAAGGTATTTTTATTTCCCTGTTATAAACTGTAAATATTTTTGTTAATTAGTGTTTATCTGTGTATATGCATGTGCACCATGTGCGTGCCTAGTACCTACTGTAGCACGGATAATAGAATAATCCCAGCACTAGAGAGTATATAAGGAGCTCAGTGCAGGCTCAGAGGGCAGTCTAACAGTCTGATATTTGATGGAGAGCAGTGCAGTCTGGAGATGCAATCTGAGGTTCAGTAAGTTGATCCTTTGGTCTGAGCATTGGTAGAGGTGAGATCTCTTTACTGGCTGGCTGCTTGCTTTGCTTCTCTGATCTTCAGGCAAGCTTTATTATATCATAAACAAAGATGCTTTATTTCCATTGTACATTTTTAGCTTCTTTGTCGAAGATCAGTTGTTCAATTTGATTCCATTGGTCTACTTGTCTATTTTTGTGCCAATACCAAGCTGTTTTCAGGACTAAAGCTCTATATTAGAGCTTGAAGTCAGGGATGGTGATGCCTCCAGATGTTGCTTTGTTGAATAAGTTTGTTTTGGCTATCCTGGGTCTTTTGTTTTTCATACAAAGTTGATTATTATTCTTTCAAGGTCTGTGAAGAATTGTGCTAGGATTTTAATGGGGATTGTGTTAAATCTGTATATTGCTTTCGGTAAGATTGCCATTTTTACTATGTTGATCCTATCTATCCAAGAGCATGGGGGATCTTTCTGCCTTCTGCTGTCTTCTTTAATTTCTTTCTTTAAAGACTCAAAGTTCTTGCAATACAGGTCTTTCACTTGTTTGATTAGCATTACCCCAAGGTATTTTATGTTGTTGTGGAAATTATAAAAGGTGATGTTTCTATGATTACTTCCTCAGCCCTTTTTTCATCTGTATATAGTAGGGCTACTGCTTTTCTTGAGTTGATCTTGTATCCTGCCACTATGCTGAAAGTATTTATCAGCTGCAGGAGTTCCTTGGTAGAGTTTTCTTTTGTGTCACTTATGTAAACTATCATATCATCTGCAAATAGTGAAAGTTTGACCTCTTCCTTTACAATTTGTATCCCCTTGATCTCCTTTTTTGTCATATTGCTCTAGCTAGAACTTCAAGTACAATATTGAAGAGGTATGGAAAGCGTGGACAGCCTTGTCTTGTTCTTGGTATTAGAGGAATTGTGTTGAGTTTCTGTCCATTTAGTTTGATGTTGGCTGTTGGTTTGCTGTATATAGCTTTTATTATGTGGAGGTAAGTTCTTGTTATCCCAGACCTCTCTAAGACCTTTATCATGAAGTGGTGATGGGTTTTGTCAAAGGCTTTCTGAGCATCCAGTGACATGATCATATGATTTTTGGTTCTCAGCTTGTTTATATGGTTGATTACGTTGATGGATTTTTGTATGTTGAACCAACCCTGCATGCCTGGGATGAAGCTTACTTGATTGTGGTGAATGAGTTTTCTGATGTGTTCTTGGATCCAATTTGCCAGTATTTTATTGAGTATTTTTGCATCAATGTTCATGAGGGATATTGGTCTGGAGTTCTCTTTCTTAGTTGTGTCTTTGTGTGGCTTGGGTATTAAGGTTATTGAAGCCTCATAGATTTTGGCAAAGACCCTTCTGCTTCTATTGCATGGAATACTTTGAGAAGAATTGGTATAAGCTGTTCTTTGAATTTCTGGTAGAATTCTGCACTGAGGCTATCTGGCCCTGAGCCTTTTTCGGTTGGGAGACTTTTGATGACTGCTTCTATTTCCTTCGGGGTTATAGGTCTATTTAAATTGCTTATCTGTTCTCGATTTAATGTTGGCAAATGATATCTATCTAGAAAATTGTCCATTTCCTTTAGATTTTCAAAGTATTTGGAGTACAGATTTTCAAAGTATGACCTGATGATTCTCTAGATTTCCTCAGTGTCTGTTGTTATGTCCCCTTTTTCATTTCTGATTTGTTAATTTACATGTTCACACTCTGCCGTTTGGTAAGTTTGGATAAAGTTTTGTCTATCTTGTTGATTTTCTCAAATAACCAAGTCTTTGTTACATTGATTTTTTGTATTGTTTTCCTAGTCTCTGCTTTATTGATTTCATCCCTCAATTTGATTATTTCCTTGCATCTACTCTTCCTGGGTGAATTTGCTTCTTTGTGTTCTAGAGATTTCAGTTGTGCTGTTAATTGTCTAGTGTAACTATTCTCCAGCTTCTTCATGTGGGCACTTAATGTTATGAACTTTCCTTGTAGCACTGCTTTCAAAGTGTCCCACAAGTTTGGGTATGTTCTGTCCTCATTTATTGAATTATAGGAAATCTTTAATTTCTTTTTTTTTATTTCTTCATTGACCAAGGATGGTCCAATTGTTCATTATTTAACTTCCATTAGTTTGTAGGGTTTCTGCAATTTATGTTGTGGAATTCTAATTTTAATGCATGGTGGTCTGATAAGGTTTATGGAGTTATTCCAATTTTTTGTAGCAGTTGAGATTTGATATGTTGCCAAGTAAGTGGTTGATTTTTGAGAAGGATCCATGTGGCGCTGAGAAGAAGGTATATTGTTTTTATTTGGGTGGCATGTTCTATAGATGTCTGTTAATCCCAATTGGGTCATAAATTCTATTAGTTCCTTTGTTACTTTGTTAAGTTTCTGTCTCGTAGTCCTGTGTAAAGGAGAGAGTGTGGTGTTGAAATCTCCCAGTATAGGTGTGTGGGGCTTTATATGTGATTTGAATTTTAGTAATGTTTCTTTTATGAACGTGGGTGCCTTTGTATTTGGGGCATAGATGTTCAAATTTGAAACTTCATCTTGGTGGATCTCTCTTGTGATGAGTATGAAGTGCCCTCCTTCATCTCTTTTGATTGATTTTATTTTAAAATCTAATGTGTTATATATTAGGATTGCTATCCCTGCTTGTTTCTTGGGTCCATTTGATTGGAAAATCTTTTCCTGACCCTTAACTCTGAGGTAATGTCTGTCTTTGAGGCTTAGGTGTGTTTCTTGTATGCAGCAGAAGGATGGGTTCTGTCTTTGAACCCAGTCTGTTAGCCCGTGTCTCTTTATGGGTGAGTTAAGACCATTGATTGGAAGGTATTAATGACTATTGATTGCTCATTCTTTTTTGTTTTAGAATAGTTGATGGTGGTGGAATTATATGTGGATATCTACCTCCTTTCTTTTGGCTGTTGGTAAGGTGGGATTATCTATTGCCTATGTTTTTCTGGTTGTAGCTAACTCCCTTGGGTTGGGGTTTTCCTTCCAGAACTTTCTGTAGGGCTGGGTTAGTGGATATGTATTGTTTAAATCTGGTTTTGTCATGGAATATCTTGTTTTCTCCATCTATAGTGATTGAAAGATTTGCTGGGGAAAGCAGTCTGGGTTGGCATCCATGGTCTCTTAGTGGTAGTAGAATATCTATGCAGGACCATCTGGCTTTCAGAGTTTCCATGGAGGAGTCAGGTGTAATTCTGATAGGTTTGCCTTTGTATGTTACGTGGCCTTTTCCTTTGCTGCTCTGAATATTCTTTCTTTATTCTGTATGTTTAGGGCTTTTACTTTTATGTGTCAAGGGGATTACCTTTTGTTGTCCACTCTATTTGGTGTTCTGTAGGCTTCTTTTGCTTTCATTGGCATGTCTTTCTTTAAGTTGGGAAAGTTTTCTTCTATGATTTTGTTGAATATGTTTTCTGCCCCTTTGAGGTGGATTTCTTTACCTTCTTCTATACTTATTATTCTTAGGTTTTGTTTTTTCACGGTGTCCCATATTTCCTGGATGTTTTGCATTAGGGATTTGTTGGACTTAAGATTTTCTTCTGTCGATGAATCTATTTCACCTAGTGTATCTTCAACACCTGAGATTCTCTCTTCCATCTCTTGTATTCTGTTGGTTATGCTTGCATCTGTAGTACCTGACCATTTGCCCAGCTTTTCTATTTCTAGCATTCCTTCAGTCTGCATTTATTTATTGTCTCTATTTCATCTTTCAACTCTTGTACTTGTTGAATTGTGTCTTGTAATTTTTGCTTTGTCTTTTCTCCTGTTTTTTGTATTTGCTGAAGTTTTTAGTTTGTGTTTTCTTCCATATCTTGCATTTTTTTGCATTTTTGGATTGCTTTTTCCTCCATTTCTTGTACTTTTTGGTTTGTGTTTTTCTTCCATGTCTTCTCGGGATTTCCTCACATCTTCTTTGAGGGCTTCTGATGGGGGAAGTCCTGTGTATATGTCAATAAAACACTGTTGGCCCATAGCGAAGCAAGATAGGTGGGACTAGGAGTCCAGGAGAACTCTGGGAAGGAGAAACACAAGAAGGCAAGATGTAATGCCATGGAGTAGGAAGCCTGGAAACCTCTCCGGTAAGAGAAATACTTAGATTAGCAATTATGGGATAAATACTTAAGTCAGAGCTAGCCAGCAAGAAACAAGCAAGGCCAACAGCTTCATAATTAACATAGCCTCCTGTGTGTTTATTTGGGACTGATGCGGCTCTGGAACCAGGCTGGCAGGAAGGCTTCTCTCAAGGAAAAGGTTTCTCTTTACAGGCTTTTATCATTTTCATGAAGTTGTTCCTTTTTTGTTTGTTTGTTTGTTTTTGTTTTTTTCACAGTAAATAGAGATTGTTAAGCTGAAAGCCAAGGCACTGAGTCTCAGAACAAACGGACAATCCAGATATAATGCCATGTACAGCTAGCAGAAATATAGTTGCACGTTTTTCAGGGTCTGTATGAAGCAACAACTTATTTCCCAAAAGTACAAATACAAATTTGAGAAAAACAAACCTTTTCCAGAGGGGAAATCACAGACATTTGGTCAATCTCAGTATGAAAAGTGATCAGTTGTGCTTAGGGCAAACGCCACTCTACTCTATGGAAGAATTACATGCTGTATCTTTGGTCTTTCTCCTCAAATAACAATTCTAGTCTCAAAATGAAAGATGGAGCAGATAAACTTTTTTTCTGAGTAGAGGTGTAAACTTTACTTTTGTTTTTTGCTTTCTTTTTATTATTATTATTTATTTTTAAGTTTAAATTTTGATTAGAAACATGGTTGCTTCACAAGTCAGTTCCAGGTCCCTCTCCCTTTCCCTACCCTCCTCCCCTGCCCTTCTCCCAGACCCCCCATTATCCCCTCATTTCCTGGATGGCTAAGGATGTTGATCACTTTCTCAAGTGCC
The DNA here is from genome assembly GCF_017639785.1 of Mesocricetus auratus. Classification (NCBI taxonomy): domain Eukaryota; kingdom Metazoa; phylum Chordata; class Mammalia; order Rodentia; family Cricetidae; genus Mesocricetus; species Mesocricetus auratus. Next base: position 314,598 of record NW_024429223.1, read on the forward strand.
TCTCAGCCATTTTAAACACCTCTATTGAAAATTCTCTATTTACTTCTGCAACCAACATTTTAATTGGATCCTTTGGTATTTTGGAGACTTGCTTCTTGATTTCTTTGTAAATTTTGGAGATAATTTGGAGATGTCAGATGTGGCATTAGTGAATATTTTTTCCCATTCTGTGGGCTGCCTTTTTGTCTTGCTGACTGTGTCCTTTGCCTTAAAGAAGCTTCTCAGTTTCAGGAGGTCCCATTTATTAATTGTTGATCTCACTGTCTGTGCTAGTGGTGCTATGTTCAGGAACCTGTCTCCTGTACCAATTCATTCAAGGCTACCACCCACTTTCTCTTCTAAGAGGTTCAGTGTGGCTGGTTTGATCCATTTTGACTTAAGTTTTGTGCATGGCGATAAACATGGATTGATCCACATTCTTCTACATGCCAGCCTCCAGTTATGCCAGCACCATTTGTTGAAGATGCTTTCTTTATTCCATTGTACATTTTAGCTTCTTTGTCAAAGATCAGATGTTCATATGTGTGTGGGTTAATATCAGGGTTTTCAATTCGATTCCATTGGTCTACCTGTCTATTTTGTGCCAATACCAAGCTGTTTTCAGGACTATAGCTCTATAATAGAGCTTGAAGTCAGGGATGGTGATGCCTCCAGACATTGCCTTGTTGAACAGGGTTGTTTGGGCTATCCTGGGTCTTTTGTTTTTCCATACAAAATTGATTATTGTTCTTTCAAGGTCTGTGAAGAATTGTGCTGGGATTTTAATGGGGATTGCATTGAATCTGTAGTTTGCTTTTGACAGGATTGCCATTTTTACTACATTGATTCTACCTATCCAATAGCATGGGAGATCTTTCCATTTTCTGAGGGCTTCTTTAATTTCTTTCTTTAAAGATTCAAAGTTCTTGCGATACAGGCCTTTCACTTGTTTGGTTACCGTTACCCCAAGGTATTTTATGATTTTTGTGGCAATTGTAAAGGGTGATGTTTCTCTGATTTCTTTCTCAGACCTTTTATCATCTGTATATAGTAGGGCTACTGACTTTCTTGAGTTGATCTTGTAGCCTGCCACTTTGCAGAAGGTGTTAATCAGCTCGAAGTGTTCCCTGGCAGAGTTCTTTGGGTCATTTATGTAAACTATCATATCATCTGCAAACAGTGAAAGTTTGACCTCTTCCTTCCCAATTTGTATCCCCTTGATCCCCCTATGTTGTTGTATGGCAATGGCTACAACTTCAATTACCATGTTGAAAAGGTATGGAGAAAGTATACAGCCTTGTTTTGTTCCTGATTTTGGCGGAATTGCGTTGAGTTTCTGTTGATTTAGTTTGACTGTTGGTTTACTGTATATAGCTTTTATTATGTTTAATTATGTTCCTGTTATCCCAGATCTCTCCAAGACCTTTATCATGAAGGGGTGTCAGATTTTGTCAAAGTCTTTTTCAGTATCTAGTGAGATGAGCATGAGATTTTTGTTTTTCAGCTTGCTTATATGGTGGATTACATTGATGGATTTTTGTATGTTGAACCATCCCTGCATCCCTGGGATGAAACCTACTTGATCGTGGTGAATGATTGTTTTGATGTGTTGTTGGATCCGATTTGCCAGTATTTTATTGAGTACTTTTGCATCAATGTTCATGAGGGATATTGGTCTGAAGTTCTCTTTCTTAGTTGTGTCTTTGTGTAGCTTGGGGATCAAGGTTATTGAAGCCTCATAGAAAGAGTTTGGCAAAGAACCTTCTGCTTCTATTGAGTGGAATACTTTGAGAAAAACTTGTTTTAAGGTCTTTCTCATCTGCTTGTTCCGAAATGGGCTGTTCAGGTTCTTGCCGGTGTAGATTCTCTAGTTTCTGGTGGTGTCATATTGGTTTTTCTGTTGGTGGGTGTGTTTTTGTGTTGTCTCTTTCCCATCATTTCTTCCTGTGGGTGCAGAAGAAGTCTGTTCCTCCCCTGTTGGGTATGTGACCATGGTTCCTTTCCAGTGGGTGGGAGCAGGTCCAATAACTTGGTGGCTTTCCTCTTTCATTAATGGAGGCCCTCCTAGTATCGGGACCTTACCAAACTCTGGGTAGGCTTGGCCCTCACCTTGCCTGTCCCATGGGTGGAGACTGGGACATGGAAGCTGGCAGTCTCAGGGTGGGCTGAATCCTGTCATTCTGGGATCCAGATCTGTTGTGTACAGTCCTCAGGTCTCCGGTGGTTCTGCTCAGGGTACAGGACTGTTTTTTGTTGTTTTTGTTTTGTTTTGTTTTGTTTTTTGACTAGGCTTTACTGTGTATCAGCCCTAGCTGTCTTGAAATTCACTATGTAGAGTAGGCTGACCTTGAATTTACAGAGATCCATCTTCTTCTGCCTCCTGAGTGTTGGGATTAAAGTTGTGTGCTATCACAACAATTCCAGATTTGTTTATTTTTAACTTTTATACAACAAACTCAATGCACTTAAAAACTTTTCGTGTGTGTGTGTGTGTGTGTGTGTGTGTGTGTGTGTGTGTTTGGGTGAGTATATTCCATGTGTGTGTAGGTACCTTCAGAGATCAGTGAAGATATTGGGTTGCCTAGGTGGGTTATGAACTACACAAGGTGGCCAATGGGACTGAATTCTGGTAGAGCAATAAAATGCTCTTTACCATGAAGCCATCTATTCAAACCCAAGACTCTTTGGATATAGTTCTGAGTTATGATAATCTCATAGGCTACTGCTATAGTTATAATACAGAACAGGTCCCCTAGCCCCTGCTAACCACTGATTTCTCTTCTGTCTCTAAATTCAAGTTTTCCCAAGATGTCAAACAGCCGAAGCTGTATGGCATTCTCTGAGTCCACTGTCTCCCAATTAGAATGCCTTTGTGCATTAGTTTATACCTTTATGTCTGAGAAAAACTCCTCTAAATGTTTACACCATTGCCTAGCCACTCCTAAGCTCAAAGATGTTTAGATTAGTTAGAATTCTTGATGTTAAGAATACTGTCATCTACATTGTCATGTACAGACTTTGATTTTCTTATTTTGTGTGCATGCACATGCGTGGAACAGAGGAAGATGCAGTGTCCCACTCTGTCACCCGCGGATGAACCCCAGACAGCTGCTCCTATCACCACTGCTTCTGTTCTTAAACTTCTGTCTCATTTTGAAGGTAGTACTCATGAATTCTACCTTTAAGTTTTCTGGAAAGCACTGTGATGTTATTCTAAACACACACAATGCACTCAACTTGGGCTGACATACTATGTAGTAAGATAAATGTGTGGCTACGCTGAATTTGGGAGAAAGAATGGAAGACTTAAAATCTGTCGAAACCACTAACTCACATTGCAGTCGCTGGGTGCAGGGGTTCATACATTTCTCTGAACAGTGAATAACTTTTGTTTTGACAGTTATCCTGCTCAGACATCAATTGTAGACACTCTCTTGAGAACTGTTTCAAATTTTAGTTCACCACCACACAAAGAAACAGCATAGTGGTCAACAAGAGATGTGGACAGTTACTCTGTGTACCTCCTCTTTTTTCCAAGACCTTCCCATTAAGTTTTCAGCTTGTTCCAAGCTCCCATTCTGGTGCTTCAGACCTGAAAGACTGAATTTCTTTTTTTTTAAAACAAATCACTGACTTTCTATTACTTCTACATACTAACAAATACTTTGTAAAGTGATCTTTAAAACTCTGTCTACTCATTTTATGCTACTACAAACATGCTTATAATTTTGAAAGACTGAGTTTCTGGTTGAGTTTTAGTTGCTTTGTGTTTCATCTTTGGTCAGTGAAGAACTGTAAACTGACATCACTGCCTGCCATTATCTTCCTCTAAGTCTTGTTATCATTCCCAGAATCCTGTGACTTTTGTTCAGTTTGCAGCATCTCTGGGTAGATATGTCCTCCCACAACTTAAAGTTTCCACTGGTTGGAGAACCTGGTCTGGCAGGAACTTATCATTCATTTCAGAGGCAAGAAATCTGTTGGTGACTCTCTCACAGTCATTATTTGGTTGGCTGCTCTGGCTTTAATGCCACAGACTTTGTGGAAGTATGTGCTGTTTCTTTGTTCTGTGTAAATTCTGTGTGCAAGATGTTGTGATCAAAGGGTGGACATCACTGCAGAGTGATCGGATAGGGAGGGTTATTTATTTCCAATTAAAATTACTAAAATGGGGGAGAGGGTAGGTTAGACGGCTCAGTGGCCAGCTGAGGGCACAGGTTCCATTCCCAGCATCTACATCTGGCAGCTCATAACTACCTGTACCTTTAGCTCCAAGGAATCTGACACCTTCTTCAGGTCTATTCACATACACACACATACACACACAAGTCTATTCACACAAACACACACACACATACATGGATGCACTCATATACACACACACTCACATATAATTCAGTCATACATACACACACTAATACATATATATATACATACATATACACACATACATGCACTCATGCATACACACAATCATAATACATATATGTATACATACACACATACATGCACTCATACATACACACATTCATACATACATATAACACATTCACACATGCACTCATATTTATGCACATACATACACACATGCTCATACATAAACATATTCACACATACATGCACTCTTACATACATACACAGAAATGAAATTTTTCTCATCACAAATTATTAAAATATTGCACCCCTTCCTTATCCACAATCACATTCAGGGTTCCGTGAGAGCAGTATTCCAGTTTCTTCCTTGTGCTAACTCTGCCTAGATGTGTGCACAGTAGAGCTGAGGAAGGGTCTTACAGTTCCATGTTTACATTTTCTTTTCTTTTGGAGGGGCTAGAATCCAGTGCCAGCCATATCCTGGCAAGCTCTCCAGGCCAAGGTGTGTCCTCAGTCTCAGGATCTAGTCTGCAATGTATCCTCCAGTGTTGGTCCCAACAGTCTTGACTGTGGCAGTCACCCTGCACCGTAGTCTCCCTGGCTCTGTTTCCTCAGAAAACAACTTTTTAAACTTTGGAGTGGTGAGTGTGGGGCTGGCCCTAGGGTACAGTTGTTCCTCATACCTCCATCCAATTCCATTTCAAGCTCCTCACTTCTGGATTGAAACTTCAGGTGGCTTTAGTGTCCTGAGCTTTGTTTTGAAGCTTTGTTTGGTGGGACTTCTTGGTGCTGAGTCCTGATTCCCTGCTCTCCGTATCTAGGCAGTGTCTGCTAATTCTGTCTGCCATCCTGTCTAATCGGCCACCATGTCACTGATGCAGTCTGTTGTGTCCTATGTCCAGGGACTCTAACTTTTCAGTACTTATGCCTCTATATTCTTTTACACTGACCAAGATAAATATTCTCTCTTCCTTATTAATAGAGGGAGAATGAGTTTTAAAGAGCCAGTTGGAGGATAAAATTTTTGAAGAACTTTCATATTTAAAATATTGCTTTTTAAGATTAGCATACAAGATAATGGCCATCATCACAGCATTTTCACATGTGTGTCATTATAACTAGCCCTACTGCTTTCCTTTCCCCTTCCCCAATAGTGAAAGATGAAAACAAACTTCTTCTCACCTTTGCATTGTACTGGAATGTTATTCCTTTTGTGGAACACTCGAGTACCTTCAGAAGCTGGGGATGCCCTACCCTTGCATGGATGGAAGACCATTACCAATTCAGTGACAGAATTTTATACTCTACTGAACACTGAGTTCAGAGCATTAGAGTACAGGCTCTGTGGACAATTCCCCAATTCTCATAATACTGCCAAGAGGGTGTGCTAATGACTGCCATTTTGTGTTGTGTTGGGGGTGGGGGTAGAGGCCTGGAGAGGTGAAGAGAAGAGCTGGGACCTAAAGTTCAGCCAGTCACATTGGGCACAGTTGGAGGAGCCCAGCTTCCTTCCCTGTCCCCCCCTCTCATGGTGCTGCACACTGAGGGTTGCCTCCTGTTGGTGACTAAAACAGGATTAAAGAGAGCAAAACAAAAAGTAGTATTTCTAACCTCCAGGCAGCGGCAGCTCCCTGACATCCTGCCCTACTCTGCATTGGACACTCGTTCTCCTCCACAGGTCAAAGGTTAGTCCATCCACATAGCATCTTGCACGTTGACTCAAGACTGGGCTGTGCGAATGAGAGGCACCTGTCATTCCTATCTTCCCTGCAGGCACTGTGGGAAACCAAGGCCCACAGTAGCAAGGATCCCCGCCAAGTTCCTCCATTAAAACACCTCACCCGGACTGCTGCCCGAGCGCCCAGCACAGAGCATGTCGACCCAAACCAACAGCAGCTTTCAAGACGGCTACCTGGACTCCAAACACCCCGCCAACTCCCGCCACCAAACAGGAACTTCCCACATGGGCATGAGTTACCCTTACCATCAGCAGCCTTTGTGCTACGTTCCTGGGTAAAGGATAAGTTAATTAATTATGAACCTTCTCAGCATCCAGAGCTGGTGCCCAGGAGGGTGGCAGCAGCCTGTCCAGTAGATGGCAGTGTGGATACGCACACGTGACACTATGGGGCACTGATGTGCCTGGTTTAGAGAGTTTCCTGATGAAGTCACAGTCCTGCGTGATGTCACAGAGTCCTGTGTGAAGTCCCAGTGTCCTGTGTGAAGTCACTATGTCCTAAGTGATGTCACAAAGTCATGTATGATGTCACAGAGTCCAGTGTGAAGTCACAGAGTCCTGTGTGAAGTCATAGAATACTGTATGAAGTCATAGAATCCTGTGTGAGGTCACAGAGTCTAGTGAGAGGTCACAGAGTCCTGTGTGAGTTCACAGTGTCCTGTTGAAGTCAGAGTGTCCTGTGTGAAGTCTCAGAGTGCTGTGTGAAATCAGAGTGTGGAGTCATAGAGTACTCTGTGGTGTCATTGAGTCCTGGGTTAATCAGAGTCCTGTGTGAAATCACAGTTACCTGTTTGAGATTACAGTGTCCTGTGTGAAGTCATAGTGTCCTTGGAGAAGTCACCCTGTCCTGTGTGAAGTCACAAAGTCTTTTATGAAATCAGAGATGTCTTTGAGATGTCACAGAGTCCTGTATGATGTCACAGTGTCTTGTATGAGATCAATCAGTCCTGTATGTTGTCTAAGAGTCCTGTGTGAATTCAAAGAGTTCTGTGTGAATTCATAGATACATGTATGAGGTTATAGTGTCCTAATGAAGTCGTAGTGTCCTTGGTGAAATCACAGTGTTCTCTTTGAAGTCACAGAGTGTATTATGGTGTCACAGACACCTGTGTGATGTCTCAGAGTCCTGTTTGAGGTCACAGTGTCCTGTATGAAGTCACAGAGTCCTGTGTGAAATCATAGAATCCTGATTGAAGTCATAGAATACTGTGTGATCTCACATGCCTGTGTGATTTCACAGAGTGCTTGTGTAGTCATAGAGTCCTGTGTGAAGAAGTCACAGTGTCCTGTGTGAGTTCTCAGTGTCTTTTGTGAACTCACAGTGTCCTTTGTGAAGTCAGAGATTCCTGTGTGAAGTGACAGTCTTAAGTGGAGTCATAGAGTACTGTGTGGGGTCATAGAATCCTCTGTGAATTCACAGAGTCCTGTGTGAAGTCAGAGAGTCCTTTGTGAAATCACAGATACCTGTATGAGATTAGTGTCCTGTGTGAAGTCATGGAGTTCTGTGTGATATCACAGTGTCCTGTGTGAAGTCACAGAGTCTTTTATGAATTCAGAGAGGTCTTTGTGATGTCACAGAGTCCTATATGATGTCACAAAGACTCATGTGAGTTCACTTAGTCTTGTTTAATGTCACAGAATCCTGTGTTGCATCATGGAGTACTGTGTGAAGTCTTAGCGGCCTGTGTGATGTCACAGAATCCTGTATGAAATAATAGAATCCTGTATGAAATCACAATGTCTTGTGTGAAGTAAGAGTTCTGTGTCATGTCACAGAGACTTTTATGATGTCAGAGAGTCCTGTGTGATATCTCAGAATCCTGTGTGAGGTCACAGCATCTTGGGTGAGGTCACAGAGTCCTATGTGAGGTCCCAGTGTCCTGTGTGAAGTCACAGAATCATTTTTTAAAAATTTTTAAAAATTTTAAATAGCTTGTTTTACATGTCAATCCCAGTTCCTTCTTCCTCCCCTCCACCTGTACCCCGCATTCCCCCACAGCCTCCCACCCTATTGCCAATTCCTTCCACATAGGGGATATCTAGAGTCTGTCATTTCACTCAGGGTAGAGTCCAGGGACTCCCCTAAGAGTCCAAGCTGAGAGAGCATCCCTCTTTGTGCTATGGACACATGATGTCTGTTTGTATTACAGGGATAAACACTGATCCACTGCTCAGGGCCCCATAGGCTGCCCAAGCCTCCTCACTGACACTCACATTCTGGGGTCCGGATCAGTCCCATGCTGCCCTCCCCGCTGTCAGTCTCGGATCCAAGAGCTCTCCCCTCTTCAGGTCAGTTGTCTCTGCTGGTTTTGCCAGCCCATTCTTTGCCAATTTGCTCATCACTCCTCTCTCTCTCTGTCGCTGGGTTCCTTGGATTCAGTTCACAGAGTCCTGTGTGAGGTCACATCGTCCTGTTTAAAGTCACAGAGTCTTTTATGATGTAAGAGATCTGTGTGATGTCTAGAGTCCTGTATGATGACACAGAGACTTGTGTGAGTTCATTGAGCCCTGTGTGAAGTCACAGAGTCCTGTGTGGGATCATAGAGTCCTGCATTGTAGGAGTGAACCCCACAAAGCTATCTGCCCTTGAAGGTGGGGACAAGTAAATTAGCACAGGTAGAGATAAAAGGAAGTGAAAGGAAAAAGGACCTCCCTTTTTTGGAAGCCAGCCACGCTTCTAACTCCTAGCTTGTGTGACTCTCTGTTTCTCTGGTAAATAAATATATTGTATCCCCTATAGCATCTGCTATTATCATTATCTGGTGGAAGCTGAGTGGATTGGAAGCCCACATCTCTGTGGCCGGTGGCTGCCTGGCTTGGCTCCCGAGGTGAATGTTACCCTCCTCTCCCTCACCTGCATGCCCGCTGGGCCTTGGCCAGAAAAAAGTACATCAGCCATCTGTGGTTGGGTGACATAATTGCACAACACAGCCATTGATAACTAAGGTGAGTGCAATCGGCATTCCAGCCGCCTTGCAGGATGCTGTGCCTCCAGATCCTGGGCTGCCATCATGCTGCAGCTGCAGCTGCATTGCCCCCACCCGCTAGCTGCCCATCATGTGCTCCCTTAGCTCCTGGAGCACGCCCGTTTTTCTCCCTCTCCCTGCTACGCGGGCTCATGCCAGAGCCAGCAGTTTCCACCTCTCCCGAATTCAATTCAAATCCCATTCTTCTGAAAAAGCAGCCATTTCATCTGCGAGAGTAGGACCACGCTACCTCAGCACTCCGTGTGCTTACCTGTCCACCTCACATCTTGTGCTGCCGGTCCAGATCCAGGGGCAGGAAGCCCTGGCCTCCCGCAGCCGTCCCGGTGTCCAAGCCCCTCCCATCCGCGGCACAATTACTGCCCTAACTGCCACAGCACATTATGCGCACCTGCTCACCTGCGCACTCCCCGCAATCAGTGACCTGAAAAACCTGCGTTTATCAACATTTCTCTTCCACTGGCTTAGCAGCTAATAACGCCACTGTGAGCTTTGCTACAGTACGGCATGTCCACAAACTTCCCCAAACCCTCTTTGCTCCCAAATCTGTTCACTGAATTTCCACAAGTTCCTTGGGAAACATCCGATTTTTCACAGAGAAGCAGTGTTTGGCGGTACACCTGCTCCATCTGCTGGCCAATTACGGGAACTACAGGTATTTTAAATCTAAGACATACACGAGGTTTCAATTTAGGAATTATTAATTGGTGGTAAAAACATCTAATTATAATATGACAGGTAATTTAACACTGCACGATTTTAGAGATTTCGTTACCAACGTAATGGGTTATACAGTAAAAGACAATTATGATATTTTTCATACGTATATGTGTACAATGCTTGTGATTAGTGTGTTAATATATCTAATCACATGGAAGACACATGTACAAATGATTAAAAAATTAGAGTCAAAAATTCAGAAAAAGGTGATTTAGCTACCAAAATGGATAATTTGGAATTTAATCAGAACAACCTTCGAGACACGTTTAATTCAATGTCTACTGTATTTATGGCTAATATTGAGTCTAACCAGGGGGAATTTTCTAAATTAGCAGCGTCAATTCAAAAACTAGAGTCAAAAATTCAGGAAAAGGGGGGTTTAGTTAACAAAACAGATAATTTGGAATTTGATCAGAAAGACCTTTGGGATACATTCAATTCAATGTCCACTGAATTTATGGCTAAGATGGGGTCTAGCCAGGAGGAATTTTCCAAATTAGCAGGGTCAATTCAATCTGTGTCTGATAATAATGACTATATAGCAGACTGAATGTGTTTTCTGGAAGGAAAAATAGACGCCTTTGGAGTTTTTAGGGCAGATAGTATGAAAAGCTTGGAATCATGTTTAACTGAAGAGTCCAAAGACTTGGAAAAAAATTTAATACAGGAAATCCAAGACCTAAGGGATGACATGGTTGCAAAATTTAATCTTTAAAAGATACATCATCTGAAACATCAGATGTTGAGTCATCAGATGTTAGGCTATCAGGAAATAAACAAAATATAGCTACTAGACATCCTAAGGTGGCCTTTCCAGTAACCATGATAGAAAAGCCAGCATTGCAGAGGAACCAAACTGGTTCCACTACACATAAATGGGAACCTATTCCCCTGAAAGAAATGAAAGCTGTAAAGCAAGTGATAATGTCTTTTGGGGTCCAATCCCTCATGTAAAATGGTTACTAAGCACATGGGCTACTACTAATAAGATAACTCCCTTAGATTGGCATGATTTAATATCTGCAGTGCTGGACCAATCTTCCCCAAAACAGGGGAAAGCTTTGTGGAGACAGGAAGCCAAGGCCCTTGAACTTCAGGGTTTGAAGGACGGCTTTGAAGCTTCTGAAAGTAAGATTATTGGGAAGAAGCAATTTTCTGACCCACAAGTCCAAAGCTGATTATGATGAGCATACATTTCCATTTCATTTATGCAAAACAACAGCACTAAATGCTTTGGATAAGGTTTGTGAACCAGGGGAAAAAGTTGAATCATATTCAAAAGTGACGCAAGGTAGGTCTGAGAGAAAGATTCTCTGAATTCTTACAAAGCTTATCCAGAGCAGTAGATTTACAGATAACTGACTTTATATTAGGCAACTTCTTACAGAATCTTTGGCTTATGAGAATGCAAACCAACAATATAAACAGATACTGTGGTCATTAAAGATCAGATCAGCACCATTGGAGGAATGGTTCTTTTTTTTTCTTTTTTCTTTTTTTTATTTTTTTATATTTTATTTTCCAGTTTAAATTTAGATAAGAAACGAGGTTGCTTCACAAGTCAGTTCCAGGTCCCTCTCCCGTTCCCTCCCCTCCTCCCGTGCCCTCCCCCCACCCCCGTTATCCCCTTATTCCCCCAGGGAGGGAGAGGCCCTCCATGGGGGTGTCCATAGTTTGTCATTTCATATAGGGCAAGGCCTAGACCCTTCCCCAAGAGTTCAGGGTGAGAGTGCACCTCACATTGTTCTATGGGAGTCCAAAGTGCGTGTGTATACTTGGGATGGGTACTGATCTGCTGCCCAAGACTCAATAGATTCCCTAGGCCTCCTCACTGACACCCAGATTCAGGGGGTCTTGGTCAGTCCCATGCTGGATTCCCAGGCATCAGCCTGGGATTCAAGAGTTAACCTTTGTCTGGTCAGCTGTTTCTGGGGGTTAAACCAGCCCAGTCTTAATCCCTTTGATCATAAGTCCTCCCTCTCTGTTACTGGCTTTCTTGAGTTCAGCTCAGTACGTAACCAAGGGAGTCTGCCTCTTCTTCGATCAGCCACTAAATGAAGTTTCTGTTTCCCAGACTCTCTGGCCATAGGATTGTAGGCTGGTACTCCCCAGACCTATGTCTAAAATCCATATATGAGGGAGTACATGCCATGTTTCTCTTTTTGTGACTGGGTTACCTCACTCAGGATGGTTGCTTCTAGTGTCATCCATTTGCCTGCGAATCTCATGATTCCATTATTTTTTTTCTGCTGAATAGTAATCCATTGTGTAGATGTACCACATTTTCTCTATCCACTCTTCGGTTGAGGGACATCTAGGTTGCTTCCAAGTTCTGGCTATTACAAATAAAGCTGCTATGAACATAGTAGAACAGACATCTGTTAAGGGCAGCTTTTCCTTTTGCTATCCGCTTTGGTTTATCCCCCGCCAGTCGCCTGGGCTTTGCCGCGCCAGCCTGGTTCTAGATCCGCATGAGTCCCAAATAAACACACAGGAGGCTATATTAATTATGAAGCTGTTGGCCTTGTTTGTCTCTTACTGGCTAGCTCTGCCTTAAGTAATTACCCCATAATTGTTAATCTAAGTATGTTTCTTACCGGAGAATAGTTCCCGGTGTCCTACCCCCATGGCGTCACATGTTGACTCTCTTGTGTTTCCCCTTCCCAGAATCCTCCGTGACTCCTAGTCCCTCCTATCCAGGATTTCTATTGGCCAGACAGTACTTTATTGACAAATGCACAGGACTTCCCCCAACAGACATCTTTGTTGTATGAATGGGCATCTTTTGGATATATGCCTAAGAGAGGAGTTGCTGGGTCTTGTGGTAGGTTTATTCCCATTTTTCTGAGGAATCTCCATACTGATTTCCAAAGTGACTGAACAAGTTGGCACTCCCACCAGCAATGGAGGAGTGTCCCCCTTTCACCACATCCTCTCCAGCATAAATTGTCATTGGTGTTTTTGATTTTAGCCATTCTGACAGGAGTGAGATGGTATCTCAGAGTTGTTTTGATTTGCATTTCCCGGATGGCTAAGGATGTTGAGCACTTTCTCAAGTGCCTCTCAGCCATTTTAGACTCCTCTATTGAAAACTCTCTATTTAGTTCTGCAGCCCACTTTTTAATAGGGTCTTTTGGTGTTTTGGAGACTTGCTTCTTGAGTTCTTTGTAAATTTTGGAGATCAACCCTCTGTCAGATGTGGGATTAGTGAATATTTTTCCCATTCTGTGGGATGCCTTTTTGTCTTGCTGACTGTGTCCTTTGCCTTACAGAAGCTTCTCAGTTTCAGGAGGTCCCATTTATTAATTGTTGATCTCACTGTCTGTGCTACTGGTGTTATTTTCAGGAAGCTGTCACCTGTACCAATTCGTTCAAGGGTGCCACCCACTTTCTCTTCTAAGAGGTTCAGTGTGGCTGGATTTATGTTGAGGTCTTTGATCCATTTTGACTTAAGTTTTGTGCATGGCGATAAACATGGATCGATCCGCATTCTTCTACATGCCAATCTCCAATTGTGCCAGCACCATTTGTTGAAGATGCTTTCTTTGTTCCATTGTATATTTTTAGCTTCTTTGTCAAAGATCAGATGTTCGTACGTGTGTGGGTTAATACCCAGATTTTCAATTCGATTCCATTGGTCTACCTGTCTATTTTTGTGCCAATACCAAGCTGTTTTCAGGACTATAGCTCTATAATAGAGCTTGAGGTCAGGGATGGTGATGCCTCCGGACGTTGCCTTGTTGAATAGGGTTGTTTTGGCTATCATGGGTCTTTTGTTTTTCCATACAAGATTGATTATTGTTCTTTCAAGGTCTGTGAAGAATTGTGCTGGGATTTTAATGGGGATTGCATTGAATCTGTAGATTGCTTTTGGCAGGATTGCCATTTTTACTACATTGACCCTACCTATCCAAGAGCATGGGAGATCTTTCCATTTTCTGAGGGCTTCTTTAATTTCTTTCTTTAAAGATTCAAAGTTCTTATGATACAGGTCTTTCACTTGTTTGGTTAGCGTTACCCCAAGGTATTTTATGTTGTTTGTGGCAATTGTAAAGGGTGATGTTTCTCTGATTTCTCTTTCAGCCCTTTTATCATCTGTATATAATAGGGCTACTGATTTTCTTGAGTAGATCTTGTAGCCTGCCACTTTGCAGAAGGTGTTAATCAGCTCGAAGTGTTCCCTGGTAGAGTTCTTTGGGTCATTGATGTAAACTATCATATCGTCTGCAAACAGTGAAAGTTTGACCTCTTCCTTCCCAATTTGTATCCCCTTGATCCCCCTTTGTTGTCGTATGGCAATAGCTAGAACTTCAAGTACCATGTTGAAAAGGTATGGAGAGAGTGGACAGCTTTGTTTTGTTCCTGATTTTAGAGGAATTGAGTTTATTTTCTGTCCATTTAGTTTGATGTTGGCTGTTGGTTTACTGTATATAGCTTTTATTATGTTTAAGTATGTCCCTGTTATCCCAGATCACTCCAAGACCTTTATCATGAAGGGGTGTTGGATTTTGTCAAAGGCTTTTTCAGCATCTAGTGAGATGACCATGTGATTTTGTTTTTCAGCTTGTTTATATGGTGGATTACGTTGATGGATTTTCGTATGTTGAACCATCCCTGCATCCCTGGGATGAAACCTACTTGATCGTGATGGCCTCAGTGCAGAATTCTACCAGAATTTCAAAGAACAGCTTATACCAATTCTTCTCAAAGTGTTGCACACAATAGAAGCAGAAGGGTCTTTGCCAAACTCTTTCTATGAGGCTTCAATAACCTTGATCCTCAAGCCACACAAAGATACAACTAAGAAAGAGAACTTCAGACCAATATCCCTCATGAACATTGATGCAAAAATACTCAATAAAATACTGCCAAATCGGATCCAAGAACACATCAAAACAATCATTCACCACAAGGAGTGGTTCTTATATACAACTTATGTTGAGTATCACAATCTAGAGACAGCAACCTGGATAGGAGAGGCCATTTCTAAAGGATTTAAGAGGAATCAGGATGAAAAATTGCCTATCCAATAGGAAATACTGTATTGGGTTAGGGAAACAATCTTCAGAAGTTTCAAAGACATCGAAACCCTAGATGTTTTAATTGTGGTAAAAAAGGATATTTGAATAGGATTTGTAGACAAAGCATTCCTAGAAATAATGCTTCTACCAGAAATGCTTTACGCAGAAGGTCTCAGCCTCCTGGTCTCTGCAAGAGTTGTGGAAAAGGCAGACACTAGACCAAAGAATGTTGGTCAACTACAGACCCACAAGGTAAGCCTTTGCAGCTGGGAAACATGCCCAGGGGCCTCCCTGTAGAGGCCCCCTAGATAAAAGGTGATTCGTTCTTTCCCAGTAACGGTGGAGTACAGCCTCTATCAGGACAATTAGATTATCCACAGCCTATTGTAAAGAATAATGGCATTGTGGATAACAGATTAGTTATTGAGGAGGAGCTAGTTGATACTGGAGGAAACAAAAAACGTATATTCTGGCAAACTTCTGTACAAGATCATAGACCCAAATTAGCTGTAAGAATGAATACTAAATTATTTTACAGTGTCTTAGACACTGGAAGATGTAACAATACTAACTAAGAAAAACTGGCCAGTAGGTTGGCCCTCTAAAGATGTAAATATTCAATTTCTTCGGGACCTTGTCTCATGTGAAAAAAAGTGTCAGATGGATAGAATGTATTGGACCAGAAGGGCAGAGAGGAAGTTTGAGGCCATATGTCACACATATTGCTATGAATTTTTGGGGTCGTGATTTATTACAGCAATGGAATACCCAAATTAACATTCCTCCTGTATCAGATATTAATAATAGACAGACGCTAGATGGTAGTAGAAATGTTGTAAGGCATTACAGAAAGCAGATGCCAAACATACATGCTGTACAAAAACAGGATGCTATTGCTAAGCCTACAGAGCAACTGACAGCTCTGCCCTTAAAATGGCTAACACATGAACCTGTCTGGGTAGGTCAATGGCCTATGACATCTGAGTAGTTAGAGGCTTTGGAGAAGTTAGTTCAGGAACATCTAGATACTGGACATATTGAGGAATCAACTAGTGCATGGAATTCACCTGTTTTGTCAAGAAGAAGTCTGGTAAGTGGAGAATGGTTACTGATCTTAGAGCCATCAACAAGGTAATTCATCCTATGGGATCTCTACAACCTGGGATGCCACTACCTTCTCTAATACCTAAGGATTGGCCAATTATAGTTATAGACTTAAAAGATTGCTTCTTCACCATACAGTTACAAGAAAACAACGGAGAAAGTTCTCCTTCACAGTACCTACCTATAATTCCCAACCAGTACAGTGATTCCAATGGAAAGTGCTGCCTCAAGGTATGTTAAACAGCCCAACTTTGTGTCAATATTTTGTGCATAAACCACTAGAAACAATTCATAAAAAATTTCCACATTCATTAATATGTCATTATATGAATGATATATTACTGTCTGATTCAAATAAGGATACTTTAGAAAAGGTGTTTGAAACAGTAAAGGAAACTTTGCCTCTCTGGGGATTACAAATTGTCCCAGAAAAAATACAAAGATGAGATTCTATTAAGTATCCAGGTTATAAAATACACTCTCAGAAAATCAGACCTCAGAAAGTACAGATCAGAAGAGATCGTTACCAGCCTCTTAATGATCTTCAGAAACTATTAGAATTCTCTCAATTACAGACAATTATTGGTGTGGAAGGGCATGATTTAAAACACCTAAAATGGCTTTAAAAGGAGATAAAGACCTAAATAGTCCACGAGTACTTTCATCTGAGGCTGAAAAAGAATTAGAATGGGTAGAAAAGAGAATATTGGAAGAACCAATGGATCCAAAACTGGACTGCATTCTGGTTATTTTACCATCTAGAGAATACCCCTCAGTATTATTAATGCAGATGGAAGACATCATCCTAGAATGGGTATTTTGCCACATAAACAGAATGAAAAATTGAAAATATATATAGAAAAAATCTCCAATTTGATATTAAAAAGTAAGTTAAGGCTTCATCAACTGACTGGGAAAGACCCAGCTGAAATCATGTACCTTTAAATAATGAGGAAATTTTCTCCTTGTGGAAGGATAATGAGTATTGGAAAATAGCTTGCAGTGACATTTTGGGAACTATTAGTAACAACTATCCCAAAACAGAGAGAATCAAATTCATAAAGAAAACAATTTGGATTCTTCCATGTATCGTGAGAAAAGCACCTATTTCTGGAGTTCTTACCGTCTACACGAATGCAAACAAATCAGGTAAGGCAGGGTATAAATCAGGAAATATATGTAAAGTAGTTCAAAGCCCTTACAACTCTGTACAAAAGGCAGAGTTATAAGCCATTCTCATGGTACTTAAAGTCTTTACTGAGCCTCGCAATATAGTCACGGATTCTCAGTATGCGTAAAGAGTTGTCTTGCACATTGAGCCTGCAGAATTTGTTCCTGCTGGTACAGAATTATCCTCATTGTTTTTTCAATTACAGGAAACCATCAGAAACAGGACTCATCTTATATATAACACACATCAGATGCCATAGAGGTCTGCCAGGTCCTCTGGCACAAGGCAATAATGAAATTGATCATTTATTAGTAGGTAATGTGTTGGAAGCTTCAGAATTTAATTAGAAACACCATGTTAACAGCAAAGGTTTAAAGAAGGATTTTTCTATCACCTGGCAACAAGCCAAAGAAATAGTAAGAAATTGCTCCACTTTCTCATTCTACAGTCAAAGTCTGTTACCAGCAGGTTGTAATCCTAAAGGTATTCACAGAAATGAACTTTTGCAAATGGATGCATTTCACTTCCCAGAATTTGGCAGTTTGAAATATGTACACCATACTATAGACACATTCTCAGACTTCCAATGGGCTACTGCCCTCAGATCTGAAAAGGCTGATTCTGTTATCACACACCTCTTAGAGGGGCATGGCTGTTATGGACATACAAAAAACAATAAAGACTGACAATGCTCCAGCATATGTCTCCAGTAAATTGGAACAATATTTTCAAATATTATAATATAAAACATGTAACTGGTATACCTTACAGTCCCACAGGACAAGCAGTGGTTGAAAGATCTAATCGAACCTTAAAAGAGATGCTTCATAAACAGCAAGGGGGAACATAGACCCTCAAAACAGGTTACATAATGCTTTGCTAACGTCCAAGTTTCTTAATGCTAATGAGAAAACTGCAGCAGAAAGACACTGGACTACAGAGAAGACTTCTGAACTAAACCACTGGTGTATTTTAAGGATGTTATGACCTCAGTCTGGAAACCAGGATATGTGTTACATTGGGGAATGGATTTTGCTTTTGTTTCCACAGTAGAAGAAAACATTTGGGTCCCATCGAAATTAATTAAGATTCGATCAAAACAGAAGAAGTCTCAGAAAGAGGAAAGATGATGGCTCAGCTACAAGGTCAAATTCTACCATGTACTGCTGTGCATAAGGAGACCTCATAAAAGGAAAGAGAAGTGTTCTTGTTTCTTTACAGGAAAACTTAGTTCTGAACAGTGAAAAATACTAGGTATGTGGATACCTAAAGAAGATAGGATAGCTACCCAGAGGACCATCAAAAATGCAATAATACAACATGCTATCAATGTCTAAATCTCTCTATTTTGTTATTATAATTTCTATTTTCTTTGCTTCTTAATATGCCTTAGTCCCAATTCATCTAATTAACGCTGGCTTTAGAGTTGGATTTTCTCTGCTGCTTTAAACACAAGCATATTGTAAAAATACAATTCAGACTTTCCATATTATATCAAAGAGCCATTGCTATAAGACAGAAGAAAACAAAAATAGGGACTGTCATGTGTGCATACTTGGTTCTTTTTCTGAAATTCTAATCTCCTTCATGTTTATTATCTTCCTTAGGGTTGCCTTTCCCAGAATACTTACATATAAAAGTTAAAATTTATATCCTAACATTAATGTTTCAGTTTTCCAGAGAAAGGGATTTCCTGACAGCATTCTTCAACTGCTTCAGAAAGAGAATGGATTCACTTCCCCGACTCTGCCTGATTCAACTGGATACATCTGAACTGCCCCACATCATCGACCTAACCTGACAAGCACCATCCTGAAAGCAGCTTGGAACTACACAACTCGACACATCTCCAGAACAAGGAACTGATACAGTGCATCTTCTATAATCTGACCAGAGCTTCATATAAGAGCTTCAATCAAAATTAGAACTCCAATCAAGAACTTCATTCAAGCATCTCCTGCCAAACAGAGACTAATTAACCTACTTAAGACTCTTGTTACACTAACAATTTCTTCCCACAAGTCCCCATTATTGTCATCGTCCCACTTCAGCAGGAAGTAAATTTGAGAATTCCACGTCCCTTCTCCCTACTATTGATATTAGAGGATAGTTTACACCTGTTAGTGTTAATTTTCAATTATTTTAGTGCTCAGACTTAGGCATCCTTTTCAGATAAGTTTATAATTTAGGTAGAATGGATATGTTTAGCTTATGATAAGTAGATTATAACTTAATTATCACCCTCTCTCTCTCTGTATATATATATGTGTGTGTGTGTGTGTGTGTGTGTGTGTGTGTGTGTGTTGTATATCTTTGAGTTTGTATCAAATTTAAATCTTCTATTTAGACTAAAAGGGGAATTGTAGGAGTGAACCCCACAATGCTATCTTCCCATGAGGCATGAGGTCAGGGACAAGTAAATTAGCGCAGGTAGAGATAAAAGGAAGTGAAAGGAAAAAGGACCTCCATTTCTTTGGAAGCCAGCCACGCTTCTCACTCCTAGCTTGTGTGACTTGCTATTTCTCTGGTAAATAAATATATTTTATCCCCTATATAATCAGCTGTCATCATTACTGTATGAAGTCTTAAAGTCCTGTGTGATGTCACATTGTCCTGTGTGAAATCACAGTGTCCTGTATGTAGACATAGATTCCTGTGTGAATTCACAGAGTTGTGTGTGATGTTACAGAGTCCCGTGTGAAGTCACAGTGTCCTGTATGAAGGAACAGTGTCCTGTGTGAAGTCACAGTCTTTTGTGATGTCACAGTATCCTGTAGGTAGTCACAGAGTTCTGTGTGAGGTCACAGTGTCCTGTATTAAGTCAAAGAGTCCTGTGTGGAGTTATAGAGTCCTGAGTGAAGTCAAAGAGTCCTGTGTGATATCACAGAGTCTTGTGTGAAGTCACAGTGTCCAGTGTGAACTCACAAAATCTTTTTTTTTTATCATTTTTATTTTAATTTTAAATAGCTTGTTTTACATGTCAATCCCAGTTCCCTCTCCCTCCCCTCCTCCCGCACTCCCCTTCCCCCTCCCTCCCACCCTATTGCCAAATCCTTCCACGTAGGGGATATCTAGAGTCTGCCATTTTACTCTTGGTAGGGTCCAGGCACTCCCCTAAGAGTCCAGGCTGAGAGAGCATCTCTCTTTGTGCTATAGGCACACGAAGACAGTTTGTATACCAGGGATAGACACTGATCCACAGCTCAGGGCCCCATAGGTTGCCCAGGCCTTCTCACTGACACTCACATTTGGGGGGTCCAGATCAGTCCCATGCTGGCCTCCCCACTGTCGGTCTGGGGTCCAAGAGCTCTCCCCTGTTCAGATCAGCTGTCTCTGCTGGTTTTGCCAGCCCATTCTTTGCCAATTTGCTCATCACTCCTCTCTCTCTGTCACTGGGTTCCTTGGGTTAAGTTCAGTGATTAATTGTGTGTTTGCCTCTGCTTCCATCAGTCACAGGATGAAGGCTCCCGGATGGTTATAGACATCAAGTTCATTATCAGCAATGGGCATTCGAGGTGGTCCCTCCACTATTGCTTAGCTTGGTGTTATCCCTTTAGATCACTCGAGGTCACTCTGGTGCCTGATCTGTCTTCGATCCTATGATTCCCTCTTCCCCCTATTCTACCCCCACCCCCTCAACTTCCTGTTCCCCCTGACCAACTCCCTTCCTCTTCACCCCTCTCTTCTTCCCAGGTCCCACTCCCCCCCACCCCTTGCCATGTTCCCCATCCATTCAGAGGATCTTGTCTCCATCCTCTTCTCTTGGGTACTATGCATATATGCATATCTTTTAAGTTCTTTCCTGTTTCCCAGACTATCAGTGGAAGTGCAGACTGGCACTATCCTGATCCATGTGTAAAATCCATATATGAGTGAGTACATACCATGTTTGTCTTTTTGCGACTGGGTTACCTCACTCAGGATGGTTTCTTCCAGTGCTATCCATTTCCCTGCGAATTTCAAGATTCCATTGTTTTTTTCTGCTGAGTAATACTCCATTGTGTAAATGTACCACATTTTCTCTGTCCACTCTTCAGTTGAGGGGCATCTAGGTTGCTTCCAGGTTCTGGCTATCACAAACAATGCTGCTATGAACACACTGGAGCAGATGCCCTTGTTGTATGAACCTGCCTCATTTGGATAAATGCCTAAGAGTGGAATTGCTGGGTCTAGTGGTAGATTAATTCCCATTTTTCTGAGGAATCTCCATACTGATTTCCAAAGAGGCTGTATGAGTCGGCACTACCACCAGCAGTGGAGGAGTGTTCCTCTCTCTCCACATCCTCTCCAGCATAAATTGTCTTTGGTGTTTTTGATTCTAGCCATTCTGACAGGAGTAAGATGGTATCTCAGAGTTGTTTTGATTTGCATTTCCCTGATGGCTAAGGATGTTGAGCACTTTCTTAAGTGTCTCTTGTCACAAAATCTTTTAATGTCAGATTGTCCTCTGCGATGTATCAGAATCCTGTGTGATATCACAGAGTCCTGTGTGAGATCGCAGTTTCTTGTGTGAAGTCACAGTGTCCTGTGTGAAGTCAGAGAGTCCTTTATGATGTCAGAGAGTCCCATGTGATGTCTCAGAGTACTGTATGATGTCACAGTGTCCTATGTCACAGAGTCCTGTGTGAGGTCACAGAGTCCTTTGTGAAGTCAGAGATTCCTGTGTGAAGTCACAGAGTCTGGTGTAAAGTCAGAGAGTCTTTTATGATGCCAGAGAATCCTGTGTGATGTCTTAGAGTCCTGTATGATGTTACAGAATCTTGTATGAAGTCACTGAGTCCTCTATCATATCACAGAGTCATGTGTGGTATATCAGAGTCCTTTGTGATGTCACAGAGTCCTGTGTGATGTCACAGAGTCCTGCATGAGGCCACAGAGCTGTGTGTGAATTCACACTGTCCTGTGTGACGTCAGAGAGTCCTGTGGGAAGTCACTGATATGTGTATGAGGTTACAGTGTCCTATGTGAAGTGGTAATGTCCTTGTTGAAGTCATAGTGTCCTGTGTGAAATAAAGGAATCCTGTGTGAATTACAGTCCTGTGTGAAGTCAAAGATTCTTTTATGAAGTGATAGAATCTTGTGTGGAGTCCCAGGTTCCTGTGTGAAATCAGAGTCCTTTGTGAAGTCACAGTGGCCTTTATGTAGAGTCCTATTTGAGTTCACAGTGTCCTGTATGAAGTCACAGTGTCCTGAGTGAGTCAGAGTCCTGTATGAAGTCATAGAATCCTGTGAGAACTCACATTCCTGTGTGATTTCACAGAGTACTTGTGAAGTCTTAGAGTCCTGTGTGAAGTCACAGAGACATATGTTGGTTCCTTTTACAGTCCTGTATGTAGTCACAAAGTCCTGTGTGAGTTCACAGTGTCCTTTGTGAACTCACAGTATCTGCCATGATATCAGAGAGTCCTATGTGATATCTCAGAATTTTGTGTTAGGTCACAGAGTCCTCTGTGAGGTCACAGTGTCCTTTGTGACATCACAGTGTCCTGTTGAAGTCAGAGAGTCCTGTGTGATACCACAGATACCTGTATGAGATTACAGTGTTCTGTGTGAAGTCGTAGTGTCCTGTGTGAATTCACAGAGCCTTTATGATGTCAGAGAGTTCTATGTGATGACTCAGAGACCTGTATGAGGTCAGAGAGTCCTCTTTGAAATCACAGAGTCCTGTGTGGAGTCAAAGAGTACTGTGTGGAATCACAGATACCTGTATGAGGCTGCTGTGTCCTGTGTGAAATCATAGGGTCATGTGTGAAGTCACAGTGCCCTGTGGTAATTCACAGAGACTTTTATGAAATCAGAGAGTTCTGCGTGATGTCCCAGAGTCCCGTATGATGTCACAGAGACTCATGTGAGGTCACTGAGTCCTGTTTGATGTCAGAGTCCTGTGTTATGTCACAGAGTCCTGTATGAAGTCACGGAGTCCTGTGTGAAGACAGAGAGTCTTGTGTGAAGTCACAGATACCTGTATGAGTTTACCATGTCCTGTATGAAATCAGTGTCCTGGGTGATGTCACAGTGTCATGTTTGAAGTCAGAGATTCCTATGTGAAATCACAGAGTCCTGTGTGGAGTCATAGCGTCCTGTGTGAAGTCATAGAATCCTATGAGAAATCACAGATTCCTGTGTGAAATCAGAGAGTCGTGTGTGAAGTCACAGATACCTGTATGTCGTTACAGTGTCCTGTGTGAAGTCATAGTCATGTGAGATCACTGAGTCCTGTATGATGTCACAGAGTACTGTGTGATGTGACAGAATCCTGTGTGAAGTCACAGAGTCCTGTATGAAGTCACAGAATACTGTTTGAAGTTTCAGTCCTGTGTGATGTCAAGAATCTTGTATGAAGTCATAGAATCCTGTGTGAAGCCACAGATTTCTGTGTGAAATCAGAGTCCTTCTACATGTTAGCATCCAGTTATGCCAAGACCATTTGTTGAAGGTGCTTTCTTTTTTCTATTGTATATTTTTAGCTTCTTTGTCAAAGATCAGATGTTCATTCATGCATGGGTTAATATTGGGATGTTCAGTTCGATTCCATTGATCTACCTGTCTATTTTGTTTCAATACCAAGCTGTGTTCAGGAATACAGCTCTATAGTAGAGCTTAAAGTCAGCGGTGGTGATACCTCCAGATGTTGCTTTGTTGAGTAAGGTTGTTGTGGCTATCCTGGTATTTTGTTTTTCCATACAAAGTCGATTATTGTTCTCTCAAGGTCTGTGAAGTATTGTGCTGGTATTTTAATGGGGACTTCATTGAATCAGTAGATTGCTTTTGGCAGGATTGCCATTTATAAATACGTTGATCCAAGAGCATGGGAGATCTTTCCATTTTATGAAGTCTTCTTTAATTTCTTTCCTTTTTTTTGGTTTTACAAGACATGGTTTCTCTGTATTGTTTTTGAGGCTGTTGGTCCAGCCCGGCCTCGAACTCACAGAGATCTGCCTGCCTCTGCCTCCCGAGTGCAGGGATTAAAGGTGCGTGTGTCACCACTGCCCGGCAATTTTTTTTAAATTAAAAAATTTTTTTAATTTCTTTCTTTAAAGACTCAAAGTTCTTGCAATACAGGTCTTTCACTTGTTTGGTAGCATTACCCCAACATATTTTATTTTGTTTGTGGCAATTGTAAAGTGTGATATTTCTCTGATTTCTTTCTCAGCCACTTTATCATCTATATATAATAGGGCTACTGATTTTCTTGAATTGACCTTGTATCCTGCTACTTTGCTTAAAGTATTTCACAGCTGTAAGAGTTGCCTTGTCTAGTTTTTTGGATCACTTATAAATTATCATATCACCTGCAAACAGTGAACGATTGACCTCTTCCTTTCCAATTTGTATCACCTTTATCCGCTTTTGCTGTATTGCTCTAGCTAGAACTTCAAGAACAATATAGAAGAGATATGGAGAGAGTGGACAGCCTTGTCTTGTTCCTGATTTTAGAGGAATTGCATTCATTTTCTGTCCATTTGGTTTGATGTTAGCTGCTGATTTGCTGTATATAGCTTTATTATGATTAGGTATGTTCATTTTATCCTGGATCTCTTCAAGACCTTTATCATGAAGGGGTGTTGGATTTTTTTGAAAGACTTTTTCCGCATCTAGTGAGATGATCATGTGATTTTTGTTTCCCAGCTTGTTTATATGGTGGATTATGTTGACGGGTTTTTGTATGTTGAACCATCCCTACATCATTGGAATGAAAGCTACTTGATCATGGTGAATGTTTTGATAGGTTCTTGGATACAATTTACGAGTATTTTAATATTTTTGCATAAATGTTCACGAGGGACATTGGTCTCAGGTTTTCTTTCTTAGTTGTGTCTTTGTGTGGCTTGGGTATCAAGGTTATTGAAGCCTCATAGAAAGAGTTTGGCAAACACCCTTCGGTTTCTATTGCATGGAATACTTTGGGAAGAATTCGTGTAAGCTGTTCTTTGAATTTCTGCTAAAATTCTGCACTGAGGCCAACTGGAAATGGGCTTTTTTTTGGTTGGGAGTCTTTTGATGAATGTTTCTATTTCCATAGGGGTTATAGGTCTATTTAAATTGCTTATCTGTTCTTGATTTAATTTTGGTAAGTGATGTTGATCTAGAAAATTGTCCATTTACTTTAAGTTTTTGAATTTTGTGGAGTATAGGTTTTTGAAGTATGACCTGTTGATTCGCTGGATTTCCTCAGTGTCCATTGTTATTTCCTCCTTTTATTATATATATTTTTATTATATATTATATATTTTATTACATATGTTATATAGAATAAATAAATAATAAAATTAATAGCTGAATTTGATAAATTACAAACTAGGAAACCAATATTAAGAATCAATATGACGAAGAGTTGGTTCTCCAAGAAAATCAACAAGATACACGAACCAAACTGCAGAGTGTGAAATGCAAATTAACAAAATCAGACATGAAAAGGGGGACATAACAACAGATGCCGAGGAAATACAGACCATATTCAGGTTATACTTGAAAGGATGTATCCCTAAAATTTGAGAATCTAAAAGCAATGGACAATTTTTGGTATGGGTATAATTTACCAAAATTAAATTAAGAAAGGATAGGCCATTTAAATAGACATATAACACACGAGGAAACAGAAACAGTCATCAAAAGTCTCCTAACCAAAAAAAAGCCCTGCATCAAATGGTCTCAATGTGGAATTCTACCAAATATTCAAAGAACAGCTAATGCCAATTCTCTTCAAATTGAGATCTCCAGAGATCTTCAAGGATAACACCAATTAGAAAACTAAGTAATAGAGGGGAGACTACATTAATAGCCCCTACCTGATGAAAAGGATGATGACTACCTTATATGACATCCTAGAACTTTCATCCAGTGACTGATGGAAGCAGATATGGATACGCACAGCTAAACACTGAACTGACCCCCTGCAATCCAGAGACAGAAATGGAGGAGTGATGAACAAAGGGGTCCAGACCATGCTGGTGAACCCAGAAAGGTAGCTGACTGGACAAGGGGGAGCTCTTGAACCCCAGACAGACAGCTAAGAAACCAACAGGGGACTGATCCAGACTTCATGAATGTAGTGTCAATGAGGAGGCCTCAGAAATATCTGTGGCCTTGGGTAGTAGATTAGTGTTCACCATGGCATACAAATGAACTTGGTGAGCCCAGTCCACATAGAGGCATGCTCTCTCAGCCTGGACAAATGGGGAAGGGCCGAGGTCCTACCCTGGATGAAATGGCAGACTCTGGAGATACCCCCCCAAGGAAGCAATCACACTTCCTGTGGAATGATGTGGGGATTGGGCTGGGGTTGTGGGGGTGGGGGTTGGAGTGGTGGGGGGACAAGTGGGAAGAAGCTGGGATTGATATTTGTAGAATACATGTTTCTAATCTAAATAAAAATAGTTAAAACATAAATAAAATGTGTTTTAACAAATAAAGGAAAAAAACAAAGGAAAGCAAAAAAAGCTAACAAAAAGTTGAAGGAATTAATTCAAAAATTCAAGACTTGAAAACTGACATACAAACAATAAAGAAAACAAAACTGATGAAAGGCAGGAAATACAAACCTGGGTAAATGATCAGTAACTACCGAGGCAAACATAACCAACAGAATACAGGACATGACAGAGAGAATCTCAGGTGTTGAAGATACACTAGAGGAAATAGATTCGTTGACCAAAGAAAATCTTAAGTCCAACTAATCCTTAAAATAAATATCCACGAAAAATGGGAAACCATGAAAAGACAAAACCTAAGAATGATAAGTATAGAAGAAGGTAAAGAAGACCAGCAGAAAGGTGCAGAAAACATATTCAAGAAAATCATAGAAGAAAATGGTCCCAAACCAAAAAAAGGCATGTCTATGAAAGTACAAGTAGCTTACAGAACACCAAATACACTGGACAAACATGAATCCCCTTACCACTTAATAAGCAACACAGCAAACAAACAGAAAAAAGACAAAATATTAAGAGCAGCAAAGCAAAAAGTCCATGTAACATATAAAGGCAGACTTCCAAAATTATACCTGACTACTCAACAGAAACGCAGAAAGCCAGAAGATCCAGGATAGATGTTCTACAAACATGAACAGACTATGGATGTCAGTCCAGACTACAATACACAGCAATGCTTTCAATCAATATAGATAGAGAAAACAAGATATTCTATGACAAATCAGATTGCAACAATACATATCCACTAATCCAGCCTGACAAAAAGTTCTGGAAGGGAAACTCCAACACAAAGAAGTAACTAACTTAAAAAACATGGCAAATATATAATCCCAAATTACCAAAACCAAAAAATAGGGGGGAAACCCCCACACAATACAATCACCAAAAAATGCAAAACAAACAAGAATTAACAATCAATAGTCATGAATATCAACCAATATCAGTGGTCTTAACTTGCCTATAAAAAGGCACAGGATAACAGCATGGATATGAATACAGAATCAATCCTACTGCTGCATACAAAGAATACACCTCAACTACAAAGACAGACTATACTTCAGAGTAAAGGGTTGGGAAAAGAGCTTCCAATGAAATTGACTTAAGAAACAAGATGCAAGTGGGGAGGCTAGCATGGGACTGATCTGGACCCCCAAAATGTGAGTATCAGTGAGAAGGCCTGGGCAACCTATGGGGCCCTGAGCTGTGGATCAGTGTCTATCCCTGGTATACAAACTATCTTCGTGTGCCTATAGCACAAAGAGAGATGCTCTCTCAGCCTAGACTCTTAGGGGAGTGCCTGGACCCTACCAAGAGTAAAATGGCAGACTCTAGATATCCCCTATGTGGAAGGATTTGACAATAGGGTGGGAGGGAGGGGGGAAGGGGAGTGCGGGAGGAGGGGAGGGAGAGGGAACTGGGATTGACATGTAAAACAAGTTATTTAAAATTAAAATAAAAAATGATAAAAAATAAAAAAACTAGAGTTTATGTGGAAATATTAACTCTTTCAAAGTTAAGTGGGAAAAAAGAAACAAGATGCTGCATCTATACTAATATCTAAAAATGAGATGTCAAACTGAAATTAATGAAAAGAAATGAAGAAGGCTATTTCATATGCATCACATGAAAAAATTTATGAAAAAGAAGTCTCAAATCTAAACATCTGTGTCCCAAATATACATGCATACACATACATTTGTAAAAGCATCATTACTAAAACTTAAATCACACATAAAACGAACACATGTATACTGGGAGACTTCAACATCACACTCTCAACACTGGATACAAAAACCAGACAGAAACTTAACAAAGAAATAAGAGAAATAACAGAATTTATGAAAAAATTGGGATTAACAGACATCTATAGAACATTCTATCCAAACACAAAAGAATGCACCATCTTCGTAATACCACATGGACTCTATTCTAAAATCAACAACATATTCAAAAACAAAGCAAACATTAACAGATACTAAATATTGCAATAAGTCCCTGGATCTTGTCAGATCCCCATGATTTAAAGTTAGAATTCAAAAACACAAAGGAAAGAAAGATTTCAAATATATATAAATTGAACAATGCTCAATTGCATCTCTCCTGAGTCGAAAAAGGAATAAAGAAAGAAATTGAAGTCTTCTCAGAATTCAATGAAAATGAAGGCACAACATACACAAACTGGTGGGGAAATTTGTAAGCTGTGGTAAACAAAAACTTCATAACACTGAGTGACCCATGAAGAAACTAGAGAAAAGTCAGACAGGCAAATTAACAGCAAACCTGAGATTGCTAGAATAAAAACAAGCTAACTCACCACAGAGAAGTACATGCCTTCAAATTATCAAATAGAGGGCTAAAACAATAAAGTAGACACAAAGAAAACAATACAAAGAGTTGGTTCTTTGAAAAAATCAACAAGATAGAAAAACCTTTATCCAAACTAACCAAAAGACAGAGAGCATGCTAATTAACAAAATCAGGAATGAAAAGGGGGACATAAACCAATCTACAGATTCAATGCAATCCCCATTAAAATCCCTGCATAATTCTGCACAGTACTTGAAAGAACAATAGTCAATTTTGTATGGAATAACAAAAGACCCAAGATAGCCAAAACAACCCTGTTCAACAGGGCAACATCTGGAGGCATCACCATCCCTCACTTCAAGCACTATTATAGAGCTATAATCCTGAAAACAGCTTGGCATTGGCACAAAAATAGACAGGAAGACCAATGGAATCAAAACGAAAACCCTGATATTAATCCACACATGTATGAACATCTAATCTTTGACAAAGAAGCTAAAAATATACAATGGGACAAAGAAAGGGTCTTCAACAAATGGTGCTGGCCTAATAGGATGCTGGCATGTAGAAGATGCGGATAGATCCATGTCTCTCCCCATGGACAAAACTTAATACCAAATGGATCAAATACCTCAACAAAATCCAGCCACACTGAACCTCTTAGAAGAGAAAGAGGGTGGTACCCTTGAAAGGATTGGTACAGGAAACGACTTCCTGAACATAACATCAGTAGCATAGACAGTGAGAACAACAATTAATAAATGGGACCCCATGAACTGAGAGCTTCTGTAAGCTAAAGGGCACAATCAGCAAGACAAAATGGCAGCCCACAGATTGGGAAAAATATTCACTAACCCCACATCTGACAGAGTGCTGATGTCAAAAATTTACAAAGAACTCAAGAAGTTAGTCTCCAAAACACCAAAGGATCCAATTAAAAAGTGAGTTATAGAACTAAATAAAGAAATTTCAATAGAGGAATCTAAAATGGCTGAAAGGCACTTGAAAAAGTGTTCAATATCCTTAGCCATCACAGAATTGCAAATCAAAACAATTCTGAGATACCATCTCACTTATGTCAGAATGGCTAAAATCAAAAACACTAATGACAATTTATGCTGGAGAGGATGGGGTAAAAGGGGAACACTCCTCCACTGCTGGTGGGAGTGCCAACTTGTTCAGCCACTTTGGAAATCAATATAGAGATTCCTCAGAAAAATGGGAATAAACCTGCCACAAGACCCAGCAATTCCATTCTTAGGCATATATCTAAAAGATGCCCATTCATACAACAAGAATGTCTGTTCCACTATGTCCATAGCAGCATTATTTGTATAAGCCAGATGTTGGAAGCAACCTAGATATTCCTCAACCGAAGAGTAGATAGAGAAAATGTGGTACATTTACACAAAGGAGTGCTATTCAGCAGAAAAAAGCAATGGAATCCTCACATTTGCAGGCAAATGGATGGCACTAGAAAAAACCATCCTGAGTGAGGTAACACAGTCACAAAAAGAGAAACATGGCATGTAATCTCTCCTATACGGATTTTAGACATAGATCTGTGGAGTGCCACCCTACAATCCCATAGCCAGAGGGACTGGGAAACAGAACCTTCATTAAGTGGCTGATAGAAGCAGAGGTAGACTCCCACAGTTAAGCACTGAGCTGAACTCAAGAAATCCAATGACAGAGAGGGAGGAGTGATGACCAAGGGGATTAAGACTGGGCTGGTTTAACACCCAAAAACAGCTGACCTGACAAAGATTAGCTCCTGAATCCCAGACTGATGCCTGGGAATCCAGCATGGGACTGATCAAGACCCCCTGAATGTGGGTGTCAGCAAGGAGGGCTAGGAAATCTACTGAGCCTTGGGTAGTAGATCACTTTATACCGGGTATACAAATGGACTTTGGACTCCCATCCAACAATGTGAGGGCACTCTCACCCTGAAGTCTTGGAGGAGGGTCTAGGCCCTGCCCTGGATGAAATTACAGACTATGGACACCCACATGGAGGACCTTACCCTCCCTGGGGAAATGAAGGGATATTGGGGGAGCTGGGGGGAGGGCACGGGAGGAGATGAGGGAAACGGAGTGGGACCTGGAACTGACTTGTGAAGCAACCTTGTTTCTAATCTAAATTTAAACATAAAAATAAATAATAATAAAAAATTAAAATAAAAAGTGATTAGTAAGTGAATGAATAAATATGCTAGGTTTTGAAAAATACTCCAAGTAAAATTTCTAAATTATTAAAAAATCATTTGATCGTTAATGTGTAGATTATTAATAAGATTTTTAATTCAATTCATTTTGTCTAACTGTCTGTTATTTTCCAATACCAAACTGTTTTAATCACTATATCAATATAGCAGGGAGGGTGATGCCTTCAGAAGTTCCTTTATTGTACAGGTTGGTTTTAGTCGATCCTGGGTTTTTTGTTTTTCCATAGATTAATGAGTATTGAACTTTCAAGGTCTGTGAAGAATTTTGCAGTGACTTTGAGGGGTATTGCCTTGATTTTGTAGATTTCATTTGGCAAGATTTTTAGTTTTGCTATGTTGATCCTACCTCTCCGAGAGCATGGAAGATCTTTCCATTTTCTGTTATCTTCTATAATTTCTTTTTTAAAGACTAAAAGTTATTACTGTACAGTTCTTTCACTTGTTTGTTTAGTGTTACCCCAAGATAGTTTATGTTTTGTTGCTCTTGTAAAGGGTGATGTTCCTCTGGTTTCCTTCTTTACCTATTTATCATCTGTATATACCAGGGCTACTGATTTTTTTTGTTAATTTTTGTGTTAATCCTGCCACTTTGCTGAAGGTAGTTATCAGCTGTAAGAGTTCTCTGGTAGTGTTTTTGGGTCACTTATATGAACTATCATATATCTGCAAATGGTGAAAGTTTGACTTCTTCCTTTCGAATTTGTATCCTCTTGATCTTCATTTGTTGTCATATTGCTTTAGCTAGAAGTTCAAGTACAATACTTAAGAGATATGGAGAGAGTTGACATCCTTTCTTGTTCCTGTTTGTAGAGGAATAACGTGAAGTTTCTCTCCATTTAGTTTGATGTTTGCTATTGGTTTGATGTATATTGATTTTATGATGTTTCAATATGTTCCTGGTATTCTTGATCGCTCCAATATTTTGATCATGAAATGTGTTGAATTTTCTCAAAGGCTTTTCAACAGCTAGTGAGATGATCATATGTTTTCTCTTTTTTAGTTTGTTTATATGGTAGATTCCACTTATGGATTTTTGTATGTTGAACCATCCCTGCAAGCGTGGAATGAGGCCCATTGATCATGGTGGATGATTTTTCTAATGTGTTCCTGGATATGATTTGCCAGCATTTTGCTCAGTAGTTTTGCATCAATGTTCATGAAGGATATTTGTCTGTAGTCCTGTTTCTTAGTTGTGTCTTTGTGGGTCTTGTGTACCAAGGTAATTGTAGCCTTATTAAAAGACTTTGGCAATGTCTCTTTGGCTTCTATTGTGTGGAGCGATTTAAGTAGTACTTCTATTAGCTCTTCGTTGAATTTCTGGTGGAATTCTGTGCCCAAACTATCTGGACCTTGGTGTTTGTTCTTTGTGAGATTTTGATGACTGCTTCTATTTCATATATATAATTTAAATTAGAAACAATTTTGCTTCACAAGTCAACAAGTTGGCACTTCCACCAGCAATGAAGGAGTGTTCCCCTTTTACTAAATCCTATCCAGCATAAATTTTCGTTGGTGTTTTTGATTTTAGCCATTCTGACAGGAGTGAGATGGTATCTCAAAGGGGTTTTGATTTGCATTTCCTGGATGGCTAAGGATGTTGAGCACTTTCTCAAGTTCCTCTCAGCCATTCTAGACTCCTCTATTGAAAATTCTCTATTTAGTTCTGCAGCTCACTTTTTAATAGGGTCCTTTGGTGTTTTGGAGACTTGCTTCTTGAGTTCTTTGTAAATTTTGGAGATCAACCCTCTGTCAGATGTGGGGTTAGTGAACTTTTTTCACAATCTGTGGGCTGCCTTTTTGTCTTGCTGACTGTGTCTTTTGCCTTACAGAAGCTTTCTCAGTTTCAAGAGGTCCCATTTATTAATTGTTGATCTCACTGTCTGTGCTACTGGTGTTATGTTCAGGAAGCTGCCTCCTGTACCAATTCGTTCGAGGGTACCACCCGATTTCTCTTCTAAGAGGTTCAGTGTGGCTACATGTTGAGTTCTTTGATCCATTTGGACTTAAGTTTTGTGCATGGCGATAAACATGGATCGATCCGCATTCTTCTACATGCCAATCTCCAATTGTGCCAGCACCATTTGTTGAAGATGCTTTCTTTATTCCATTGTATATTTTTAGCTTCTTTGTCAAAGATGTTCCTATGTGTGTGGGTTAATACCCGAGTTTTCAATTCGATTCCATTGGTCTACATATCTATTTTTGTGCCAATACCAAGCTGTTTTCAGGACTACAGCTCCAAAATAGAGCTTGAAGTCAGGGATTGTGATGCCTCCAGACGTTGTCTTGTTGAACAGGGTTGTTTTGGCTATCTGGGTCTTTTGTTTTTCCATGCAAAATTGATTATTTTCCATATAAAATTGATTATTGTTCTTACAAGGTCTATGAAGATTTGTGCTGAGATTTTAATGGGGATTGCATTGCATCTGTAGTTTGCTTTTGGCGGGATTGCCATTTTTACTACATTGATCCTGCCTATTCAAGAGCTTGGGAGATCTTTCCATTTTCTGAGGGCTTCTCTAATTTCTTTCTTTAAAACTTCAATGTTCTTGTGATACAGGCCTTTCACTTGTTTGGTTAGCATTACTCCAAGGTATTTTATGTTGTTTGTGGCAATTGTAAAGGGTGATGCTTCCCTGAGATTTCTTTCTCAGCCCTTTTATCATCTGTATATAGTAGGGCTACTGATTTTCTTGAGTTGATCTTGTAGCCTGCCACTTTGCTGAAGGTGTTAATTAGCTGTAAGATTTCCCTGGTAGAGTTCTTTGGCTCATTGATGTAAACTATCATATCATCTGCAAACAGTGAAAGTTTGACCTCTTCCTTTCCAAAGTGTATCCCCTTGATCCCCTTTTGTTCTCATATGGCAATGGCTAGAACTTCAAGTACAATGTTGAAAAGGTATGGAGAGGGAGGACAGCTTTGTCTTTTTCCAGATTTTGATCAAATGATTTTTGACAAAGAAGCTAAAATTACACAATGGAAAAAAGCATCATCTACAAATGGTGCTGGCATAATTGGATGTGGGCTTGTAGAAGTTTGCTGATAGATCCATATCTATCTCCATGCACAAAACATAAGTCCAAATGTATCAGAGAACTCAACAAATATCCAGCCAAACTGACCCTCATAAAAGAGAAAGTGGGAAGTACCCTTGAAAGACATTGTACAGGAGACCACTTCCTGATCATTACACCCACAGCACAGACACTGAGATTGGCAATTAATGAATGGGACCTCCTGAAACTGAGAAGATTCTATAAGACAAACGACACAGTCAATACGGCAAAACAAGCCAGGTATTGGTGATGCACACCTTTAATCCCAGCACTCAGGAGGCAGAGGCATGTGGATCTCTGTGAGTACCAAGCCAGTCTGGTCTATAAAACGAGTACCAGGACAGGCTGCAAAGCAGTACAGAGAAACCATGTCTCCAAAACAAAGACAAAACAGATAAGGCAGCACACAGAATGGAGAAAGACCTTCAACAATCCCAAAACTGACAGAGGCCTGATTTCTGAAATAAGAACTCAAGGACCTAGTAACCAAATAATAAAATTTAAAAGTTGGGTAAATCCTCAGTCCCCTCTAGACCCTTCTCTGTGCCTGAGGAAAGTGGGAGCTTGGCTCTGGGCACCAACTACTGAAATCCTCCTGCTTCTGTCATCCTGGGCATGCTCTGAGCCTAGAATGGACCCACCCTGCCAGAAAGGACCATCATAAATCTGGCCACACCTCAGTGTGCAGTCCACTGCACTGTGCTTGATGAGAGTTTCAGATAATTTACATGATATCTCCCTGCTTCCATGGACCTGGGCCTGCTCCACACATAGAGTGGATGTGTCCTTCCAGTATTGGACCTACTTGAATACACTGGAAGAGAGCCTTAGATCCAAACTCACCAGGAGAGGTAGAGACCCCATGAGCTCCAACTGAAAGAAGGGATGGCATGATGGGAATATAAAAAAACAGCCAACAACAGAAAAACCAGAATGACACCACCATAGTCTAGGGAATCTACACAAGCAAGACATGTATATCCCAATACAGATGAAACAAGAGAAAATGACCTTCAAAACAACCTCATTAAAATGATGGAAGTACTCAAAGAGGATATGAGAAATTCCCTTAAATGAATGGAAGAAAACACAAACAAAAAACACAAGAAATCAACAAACCTCTTAAGGAAAGCCAAGAAAAAACAATTAAACAGAAGAAAGAAATAATTCATACAGTTCAAGACCTGAAAACTGAAATGGAGGCAATAAAAAACACAAACTGAGGCAATGCTGGAAATAGAAAAGCTGAATAAACAATCTGAAACTGTCCCGCGCTACCGTCTCGCCAGCAAGAACGACGCAGAACACTCGGATCCTTCTGCAGTAAAGCTTTAATGCATCTTGAGAGATAGATGATCAGCTTCTTAGAGGGAGACCCCAAGCTAAGAAACCCAGCCCCTTATATAAGCCTAGGAGCTCCGAGTGAGATGTGTAGAGCCGGGATTGGTGGTTTGCACATCACCCCAGATGACGTCACGGGAGAGGCACAGTTTAAACGGTTAACTCCAACTGACAGCGACAGTTAACTCCAACTGACAGCGACAGTTAACTCTAACTGACAGCGACAGTTAACTCCAACTGACAGCGACAGTTAACTCCAACTGACAGTGGATGTCAGCGCCATCTTCTAACGGCAATAGCGATAGCGAGGGCGGCTCCTCACATCTCCCCCTATTCATTTATTTTTGAAGCAATAGGACACCCACAACTTTGGAGTGGAGATAGAGGTCAAATCCCCATGTGCAAATTCGGAACATGTACAAAGCTCCTCTCCAGGGTCTTATCCCCAGAGGAAGTCCTGACCAGTCCGATGTCTTTTTTCTGGGGGAAGGAGATCATGACATAGAACCTTCATGCAAGATGACTTATCTCCCAGGAGAAAGTCGTTATACCGCAGACCTCTCCTGTGCAGTGCTTAGCCTTGCAACTCCTTGGGCTGCTGAAGCCTACCCACTCTATCCCGTGCAATGAGACTAGCCTCGTGGGGTGCAAGAGCTGGGAGGCCAGCGACCTATTGCTTTAACATGGTTAACCAAATGTCAGGGGATGCTCCGTGTTCTAAGGCAGCAAGTGCTTGTGCCACCACCACTTTCTCCTTTTGTTTGGGCTCTGAGCGTACACACCATCCAAAGCATCAACACTATTCCACAGCAGAGAACTAGGCTAAATGATCCTACCCCCACCCATTCCTTAAAATAAGAAAATGCAGATGAAATCCAGGGGAGAGGTCTTCCATCAGAGAAAGATCCAGATGCGTCGAATTCACTTGCAGGATCGCCATTCTCAACTCACGGAGTGTCTGCTCAAACTCAAAAGTCCAATTCTGTAATAAATGTTGAGACAGAGCTTTTGACAGGTTAGCTGCTCTTGTAAAATTCTCATATTGTACTAAGTGACACAAAGGCCAGGCAACTTTGTTCACATCCCAATTTGGCCATCTGCCACAATATATCCAATTGTTCCTGAACCAAATTAATCTGTTGGTTTACCAACATCAGGCCTCCTTGTATCTGAGAATTGGCAGTGGCCTGTTTATCTAGGACCATGGTCACAGTGGCCTATAGTTCATTAATGGTTTGAGTTGTCTGCACAGTGGCAGAAAGTGCAAGGGCCGAGGCGGTAACCGAAGCAGTAACCGCGGCGGTGGCTATCAGGCCCACAATAATAGCAGAGATCCCAAAAATCTCGCTTTTCCCTAAACAAACTCAAATTACTTGGCGCCTCAACAGGAGCTGGAATAAATCGAGGCATGCGCATTACCAAAGCAAAAGGGTGCTTAATAGCATCCCAGCATAATGCATAAAAACAATTCTAAGCAGAGCAATTTATTTCTTTCTGATTCTTACCTAAGGTATCATTACTCACAACCCAAATAAAGGGCAGCTGAATAATTAGTTCTCTTAAAAGGGGTATACTTAACATTGGAGGAGGACCAATCAGATGATCCAGAGCTCTGTCCCTCACTCAGACTGTTGCCTAATGCCCCTTTCCAATCAAAAGTAATCTGTCCCTTCTCACTATCATAGGAGAAAGATCAGTACAGCTTCCATTAATTCAAAAGGATTAGCATTAGATCTTTCTGGATCCATATGAATAAAATTATCCTTTAATGAAGAAATCACAGTAAAGCACAAGCTTCCTACTAATGACAAGGTTCTCTCATCCTGAAAACTCTGTATCTGAGGATCTAAAGGCAAAAAGGCAAGCCCCAACTCTCTATTAGTTGTGAAAAATCTAGGGAACACCTGGGCATTCTGCATCACTGGCATCGGTAGGGGGAAGGTAGACATGATGGCCCACCGTAACTCTCCCATCATACTAGGAACCATCATCCCGAGTAGGAGAGTCTTCATCACCCACTTGGCCTCCATCCTTCTTATTCTGGAGTTGTGAAGGAGCTCTTCAAGTGAGTCTTTCAGGGATCCACAGGGGGTTTTCTTCCTCCTGTGGAAAAACACACACAGCTCCCCTGGATCTTATAAGAATAGGATCCGGGCCTTTCCAGAGATCAGTCAAGACATCTTTCCATTTTACCATTTCTTTTGGCCTATCAGGCTCTAAACTGTGGCGATCAGCCGCAGTGTGGCCTTGGGCATCACAGTTCAAGAAATTAAGGGTAAAAAGTGCCATGGATACAGCAACTCTTGGTACCGAGGGTAGAACATCCTCAATACTCCCCTTTTGTTTAATCAGATATGATTTGAGTGTACGATGGGCACGTTCCACAATGCCCTGTCCTTGAGGGTTATAAGGTAGGCCAGTTAGATGGGTAACATCCATTTGCCGACAAAACTGTCGGAATTTTTGAGAGGTATATGCTGGTCCATTGTCTGTTTTTAAAATTCTGGGTTTTCCCCAAGCACTCCAGGCCTCAAGGCAATGTTGAATCACATATGAGGCCTTTTCCCCTGTTAGGGGTGTGGCAAACATTACGCCAGAACAGGTGTCAACAGAAACATGAACATATTGAAGCCTTCCAAAAGAGGGAATATGAGTAACATCCATCTGCCACATCTGCAATGGTCTAATGCCACGTGGGTTTATTCCCATGTGGGGAGTAGGTAAGAATTCGCAGCAATTCTGGCATTGAGTAACAATTTCCCTAGCCTCTTTCCTGGATAGAGCAAAACGACGGCGCAAGGTCTCAGCCGTCACATGAAAGCGCTTATGGAATTCTTTTGCTGCTTGTGCATGGGTAGACAAGGCAGCGGCCACCAGCTTTGTAGCCTTGTCCGCTAAGTCATTCCCTAAGGACATGGGACCTGGGAGTCCAGAATGTGCTCGGACATGGGTAATGAAAACAGGAAATCTCCTATTTAACAAGGCAGCTTGTATCTTCTGAAAGATGTTAGCAACTCTGCTGGAGGATCTTATTATTCCAGCTATCTCAAGGAGATTAACTGCATTAACCACATAAGAGGAATCTGATACAATATTGAGGGGTCCTGGAAAAGCCTCAAGAACCTCCAGTACTATCAGACATTCTACAACTTGAGGTGAAGTTTCATTATATTGTTTAGATATAACCCTATCCTTGACCACATAAGCTCCCATACCAGTTTTTGATCCATCAGTGTACACCACAGTCCCATCTGGGAGTGGGTCTTTAGCTGTCACTTGTGGAAACACTATAGCCTGGTTTAGGGCAAACTGTAAAATTGGATGCTTTGGAAAATGATTATCAATTTGTCCTGAAAAGGAAGTAACTAAAACTGCCCAATCACTAGATGTGGCTGCCAAGGTCTGAACTTGTGCAGCAGTATAAGGCACAATCAAGGAATCAGGATCCCTGCCAAAATGTGTAACAGCTGCTTTTATTCCGCGAAGCGCGAGCTGTGCAACAGCATCAGGGTACCAGTCAATAATCTTAGCAGGGGAAGCATTTGGATGAATCCAAAGTAATGGTCCATGTTGCCACAGGACTGCAGTTGGCAATTGAGCTGTCTTAAAAACACACAGATTAAAAGGTAGTGACTCCTCAATTCGTTGTAATTGTGCTTCCTGTAAGGCCTCTTCCACCATCTGTAAGGCTCGGTGGGCGGCAGGGGTAAATTTTCTGGGTGAGGAGATATGAGGCTCACCCTCCAGGAGATCGAAGAGGGGTTTTAGATCAGCAGATGGAATTTTTAAAAAGGGCCTCAACCAATTTATATCTCCCAGAAGTTTCTGAAAATCATTTAATGTTTGTAAGTGGTCTTTGCGAATTTCTATTTTCTGAGGAACTATATTTTTGGGAGTAATCTTTGAGCCCAAAAAGAGGCCTGTATCTGCAATTTGAACCTTTTCTGAGGCAATCTCTAATCCCCACTGTTTTAATTCAGCCACCAGCATGGGAAAAGCCTTTTGTAAAACATCTAACTCTTTGTGACAAATAAGAATATCGTCCATATAATGGATAACGATTAAAGATGTAAATTGCTTCCTAATTGGCTCCAAAGCCTCCTGCACATACAGCTGACATATTGTTGGGCTATTGGCCATGCCTTGCGGCAGTACCTTCCACTGAAATCTCTTGTCTGGTTCCATATGATTAAGAGAAGGGATAGTGAAGGCAAACCTTGGTCTATCCCGTGGGTAAAGTGGAATAGAGAAGAAACAATCCTTAATATCTATAATAATAAGCTTCCAATCTTGAGGAAGTGCAGAAAGCAAAGGAAGGCCTCTTTGAACAGGGCCAAAAAGATGCATCTGATTGTTAATGGCCCGCAGGTCGTGGAGTAATCTCCACTTCCCAGATTTCTTCTTAATAACAAAAATTGGTGCATTCCATGGGGAGGTAGAAGGCTCTAGATGCCCCAGCCGTTCCTGTTCTTGCACTAATCTTGTGACAGCCTCTAATTTTTCAGAGGATAGAGGCCATTGAGAGACCCATAACGGCTCCTCTGTTTTCCATGGTATGGGTCGTGAAGCCTCAACGGCCCCTAAATAAAACCCAGTCCTTTTCTACCCCGATTTCCGTGTTGTGTAATGGGTTTTATTCTGCCTTGTTCTTGCCTACCCAAGCCTCTACCATTTGTATACCCCATCTTTGCCATAATGGCTGATGCCTGGGGGAGTATTCATTAGTTAGGGTCATGCCCATGGCTTGTAACACATCCCGTCCCCATAAATTTACAGGGAGTGGCAACACATAGGGGGTAAAACATCCCTGTTTGCCTTCAGCATCCCGCCAGGTTAAGGCTGAGGCACTGATGGCAGGAGAGGACTGGTATCCAAGACCTTGTAGAGAATGAGATGAAACAACAGTGGGCCAAGACTTCGGCCACCAATGGAGTGAAATAATGCTTTTGTCTGCTCCCGAATCCATTATCCCTTCAAATTCTTTTCCATTAATTAATAATTTTATTGTAGGTCTCTCATTTAGGGGTATAGCCAGATAGGCTGAAT
This sequence comes from Mesocricetus auratus, assembly GCF_017639785.1. NCBI lineage: Eukaryota > Metazoa > Chordata > Mammalia > Rodentia > Cricetidae > Mesocricetus > Mesocricetus auratus. The sequence continues at coordinate 355,100 of NW_024429223.1, forward strand.
CACTTCCAGAAGATCCCATAGCCCTTTTTTGTAAAGTGTAGGTTTCTCCATCCCCGAGGGAGGGCAGCAACACCAGTTGTGCAATTCTATCTCCCTGCTTTATAGAAAATACACCCCGAGGGCTAGAACAGAGAACTTGAATCTCCTCTTTATGATATGGGTCAACAATCCCAGGATATATAATGAGTCCCTGTAAAGTTAAGGAGCCACGGCCCAGAATAAGCCCAATGGTGGCAGGGGCAAAGGTCCAGGGGAATGGACTGGGACCGGTTGAACATTCATTTGGGGCATGAGTAAGAAGTCGGAGGCGGCACGCAAGTCCATTCCGGAGGTTCCTCGGAAACCTCTACTTCCTCTTGATTGCTTTTCTGAAATTGGTTCCCATATTTCTGAGGGCCCTGGGACCATGGGCCCCGTGACCCGTTTTTTGATTGGGGTACCTTGGATTCTTCAATAGGGGGCAGAAGCCTCCCTTTACATCCCGGACTGACCTGCATTCGCTAGCCCTATGATAACCTTTACCACAACGATAGCAAAGCTTCGATTCTCTTGTTCTTTCAGGGGCTTGACAATCTTTCTTAAGGTGCCCCATTCTCCCACAATTAAAACAAGCTTTTCGATTAGATAAGTCTCTATACCTGTGCGTTTGTAAAATGGCGGCAGCTAGTCCTGCATTGGTTAGGGGTCCCCCCAGCTCCCTGCACACTCTGAGCCAATCTTGTAAACCTTTGCTTTTGCGAGGGGCGATAGCCGCTCGACATTCCTGGGTTGCTTGTTCATAGACAAGTTGCTCAATCAGGGGCATAGCTTGTTCTGAATCACCAAAGATGCGACTGGCGGCCTCTGTCATTCTGGCCACAAAGTCTGAAAATGGCTCTTGGGGTCCTTGGACAATCTTTGTAAGGTGTCCACTGGACTCTCCCCTTTTTGTGAGGGCCTTCCATTCCATGTATTGTCCCATGTTGGGAAGCACTGCTTTCACTGTCGTTTGCCAGTCAGTGGGAGTCATGGCAAAATTAGCAAGCCTTTCCACCTGTAATGTGGTAAAGTTAGCATTGACCCCATAATTACGAACGGATTCGGCCAATTCTTTAATTTGATTGTAATCTACGGGGGTATGTACTCTTCCGCCTTCCACATTCTCGAATACTGGAAAAGCCATTTGTATTTTTCTCCGTTCCTCTAAAGGTAAAAAGGAGTCAGTACCAGTATTCAGCCGAAGCTCATATGGCGGAGGCGCTGAGGGGCGTGAGCCCGCCGGATTTATAGGCGGTGGCCTCACATTCATTTTTGTTTTCAGTGGCCGGTGTCTATCAGGGTGATATCTTTTTTCCTCATACCGTGCCACCTCCCCCTCTAGACCACCTTCTTCGCTAGAATCCAGAGTGTCAGAATCAGAATTATCTAGCTCCAAGGCTTCTAGCTCTACTGCAGGGTATAGACTAGATTCTGGCTTTTTCTTTTTCTTAGATTTGTTAAGGGGTGAATGATAACTCCCTTCTTTCTCTCCCCTTTCTTAACTTCCTGGGAGGGCCTTTTTTCTTAGACATGTCTTTTCTTTTGCGAGCTCCCATTCTCTCACTCCGTTCAGTTTCTGACATGCTATCCTGAACTTCCTCTAAGGTTCCCTGACTTTCTATTATAGCAGGGTGACAGGCCTCATCCTCCAAGCAGTTTTTAACTAGCTTCCAAATGGCTTTGGTACCTAAGCAGAGATCTCCTTCTGCATGCTTCCTGTCTAGTTCTTTACCTAGCTTGTTCCATGAGGCCACAGTGAGGGACCCGGAACAAGCATACCATGGTGCCACTCTATCTACCTCCTTCACAAAATTTTGAAGTGTTCGTGGTGCAATTTTAAGATCTCTTTGTTTTAGCACAGTCTGTAAGGCTGTAACCACTGACTGTGACGACCCCATCGCGCTGACAGCTTATCTAAAAAACGCGCTCAACTCCGTTACCAGACTGACAGCACCAGACTGACAGCACCAGACTGACAGCACCAGACTGACAGCGCCAGACTGACAGCGCCAGACTGACAGCGCCAGATGGACAGCGCCAGATGGACAGCGCCGTTCTGTCAGCACCAGCCACGATGAAGGAGAAGGACAAACAGGACTAGCACCAAAGCCTCCACTGACCCGTCCCACGGTGATGACAAACTAAGGCCAAAGTCGAGAAAAGGGTTGTTCAGGATAAAGCATACCTCTCTGAACCTACGTCCCTGCAGTTCTGAATCCGCCCCGTCTTCCGAGGGGTCTCCCGCGGCGCCGGCGATGTTGAAGAGTTCCCGGGTTTCGGCACCAGATGTCCCGCGCTACCGTCTCGCCAGCAAGAACGACGCAGAACACTCGGATCCTTCTGCAGTAAAGCTTTAATGCATCTTGAGAGATAGATGATCAGCTTCTTAGAGGGAGACCCCAAGCTAAGAAACCCAGCCCCTTATATAAGCCTAGGAGCTCCGAGTGAGATGTGTAGAGCCGGGATTGGTGGTTTGCACATCACCCCAGATGACGTCACGGGAGAGGCACAGTTTAAATGGTTAACTCCAACTGACAGCGACAGTTAACTCCAACTGACAGCGACAGTTAACTCTAACTGACAGCGACAGTTAACTCCAACTGACAGCGACAGTTAACTCCAACTGACAGTGGATGTCAGCGCCATCTTCTAACGGCAATAGCGATAGCGAGGGCGGCTCCTCACATGAAACTAGAGATGAAAACATACCAAACTAAATACAAGAGATGAAAGATAGAATCTCAGGTGCTGAAGACAACCTGGAAGAAACAGATTCATCAACAAAAGAAAGTCTTAAATATAAAAACTACTTAACAGAAAATATCCAGGAAATACTGGACACCATGAAAAGACAAAACCAAAGAATAATAGGTATAGAAAAAGGTGAAGAAGCCCATCTCAATGGTGCAGAAAACTAATTCAACAAAATCATAGAAGAAAATTTTCCTAATCTGAAAAAAGACATGCCTATGAATATATGAGATACTTACTGAACAACACATAATAATCAAAACACCAAACATCCGGAATAAAGAAAAAATATTAAGAGGAGCACAAAAAAAAGGAGACATAGATTATGAAGGCAAAACTAACAGAATTACACCTGGCTTCTCCATGGAAACTCTGAAAGTCAGATGATCTTGATAGATGTTCTACAAACATTAAGATATCACAGATTCCAGCCCAGACTAGTATACCCAGCAAAACTCTCAATCACTGTAGATGGAGAATGCAAGAAGTTACATGACAAAATGAGATTTACAAGATACATATCCACAAATCAAACCCTACAGAAACTTCTATAAGGAAAACTCCAACCCAAGGAAGATAACTACACTCAAAATAACATGGGCAATACATAATATTACTTTACCAGAAGTCAGAAATAAGAGAAACACTCACATACAATACAACCACCAAAAACAGATCAAAGGGAAACAAAAATCAACAATCCATGGTCATTAATATCCCGGAATATCAATAGTTTTAACTTAACTATAAACAGACACAGGCTAACAAAATGGATACAAAGACAGAATCCATCCTTATGCTTCTTTTTGTTTTTTGTTTTTTATATTAAAATTTTTATTTTTAAATTTAAATTCAAATTAGAAACAAGGTTTCTTCACATGTCAATCTCACATCCCTCTCCCTTTCCCTCCCCTCCTCCCACCCCTTCCAACCACCCAGCCAATACCATCTCCTTTCCCCAGGGAGGGTGAGTTCTACCATGGGGGTGTCCATAGTCTGTCATTTAATCCAGGACAGGGCCTAGCACCTCCCCCAAGAGTCCAGGGTGAGAGTGCATCTCTCATTGTAGGATGGGCAACCAATGTCCATTTGTATGCCAGGAATATATACTGGTCAACTACCAAAGTCCCCATAGATTGTCTAGGCCTTCTCATTGACACCCACATTCAGGGGGTCTTGATCAGCCCCATGCTGGATTCCCAGGCATCAGCCTGGGATTCAAGAGTTAACCCTTGTCAGGTCAGCTGTTTTGGGGGGTTAAGCCAGCCCAGTCTTAATCCCTTTGGTCATCAGTCCTCCCTCTCTGTTACTGGCTTTCTTGGGTTTAGCTCAGTGCTTAGCTGTGGGAGTCTGCCTCTGCCTCCATCAGCCACTGAATGAAGGGTCTGTTTCCCAGTCCCTCTGGCCATAGGATTGTAGGCTGGCACTCCCCAGATCTATGTCTAAAATCCATATATATGAGAGAGTACATGCCATGTTTCTCTTTTTGTGACTGTGTTACCTCACTCAGGATGGTTTCTTCCAGTGTCATCCATTTGCCTGCAAATCCTTCTACTTTATCCGAGAAATACACCTCAATTTCGAAGACAGATATTAACTCAACGTTAAGGGTTGGAAAAAAGATTTTCCTAACAAATGGACCTAAGAAGGAAGCAGGTGTATCTATCTTAGTATCTAACTACATAGGCTTCAAACTAAAACTAGTCAAAAGAGGTGAAGAAAGTCATTTCATATTCAACATAGGAAAAATCAATCAGGGTGAAGTCTCAATTCTGAACATTTATGCTCCAAATACAAAGGCACCCACATTCATAAAAGAAATTTTAGTAACATAAAAATCACATATTAAATCCCACACAGTTTTAGTGGGGAATTCAACTCCCTACTCTCACCACTGGACACACCCAACAGACAGAAACTTAACAAAGAATCAATGGAATTAACAGAAGTTATGAGCCAGTTGGGTTTAACAGACATCTATAGAACATCCCATCCAAACAAAAAAGAATACAAATTTTTCTTGGCATCACATGGAACCATCTCTAAAAAAATGAGCACATACTAGTCAATAAATGAACCTCAACAGTCACAAAAAGGAAATAACAATCTGTATCTTGTCAGACCACTATGGCTTAAAATTAGAATTCAGAATCAATACAAATTGCAGAAACCCCATAAACTCTGCAAATTGATCAATACTCAATTGCATAACCCATGGGTAAAGGAAGAAATAAATAAATCAGAGACCATCCACTCTCAGAGGAAAGGCATCAACCCTTCCAGGCAGCTTGTGAGTCAACAACAGCCTGTGAGTCAGATGTACACACTGTGTTTTATGTGTCATGTTTCAAGTGACAGCACACTTTGTTAAAGAATTTTGCCACAGTGATAAAGCAGCCTCAATTATAAATACAGCCCGACACTGGAACAGAACAGCTGTCCAGATCAGCAACATCTGTTGCTACTTGCCTACAGGAGAAAATTTACTAGACTTAATCATTGAGGAAATGGAGTCATCCAAAGTAGCTGTTACATCTATCTTTCTCTAGGACTCCCTGACTTTCTTGTGAAGTCTCATATGTCCATCACCAAAATGGGCTAGAATCCTGGGCACTGGAGCAGCTGGATTCTCCATGCTGAGGCTCAGAAGAAGATACCCAGTTGACTAGTGGATGCCTAGAAATTGTGAAGATTCCCCTGGAGCTGGAGTTAAGTAATGTGAAGGTTCTTCACAAAGGTGCTAGGAACTGAACTCTGGTCCATTGGAAGAGCAGCATGTGCTATTAAACACTGGGCCATCTCTCAAGCCTTCCTTTATCATTCTTTTCCTTTTTCCCTTTGTGGTTGCAGTCAACCACTGAATTCACTTTCTAGATGCATACCTGCCTTCTGGTAAATTGCAACTAAGGCACAGGGAGGACAGAATGCCCCTGAAGTTTGGGAATGTTCCAGTTCCCAGTAAAGGCTCAGGCACCTGTTGCTAAATGAATGAGTGAATGAATGATAGATACAAGGGCACTGATTTTAAGGAATCTCATGTTGGTAGATAGATAAGAAAATAGGCTACTGCCATAGGTTGACTTTGAATTTATACTTACTTATGCATTTTAGGTATGTGTATGAAAGGGGGGGCACAGATAGATTGAGTATCTGTATTGAATCATACATACATCCGTGTATGGATGAGAAGATGTTACGGCACATATGTGGAGGTTAGATGATATAAGGGAGTTGGTTATCTCCTTTCACTAAGTTAGATGTGGGGATTGAAATCAAAATGACAGCTCTGTCAGAAAGTGCCTTTAACCCTGAGTCATCTTGGTAGCCCACCCTGCTCTGGTTTCCATTTAGAGGAAGAACCTGAAATAGCTGAGAACATCATCCTATATAGTATAATAGACAATGTTAATAAACTTTGAGTAGAAAACAATCTAATTGACCCTCCCCTTACGGTTTCAAGTTCACCAAGGACTTCTGTCCTTTCCCTTTGGGTTGCAAAGACAAACCCTTAGACCCCTCTCAGGCTCTTGTCTCACATGACTCCAGCCATATTCTGTATTCCCATCCACTGACAAAGAATGGTCTCTGCTTCTTTATTTGGGACACATGTTTGCAGATGTAGCCCAGGTTCTGACAGCCTTAGTCAGGCCACATCTCCTGGAACTCGCTCGAGGACAGAAAGTGTAGGAGGTGTCTGTGCTGTGACTACTCTCAGTTTACAACACCTAGCACCTCCCTGTTTTACATACACTAGACTGGAGTAAACACATGGTGTGAAACTTCCCTCTGGCCATATAAAGCTATAGAAGACCAGACTTTTCCCTTGTACCAGGGATCGGGAGAACACAGCTAACTGATGTTGCCAAAAAATGGAGAGTTCTCTCAGAAGAGGCTACTTGGCCCCTCTACATGATCGTTCTCATTGCAACTGTTTCTTGTTCTCGAACTCTGCCTAGCTCTCTCTTATTTTCACTCCTTTTTAACTCTTTTTAAAGTGTTTTCTTTAGAATTTTCTTTTATGCTCATTGCGTTTACAGCATTTTCATTTCCAAGTCTTGCCCTCTACTTCTTCCCATGACTTCCACTCTCTAATTCATGCCTCTTCTGCAAGTATTACTGTTATACATTTATTTGTGTATTTGTTTCTTTTACTGTTAATGACATTTTTGTGATCTGATTAGGATTTTAAAATATGGATACTGGGAATTATATCATTTGTATTTCAGAATTCATTACAGAATAATAAGACAATTAGTTTTGTAGAAATTAACCAATGGCTTCATTATAACATTTCAGTGTTTATCACAGGTATTTCAAAATTTTGTCGTTAATAATGTGTCTTAACTTACTGATATTTACTATAATATGATCTTACCTTTTTGCATTTTTTATTAATTTATTTTTTTACATTCCAGTACCAGTTCTCCCTCCCTCCTCTCCTGCTGCATCCACTACCCCCACCCTACCTCTTATCTACTCCTCCCAGAAGGAAACACCTCCCTTATGAAGTCTACTAATGCTGTACCATCATCTCGTTGAATGTATAATAGACACAGAGCAAAGGTTAATCAGCCTGAAATGCACAGCCTCAGAGAAACGGGGAAACAAGGAGGACCCTAAGAGAGAAACACATGGTATACCACAGAAAGCAAAAGGGACAAAATCTCCTGAGTAAATTGGGAGCAAGGGGGGAATGGAGGTAGAGAAAAGAGGAGGGGAGAAGGGGACTGGGGAGGGGAGCATGAGGGATCAGGAGGGTAGGGTTTGGGAAGGAAAAGGAAGGAGATCAAGGAAGAGATACCTTGATAGAGAGAACCATTATGGGGTTAATGAGAAACCTGGCACTAGGAAAATTCCCAGGGATCCACAAGGATGATCCCAACTAGGGATCTAAGCAATAGTGGAGAGGCCACCTTAAATGCCCTTCCCTTATAATGAGATTGATGACTACCTTAAATGCCATCATAGAGCTTTCACCCAGTAGCTGAGGGAAGCAAAAGCAGAGATTCACAGCTAAGCCCTGAACCATGCTTCTAGATTCCAGTTGTAGCGAGGGAGGCGTGATGAAAATATGGGTCAAGACCATGTTGGAGAAACCCACAGAAACAGCTGACCTGACCAAGTGGGAGCTGATGGACCCCATACTTACAATTCGGGATCCTGCATAAGGCAGAACTAGACCACCTGAATGTGAGTGTAATTTGGGGAACTTGGGCAGTCTATTGGGCCACTGGCAGTAAAAACAATATTTATACCTAGTGCAAGAACTTCCTTTTTTGGAGTCTATTCCCTATGGAGGGATACCTTGCCCAGCCTATATACAGGAGGAGGGCTTCAGTTCTGCCCCAAATGATGTGACAGAGATTTATGATTCCCCATAGGAGGCCTCGCCCTCTCTGAGGAGTAGATTGGGGTTTATATTGGGAGATGGTGGGGAGAGTGGCAAGAAGAGGAAATGAGATTGGTACATACTAGATTGTTTTTTATTTAAATTTTTTAAAAGTGAAAAAAAGCCATCCTGAGTGAGGTAACCCAGACTCAGAAAGATAAATTGGTATGTATTCACTCATAATTGGATATTAGATATAAAGCAAAGTATAACCAGTGTGCATTCCTCAGCACCAGAAAAGCTACATAACAGGGAGGACCCTAAGAGGGACACCTGGATGGCTCTAGGATTGGAAAGCAGATGAGATGATGTAAACCAGGGAAGGGGCAGAGGAAAGTTGGAGGGGAAACAAGAACATGAGGAAATGGAATGGACAAGGCAGGGAAGTGTGGTGGAAGATCAATGAAAGAGATATCTTAATAGAGAGAGCAACTAGGGGCTTAGGGAGAAACCTGGTGCCAGGGTAACTTCCAAAAATCTATAAGGAGGACTCCAGCTAAGACTCTTAGCAATAGTGGAGAGGATACCAGAACTGACCTACCCAAGTAAACAGATTGGTTAATGCCTCATCTATCATCATAGTGGCTTCATCTAGTAGTTGATGGAATCAGATACAGACATCCACAACCAAAAACCAGGCCAAGTTACAGGAATCCAGTCAAAGACAGGAAGAAGGGAATATATGAGCAAGATAGATCAAGACCATGATGGAAAAATCTACAGAGACAGATTAACCAAACTTGTGGAAACTCATGAACTCTAAATGTACAATTGTGGAAACTCCAGGGAACCAAACTAGGCCCTCTACATGTGGGAAACAGTTGTGAAACTTGGAGTAGCTGAGGGGACCACAGTGGTAGGACCCTACAGTGAACCTAGTACATGAGCTAGCTTGTTGAAACCCGCTCCGTAAGATGGAATGTCATGAGTAGCCTTAACGTGGGAGAGAGGTCTGACTGTGGCCTAACCTATGGGGCTACACTGTCGATTCATCATGGGAGCCCTCACTGGTAAGGAGGAATGGACTGGAGAAGGGCAGGAGGGGACGGGGGAGGATGTGAGGAGGCTAAGGGGGTAGAAGAAGTGTGCAAGGGAGAACTGTAGTAGGAATGTAAAATGAAATTTAAAAATAAAACGGTATTTTTAAAAGATATATACATAACACCCAAAGTCGGGTAAGTTCTATCCTATAGATTTTGAAGGCTCCTGTATAGACCTGATGGTGGATTTTCTGAAATATATTTTATTATTAGATAAATGAAGATTTTTGTATTGTGTTTGTTTTATGAAAGACTATGGACACCGACATGGGGTGTGTCACCCTCCTTGGGCAAAGGAGGGGATATTGAGGGGATTGTTGGGAGGTTGTTGCAGGAGGGGAGGGAAAGGGAGAGGGACCTGGGATTGACATGTTGTTTCTAATTTAAGCTTATATTTAAAATAAAAAATTATTTTACATCACAAGCCAGTTCCTCCTACCTCCCCTTCTTCCTCCCCACACTTGGCTCCACTTCCTGCCCTCTATCCATTTCTCAAAGGCCTTCCTTGGGGAGTCAACAAAATCTGCCATACCAAGTTTAGGCATAAGCAAGTCCCTCCCCCCAGTGTCAAAGCTGAGCAAGGTGTACCACAATAGTTAATCGAATCAAAAAGCCAATTCATAACTCTGCAATAGGCCCTGGTGTCACTGCCACTGCCAGGAGTGCCCCCAACAGATCAATTCATATAACTGTCATCCACATCCAGAGGGTCTAGTTCATTCCCATGCAGATACCCCAAATGTCAGTCCATAGTCTGTGAGCACCCAATATATTGGGTCAGCTGTTTCTGTGGTTTTCCCCATCACAGTCTTGACTGTCCCCATTCATATGATCCCTCCTACCTATCTTCAACCTTACTGCAAGAGCTCAAGTGAGTTCTTGACTATGGGTCACTGCATCTGCTTCCATCAGTTACTACGTGTAGGTTTTGTGATGACAATTAGGGTAGTCTCTCATCTGACTAAAAGGGTAGGCCCATTCAGACACCCTCTCCACTATTGCAAGGCATCTTAACTGTGGTCATCTCTGTGGATTCCTGAGAATTTCTCTAGCACCAGGTTTCTCTCTAACTCGATAATGGCTCTGTCTATCAAGATATCTCTTTCATAGCTCTCCTCCATGCCTCCTCCAATATTGTCTTCTTGATCCCTTGTACTCCCATCTCCCATGCACTGCCTTCTATGCCTCGACCCACTTTACCCAGATCTAACTATTTTCACTTCCTGGGGTTCCCGGTGTGGGTCCTTCTTAAGGTCCCCATTTTTATCCAGCTTCTCTGGGGTTGATGTATGTAGCATGGTTATCCTTTCCTTATATCTAATATCAAATTATGAGTGAATACATACTGTGTCATTGTGGGTCTGGGTTATCTCACTCAGGATGGATAACTGATTCCATCTATTTAACTGGAAATTTCAAGGTATCATTGTTTTGTACCATTGAGGAATACTCCACCATGTAAATGTACCACATTTTTCTTATCCATTATTCAGTTGAGGAGCATCTAGGTTTTGTTTCCAGGTCCTGGCTATTGGAATTCACTGCCATGCTCATAGGTAAGCAAGTGTCATTGTGGTATAAGTGTGCTTCCTTTTGAATATATGCCTAAGGGAGGTAATTCTGGGTCTTGAGGTAGATTGACTCCCAATTTTCTGAGAAGCTTCGGTACTGATTTTCAAAATGATTTTACAAGTTTTCACTCCCACAAATAGTGAAGGAGAGTTCCCCTTACTCCACATCCTTTTCAGCATAAGCTGTCCTCCGTGTTTTTGAACTTAGCCATTCTGGCATGTGTAAGGTGATAATTTCTGACTCATTTAGACTTGCATTTCCATGATGACTAAAGATGTTGAACAATGTCTTATATGTCTGTAAGTCCTTTGAGTTTCTTCTATTCAAAATACTATTTAAATATATACCCCATTTTTCTTATGTTTTTATATTTTTGGTTGTAAGGTTAGCCTTTAACAGCTGAGCCATGTCTCCAGCCATAAATCTTACCCCATTTTTAACTGGATTATTTGGTATTTTGGTATCTAGTTGGAGATAAGCCCTCTGTCTGATGTGGGATTGGTGAAGATCTTTTCTCATGCTGTAGCCTGCAGTTTTGTCTAATTTACTGTAATCTTGTCCTGACCCAAGGTTCTTGGTTTCAAGAGGTGCCATTTATTAACTGTTTCTCTCAGTAACTGTGCTACTGGTGTTTTATTTAGTCAGTAGACTCTTGATCCAATGAGTTCGAAGCCTCTTAACACTTTATCATCTATCAGGCTCAGTCAGTATCATTGATCCACTTGGACTTAATTTTGCATATGGTGATAGATATGGATATATTTGCAGTCTTCTTCATGTTGACATTCTATTATGGCGGCACCTCTCCTTGAAGATGTTTTCTTTTTCCATTGTACAATTAGGGCTTCTCTTAAAAAAATCAGGTGTTGCCACAAGGACATTTGCTTACCTATGTTCATAGCAACATTATTTGTAATAGCCAGAACTTAGAACAATGTATATGTCCTTCTACTGAAGAATGGATAAAGAAAACATAGTATATTTGCACAATGGAGTACTACTCAGCAGAAAGAAACAATGACTTCCTAAAATTCGCATTCAAATGGACAGAGCTAGCAAAAAGCATCCTAAGTGAAGTAACCCAAAATTAGAAAGACAAATATAGTATGTACTCACTTGGATACCAGAGATAAAGTAAAAGATATCCAGCCTACAATCCATAACCCCAGAGAAGTTTTAACACTCTTCCAGAAACAGATGGAAGCAGATGCAAAATCCAAAACTAACCAATGGACCAAGCTCCTAGAGTATAATCAAAGTGAAGAGGAGAGATAATATGAACAAAGGAGTCAATACCATTGTGAGATCAATGACTCAGGTCTCACAAATGAGAAACCTGCACAAGACCAAACTAGAGTCCCTTAATACAGGTAACCATGGTGCCACTTGGACAATATATGAGGCCACGGGCAGTGGGTCGAAGATATAACACTAATGCACAAACTGACTTAGTGGATCCCATTCTATATGGAGAGATACGTTGGCCAGCTTAGACACAGGTGCTTGAGGGTGGAGAGGTGCCTTGGTCCCGCTTCAACTAGATGACTGGAAAGACTTCATAGACATCCTATGGGAGGCCTTACCCTCTATTTAGAGAAGAATAGAGTAGATGGGTGTGGAGGGAATTGGAGAAAGAAAGTGAGGGGAAACTAGGATTGGAATGTAAAAAAATAAATTAATAAAAATTGTAAAAAAGTTAAAAGACTAAAAAATTCAAGTGCTGCTATGTGTGTAGATTAGTATCAGGGTGATCAATTTGATTTCATTGATCCAGGTGTCCATTTCTAGGCCAATATCAACCTATTTTTATTACTGTAGCTCTATAAAAGCTTGAAATCAGGGATGATGAGTTCTGACCATTCCCTTTTTGTACAAGATTGTTTTGGCTCTCTTGGGTATTTGGCTTTTCCATATGAAGTTGAATATTGTTCTTTCAAAGTCTGTGAAGAACTATGCTGGTATTCTGATGGGGATTGCATTAAACCGGTAGATTTCTTTTAGCAGGATTATTGTTTTTACAATGATGATCCTACCTATCCAAGAGCATAAAAGGAGATCTTTCCATTCTCTGATATCTTCTTCAATTTCTTTCTTAAAAGACTGAAAATTTGGTTCACAGAGGTTTTGCCTGTTTTGTTAGAGTTGCCCAAAGATATTTCATGATGTTTGTGGCTATTATGAAGGGTAATGTTTCTCTGATTACTATCTGATACTTTTTCTATCTGTATATAAGAGGGCCACTGAATTTTTTGAGTTAATCTTGTATCCTGCCACATTACTGAAGGTGTTTATCAGCAGTAGGAGTTCCCTTGCAGATTTTTGGCATAACTTACCTGTACTATGATATCATCTGCAAATAGTGAACACTTTACTTCTTCCTTTCCAAATGCTATCACCTTTATCGACTTCTGTTGTCTTATTGCTCTAGCAAGAACTTCAAGTACTATAAAGAATAGATGTGGAGAGAGTGGCAAGCCTTCTCATGTTCCTGATTTTAGTGGGATCAGTTTGAGTTTCTCTCCATTTAGTTTGATGTTGGCCGCTGGTTTGCTGCATATTGCCTTTTTATTAAATTTAGGAATGTTCTTTGTATTCCTGATGTCTCCAAGACCTTTATCAAGAAGCATGTTGTATTTTGTCGAAGGCTCTTTCAGCAACCAATGAGATGACCATGTTGTTGTTTTCTCTTTCAGGTTATTTCTTTGGTGGATTACATGGACAGAATTTCCTATGTTGAAGCATCCTTCAATCTCCAAGATGAGGCCTACTTGAACATGATGGATAATTTCTTTATAATTTTATTTAATCTATAAACAATTGTATTTTACATAGCAATCCCAGTTCCCTCTCCCTTTCATCCTCATCCTACCATGTCCCCCTGTAAACCACCCATCTGACACCCATACACTCCCCAGGGAGATCATCAAAGTCTGTCACATCAGCCTAGGCCCTCCCCCATGTATCTAGGCTGAAAGAGTAGCCCTCCATGGGGAATGGGCTCCCAAAGTCCACTAATGCACGAGGGATAAATACTGGTTCCACTGTCAGAGGCACCATAGAAACTTCTATAAGACAAAAGACACATTCATCAAGACAAAACAGCAGCCCAAGGATGGGAGAACATCACCAACCCCACATCTGACAAAAGGCTGTTTTCCAAAACATGCAAAGAACTCAAGAAGTTAGATAATAAAATACCAATTAATCCAATTAAATGTGGGGTACAAAACTAAATAGAGAATTCTCAGTAGAGGAATCTAAAATGGCTAAAAGACACTTAAGAAATTGGTCAACATCCTTAGCCATCAGGGAAGTGCAAATCAAAAGAACACTGAGATACCATCTTACACCTGTCAGAAGGGCAGGCAGATGATTTTTTTATGTGTTCTTGGATCAAGCTGTGAGTTCTTATGAGTACCGGTTAGTTGGTTCCATGTGATTCTTTGTAATTACCTTGATCCCACCAAATCCTGTAATTCTTCTTTCTCTTCAACAGGATTCTTCAAGCTCAGTCCAGTCATTGGCTGTGGGTGACTTTCTTTTTTTTACAGAATTTTTTATTTAAATTAGAAACAATCTTATTTTATATATCAAATCCAGTTCCCTCACCCTACCATTTTCCCATGGCCCTCACTGACTCACATCCCATCCATCTTCTGCTCCAGACACTGAGGCCATCTATGGGGAATCATCAAGGCATGTCACATCATTTAGGGCAGAGCCTAGGCCTTTCCCTATGTATCTAGCCTGAGAGAATCCCTCTATGGTGAATGGGCTACCAATGTCCATTCATACAATAGGTATGAATGCTGTTCCATTACAAGGGACCCCATAGATTGCCCAGGCCTCCTAACTGACACCCACAGTTAAGGGGGTCTAGTTGTCTCCTATGCTGGTTTCCAAGTTGTCAGTTTGAGATACATGAGCTCCCCCTTGTTCAGGTCAGTTGTTTCTGTGGGTTTCCGCAGCCTGGTCTTCAACTATGTGTTTCACATCTGCCATCTGTGTGACCCTAATTTGGCCACTGTGTTTATGTATCTCGATATCACAGTGATAAGACATATGGTAAATGAATGTTGTCATGGCAATAAGGGATGTTAAATATTAACAAGGATCTAGCATTGGGACAAGACAGACATAAATATCAGCAATGCCTGTTACCATTTACCTAATGGAGAGAGTTCAGTTGACTTAATCCCTGAGGAAATTCAGTCAACAGGAACAACTGGGTCCTCTACTCCTCCCTTTGCATCCCATGACCATCCTGTGAAGCCACATAGCCCATCAGAGCAGTTTGCTGAGGTCTTGGGCACCTCTGCAGCTGTGCTGTCTTTGCTGAGACTCAGAATGACATGCCCAGGTAACCAAGCCTAACTGTGACTCTCATAGCAACACTGTGTGGTCCCACGAACTAAGAGTTCAGACAGCTGATAGATTACTCTGTTAGCCCAAATAGGCAAGATTCTGAGCCTGCACACACTCCCCAGCTCACCTGGAGTCAGAAATCTGGGACAGCAATCTAAAGCCAGGAGGTCCTGATGGGATGGGGTCTCCCCTCTAGTAAGATTCTATAGTTCCTTCAAGCCCTCAGAAGCCCTCAGAAGAAGAGGCAGAAAGAGTGTAAAAGCCAAAGTGAATGAAGGACACCAGGAGTCCAAAGCCCTGTGAATCAACTAAACAAGGTACATGTGAACTCACAGAGACTGAATGAGCATGGACAGGCCTACATGATTTGGATCAGGTCCGCTGTATGTATTTTATATCTATTAGCTTGGCATTTTTATGAGGCACCTGTCTCTGAGAATAAGTGGCTCTGATTCATATGCCTTCCCGTGGGACATTTTTGCTCCTGTTGGATCGCAGGATCCAACAACAATGTGGTAGTCTCTGGTTCATCTTATATATATTATCTATGTTTTGCTGTTATCTCTTAGAGGACTATAATTCTCTATAAAGAGAAAGAAAGGGAGTAGATCCCCAAGGTAGGGGATTTGGGAAGAAACTAGTTAGGGTTGAGAAAAGGGGAAACTACAAACAGTGTATATTATATGAGAAAAGAAACTATGTTAAATTTTAAGAATGCTCCTTCTTCAAAGTGGTTAATGGCATTAACAAACTCTAATTAGTTTAACTTTGTTTTTAATGTAAAATTTTTATTAACACTACAACTGAAATTTGACAACTTGCTATTACTTTTCAGACTACTAAAATTTCCATGACTACTCCATAGTGATGGGTAATTGTAGAATGATTTACATGAAACAAATACCTAAAAACCCAGATCCTACAGAGATGAAAGAGAAGGAAACACAAAACTGATATGATTTATGACTCATAAGACTGACTCAATAAAGAAATTGACAAAAGTGAACAATTTTTAATGATGAAAACAGACAAACTGGGCGTAGAAGATAGACAGCCACAGCAGGAGGACTTGGGAAAAACCGCTGCCAACTACAGAATCATGGCAGACCCTACAGCTTTCCCTCTAAGATCAGGACTGAAACAAAGATGCTGAAGTCGTCACATTTCTCCTGTATTCCCTGAAATGCTATAGACAGAACAAATAGACAAAACTAATAAATATAAGGCTTCTAGTTAATTGGATTTAAAATACATCCACAGATGGCATGAACTTTATTAGAAAAATCCCAAAGATTCCACAGAAGATTCTGGAACTGGTGAACATTCACCCCCATCTGAGCTCTATTTATGTAAATTAATATTTCACACAAACGATTAGAATCCTTCTTTAATAATACACATAGAGAATCTAAGTGGCAATGAAGACTCCAGTGGCACCCAGGGATTTCAATGGAAAGAAGAAATAGAATCGACATTGTGGAAGAATTGGAGGCAGGTGTGAATGGGAACAAGAGGAAAGAGTGGAAGACCTGAGATGGGAGGAGAGAGTATTTGGAGGACTGGAACGGTAGGGGCACTTTGGGAGCAATGTGGAAATCTACTAGAATAGGAACTCCCTGAAATCTACAAAGGTAACACCGCTAACAGCTTCTAGTAGTGAGATGTAGATAGTTGGAAGCAGCCATATTCTATAACAACAGAAGGCTTCTAGCAGTGGCACTGGGTCACCAATCCAGCCACAAAACTTTCCAGGTACAATCTGTTCTTCCTGTAAGGTGTTAACCATGGAGGAGAACTTGTGGCCCAGACCAGACACTGCTGGATGACGGGGAACCAGACCCTGAGTGCCCAGAAATTCAAACAGGATGAAACATGGTATAAATATAAAAATGTTTCAATACAATTATTACTGATTATATTGTGTCACACTCATAGATAAGTGTCTAGCCTAATAGAAATCGGGGGGGGACATCATACCAAAATTATGAAACAGATAGAAAGACACAGAGTCAAACACATGGCAGGATTAGGGTAACCCCACAGAATGTGGGGAGGATGGATTGTGGGAACAAGAGGGGTCAGTGACACCGTGAATGCATGGAACACAGAATCAGTTAAGCAGAGCTTATAGAGGACCAAACTGACTGAAGTGGTAATCACAGACCCTGTCTGGTTTTGAGCTAGGGCCTCTGTGTATACGTAATGGTAATATAGATGGGTATTCTTGGGGAACACATAGCAGTGGACCTTGTGAACATCTCTGACACGTTTGTCTTCCCATTGGAACCTCTTTTTCCCACTGGGTTGCCTCTCCCAGCTGTGATATGAGAGACTGCAACAAGTTTCATATAACTTGCCATGTCATTTCTATAGATATCCATGGGAGGCTGGCTAATTTTTATAAGGAAAACAGAAGAGGAATGGATCTGAGGTAGAGGGAAAGTGGGGTTTAGGTAGGAATGGTGGGAGGGAAAACTGTGATCAGGATGTGATATATGACAGAAGAATAAAAATAGGAAAGAATACATATCAGCGGGAAAAACATTCATGTGCAAGGTGCGCCTGAGAGTGACACTCTCAGGATGGAAATGGGCTGATCTGTCCTTACATGAAGGATATCACATCTGTGCATCTAATGAACTGTGAGGCACAGCCATTTAGAAACCAATTGTGTATACAGTGAAACATGGGTTCCCAGGCTGATGCCTGGGATTCAAAAGTTAACCTTTGTCAGATCAGCTGTTTCTGGGGGTTAAACCAGCCCAGTCTTAATCCCTTTGGTCATCAGTCCTCCCTCTCTGTTACTGGCTTTCTTGAGTTCAGCTCAGTGCTTAGCCATGGGAGTGTGCCTCTTCTTCCATCAGCCACTGAATGAAGTTTCTGTTTCCCAGACTCTCTGGCCATGGGATTGTAGGCTGGCACTCCCCAGATCTATGTCTAAAATCCATATATGAGAGAGTATATACCATGATTCTCTTTTTGTGACTGTGTTACCTCACTCAGGATGGTTTCTTCTAGTGTCATCCATTTGTCTGCAAATCTCAGGATTCCATTGTTTTTTCTGATGAATAGTACTCCATTATGTAAATATACCACATTTTCTCTATCCACTCTTCGGGCGAGGGGCATCTAGGTTGCTTCCAACATCTGGCTATTACAAATAATGCTGCTATGAACATAGTGGAACAGACACCCTTATTGTATGAATGGGCATCTTTTGGATATATGCCTAAGAGTGGAATTGCTCGGTCTTGTGGTAGGTTTATTCTCATTATTCTGAGGAATCTCCATACTGATTTACAAAGTGGCTGAACAAGTTGGCACTCCCACCAGCAATAGAGGAGTGTTCCCCTTTCACCACATCTTCTCCAGCATAAATTATCATTGGTGTTTTTGATTTTTGCCATTCTGACATAAGTGAGATGGTATCTCAGAATTGTTTTTATTTGCATTTCCCAGATGGCTAAGGATGTTGAGCACTTTCTCAAGTGCCTCTCAGCAATTTTAGACTCCTCTATTGAAAATTCTCTTTTTAGTTCTGAAGCCCACTATTTAATTGTATCCTTTAGTGTTTTGGAGCCTAGGATTTTGATGGGGATTGCATTGAATTTGTAGACTGCTTTTGGCAGGATTGCCATTTTTACTATATTGATCCTACCTATCCAAGAGCATGGGAGATCTTTCCATTTTCTGAGGGCTTCTTTAATTTCTTTCTTTAGAGATTCAAAGTTCTTGCGATACAGGTTTTTCACTTGTTTGGTTAGCGTTACCCCAAGGTATTTTATGTTTCTTGTGGCAATTGTAAAGGGTGATGTTTCTCTGATTTCTTTCTCAGCCCTTTTATCATCTGTGTATAGTAGGGCTACTGATTTTCTTGAGTTGATCTTGCAGCCTGCTACTTTGCTGAAGGTGTTAATCAGTTGTAAGAGTTCCCTGGTAGAGTTCTTTGGGTCATTGATGTAAACTATCATATCATCTGCAAACAGTGAAAGTTTGACCTCTTCCTTCTCAATTTGTATCCCCTTGATCCCCCTTTGTTATTGTATGTCAATGGCTAGAACTTCAAGTTCCATGTTGAAAAGTTATGGAGAGAGTGGACAGCCTTGTTTTGTTCCTGATTTTAGAGGAATTGGGTTGAGTTTCTGTCCATTTAGTTTGATGTTGGCTGTTGTTTTACTGTATATAGCTTTTGTTATGTTTAAGTATGTCCCTGTTATCCCAGATCTCTCCAATACCTTTATCATGAAGGAATGTTGGATTTTGTCAAAGGCTTTTTCAGCATATAGTGAGATGATCATGTGATTTTTGTTTTTCAGCTTGTTTATGTGGTGGATTACATTGATGGATTTTTGTATGTTGAACCATCCCTTCATCCCTGGGAGAAACCTACTGGATCATGGTGAATGATCATTTTCATGTGTTCTTGGATCTGATTTGCCAGTATTTTATTGAGTATTTTTTGCATCAATGTTCATGAGGGATATTGGTCTGAAGTTCTCTTTTTTAGTTGTGTCTTTTTGTGGCTTGGGGATCAAGGTTATTGAAGCCTCATAAAAAAGAGTTTGGCAAAGACCCTTCTGCTTCTATTGTGTGGAGTACTTTGAGAAGAATTGGTATAAGCTGTTCTTTGAATGTCTGGTAGAATTCTGCACTGAGGCCATCTGGACCTGCAGTTTTTTTCGTTTGGATACTTTTGATGACTGCTTCTATTTCCATAGGGCTTATAGGTCTATTTAAATTGCTTTATCTGTTCTTGATTTAGATTTGGCAAGTGATAGCTATCCAGGAAGTCGTCCATTTCCTTTAAATTTTCAAATTTTGTGGAGCACAGGTTTTAAAAGTATGACCTGATGATTCTCTGGATTTCCTTTGAGTCCATTGTTATGTCCCCCTTTTCATTTCTGATATTGTTAATTTGCATGTTTACTCTCTGCTGTTTGGTAAGTTTGGACAAAGGGTTGTCTATCTTGTTGATTTTCTCAAAGAACCAACTCTTCATTGCATTGATTCTTTGTATTGTTTTCCTTGTTTCTACTTTATTGATTTCAGCCCTCAATTTGATTATTTCCTGGAGTCTACTCCTCCTGGTGGAGTTTGCTTCTTTGTGTTCTAGTGTTTTCAGCTGTGCTGTTAATTCTCTGGTACAACTATTCTCCAGTTTCTTCATGTGGGTACGTAGTGCCAATATCTTCCCCCGTAGCACTGCTTTCAAAGTGTCCCATAGGTTTGGGTATGTTGTGTCTTCATTCTCATTGAATTTGAGGAAGTCTTTAATTTCTTCTTTGACCCAGGAATGGTGCAGTTGTGCATTATTCAATTTCCATGAGTTTGTAGCTTTTCTGCAATTTTACTTGTTGTTGAATTCTAATTTTAAAGCATGGTGGTCTGATAAGATGCATGGAGTTATTCCAATTTTTTATCGCTGCTGAGGTTTGATATGTTGCCAAGTATGTGGTTGATTTTTGAGAAGGTTCCATGTGGTCGTGATAGGAAGGTATATTCTTTTTTACATGGATGAAATGTTCTATAGATGTCTTTTATTCCCAGTTGGGTGATTACTTCTATTAGACCCTTTGCATCTTTGTTGAGTTTCTCTCTGGTGTTCTTGTCTAGTGGTGAGAGTGGTTTGTTGAAATCTCCCACTATAACTGTGTGGGGCTTTATATGTGATTTAAGTTTTAGTAATGTTTCTTTTACAAATGTGGATGCCTTTTTATTTGGGGCATAAATGTTCAGGATAGACACTTCATCTTGGTGGATTTCTTTCTTTTTTAAATACCTTTTTATTTTTTAATTTCATTTTATATTCCAACCACAGTTATCCCTCTCACACTTCTTTCTACCCCCTTACCCTCCTACAATTCTCCCCTCCCCTCCCCTCCAGCCCTTCCCCAGTCAACTCCTCCTTACCAGTAGTGGCTCCCATGAGGAATCAACAGTCTGACCCCATAGGTTAGGCCAGGGTCAGGCCTCTCTCCCATGTTAAAGCTGAGCATGACATTCCATTGTAGGGAGCAAGCTTCAAAAAGCTAGCTCATACACTAGGTTTACAGCATGGTCCTACCACTGTGGGCCTCTCAGCTACTTCAAGCTTCAAAACTGTCTCCCATTTGTAGAGGGAATTGTTTGGTTCCCTGGAGTTTCCGCAGTTGTATGTTTAGAGGTCATGAGTTTCCATAAACTTGGTTCATCTGTCTCTGTAGATTTCTTCATGATGGTCTTGACATGCTCTGCTCATATATTCCCTTCTCCCTGTGTTTCACTGGATTCCTGGAACTTGGTCTCCTTCATGGTTGTGGATCTCTGTGTCTGATTCCATAAAATACTGGATGAAGCCTCTATGATGATAGTTGGGGCATTAACCAAATAGTTTACTGGAATGGGCCAGTTCTGGTATGATCTCCACTATTGCTGAGAGTCTTAGCTGGGGTCCTCCTTATAGATTTTTGATGTTACCCTGGCACTAGGTTTCTCCCTAAGCACCTGTTTCATTGACTTCCACTCCACCTCTCTCTGCCTTGTCCATTCCATTCCCTCAAGTTCTTGTTTCGCCTCCAGCTTCCCTCCTATCCTTCCCTGGTTCACATCATAGATCTCATCTACTTTCCCTTCCTAGAGCCATCCATGTGTCTCTCTTAGGGTCCTCCTTGTTATGTAGCTTCTCTAGCGCGATGGAATGTACTCTGGTTATCCTTTGCTTTATATATAATATCCAATTATGAGTGAATACATACCATTTTTTCTTTCTGATTCTGGTTTACCACACTCAATTTATAAAATTGAAATAAAAACAATCTTATTATATGTACCAATCTCATTCCCTCTTCCTGTGACTCTCCTCAACATCTCCCTATATCACCCTCATCTACTCCACAGATAGGGGGAGTCCTCCCATGGGGAATCATAAATCTCTGTCACATCATTTGGGGCAGATTCGAGACCCTCCCTCTGTATCTAGGCTGAGCAAGGTATCCCTCCACAGGGAAGGGATTCCAAAAAATGTCAGTTCTTGCACTAGGGATCAAATATTGTTTTTACTGCCAGTGGACCAATAGACTGCCCAGTGGACTAGTATACTCCCCAAGACATCCACCTTATACCCACATTCAGGTGGTGTAGTTCTGTCTTATGCAGGTTCTCCAACTGTAAGTCTGGTGTACATCAGCTGCCACTTGGTCAGGTCAGCTGTTTCTGTGGGTTTCTCAAACATGGTCTTGACACATTTGTTTATCACTTCTCCTTCTCTACAACTGGACTCCAGGAGCTTGGTTCAGAGCTTAGCTATGATTCCCTGCTTTTTCTTCAATTAGCTACTGGGTGAAAACTTTATGATGGCATTTAAGGTAGTCATCAATCTCATTACAGAGGAAGGGCATTTAAGGTGGGCTCTCCACCATTGCATAGGTCCCTAGCTGGGGTTATCTTTGTGGATCCCTGGGAATTTCCCTAGTGCCAGTTTTCTCATTAACCCCAAAATGGCCCCCTCTATCAATGTATCTCTTCTTTGCTCTCCTTCTTTGTCCTTCCCCAAACCTTACCCTCTTGATCCCTCATGCTCTCCTCCCAGTCCCCTTTTCCATCCTGTTTTCCCTACCTCCCTTCCCATCCCCCATCCCCCAGCTTGCTCAGGAGATCTTGTCCCTTTTGCTTTCTCTGGTGTACCATGTGTGTCTCTCTTAGGGTCCTCCTTGTTTCCACGTTTCTCTGAGGCTGTGCATTGCAGGCTGGTTAACCTTTGCTCTGTGTCTATTATACACTCAACGTGATGATGTGACAGACTTAGTAGACTTCCTAGGGGAGGCCTTTCTCTCACTGAGGAGCAGATGGGATGTGGGGTGTGAGGAGGAGGGCAGAGCAGGAGAGGAGGCAGGGGAAACTGGGATTGGAATGTAAAAAATAAATTAATAAAAATGCAAAATGATAAGATTATATCATAGTAAATGTCATTAAGTTAAGACAAACATTTGGAAATACTTGTGATAAACACTGAAAGTTTATAATGAAGCCATTGGTTTATTTCTACAAGACTAATTCTCTTATTATTCTGTAATGAATTCTGAAATAAAAATGATATAATTCCCAGTATACATATTTTAAATTCCTAATCAGATCACAAAAAATGTTATTAACAGTAAAACAAACAAACAAATAAATGTATAACAATAATACTTGCAGAAGAGGCATGACTTAGAGAGTGGATATGTGGGAAGAGGTAGAGGGGAAGACTTAGAAATGAAAATGTGGTAAACAAAATAAGCATGAAAGAAAATTTTAAAGAAAACACTTTAAAAAGTGTTAAAAAGGAGTGAAAATAAGAGAGAGCTAGGGAGAGTTAGAGAACAAGATATAGTTGTCATGAGAACCATCATGGAGAGAGGCCAAGAAGCCTCTTCTGAGAGAACTCTCCATTTCTGGGCAACATCAGTGAGCTGTCTCCTCCCGATTCCTGGTACAAGGGAAAGGTCTCGTCTTCTATAGCATTATAGGGCCAGAGGTAATTTTCACACAATGTGTTTACTCCAGTCTAGTGTATGTAAAGCGTGGAGGAGCCAGGTGTTGTAAACTGAGAGTAGTCACAGCACAGACACTTCCTACAGTTTCTGTCCTAGATTGATCTGCAGGAGATGTGGCCTGAATAAGGCTGTCAGAACCTGGGCTACATATGCAAACATGTGTCCCAACACAAAGTTGCAGAGACCATGCTTTGTTAGTGGATGGGAATGCAGAGTATGGCTGGAGTCATCTGAGACACGAGCCTGAGAGGGGTCTAAGGGTTTGCTCTTGCAACCCAAAGGGAGAGGACAGATGTCCTTAGTGAACCTGAAACAGTAAGAGGAGGGACAGCTAGATTGTATTCTACTCAAAGTTTCTTATCATTGGCCATTATATTCTGAAGACTGATGTTCTCAACTATGGCAGGCTCTTCCTCTAAATGAAAATCAGAGCAGGGTGGGCTACCAAGATGTCTCAAGATGCTGACAGACCTGTCATTTTGATTTCAATCCCCAGATCTAACTTGGTGAAAGGAGATAACCAACTCCCTCATGTCATGTAACCTCCATATATGTGCCATAACATTTTCTCATCCATACACGGATGTGTGTACGATTAAGTACAGATACCCAATCACTCTTACACATACTTAAAATGAATAAGTATAAATTCAAAGTTAAACTATGCCATTAGCATATTTTGTTATCTATCTACCAACATGAGATTCCTTAAAATCAGTGCCCTTGTATCTGTCATTCATTCATCCATTCAATCATTCATACAACAACAGTTGCCTGAGCCTTTACTGGGCACTGTAACATTCCCAAACTTCAGGGGCATTCTGTCCTCCCTGTGCCTTACTATCAATTTACCAGAAGGTAGGTAGGCATTTAGAAGGTGAATTCAGTGGTTGACTGCAACATCAAAGGGAAAAAGCAAGAGAATGAGAAAGGAAGGCTGAATAGATAGACCAGTGTTTAATAGCACATGCTGTTCTTCCAGTGGATCAGAGTTCAGTTCCTTGCACGTTTATAAAGAAGCTTCACATTATGTAACTCCAGCTACAGGGGAATCAATGCAATCTCTAGGCATCCACTAGTCAACTGCATACCTTCTTCTGAGCCCCAGAATGGAGATTCCAGCTGCTCCAGTGCCCAGGCCTGTAGCCCATTTTGCTGATGGGCTTAAGAGACTTTACAAGAATGTCAGGGAGTCCTAGAGAGAGACAGAGGTCACAGGGCTTCCGGATGACTCCATGTCCTCAGTGATTAAGTCTAGTAAATTTTCTCCTGTAGGAAAGTATCAACAGATGGTGCTGATCTGGATAGCTGTCCTGTCCCAGTGTCAGGGCTGTGTTCATGACTGAGGCAGCTTTATCACCATGCAAAATTCTTTAACAAAGTGTGCTAGCACTTGAAATGAGACACAGAAATCACATTGTGTACATCTGACTCACAGGCTGTTGTTGACTCATAAGCTGCCTGGAAGGGCTGATGCATTTTCTGTGTGGACGGGTGATCTCTGATATATTTCTTTATTTCTTCCTTTACCCATGGGTTATGCAATTGAGAACTGATCAATTTGCAGAGTTTATGGGGTTTCTGCAATTTGTATTGATGCTGAATTCTAATTTTAAGCCATAGTGGTCTGACAAGATACAGAGGGTTATTTCCATTTTTTTGTGAATGTTGAGGCTCATTTATTGCCTAGTATGTGTTCAACTTTTAAGAGATGGTTCCATGTGATGCCTAGAAAAATTTGTATTCTTTTTTGTTTGGATAGAATGTTCTATAGATGTCTGTTAAACCCAACTGGCTCATAACTTCTGTTAGTTCCATTGTTTCTTTGTTAAGTTTCTGTCTGGTGGGTGTGTCCAGTGGTGAGAATGGGGTGTTGAATTCTCCCACTAAAATTGTGTGGAGTTTAATGTGTGATTTGTGTTTTAGTAAATTTTCTTTTATGAATGTGAGTGCCTTTGTATATGGGGCATAAATGTTCAGAATTGAGACTTCACCCTGATTGATTTTTCCTCAGATGAATATGAAATATCTTTCTTCACCTCTTTTGACTAATTTTAGTTTCAAGCCTATTTACTTAGATATTAAGATAGCTACACCTGTTTGCTTCTTATGTCCATTGGATTGGAAAAACTTTTCCCAACCCTTTACCTTCAGGTAATGTCTGTCTTTGAAATTGAGGTGTATTTCTTGTATGCAGCTGAAGGATGGATTCTGTCTTTGTATCCATTCTGTTAGGCTTTGTCTTTTTATACGTGAGTTAAAACCATTGATATTCAGGGATATTAATGACCAAAGATTGTTGATTCTTGTTTACTTTGGATCTGTTTTTTGGTAGTGGTATTGTGTGTGGGTGTTTCCCTTATTTCTGACTTCTGGTAAAGTAAGATTATGTATTGCCGATGTTATTTTGAGTGTAGGTAACTTCCTTTTGTTGGAGTTTTCCTTCTAGAAATCTCTGTAGGTTTTGAATTGTGGAAATGTATTGTGTAAATCTTGTTTTGTCATGGAACTTGTTGTTTTCTCCATCTACAGTGATAGAGAGTTTGGATGGGTATAGTAGTCTGGGCTGGAATCCGTGGTCTCTTAGTGTTTGTAGAACATCTATCCAGGATCATCTGACTTTCAGAGTCTCCATGGAGAAGCTGGGTGAAATCCCGTTAGGTTTGCCTTTATATGCTACGTGGTCTTTTTCCTGTGCTGCTCTTAATATTCTTTCCTTATTCTGGATGTTAGGTGTTTTGATTATCATGTGGTGTTCAGTAATTTCTTGGACTTTCATAGCCATGTCCTTTTTCAGGTTGGGAAAATTTTTCTACGATTTTGTTGAATTTGTTTTCTGCACCATTGAGCTGGGCTTCTTCACCTTTTTCTATACCTATAATTCTTAGGTTTTGTCTTTTCATGGTGTCCTATATCTCCTGGATATTTTCTTTTAAGCATTTGTTAGATTTAAGAATTTCTTTTGTTGATGAATCTGTTTCTTCCAGGTTGTCTTCAGCACCTGAGATTCTCTCTTCCATCTCTTGTATTCTGTTTGTTATACTTGCATCTGTAGCTCCTGATTGTTTATTCAGCTTTCCTATTTCCAGCATTGCCTCAGTTTGCATTTTTTATTGCTTCCATTTCAGTTTTCAGGTCTTGAACTGTATGAAATATTACTTTCATCGGTTTGATTGTTTTTTCTTGGGTTTCCTTAAGAGATTTGTTGATTTCTTGTGCTTTTAGGTTTGTGTTTTCTTCCATTTCTTCAAGGGAGTTTCTCATATCCACTTTGAGCACTGCCATCATTTTAACGAAGTAGATTTGAAGGTCATTCTTTTCTGTTTCATCTGTACTTGGATATTAAAATCTTGCTGGTGTATTGTCTCTAGACTCTGTTGGTGTCATTCTGTTTTTCTGTTGTTGGCTGTGTTTTTATATTCCCATCTTCCCATCCATTCTTTCAGTTGGAGTTCATTTGGTCTCTTCCTTTCCTGGTGGGTTTGGGTCTTAGGATCACTTCCAGTGTATTCAGGGAAGTCCAATACAGGCAGGACGCACCCACTCTGTTTGCGGAGCAGGCCCAAGTCCATGGAAGCAGGGGGATGTCAGATGTTTGGGTCTGTAAATCACCATCCACTCCCCTCAAGCACAGTGCAGGGGACTGCAGACTGTGGTGTGGCTAGACTTAGGGTGGTCCTTTCTGGAGGGGTGGTTCCATTCTAGGCTCAGAACATGCACAGGAGGATGTCAGTAGTTGGGATCCAGAGCCAAGCTTCCACTTATGTCAGGTACAGGGAAGACTAGAGAGGGGACTGAATGTGCCCCACTTTTAAATTTTATTATTTGGTGACGAGGTCCTTGACTTATTTTATTTTGGAAATCAGCCATTGTTAGTCTGGGGCGTGTTGAAGATCTTTTTCCATTCTGTGGGATGCCTTATCTGTTATGTGTTTTTTTTTTCTTTTTTGAGACATGGTTTCTCTGCACTGCTTTGGAGCCTTCGTGGAACTTGTTCTATAGACCAGACTGGCTTGAAACTCACAGATATCTACCTGCCTCTGTATCCTGAGTGCTGGGATAAAAGGAGTGCACCACAAATGCCTGGCTTGTTTTGTCTTATTGACTGTGTCCTTTGCCTTATAGAAGCTTCTCAGTTTCAGGAGGTCCTATTTATTAATTGCAAATTTCAGTGTCTGTGCTTTGGGAGTTATGCTCAGGAAGTGGTCTCCTGTACAATGTCTTTCAAGGGTACATCCCACTTTCTCTTTTATGACGGTCAGTTTGACTGGATTTATGTTGAGGTCTTTATCCATTTGGAGTTATGTTTTGTGCATGGAGATAGATATGGGTCTATCAGCAAACTTCTACCTGTCCACATCCAGTTATGCCAGTACCATTTGTTGAAGATGCTTTTTTCCATGGTGTAATTTTAGCTTTTATAAAAATCAGTTGATCGTTGGTGTGTGGATTAGTATCAAGATTTTCAATTCAATTTCTTTTGTCTACCTGTATGTTTTGTTTCAATACCAATCTGTTTTCATCCCTATAGCAATATAGCATAGCTTGATGTCAGAGATGGTGATGTCTCCAGAATTTCCCTTATTGTACAGGGTGGTTTTATCTAGCCTGGGTTTTTTGTTTTTCCATAGAAAGTTGAGTATTTTTTTCAATGTCTGTGGGGAATTTTGCTGGGTATTGCCTGGATTCTGTAGATTTCTTTTGGCAAGATTGCTATTTTTACTATGTTGATCCTACCTCTCGAAGAGCATGGAAGATCTTTCCATTTTCTGGTATCTTCTTTAATTTCTTTCTTTAAAACTCAAATTTCTTATTGTACAGGTCTTTCACTTGTTTGGTTAGTGTTACCCCAAGATAGTTTATGTTCTTTGCCGCTCTTATAAATGGTGATGTTCCTCTGATTTCCTTCTTAGCTCATTTATAATCTGTATATGATAGGGCTACTCATTTTTTGAGTTTATTTTTGAGTTAATCCTGCCATTTTGCTGAAGGTAGTTATCACCTGTACGAGTTCTCTGGTAGAGTTTTTTGGGTCACTTATATGAAATATTGTATCATCTGCAATTACTGATAGTTTGACTTCTTCCTTTCCAATTTGTATACCCTTGATCTCCTTTTGTTGTCTTATTGCTCTAGCTAGTGCTTCAAGTACAATACTGAAGAGACATGGGGAGAGTGGACATCTTTGTCTTGTTCCAGAGTGTAGAGTAATCATGTTGAGTTTCTCTCCATTTAGTTTGATGTTGGCTGTTGGTTTGCTGAATATTGCTTTCATGATGTTTAAATATTTTCCTGTTATTTCTGATCTCTCCAACACTTTGATCATGAAGTGTGTTGGATTTTCTCAAAGGCTTTTTCAATAGCTAGTGAGATGATCATATGGTTTCTCTTTTACAGTTTGTTTATATGGTGGATTCCATTGATGGATTTTGATATGTTGAACCATCCCTGCAAGCCTGGAATGAAGCCTATTGATCATGGTGGATGATTTTTCTGATGTGTTCCTGGATTCGATTTGCCAGTATTTTCCTCTGTAGTTTTACATCAATGTTCATGAAGGATATTGTTCTGTAGTTCTGTTTCTTAGTTGTGTCTTTGGGGGGCTTGTGTACCAAGGTAATTGAACCCCCATTAAAAGAGTTTAGCAATGTCCCTTTCACTTCTATTGTGTGGAGAAATTTGAGGAGTACTGCTATTAGCTCTTCTCTGAATTTCTGGTAGAATTCTGTGCCGAAACCATCTGTCCCGTGGTGTTTTTTGGTTGGGAGACTTTCGATGACTGCTTCTATTTCTTTAGGCATTATATATGTCTATTTAAATTGGTTATATGTTCTTGATTTAATTTTGGTAAGTGATATCTATGATTTATGAATTTTGTGGAGTACAGGTTTTCAAAGCATGACCTGATGATTCTCTGGATTTACTCATTCTTGATTGTGTTAATTAGCATGCTGTCTCTCTGTCTTTTGGTTAGTTTGGATAAAGGTTTGTCTATCTTGTTGCTTTTCTCAAAGAACCAACTCTTTGATTCGTTGATTCTTTGTATAGTTTTCTTTGTGTCTACTGTATTGTTTTCAGCTCTCAATTTGATTATTTGCTGGCATGTACTCCTCCGGTGTGAGTTAGCTTGTTTTTATTATAGCACTGCCAGATGTGCTGTTAATTTTCTGATTTGAATTTTCTCCAGTTTCTTCATGGGGCCCTTAATGTTATGAACTTTCTGCTTAACATTGCTTACAAATTTCCCCATAAGTTTGTGTATGCTGTGCCTTCATTTTAATCGAATTCTAGAAAGACTTCAATTTCTTTGTTTATTTCTTTGTTGACTCAGGAGATGCATTGAGCATTGTTCAATTTCCATGTATTTGAAGTCTTTCTGACATTTGTGTTTTTGAATTCTCAATTTAAACCATGGTGATCTGACAAGATCCAGGGGCTTATTCTGATTTTTGATTTTGTTGAACTTTGCTTTGTTTTTGAATATGTTGTTGATTTTAGAGAAGAGAGCATGTGGCACTGCAAAGAAAGTATATTCTTTTGTGTTTGGATGGAATGTTCTATAGATGTCTATTTGTCCCAATTGTGTCATAAGTTCTCTTAGTTCCCTTGTTTCTTTATTAAGTTTTTGTCTGGTAGTCCTGTCTAGTGTTGAGTGTGGTGTTTAAGTCTCCCAGTATACATGTGTTCTTTTTTGTATGATTTCAGTTTTAGTAATGTTTCTTTTATGAATATATGCGTATGTATGTATATTTGAGGCTTAGTAGTTTAGATTTGAGTATTTATCTTGATGGTTTCTTTCTGTGATGAATACAAAATTGCCTTCTTCATACTTTTTATTTAATTTCAGTTTGACATCTCATTTGTTAGATATTAGTATAGTTGCACAATCTTGTTTCTTTGGTCCAATTGATTGGAAAATCTTTTCCCAACCCTTTACTCTGAAGTAAGGTCTGCCTTTGTAGTTGAGGTATGTTTCTCATATGCAGCAGGATTGATTCTGTCTTCACATACAAACTGTTTGTCTGTGCCTTTTTGTAGGCAAGATATTATAATTGATATTGAGACATATTAAAGACTATTGATTGTTAATTATTGTTTGATTTACATTTGTTTTGGTGATTGTTTTGTGTGTGGGTTCCCCCTCCTATTTTATAGTTTTGGTAATTTCGGATTATGTATTTCCCATGTTTTTTGAGTTTAGTTAACTTCTTTGTGTTGGCGTTTCAATTCCAGTACTTTTTGTCGGGCTGGATTAATGGATATGTATTGTTGAAAACTGTTTTGATATGGAGTATCTTGTTTTCTCTATCTATATTGATTGAAAGTTTTGCTGGGTTTTGGAGTCTGGACTGGCATCTACAGTCTGTTAATGTTTGAAGAACATCTATCCTGGATCTTCTGGGTTTGTGTGTTTCCATTGAGAAGTCGGGTATAATTTTGGTAGTCTGGCTTTATATGTTACATGGACTTTTTCTTTTGCTGCTCTTAATATTTTGTCTTTTTTCTGTTTGTTTGGTGTGTTGATTATTAAGTTGTAAGGGGACTCTTTTTTTCCAGTGTATTTGATATTCTGTAAGCTACTTGTACTTTACTTTCATAAACATGCACTGTTTTAGTTTGGGATTATGTCTATGATTTTGTTGAATATGTTTTCTGCACCTTTGAGCTGGTCTTCTTCACCTTCTTCTATACTTATTATTTGTAGGTTTTGTCTTTTCATGGTTTCCCATATTTCCTGGATATTTATGTTAAGGATTTGTTGGACTTAAGATTTTTTTTGGTCAACGAATCTATTTCCTCTAAGTGTATCTTCAACACCTGAGATTCTCTCTGACATCTCCTGTATTCTTTTGATTATGTTTGCCTCTGTAGTTCCTGATCGTTTACCCAGGTTTTGAGATTCCTGCCTTGCCTCAGTTTTTTTTCTTGATTGTCTGTATGTCAGTTTTCATGTCTTGAACTTTTTGAATTGATTCCTTCATTTGTTTGGAAGCTTTTTCTTGGCTTTCCTTTGTTTCTGTCTTTATTTGTTAAAACACATTTTATTTATGTTTTTAAACTATGTTTTGTTTAAATTAGAAACATTGATGCTTAAATGTCAATCACAGATATTCCTCCTTGTCCCTCCAATAGCCTCACCCCACTCTCAGCCAATCCCGACATCATTCCCCAGGGAGGATGAGGCCCTCCTTATGGACAACTCCAGAGTCTGTCATTTCATACAGGGCAGGTCCTCGTGCCCTTCCCCATGTGTCCAGCCTGGAAGAGCATCCCTCCATGGGCAATGGGCTCACAAAGTTCATTGGTATGCCATTGTGAACACTAATCTACTACAAAAGGCACCAGAGATTTCTGAGTCCTCCTCACTGACACTACATACATGGAGTCTGGATCAGTCCCATATTGGTCTCTTAGCTGTCAGTCTGGGGTTCAACAGCTCACCCTTGTCAAGTCAGCTGTCTTTGTGGGATTCACCAGCACGGACTTGAGTCATTTGCTAATCACTCCACCATTTCTGTCTCTGGTTTCCAGGGTGTCAGTTCAGTGTTTAGCTGTGAGTATCTGTCCCTGCTTTGATCAGTCACTGGATGAAAGTTCTAGGATGTCTTATAAAGTAGTCATTAACCTTATCAAAAGATAGGGGCTATTAACGTAGTGGCTCTGCTATTACTTAGTCTTCTAGTTGGTGTTATCATTGTAAATCTCTGGAGTTCTCACTTGAAGGGAATTGGCATTAGTTGTTCTTTGAATTTCTGGTATATATCCACATTGAGACCATCTGATACAGGGCTTATTTCGTTAGGAGACTTTTGATGACTGCTTCTATTTCCTCAGATATTATAAGTCTATTTACATAACTTATCTGTTCTTGATTTAATTTTGGTAAATTTTACCCATTCCAAAAGTTGTTCATTACTTTTAGATGTTCAAATTTTAGGAAGTACAGCCTTTCAAGTATAATCTGAAGATTGTATTTTCTCAATTACTGTTGTATGTCCCCCTTTTCATTTCTGATTTTGTTAATTTGCATTTCACACTCTGCAGTTTGGTTTGTGTATCTTGTTGATTTTCTTGGAGAACGAACTCTTATATTCATTATATTGATTCTTTGTATTGGTTTCCTTGTTTTTAATTTATTGGATTCAGTCCTGAATTTTATTATTTCCTGGCATCTACTCCTCCATGGTGAGTTTGCTTCTTTTTGTTTTGGAGCTTTAAATTGTGCTGTCAATTCTCTAGTGTGACTATTCTCCAGTTTCTTCATGTGGGCACTTAGTGGTATGAACTTTCCTCTTAGCACTGCTTTCAATGTGTGCCATAAGTTTGGGTATGTTCTTTCTTCATTTTCGTTTAATTCTAGGAAGTCTTTAATTTCTTTTTTCTTCCTTCTTTGACACAGTAATGGTTCATTTGTGCATTATTCAATTTTCATGAGTTTGTAGGCTTTCTGAAATTTTTAATGTTGTTGAATTCTAACTTTAAAGCATGGTGGATTGATAGGATATATGGTGTTGTTCCAATGTTTTGTACTTGTTGATGTTTGCTCTGTTACCATATATGTGTTCAATTTTTGAGAATGTTCTATGTGGCACTGAGAATAATGTATATTCTTTTGTGTTTGGTTGGATTGTTCTGTATATGTCTGTTAAACCCAATAGGGTCATAACTTGTATTTGTTCCTTTGTCTCTGTATTAAATTTCTGTCTTGTAGTCCTGTCTATTGGTGAGAATGG
This sequence comes from Mesocricetus auratus, assembly GCF_017639785.1. NCBI lineage: Eukaryota > Metazoa > Chordata > Mammalia > Rodentia > Cricetidae > Mesocricetus > Mesocricetus auratus. The sequence continues at coordinate 388,482 of NW_024429223.1, forward strand.
GGTGTTGCTGTGCCCCAGTATAGGTGTGTGGGTTTTTATATGTGGTTTGTGTTTTAGTAATGTTTCTTTTCTGAATGTGGATGCCTTTGTATTTGTGGCATAGATGTTCAGAATTGAGACTTCATCTTGGTGGATTTATCCTGTGATGAGTATGAAATGACCTCTTTAATCTCTTTTGATTGATTTGGTTTAAATTCTATATTGTTAGATATTAGGAATGCTAACCCTGCTTGTTTCATGGGTTCATTTTATTGAATAATCTTTTCCCAACAGTTAAATTTGAGGTAACATCTGTCTTTGAAGCTGGCATGTGTTTCTTGTATGCAGCAAAAGAATAGATTCTGTCCTTGAATCCATTTTGTTTACATGTATCTTTTTATGAGCTTGTTAAGACCATTAATATTGAGGTATTTTGGTGTCCATTGATTGCTGATTCTTTTTTGTTTTGGAGTTGTTGTTGTTTATGGAATTGTGTGTATTTCCACCCCTTTTTTCTTTTGACTTTTGGTACAGTGGGATTATCTATTGCCTATGTTTTTCTGTTTTTATGTAACTTTCTTGGGTTGGAGTTTTCCTTTGAGCCCTACAGACACTCACCTCTACTGGTGGGTATGGATCAAATATCACAATGTTACCAGATGCTGGTTGGTTTGATCTGCCTCCATGTCTCTCTGTGAGATTCAGTCAATATTTCCCATCCTATGTGGTTTATTTTTATATTACTTCACTCTCTAGATAATATTTTACTTTATTATGTTTAACCCATTTAGATTGGTATGATTATTTACATAAATTTTCTTTTCTTTCTTTAGTACCTAAGTACATTTCAAGTGTTCTGTACCTTTTCAGAGTTTATTCTTTGTGTCTGCATGTGGCTTTTTGCATGTCTGCAGCAGTCTCTGACACCATGAGCCAAGCCATAAAAAGCCAGTCTGTCTGCCCATCTATGCTGGACAGATGGTGCTGCTGGGTGCTTAGGAGTAGTGCCTCCCTAATCAGTAAGCATTTACTTGCTTGAGAGACTGTGCGGCTATGATGCTATATATGGCTCCTAATTTTTCTTAGCTTTTTCAGGTCCTGTATTTGGATATTTGAGCCCCATATTGGGTGCCAAATGTAACAAACTTTCTTAAATGTAGTTTGTAATTTGTCTTGTGGGATTGTCATCTCCCCAGTAATGACGCAGAGCCTTCATGTTAATTATGCAAACTTAGCCTCAGCTCACACTTGTTTTTTTCTGGCTAGCAATTACAAAATGAAAGAACATGTCTGGGTCAATCTATACTCTGCCAAGTGGAATGGTTAACTCTGCTCTGTACTCTATGTCTGACTTACCCAAGAGTTTTGTGTTCAATCAGCTTCTCTTCTTCCCAAAGCTTTTTCTCTCCCCTGAAATCCTGCATAGTCTTTCTTGCCTGACTGTTGACAATCCTGCTATTTATTAAACCAATCACAATAACTCATTTCACACAGTATAAACAAATTCTGCAACACATGTCTGGACACCACTTGATCTGAACCTACACATGGGAAAAAGGGTTTCTCAATGACAAGGTGTCCAGTTTGAGGATTAGGGATGAGAAATAGAGAAAATGAGAAATCAGGAAGACAGGAAATACCTAGTACCACGTTGTCTTGCATAAACTGATGCCTTATGCTAATCAAGTTTATTAAGATGTATGGCTTCTCATATCCTATTTGTCGTGAGAATAAAGCCAAGGTCAACAGAGAAGTAAGCAAGGTAATGTTGGTAAAGAGAACAGGGGACATCTTACTCACAGTATTGTCTTAGTACTAAAAATTGCAGACCAGAGGGAATAGTTGGGTCCCAAGAAAGAGCAGATTCAACTCCCATGAGGTATCAGTTTTAGCCTCAGATCAGCCTTGACAAGTGCACTCTTGGACTAGGATACAGAACCCAAGTTCCCTTTGTGCTTTCATCAGTACCTCTGATGAAGTCTTTGGTCCATATAGCTCATCACAGTAGTATCCTGGCTATGTCTTTCACTATACAGGCGAGGGGGACTAATGGCGAAGTGACCAAATGAAGTGGCAGTATGGGGGAGAGATGTGAACAGGAAAATTATCTAGGAATATGTATGCAAGGAGGTAGGTAAAAGCTAAGTGGGCTGCCTAATCATTATGTAGGGTCTCCTATGATCCATATCGTGCTAGAGCAGTGGTTCTCAACTTGTGCGATATGACACCATTGGGGATTCAAACCATCCTTTCACAGGGATTGCAAATGGGACTTCCTGCATACTAGATATTTAAATTATGATTCATAACAGCAACAAATTTGCAGTTATGAAGCAACATCAAGGATAATTATTTGGTTGAGTGGTCTCCACATCATGAGGAACTTCATTAAAGTGTTAGAACATTAGGACAGCTGAGAACCACTGTGCTAGAATTTAGATAATATTGTACAGATATGTCTAAGATTATACCACTAGATCCAGAAACCAGTGAAACAGAGTTTGTTTTCTCAGTGGCACATTTTTGAGATTTTATGTGATTGTCTCTGGTAGTGCCTCATATTGTGATAATCCAATAACCTGTCATCCTGCTTCAGCCACTCAAGTGCATGGGTTACCACTTCCACCCATAGGTCAATTTCTTTAAAAAATAAATATGGTTTTCTGTGTATGGGCGTGTTGTCTAAAATATTATGCACCATCAACAAATAGAGACCTTGGTGGCCAGAAGAGGTTATTGGATTCTCTGGAACTGTTATTACAGATGCTTTAGAGTCACCTTATGGGTGTTGGGAACTAAATACCACTTTTTGAGGGCCAGCAGTGCTATTGACTGCTAAATTATTTCTCCATCCTTCTCATCTTTCTTTCTTTCTTTCTTTCTTTCTTTCTTTCTTTCTTTCTTCTCTCTCTCTGTCTCTCTCTCCCTTCCTGCCATTCTTTCTTTTTCCATTCTTTCTTAAAGTGTCATCATCTGCCTGATTCTCCAAGAAAAAGGATTAGTGTTGATATTAGAAAGACAAGTGCTGAATGAAGGATCAGAGGACACACAGCAGGCCATCTAATCTCTGTTGTCTGCACAAGACTGTTATCCAAGGCTACAATCAAAAATGAAAATTGTAACCCCTTGGATGGTGAAGATGGTAGCCTTAAAGCATGATCCAGAGAGTTGGAATACAACTTGCCTATGGACTAGAAATGTTCAAAGCTTCTCACAAGGTCACAGGTTGAAGATGTCCCAGGGCAGCAGGACACTCAATGTTATTCACAACCTATAAGTGTTATCTGAAGTAAACTCTTCAACTTGAAGATTACCTCTGAGTATTTCTGTTTAATCATGGACACAGCTGCATGAATATAGAGGGCTAGAGTCAGGACACTTGATCACTCCAGGATTGGTGATACAGAACCACCACAAAGATATCTGAGCTGGCCAGGGCATCCTGTCCTAATCCAAGCACATGCAGACCAGCATTGAGCTAGAATGGGCTGTAGGGACTTCTGCTGCCTAGAGAGACTCAGGATGATGGAGACAGAGTACATAAGAGTCTTAGGCTTAGTCCATTCATAAGTGGGCAGCGGGGCTGTTTGTGTGTTGTGCTCAAGATGCATCAGGGCTTGTGCATGCTGCATGAATACTTTTCTAATTATCTGCAGGCCAGATCGTGTTGGGACCTTCTCATCTCAGGTTATAGCACAGCTAAAGTGATACGATGGCTTTCTACTCATCAATATTCCCCCTTTTCCGTGCTGGCATCACATGTGGTTTATTCTCTTTGCCTCAGATGGTCTGGCTGTCCCCTATCATCTCTTTGTCAGCTATTACCATTCAGGATCAAACCTCTACTTCTCCTTCCATATATCCTTCCACTCACCTGCACAGTACTCTTGGGAAGCCACAGTCATCCACCCCAAAGCTCTTCATCCCCAATATTACAACTAATAATAATGGATCTTATATCCACTATGCTCATATCAATGCTGTTGGTCTTGATAGTATCACAGTGATTAAAATTACAGGTTTTGGGACATTGATTTTTGAAATGTTGACACCAAGCTTTGAGGTTAAGCCTTGCCTTTATAGATAGATATAGAGTTTAGTTCCAAGCCTGTGTCTATGGGGACAAAGAAATCCCAATCCTCTCATGAGATTTCAGCTCCATCTCTTCCTCTTGTGCTTGCATCTTTGATTTCTATGGGTTGACCTGGATATGATCTTAGAATGTAAACAGGGCTTTCTTTCTCCTAGGTGAGGGAACTTCCCAAGTAAAGGTGTTGTACTTTAGGTGAAGTAGATCTTTCTTTCTGTCACTAACTCCTGTCTTCCTGTCCCCTCCATTTGCTTTCAAATTCTCCATGACTCAGAAAGACCACCCAGAGCTTTACACCATGCTCATGTTCTTTTACCACAAATTCTACTGGCTTTTATCTTGTGTCACCTGGCGATTAGCCTCTGCTCTGATTCCAGAAGAATCAGGTGACCAATATGCCTGGGAGGCCTGTCCCAAATAAATCTTATCATTTCACAATGCTGTTTCATTATCTCTTCACAGTGTATTGGGTGGGCATCACAGCTTTGCCAGACTCAGTGCCTGGCAAGTGGGAAAAGTGAAACCCAAAGTAGACATCCTTGAGCTGTGACCTGTACCATAGTGGAGCCAAGCACTTGTAGGACCAAAGCAAATGTTGAGGGACACTCACTTGGGGAATGGCAAATTTCCCTTGAGATCTCCTTTAGGAGGAGGAGGATTTAGGAAATTTGAAACATTGTCCTAGTTAGCATTAAGTATTGTCCTGACACAGTCCAAAGTCACCTGGTGGGGGGGGGAGAGTCTCAACTGAATAACTTGCCTTTCTTTTTATTTATTTATATTTATTTTTCAGTTTAAATTTAGATTAGAAACAAGGTTGCTTCACAATTCAGTTCCAGGTCCCTCTCCCTTTCCCTCCCCTCCTTCCACGCCCTACCCCCTACCCACCATTATCCCTCATTTCCCCAGGGTGGGTGAGGACCTCCATGGGGGTGTCCGTAGTCTGTCATTTCATCCAGGGCAGGGCCTAGACCCTTTACCAAGAGTTCAGGGTGAGAGTGCACCTCACATTGTTGGATGGGAGTCCAAAGTCCGTGTGTATACTTGGGATGAGTACTGATCTACTGCCCAAGGCTCAATAGATTCCCTAGGCCTCCTCACTGACACCCACATTCAGGGGGTCTTGATAAGTCCCTTGCTGGATTCCAAGGCTGATGCCTTGTATTCAAGATCTAACCCTTGTCAAGTCAGCTGTTTTTGGGGGTTAAACCAGCCCAGTCTTAATCCCTTTGGTCATCAGTCCTCCCTCTCTGTTACTGGCTTTCTTGAGTTCAGCTCAGTGCTTAGCCATGGGAGTGTGCCTCTTCTTCCATCAGCCACTGAATGAAGTTTCTGTTTCCCAGACTCTCTGGCCATGGGATTGTAGGCTGGCACTCCCCAGATCTGTGTCTAAAATCCATATATGAGAGAGTACATGCCATGTTTCTCTTTTTGTGACAGCGTTATGTCACTCAGGATGATTTCTTCTAGTGTCATCCATTTGCCTGCAAATCTCAGGATTCCATTGTTTTTTTTTCTGCTGAATAGTACTCCATTGTGTAAATGTACCACATTTTCTCTATCCACTCTTCGGTTGAGGGACATCTAAGTTGCTTCCAAATTCTGGCTATTACAAATAATGCTGCTATGAACATATTGGAACAGACATCCTTGTTGTATGAATGGACATCTTTTGGATATATGCCTAAGAGTGCAGATGCTGGGTCTTGAGGTAGGTTTACTCCAATTTTTCTGAGGAATCTCCATACTGATTTCCAAAGTGGCTGAACCAGTTGGCACACCCACCAGCAATGGAGGAGTGTTCCCCCTTCACCACATCCTCTCCAGCATAAATTGTCATTGGTGTTTTTTTTCGCCATTCTGACAGGAATGAGATGGTATCTCAGGGTTGTTTTGATTTGCATTTCCCGGATGGCTAAGGAGGTTGAGCACTTTTGCAAGTGCCTCTCAGCCATTTTAGACACCTCTATTGAAAACCCTCTATTTAGTTCAGAAGACCACTTTTTAATTGGATGTTTTGGTGTTTTGGGTACTTGCTGCTTGAGTTCTCTGTAAATTTTGGAGATCAACCCTCTGTCAGATGTGGGATTAGTGAATATTTTTCCCATTCTGTGGGCTGCCATTTTGTCTTGCTGACTGTGTCCTTTGCCTCTCAGTTTCAGGAGATCCCATTTATTAATTGTTGTTCTCACTGTCTGTGCTGGTGGTGTTATTTTCAGGAAGCTGTCTCCTGTACCAATTCGTTCAAGGGTAACACCCAATTTCTCCTGCCGGGATTGGAAGCTTTGTGCAGTTCCCAGGCGATCCCCAGGCACTGGAACACAGGCCCAGAATCAGGGCCTGTTGTACCTGATGCTGCTGCCATTACAGCCGCTTCCCTGATCTCCCTGACTCCTCTATTACTTGCCTTTTTTATTTCAGGCTGTGATCATATTTGTAACAGATTGTCTTAATTGATGCAGAAGTGTCCAGGATATTGTGGGCAACAGCATCCCTAGACAGATGTCTCTGGCTTGTGTAAGAAAGTTATCTAAGTGTAAGATGGAGAGTGAGAGAGTGAGCCAAGGAGTTAGACTTCCAGCAGCACATTCTTTCCTTGACTTCATTTCTTCACTGTGAAACAAACTTTGAATGTACGTGCAAACTTTGGTCTCCTGAACTGCTTTTTCTCAGTTATTCTTTAGATCACAGCTAGAGTAAGAAATTTAGGACATCATGTAGGATAAAGCAGATGCCACCTCTATTTGATTCAATATTCTCTCTCAGAGCCCCTCATCATCCAATAGGCAGGGAAAATGAATGACTTAGACACAAGTGATTGGGCAGCAAGTGTAGGTGCAGACTCTACATTAGTGTTCTGTCCTGTGAGTATAATGAAAAATATCCTAGGAATTTCCTCTTAAATTTCCTGAGCACAAGGCTCCTCCTGAGTGAGAATACTCTTCCTCTGAATTCACTCTACTTCCATCTTTAGTCCAATGCTTCCCAGGACAAATCTTGAACCATCTCTAGACACATCATACATCAGAGAGAACTAGGAGTCCTGAAGACACAGTGATCAGGCTGACAGGCTCTGCATCCCACCTGTGCTGAACTCACCATGGTTGTTCACATTGCACTTAGCCTAAGACATGAGATTGCAGTTCTCCCATTGATACCCAAGGGGAGATATCAGGACACATACTCAACAATCATAAATTTTTTTCTCTGAATTAAGAGAGGACATTAGCTTGTTGATTGGTTTCAGTTCGTGTCCCAACTAACGCAGAGCTCCCTCTGTACACCCTGCTCTGTTCCTTGTTTGTGAGAGCACCTTTCTTCATGCGGAACAAGAAAGTCAGCTCTCTCCTGGAATCTCCCATGGGGTAAGACACAATTACACAGGCGAATCAGCTAGACAAAATACAAAGATAACCCTGGAACACATGGGCTCACCCAACACACAGGTCAGCCAACACATAATCGTGGAGTGATTCCTTGAAACAATCCATAGAAAGATGGAGCTTACAGTGCCTTCAGGCACACACAGGTCACCTCTACCCCACAGCCAGAAACATGCAATTCTCCACACAACTGCTTATGGGTTTCTCTTCTGGATCTGAACGTTGATTGGTGACATTAGTGATACAGGATTGGTCTTCATCCCTATTGATAATTCTTCTGGTCTCTTTACAACTGTCAGAAACATCTGTGTTCCTTTTCTGCTGGGATTAAGTAAGTCCTACCCTCCCAAGCATTGAGAATACTAGGTAGACTTGGTTCATAGCCCGATCTCTGTGACACCAGGCCACATAGGCAAGATGGAGGTTCCCTCTGCTGCTGACAGACCAAAGCCCAAGACACAGCAGGTGTCAGCCCTGGGATGAGATGTTGTTCTCCGAGGCCATGGGGATGCTTATCGGCATGTTGCTCAATGTGTCGCTTGGAGGAGAAACATAAAGGGAAGTTGAGAGGGATGAGTGACAGCACTGAGAACAGCAGTGACAGAGCAGAACCTAGAACACTGACTGCATATCCCACAGCACTTTGGATCCTGAAAAGTGCTCTGGCCTGGGAGGACACTCAGCTCAGTGGGCAGTCGGGTAGCAGAGACTGAGCTCCTTGCTATAGCTGAATTCTTTTCCTCAGAGGGGGGACTTCATAGTAGGAAGATAGATGGGGGTGTCCTCGGTGCTTCTCTGCAAAGCATGTACACCCTGGCAGTGGCTCCTACTCACAAGTAAGTGTACCTACTCTCTGACTGTGTAGGGAAGGGAACACAGAAGCATGTTGGCATCTCCTCAACTGGACAGGAGCCCAAGATGAGATTCAAGCTTAGAGTTATGGAGAAGAAGGTGCAGTGAGGGACAGAGGCTTAGCAGTCTGAAGCTCTCAGCCATAAGAGGATATGAGACAAGGAGAAAAGCCGCAAACACTCAGAGTCAGTCACATTGGCTGCAATGATATGAAGTCTGATGTCCCTAACCATGACAGTGTGAGTTTACAAATAGAAATTAAACAGGGTGGAACTAAGTGTGTGGAGACATGACCACCTGAATTTAATCCTGTGCTCCCACAGTTTAGATGGAGGCAACAGCCCCATGCAGTGTCTTCTCTGACTTTCCCAAGGTGCTGTGGCATGCAACCACACTTTCACACACTGGGACATTTTTCTTCACACTGATTTGTGACACATCCTTCACATGCACACATGGAGATACTCACCTCCAGAAATACACACTACAGTACAGGAGTAAATCTCAAAAATTACAATTATTGTCATTAACTCCAAATCTGGGAACTATGTACATAGTCCCAATGAGGCACTTCTGTCTGTTCTGTCCTTCCTTCCTCACTCCCTTCCTTCCTCCCTTCCTCCCTCCCTCTCTCTCCCACTCTTCATTCTTTCCTTCCTTCTTTCTTACCCCACAATTCCACTTCCTCCCATCCTTCCTTTCTTCCTGTGTCCCTCCCTTCATTCCTTCCAACCTCACTCCCTCCCTCTCATCCTTCCTTCCTCCCTCGTTCTCCCTCTCTTTCTCCCTTCCTTCATTTCTTCCTTGCTGCCTTCCCTCCATACCTCTCTCCATCCCTCCCTCCCTCCTTCCTTCCTCCCTCCCTTCCTTCCTTCTTCTTTTTCTCCTTTAGCTACTTATGTCTAATTTTTTTCCAGGAACTGAACTTTCCAAAAAAGTCAGACTAATCCTTATTCTCAAACTGCCTGCCTCTGGTGGACTTGATTTCTATGTATCTGCATGGTGAAGTCATGGATTGAATGATTCACAAAGGGGACAGAGAAACATGACAGAAAGTGAGGTACTCCAGAGCAGGAGTTCAGAGAGGCACTGCTCCTCATATGAAATACTCTGTGAGGAGGGATATGGGACACTGAGTTGGGATCTAGGCAGATACTGGAGAAGAGAATTTCTGGGAGAGTTAATGACACACTCAGACACTGTGAGTCGTTTTCCTCATGTCTGAAAAGGAGGCATACTCCTACTGCCACATCTAAGTTGAGTGATGATCACATCTTCTCAGCATTGATGTCTTTTTCTCTTCCCTTCTAGCCTCTCTTTTTACCTGCTGGCATCTCTCCACCACTGACTATATCACCATATGATCAGTTCTACCCCAAGTGGCCAGTGGAGAAAACATCCTTTTCCTTGTCTACAATCTGCCAGAGGATATTATGGCCTTTGCCTGGTACAAAGGCAAGGCAATCATGAAACATGGAATTTTGCTGTATGCACTGCACAAGAATTTAAGTGTGACAGGGTTTGCATACAGTGGAAGAGAGAAAATATTTCACAATGGATCCCTGCTCTTGTAACGTGTCACTGAGCAGGACTCAGGATTCTACACCCTACAAACCATAGATAGACATCTCGAGATTGTGTCAACAACAATCATGCGCCCTCACGTGTACCGTAAGTGATTCTTTGTGATATTCTGGGGTGTGGGTTCATTCCATTGGACACACATGTAGTGTGGCCTGTGTTCTCCTCCCTATGCACTGCCTCCACATTTTGTGGCTTGAGTATTCAGTGCATAATACACATAGTGTAGTATAATGGCAATAGATCAGAATGAGACAGGTGGACACATCGTGGGTAACTAATCCTAGGATACCTGCCTCTGTCTAGACTTTTGGGTTCCTTACTAGTAATATGTCCTTGAGAAAGACTCAGAGGGAATTAATATTGGACCTGGTAGAGGGAAATTTATGATCTTCACAGATATGTGAGAACCAAGTTGCCCTGGATTCAGATCTCTGTTCCAGAATAAACCCCTGCTAGCCCTGAGGTTCAATCATTTTACAAAGTTTGAATCTGATTTCCTGACAAAGTCCACCCTGTGTCTAAATTGAGCAAGATATCTCTCCATAGGAAATGGGCTCCAAAAATTCAGTTCATGGAATAGTGATATAATGATGATAGTCAATGCAGTAGGGAATACAATTTATTTATTTACCAGAGAGAGAGAGAAAATCAGACAAGCTGGGAATTCAAAGCAGGGCCAACTTCCAAAAGAGGGCTTCCTTCTACTTTCACTTCCATTTATACTCACCTGTGCTACTTTCCTTGTCTCTGCCCTTATTTTGTGGGCTCAACCCTACAGTGATAAATCCTAGACCCACTGCCAGTGGCCTTATAAACTGTCTTATCTAGCCAGTGTCACCTGTATTCAGGACGTTGACTTTAGTCCCATGCCGGTTCCACAGCTGACACTCCAGGTCAGTGAAGTTTCACTAGGACAGGCCAGCTGTTTCTGTTTGTTTCCCCATTATGGTCTTTGCTCATATTATCATTCTTCCCTCTCTTCGATTAGACTCTGGGAGCTTGACTCATTGATTAGTTGTGGATCTTTGCAACTGCTTCCATCAGTTACTGGATGAAGGTTTGACAATTATGATAGTCCTTAATCTGATTTCAGGGCAACACCTTTTCATTCCTCCTCTCTGATAGGGCTTAGAGTTTTATTGGGATTTTCCTTGGATATTCTTGGGAATTTCCCTATTGTCAGGTTTCTCCATAATCCCCCAATGTTTTCCTCTATGAAGATGTTTCTTTCCTTGCTCTCCTTCCCTGTCCTTCCCACAACTTGACCTTCCAGTTTCATTATGTTCTCCTCACTACTTCCCTTCCATCCTCTCCCTCCCTCCCATGCTCCCAGTTTACTCAGGAGATCTTGTCTGTTTCTCCTTGATAGGTGGATTCATTCATGTTTCACTTAGGGTCCTCTTTGTTACCTAGATTCTGTGAGGTTGTGTCTGGTTATCATTTGCTTTATGCATAAGACCTACATATGAGTGAGTACATACCATATATGTCTTTTTGGGTCTGGGTTACCTCACTCAGGATGTTTTTTCTAGGTCCATCCATTTACCTGCAAAATCGAGGATGCCATTTTTTTCCACAGAGTAGTACTCCGTTGTGTAAATATACCACATTTTCTTTATTCTTTGGTTGAGGGACATCTAGATGGTTTACAGGTTCTTGATGTTATGAGTAATGTCACTATGAACATTGTTGAGTAAATTTTCTTGCTCAACATCTTTTGGGTATTTGACCAATATTCATGTTGCTGAGTCTTGAGGTAGATTAATTCCCAATTTTCTGTTAAACCACCACACTGATTTCCAGAAGTGCTGTATAATTTTACACTCCTATCAGCAATGGAGGAGTGTTCCCCTTACTCCACATGCTATCCAGTATAGGATGTTATCAATGTTTTTCTCTTATCCGTTCTGACAGGTTTGTGGTATCTCAGATTTATTTTGATATACATTTCCATGATATCTAAAGATTTTGAGCAATTCCTTAAATGTCTGTCGGCCATTTGAGATTCTCCTGTTGAGAGTTCTCTTGTTTAGATCTGTACCCAATTTTTAAATTACATTATTTTGTATTTTGGTGTCCAGTTTCTTGAGCTCTTTGTGTGTTTTGGAGATTAGCCCTCTGTCAGATGTGGATTTGGTGAATATCTTTTCCCATTGTATATGTTGCCTTTTTGACTTGTTGGCCCTATCTTTTGCCTTACAGAAGCTCTCAGTTTCAGGAGGTACCATTTATTAGCTATTGCTCTCAGTGTCTGTGATACTGTTGTTATTTTTAGGAAGTGGTCTTTTGTGCCCATGCACTCAACGCACTTCCCACTTTCTCTTACATGAGGTTCAGTGAGGTAGGATTTATGTTGTGGTCTTTATTCCCTTTTTAGCTGAGTTTTGGGCATGATGACAGACACGGTTCTATTTGCAGTCTTCTACATATTGACTTCGAGTTATATCAGCACTATTTGCTGATGATGTTTGCTTTTTTCTATTGTATAATTTTAGCTTGTTTGTCAAAAATCAGGTGTGTGGATTAATATCATACTCTTCAATTCAATTCCTTTTGTCCACTTTTCTGGTTTTGTGCCAATATCCTAAGCTGTTTTTATTAATGTAGCTATTATGGAGCTTGAAGTCAAGGATGATGATGACACTCAAAGTTCCTTTATAGTACATAATTGTTTTTGTTACCTTGGTTTTTTGTTTTTCCATATGATGTTGAATATTTTTCTTCTGAGATCTGTAGAGAATTGTTCTTAGATTTTGATAGGGATTACATTGAATCTGTAGGTTGAATCTGCTTTTTATAAGGTTGCCATTTGTTTGCTATATAAATCCTAGCTATCCAAGACCATGGAAGATCTTTCCATTTTCTGATATCTTCTTTAATTTTATTCTTCAATGAATTAACATTCTTCACATACAGGACTTTAATTTGTTTGGTCAGAGGCATCCCAAGAGGCTTTATGCTCTTTGTAGCTATTGTGATGAATAATGTTTACTTGATTTCTTTTTCAGCCCATATATCATTTGTATATAGGAGGGCTATTGAGTTTTTTGAGTTAATTTTGTATCCTGCTACATTACTGAAGGCATTTATCAGTTTGAGGTGTTCCGTGGTAGAATATTTTGGGTCACTTACTATCTTATCATTGCTAAAAAACAAAAGTTTGACTTATTCCTTTCCAATTTGCATTCCTTGGATCTCCTTTAATTGTCTTATTGCTCTAGCTCAAACTTTTAGTAATACATTGAATAGATATGGTGAGAGTGGACAGCCTTGCCTTCTTACTGATTTTAGTGGAATGACTTTGAGTTCTCTCCATTTAGTTTGAAGTTGGATGTTGCATTGCTGTATGTTGCTTTTATTAAGTTTAGTAACAGTCCTTTTATCCTTGATCTATCCAAGACCCTTATCATGAAGGATGTTGGATTTTATCCAATGCTTTTTCAGCATCTAATGAGATGATTGTATGTTTTTTCTTTCAATTCACTTATGTGGTGTGTTACATTGATTTTTGTATGTTAAACCATACTTGCATCTCTGGGATGAAGCCTATTGATCATAGTGGATAATTTTTCTGTTGTGTTCTTGGATTTGTTTGCCAGTACCTTTTCCATTATTTGACAACTATTTTTTAACTTTTCTTTTATTACTTTAATTTTAAATAGCTTGCTTCACATGTCATCAGAGTTCCCTCTCCCTCTAGACTTCCTGCACCCACAGAATGCCCCAGAGCCTCCCACCCTATCCACACTTCCTTCCACATAGGGGATATACAGAATCTGTCATTTTGCTCAGGGCATGGTCCAGGCACTCCCCTAAGAGTGCAGGCTCAGAGAGCATCCCTCTTTTTTATGGACACTCAAAGTGCATTTGTATGTCAGGAATAAACACTGATCAACTGCCCAGGGCCCCATAGGTTGCCCAGGCCTCCTCACTGACTCTCACATTCAGAAGGTCTGGATCAGTCCCATGCTGGCCTCCTAGCTGTCGGTCTGGGGTCCAAGTGCTCCCCCATGTTCAGATCAGCTGTCTCTGCTGGTTTTGTCAGCTCATTCTTTCATTCTTTTCCTATTTGCTCATCGCCCCTCTCTCTCTGTCACTGGGTTCCTTGGATTCAGGTCAATGTTTAACTGTGGGTGTCTCTTGGCCATTTTAGCCTCCTCTATTGAGAATTCTCTATTTATTTCTATAGCCCACCTTTAAATTGGATTCTTTGGTGTTTTGGAGATTTGCTTCCCGAGTTCTTTGTAAATTTTGGAGATTAGCCCTCTGTCACATGTGGGGTTAGTTAATATCTTTTCCCATTCTGTGGACTGCCTTTTTGTCTTGTTGACTGTGTCCTTTGCCTTACAGAAGCTTTTCAGTTTCAGGAGGTCCCATTTGTTAATTGTCGACCTCAGTGTCTGTGCTACTGGTGTTATGTTCAGGAAGTGGTCTCCTGTACCAACTCATTGAAGAGTGTCTCCCACTTTCTCTTCTAAAAGTTTCAGTGTAGCTGGATTTATGTTGAGATCTTTGATCCATTTAGACTTAAGTTTTGTACAAGGCGATAAACATCTGCAGTCTTCTGCATACCTATACCCAGTTATGCCAGCACCATTTGTTGAAGATGCTTTCTTTTTCCATTGTATAGTTTTAACGTCTTTGTCAAAAATTAAGTGTTCATAGGTGTGTTGGTTAAAGCCAGGGTTTTCAATTTGGTTCCATTGGTCTACCTGCCTATTTTTCTACCAATACCAAGCTGTTTTTATGACTATCACTGTATAATAGAGCTTCAAGTCAGGTATGGTGATGCCTCCTGAAGTTCCTTTATTGTATAGCGTTGTTTTGGCTATCCTGGGCCTTTTGTTTTTCCATATACTCAAAATTAATAAACGTGGCCACAGTATTCTGAAGACTGCTCTTCTCAGATTGCCTTCAGAAGCAAAAATAAAATAAAGCGTGTGGATCAGCGAGATTGGTCAATGGATAAAGGAATTTGCTTCTTTTTCTGAGAAGCTGATGCCAATGAAACAGTAGCCATCTGAATTCACTCAAGTACTGTGTCCTGTGCCTATCCACCCACCCTGAGACTAAGCCTAATACAAACTCACACACAAATATAATATGTGAACAAGTGCAAACAATGAGAGGGAATGGAATGATTCCATACTGTGTCCCCTAACCTATGAACTTTTAAATAAATCCATGGGAATACAGGGTTTTGGGACATCATTCATTCATTCATTAATTCTGTACAGGTATCCAAGTATTTTTTCTTAGAAACTTTTTTTAAATAAGACAAATCAAGTTTAATTTATTTATTTTTTCAAGTCATCTGTTGATTATAAGCCCAAGAGGAACACAAAACAACCAAATCAGAAAGTGAAGACACAGGGTGTGTAGGAGAAGAGGTTGGGCGGGCATCAATCCAACATAAGTCCATTGTAAATGTGAGCAGGGGTTTGATGACAGTTAGTTTGGGCAATGTTGCCAACAGAAGAGAGGGAGAGAGAGATAGATAGAGAGAGAGAGAGAGAGAGAGAGAGACAGACAGACAGACAGACAGACATACAGACAGACAGACAGACAGTGTGAAGCATATAGTGGAAATGACAAGTGTTGTGAAACTGAGAACATGCAGAACCTGTGCTTATCTCCACCAAGTAGGTAGGACAGGGGGACACTCACCCACAAGCCTTAGCTGAGCAGTGGACATTACAGTTCAGGATGCTGGAACTCATCTTACTCAAATACAAATCTTCCAATCCATATGAATCTTTCTCTTCCTTCTAGCTTTCCTTTGGAGTTGTGGGCGCCATGACACATCTTCTAAGCCCACTATTGAATCAATGCCACCCAGCATTGATGAAGGGGGCAGTGTTCTTCTACTGGTTCACAATCCCCCAGAGAATACTGAAGCCTTTATCTGGTTCAAGGAGATGTCTGTGTTCAAGAAAATTGAGATTGCCCAATACATCATAGACAGGAAATCAACTGTGTGGGGGCCTGCATACACTGGAAGAGAAGAACTGTATAGTGACGGATCCCTGCTGCTTCACGGCATCACTGAAAAAGACCCTGGACTGTACACTCTGCAAATTGTGACGACAGACATGATACGTGAGGAAACACAAGTGCAGCTCCAGGTGCACAGTAAGTGACTCCCTGTGAATGCTCAGTGCTGGGTGGGGATGAGACACACAGGACTGTCGTGGCTGTGCCTGACCTCCCTTCCATCTACATTGTGTTCCCTTTTGAAGGTTTGAGAAGTTAGTGCAGCTTTCATCTTCTGAATCTAGTAGAGACAAATGGCCATAGAGCAGCTTCCATCTTCTGAATCCATCTCCAGCAAGGAAGCCCTCGATGGAAAGTCACTCAGCCTAAGATGTCAGAGTCAGCACAGTGTCTTGGGGATCTATTCCAGGGAGCACTGAATCCTGTCATCTTTCCAAGGCTGGACTAAAGTGACCCAGCAGAAACCTTTCTAGTGTTCTACTATTACATCCTCTCGAAGCTGATAGGGAACAATGGTTTTAGAACATCCATGTCAAACTGGGGTATTTATTAGTTCAAAATTGAGAGTGTCATAAATCAAATCCACTAACTGGTACAGCGAGCATGAAGGGGTTCTTCCTATTGGCATGCTGTTCATGCCTGCTCAACCAGCTCTCTTATATCATGCAGGACTCGTAGTCCAGGGCCTGAAATGCATGCATTGGTCTGAATTATTTTGCATTAAACTCCAATTTAAAAAAACTGTATTACAGTTTTGCCCATGGGCCAATCTGGTAGTGGCATTTTTAAATGTGGCTTTGTCTTGCAAAATAACTATAGATTGTGTCAAGGTGACATAAAACCAGCCAGTCTAGCACACAGGCATTTTAAAGCCCGGTGCCTGCCTTGAAGATCAGATGACTCCCAGACACCACAGTGCCCCAGACTTTAGACTGGGAGCTACTTGACAGAGCAGCAAGCACATCTGTTGTAAAGACATGGGTCGAATGTTTCCTAGGTTGAAACAAACCTAGGAAGTGAACGTTCCAGGCTTCTTGAATTCATGGGGAAGTAGCATCTCAAATTGCAGTGTTTATGATTGTGTGCAATGTCTGACTGAAAGCACTGAGGGAGCATCCATGGAGCCCCCCACGGGGACAGATCCATGCAGAGGAAATGACACTTTCAGGGGCAATGTTGGAAAGGAGGAGGTCATGTTTCTGTACTGAATTAAGTGAGTTAGTCACACCTGCAACTCTAGACTGAGGAATCCATGTGTTCCAGATGGAGGGCACCATCTATTCACCAAGAACAATGATCATCATGTAATGGCTTTTTATGCTTTTCCCTTCCAGCCCCCCTTTCTCCATGCTGTATGCTTACTTCTTCACAACTCATGATCCATTCAGTGCCTCAGTATGCTGCTGCAGGGGGAAATGTACATTTCCAAGTTCACAATCTTCCAAAACACGTGAAAGCCATTTCCTGGTACAAATTGGTAAATAGCTACCAGGTCCTCAAAATTGTTGAATACAGCAAAATCACGACTTCTACCTCCTGGGGGCCTGAATACAGAAGAAGAGGAACAATGCACCATGACGGATCACTGATGCTCGAGGATCTCACTGAGAAAGATGAAGGAATATACACACTACAAATTTTAAAGAAAGATTTGAAAATTGAAAAATCATTTGTGAAATTTTACATGAGGAGTAAGTGACTATTGTCTAGAGTTTCTGGGTGTGGCCTATCCCACATCATACTCTTAACTGTCAGATTGGACGATGCCTCTCCTCTCCCCTACTGCATTGTGGCTCCCACTGTGGTTTGGCCCTCACTTCAAGATACACTGTGGGTATAGAAGCTGCAATAGATGAGGACATCTCACCTCTCTTTACCTGCAGAGAGGAGGACCTGTGCTGGGATAGCCAGTCCAGATGCCACCTGCATCTCTGACATTTGAAGCGCTCACCATGCACATGTCCTCAGAAATACTGTGGGAGTGACACATTCCCTAGCAGATGAAGCTATGAGGTCCTAACAGAGAGCATCAAGGAGCTATGACCCCACAACTTTGCCTCTCGTTGGACTCAAGGTGATGCTGGAGAGCTTCTCAAAACTGTATGTTTTGAATTCCTGTCAGAGTCACTAGGGAACAAGGCTGTACTGCCTGTAGATGTCATGTTACTGATTAGCCCATAGAGTTCAGTTTCAGCTGTGTACTGCCATGACAACTGCAGTTGGGTGGGTCATCTTTGCCATTGTTTCTCCTGAGGCTGAGTGGACAGGAGACTGGGCCATTAGTCTATTGTTCTGATGAGCTCATGTGACTTCACAGGAAGGTGAAGGCACCAAGGGAAGAAACAGAGGAGGCAGCTTCTTTAGATTCCACTTTCTCCTTAGGGGTCCAATCTAGGGAAATTTCTACTGCATGTACATGTTGAAAGATGCTGCTGATGTGAGCAGCTCCCCATCCCAACCTTAGACCAGTGCTCATAATTAAGCTCATCTCATGGATATGGCAATTGCCATTCACTGTGTGTCCTATTTAGGAGAAAATGAAGTACAGGAAACAGACAAAATTAGAGTCACACATCCCTATGTGGCACATCCAAAGTACAAGATATGTCTATAGCCACAGCTCCAAATTCACCCTTTGGAAGTTTTGTAAATTATCAACTAACACCGGACCCGGTTGAACTCTTTGAGCTGCTGTCATTTGGTAACCTCCTTTGTTTCTTCACAGAGAATTTGGCACAGCCCTTTGTGCAAGTCACTGATACCACAGTTGCAGGACGAAGATCTGTGATCTTCACCTGCATTTCACCTGATGCCGATGTCTCTATTCACTGGATCTTCAATAACCAGAGTATGCATCACCTAGAGAGGATGACTCTGTCCCCAACTAAGTGTGGATTCCGAATAAATTCTTTCATGAGTGAGGATGCTGGAGAGTATAAGTGTGAGGTCTCCAAAGGAGTCAGTTCACAGACCAGTCTCCCAGTCTCCTGGTCATGATGAGTGAGTGACCTCTCCTCTCATTCTGCAGTAGAGTGCTGGCAGTTCTTTATCAATGGAGTACAAAATGGAGAATAGCTATGAGATAAAAATAATCAGTTACTACTCACATACAGTCAGCATGGCGATTTGCACTGATAATCCTGGTGTCCCTGTCTGTATAAGTGGAGGCCAGGATTTACAGTGAGGTTGTCTTAAAGGGAACATAAAGACATCAATATGGAAAGCAAAAGTTCAAAGTGCCACTGCTGGAAGACTTTTGTTGTTATAGAAGATGGCTTCTTCTGACAATCTACATCTCACTACTAGAAGTTGTTAGCAGTGTTACCTTTGTAGATTTCAGGGAGTTCCTATTGTAGTAGTTTTCCACATTGCTCACAAAATGCCCCTACCATTCCTCTTCTCCAAGTACTCTCTCCTCCAATCTCAGGTCTCCCACTCTTTCCTCTTGTTGCCATTCACACATGCTACCAGCTCATCCACAAAGTCTATTCTATTTGTTCTTTCTGGGGAGATCCATGGGTGCCACTGGAGTCTTCATTGCCACTTAGATTCTCTATGTGTGTTACTAAATATGGAGTCTAATTGTTTGTGTGCAATAGTAATTTACATAAATAGAGCTCAGATGTGGGTGCTTGTTCACCAGTTTTAGAAACGTTTGTGGAATCTTTGGGACTTTCCAAAAATAACTTTATGCCATCTATGGATTTATTTTAAAGCCAATTAACTGGAAGCCTTATATTTATTTGTTTTGTCTATTTGTTCTGTCTAGGTCTTCTAAGGGAATACTGAAGAAACATGGCGACTTCAGCATCTTTGTGTCAGTACTGGTCTTAGAGGGAATGTTGTAGTGTCTCCTGTGAGTCTGGAGTTGGCAGTGGTTTTTCTCAAGTCCTCCTGCTGCGGCCGTCTATTTTCTACCCTTAGTTTGCCTGTTTTCATCATTACAAATTGTTCACTTTTGTCAAATTCTTTATCGATTCAGTCTTATGAGTGATAAATCGTATTAGTTTTTGTTTCTTTTTCTTTCATATCTGGAGGATCTGTGTTTCTAGGTATTTGTTTTGTGTATGTCATTCTACAATTCCCCATCACTATTGAGTAGTCATGGAAATTTTAGTAATCTTAAACGTGGACAGCAAGTTCTCAAGTTTCAGTTGTAGTGGTAAAAAATTATTCCATTAAAAACAAAGTTAATCTCATTAGAGTTTGTTAATGCCATTAACCACTTTGAAGAAGGAACATTTTCAAAATTTAAAATAGTTTCTTTTCTCATATAATATACACTGTTTGTAGTTTCCCCTTTTCTCAATCATTCCTAGTTTCTTCCCAAACCTCCTCATTGGGTTGTCTACTCCCTTTCTTTCTGTCTTTAGAGAAGAATGGTCCTTTAAGAGATAAAAGGGAACATGAGAAAATAAATATAATAAGATGATCCGCAGACTTCCACATTGGAATTGGACCCTGGGAACCAACTGGAGCAAAAAAGCCCTAAGAGAAGGCACAAGAGTCAGAGCCACTTATCATCAGAGAAAGGTGCCTCACAAAATGCCAATGTAATAGCTATAAAATACAAACAGAGGACCTGGTCCCATCTCATGTAGGCCTATCCATACTGGTTCAGTTTCTGTGAGTTCACATGTGACTTGCTTAGTTGATTCACAAGGCTTTGTACTCCTAGTGTTCTCCATTCCCCTTGGCTCTTACACTCTTTCTTGCCTCTCCTTCTGAAGGCTTCCTTTACCTCTGAGGGGATCAGTCTGATGGAGATATCGTATTTAGACTGTCAACATTGTAAGTGTTAGATTTCTGTAGTGAAAGGTGTCCTGGCCATGGGAAGCCAGGAAATGCCTGCAGGTATTTCAGATCTGAAGGAAGCCAGTCAATATGTGTATGTGTTACAGATCTGAAGGGAAAGTTATCCTGGCCACTGGAAACAAGGCAATACCTGTAAGTGTTAAAGCTCTGAAGGGAAAGGTATCTTAGAGATCTACCTGCCTCTGCCATGTGTCAAACTTACTGGGGCCTGTATACAATGGCAGAGAAGCAATGTTCACCAGTGGATCTTTGGATCAGAGGAATACATGATTTTTAAAGTGTTTTATTTCATTTTTTGCCCGCATTAGGGTTTGGATGCACCCAGTGGAAACAAATGATAATGCTGGAATCTTTTGTGTGAATTTGTCATGGTGAGAGTAAGATGTGTGGTGGGGTAATTCATCCAAAGGATCAGAACAAGCTCATATTGTGTGCATTTCAACATAAATGTAGCCGCAAGAAAATCTTGTGATACAGGAAGAGTGTGCCTGAAGGAACTATAGAATCTTACTAGAGGGGAGATCCCCCGATCAGGACCTCCTGGCTTTAGATTGCTGTCCCAGATTCCTGACTCCAGGTGCTCTGGGTTGCTTGGGCAGGCTAAGAATCTTGCCTATTAGGGTTAGCAGACTAGAATAATCTATCAGCTTTCTGAAACTCCTAGTTCATGGGACGAGGCAGTTTTGCTATGAGAGTCACAGTTAGGCTTGGTCACCTGGGCATATCATTCTGAATCTCAGCACAGACAGGTGCCCAGTACCTCAGCCAACTGCTCTGATGCTTCAACAAAGGAAACTCTGTCCATGTAATCCACCATATAAGTAACCTGAAAGAGAAAAAAACCACATGGTCATCTCATTGGATGCTGAAAAAGCCTTCGACAAAATGCAATACCCTTCTTGATAAAGGTCTTGGAGAGATCAGAAATACAAGGAACATTCCTAAACATAATAAAAAGGCAATATACAGTAAGCCAGCGGCCAACATCAAACTAAGTGGAGAGAAACTCAAACAGATCCCACTAAAATCATGACAAGATAAAGCTGCCCACTCTCTCCACATCTAGTCTATAAAGTACTCGAAGTTTTAGCTAGAGCAATAAGACAAAAGAAGGAGATAAAGCTGATAGCAATTGGGAAGGAAGAATTAAAGCATTCACTATTTGCAGATGACATTATAGTACAGGTAAGTTCTGTGAAAAATCTACCAGGACACTCCTACTGCTGATAAACACCTTCAGTAATGTGTCAGGATACAAGATTAACTCAAAAAATTCAGTAGCCCTCCTATATACAGATGGTAAAAAGGTTCTGGTTGTAATCAGAGAAACATCACTCTTCAAAATAGCCACAAATAACTTGGGGTAACTCTAACAAAATATGTAAAAGACCTGTGCGAACCAAAGTTTTAAGAAATTGAAGAAGATATCACAAAATATAAAGAAATCTCCTTCTATGCTCTTGGATAGGTAGGATCAACATAGTAAAAACAACAATCCTGCTAAAAGCAATATACTGATTCAATGCAAACCCCATCAGAATCTCAACATAGTTCTTCACAGACCTTGAAGGAACAATTCTCAACTTCATATGGCAAAACAAAACACACAGGAGAGCCAAAGGAATGTTGTAAAATAAGGTAACAGGGGGGGACTCATCATCCCTGATGTCAAGCTCTGTTATAGAGTTACAGTAATAAAAATAGGTTGGTACTGGCCTAGAAATAGACTCCTGGATAAATGGAATCAAATTGAACACGCTGATACCAATCTACACACATTTAATTTTATAGTCTTTTAATATTTTACCTTTTTTGTTACTTTAATTTTTACATTCCAATCTTAGTTTCTCTTCCCTCTCTTCCTTCTACTCCATCCATGCCCCTCTCCTTCCTTCTGCTCTACAGAGAGTGTAAGGCCTCCCAAAGGAAGTCTACAAAGTCTTTCCAGTAATCCAGTAGAAGGGAGACCAAGGAACCTATCCTCCACCATACTCCTGTGTCTAGGCTATGCAAGGTATCTCTCCGTATAGAATTAGCAACACTAAGTCAGTTTGTGCATTAGTGTTAGATCATGAACCCACTGCCAGTGGCCTCATATATTGTCCAAGTGACACCATTGTCACCTACATTAAGAGACTCTAGTTTGGTATTGTGCCAGTTCCCCATTTGTCAGACCTGAGACAGTGATATCTCATGGTCTTGACTCTTTGTTCATATTAACTCTGCTCTTCACTTTGATTATACTCTAGGAGCTTGGTCCATTGGTTAGTTGTGGATTTTGCATCTGCTTCCATCTGTTTCTGAAAGAATGTTAAAGCTTCTCCGGGGTTATGGAGTGTAGGCTGGGTATCTTTTGTTTTATTTCTGGTATCCAAATGACTACATGCTATATTTGTCTTTCTTGTTTTGAGTTACTTCACTTAGGCTGGTTTTCACTAGTTCTGTCCATTTGCATGCGAATTTTAGGAAGTCATTGTTTCTTACTCCTTAGTAGTACTCCATTGTGCAAATATACCATATTTTCTTTATCCATTCTTCAGTTGAAGGGTAACTAGTTTGTTCTAAGTTCTGGCTATTACAAATAATGTTGCTATGAACATAGGTGAGCAAATGTCCTTGTGGCAACACCTGTTTTTT
The DNA here is from genome assembly GCF_017639785.1 of Mesocricetus auratus. Taxonomy (NCBI): domain Eukaryota; kingdom Metazoa; phylum Chordata; class Mammalia; order Rodentia; family Cricetidae; genus Mesocricetus; species Mesocricetus auratus. Next base: position 411,816 of record NW_024429223.1, read on the forward strand.
TTTAAAGAAGCCATAATTGTACAATGGAAAATAGAAAACATCTTCAACAAGAGGTGCTGGCATAACAGAATGTCAACATATAGAAGACTGCAAATATATCCATATCTATCACCATACACAAAATCAAGTACAAGTGGATCAAAGATACTGACTGAACCTGATAGAAGACAAAGTGTTAAGTGGCCTTGAACTCATTGTCGCAAGAGTCTACTTCCTAAATAGAACACCAGTTGCACAGACTCTGAGACAAACAATTAATAAATGGGACCTCTTGAAACCGAAAAGCTTAGGTCAGACCAAGATGACAGTAAATTTACACTGCAACCTACAGGATGAGAAAAATATCTTCACTAACCACACATCAGACAGAGGGCTTACCTCCAATTAGATATCAAAATAACAAATAATCTAGTTAAAAATGGGTACAGACTTAGGGCTGGAGAGATGGCTCAGCCATTAAAGGCTAGGGTCACAACCAAAAATATAAAAACATGAGAAAAATGGTGTACAGATTTAAAAAGTATTTTCAATAGAAGAAACTCAAAGGGCTGAAAGACATATAAGAAATTGTTCAATATCTTTAGACATCATAGAAACGCAAGTCTAAATGTGTTGGAGATACCATATTACGCCTGCCAGAATGGCTAAGATCAAAAATACAGAAGACAGCTTTTCCTGAAGAGGATGTGGAGTAAGAGGAACACTCCTGCACTATTGGTGGGAGTGAAAACTTGTAAAATCACTTTGAAAATCAGTACAGAAGCTTCTCAGAAAAGTGGGAGTCAATCTACCTCAAGACGCAGAGTTACCACACTTAGGCATATACCCAAAAGGGTTCACACTTATAACTTGCTCACCTATGTACATGGCAGTGAATTCCAATAGCCAGGACCTGAAAACCAAACTTAGATGCCCCTCAACTGAATAATGGATAAAATGTGGTACATTTACACGTTGGAGTATTCCTCAATGGTACAAAACAATGATACCTTGAAATTTAAAGAAAAATTGATGGAACTAGTTATCTATCCTGAGTCAGATAACCCAGACCCAGAAAGACACAGTATGTATTCACTCATAAGTTGATTTTAGATATAAGGCAAAGAAAAACCATGCTACACACAACAACCCCAGAGAAGCTGGATAAAAGTGGAGACCTTAAGAAGGAGACACATAGAGGACCCCAGGAATGGAAAATAGTTAGATTTGGGTAAAGTGGGGGGAGGTTTAGAAGGGAGGGCATGGGGAATGGGAGTATAAGGGATCAAGAAAACAGACTTGGCAGAGGGTTGGATGAGGAAAGATATGAAAGAGACATCTTGATAGTGGGAGCCTTCATGGAGTTTGGTAGAAACATGTTGCTAGAGAAATATTCAGAAATCCACAGGGATGATCGCAGTTAAGATGTCTAGCAATAGTGGAAAGGGTGTCTGAATGGGCCTACCCTTTTAGTCAGATGAGAGAATACCCTAATTGTCATCACAAAACCTACACGTAGTAACTGATGGAAGCAGATGCAGTGACTAACAGTCAAGCACTTGAGCTCCTGCAGTGTGGTTGAAGGGAGGCACGGGGATCATACGAATGGGGAAAGTCAAGACTGTGGTGGGGAAAACCACAGAGACAGGTGACCCAAGATATTGGGGGCTCACAGACTATGGACTGACACCTTGGGAATCTGCATGGGATTGAACTAGACCCTCTGGATGTGGATTAAGTTATGTGAGTTGATATTTTGGTGGCACCCCTGGCAGTGACACCAGGGCCCATTTGAGATTCATGAATGACTTTTTTATTCCATTCACTATGGTGGGATACCTTGCTCAAAATTGATACAGGGGAGAGGGACTTGCTTCTGCCTCAACTTGGTATGGTAGATTTTGTTGACTCCCCAAGGATGGCTTTATCTCCTTTGAGGAGTGGATAGATGGCAGGAAGTGGAGGCAAGTATGGGGGGAAGAAGGGGAAGGAGGAGGAACTGGGGTTGAGATGTAAAATAATATTTTTAATTTTTACTTTTAAATTTAAATTAGAAACAAGATTGATACACATGTCAATCCCAGGTCCCTCTCACTTTCCCTCCCCTCCTGCAACAACCTCCCACTAACCCCACATATACCCCCTCCTTCCCCCCAATAGGTTGAGGACCTCCATGTGTGTATCCATAGCCCTGCCCTCCTGATCCCTTATGCTCTCCTCCCTAGGCCCCTTTTCCCCTCCTATTTTCCATCCCTCCCTTCCCCTCCCCCATGCTCCCATTTTACTCAGTAGATCTTGTCACTTTTGCTTTCTCTAGTGTACCCTGTGTGTCTCTCTTAGGGTCCTCCTTGTTTCCTCATTTCTCTGAGGCTGTGAATTGAAGGCTGGTTAAACTTTGCTCTGTGTGTATTATACACTCAATGAGATGATGGGACAGACTTAGTAGACTTCCTAGGGGTGACATTTCCCTCTCCGAGGAGCAGATGGGAGGTGGGGTAGGGGGTGGGGGGAGCAGGAGAGGAGTGAGGGGGAACTGGGACTGTAATCTAAAAAATAAATTAATAAAAATGCAAAAAGATAAGATTATATCATAGTAAATGTCAATAAGATAAGAAAAAATTTAGAAATACATTTAATAATTACTGAAAATTTATAATGAAGCCATTTGTTTATTTCTACAAAACTAATTCTCTTATTATTCTGTAAGGAATTCTGAAATACAAATGATGTAATTTCCAGTATCCATATTTTAAAATCCTAATCAGGTCACAGAAACTGTTATTAACAGTAAACCAAACAGACAAACAAATGTATAACAATAATACTTGCAGAAGAGGCATGAATTAGAGAGTGGATATCATGGAAAGAGGTACAGGGCTAGACTTAGAAATGAAAATGCTGTAAACACAATAAGCATGAAAAAATCTAATGAAAACACTTTAAACAGAGTTAAAAAGTAGTGAAAATAAGAGAGTGCTAGAGAGAGTTACAGAACAAGAAATAGTTGCCATGAGAACGATCATTGATTGAGGCACAGAAGCCTCTTCTGAGAGAACTCTGCATTTCTTGGCAATATCAGTGAGCTGTCTTTTCCTGATTCCTGGTACAAGGGAAAAGTCTGGCCTTCAATAGACTTACATGGCCAGAGGGAAGTTTCACACCATCTGTTTACTCCAGTCTAGAGTATGTGAAGCATGGAGGAGCCAGGTGTTGTAAACGCAGAGTAGTCACAGCAAAGACACCTCCTGTCTTGGAGGGAGGTGCAGGAGATGTGGCCTGACTAAGGCTGTCAAAACTGGGGTACATCTACAAACATGTGTCCCAACACAAAGTTGCAGAGACCATGCTTTCTCAGTGGATGGGAATGCAGAGTATGGCTGAAGTCATCTGAGACAGGAGCCTGAGTGGGGTCTAAGGGTTTACAATTGCAACCAAAAGGGAGAAGACAGAAGCCCTTGGTGAACTTGAAACAGTAAGGGGAGGGACAGCTAGATTGTTTTCTACTCAAAGTTTATTACCATTGGCCATTATATTCTGAAGACTGATGCTCTCAACTATGGCAGGCTCTTCCTCTAAATGAAAATCAGAGCAGGGTGGGTTACCAAGATGTCTCAGTGGGTAAAGGCACTTGCTGACAGACCTGTCATTTTGACTTCAATCCCCAGATCTAACTTGGTGAAAGGAGATAACCAACTCTCTCATGTCATCTAACCTCCATATATGTGCCGTAACATTTTCTCATCCATACACGGATGTATGTACAATTAAATATAGATATTCAATCACTCTGACTCCCCTTTCATACACATACCTAAAATGCATAAGTATAAATTCAAAGTCAACCTATGGCATTAGCCTATTTTCTTATCTATCTACCAACATGAGATTCCTTAAAATCAGTGCCCTTGTATCTATCATTTATTCATTTATTCATTCATTCATTCATCAACAGGTGTCTGAGCCTTTATTGGGGACTCGAACAGTCCCAAAATTCAGGGACATTCTGCCCTCCCTGTGTCTTAGTTTCAATTTACCAGAAGGCAGGGAGTCATCTAGAAGGTGAATTAAGGGGGTGACTGCAACCACAAAGGGAAAAAGGAAGAGAATGAGAAAGGAAGGCTGGAGAGATAGCCCAGTGTTTAATAGCACATGCTGCTCTTCCAGTGGACCAGAGTTCAGTTCCTAGCACCTTTGTGAAGAAGCTTCACGTTACTTAACTTCCACTTCAGGGGAATCTACATAATCTCTAAGCATCCACTAGTCAACTGGGTATCTTCTTCTGAGCCTCAGCATGGATAATCCACCTGCTCCTGTGCCCAGGCTTCTAGCCCATTTTGCTGATGGGCTTATGAGACTTTACAAGAAAGTCAGGGAGTGCTGGAGAAAGACAGAGATCAGAGGGCTTCCGGATGACTCCATGTCCTCAGTGATTAAATCTAGTAAATTTTCTCCTATAGGCAAGTAGCAACAGATGGTGCTGATCTGCTCAGCTGTCCTGTCCCAGTGTCAGGGCTGTGTTTATAATTGAGGCAGCTTTATCACCATGGCAACATTCTTTAACAATATGTATTATCACTTGAAACGAGACACAGAAAACACAGAGTGTGCATCTGCCTCACAGGCTGTTGTTGACTCACAAGCTGCCTGGAAGGGCTGATGCCTTTCGTGTGTGGGTGGGTGCTCTCTGATTTATTTCTTTATTTCTTACTTTATGCAGGGGTTATGCAATTGAGCATTGATCAATTTCCAGAGTTTATGGGGTGTCTGCAATTTTTGTTGATGTTGAATTCTAATTTTAAGCCATGGTTTTCTGAAAAGACACACAGGGTTATTCCCATTTTTGTGTCTGTTGAGGTTTGTTTTATTGCCAAGTATTAGTTCAATTTTAGAGATGGTTCCATCTGGTGCCAAGAAGAAGGTTTATTCTTTTCTGTTTGGATGGAATGTTCTATAGATATCTGTTAAACCCGACTGGCTCATAACTTCTGTTAGTTGCATTGCTTTTTCTTAAGTTTCTGTCTAGTGGGTCTTTCCAGTGGTGAGAGTTGGGTGTTGAGTACTCCCACTAAAACTGTGTGGGGTTTAATGTGTGATTTGTCTTTTAGTAAATTTTCTTTTATGAATGTGTGTGCCTTTGTATTTGGGGCATAAATGTTCAGAGTTGAGACTTCATCCAGATTGACTTTTCCTGTGATGAATATGAGATTACCTCCTTCAACTCTTTTGACTAGTTGAAATGGGCTTCACATTTTTCTACAGCTATTATTCTTAGATTTTGTCTTTTCATGGTGTCCAATATTTCCTGCATATTTTCTGTTAAGAAATTGTTGGATTTAAGACTTTCTTTTGCTGATGAATCTTTTTCTTCCAGGTTGTCTTCAGTACCTGAAATTTTCTCTTCCATCTCTTGTATTCTGTTTGTTATGTTTGCATTTCCAGTACCTGATTGTTTATTCTTCTTTTGTATTTCCAGCATTGCCTAAGTTTGTGTTTTTTATTGCCTCCATTTCAATTTTCAGAGCTTGAACTGTATGAATTATTTCCTTCATCTGTTTGATTGATTTTCTTGGCTTTCCTTAAGAGATTTGTTGATTTCTTGTATTTTTTGGTTTGCGTTTTCTTCAATTTTTTTGCTTTTTATTTTTTATTATTTTAATTTTAAAAAGCTTGTTTCATACACCAATACCAGTTCCCTCTCCCCCCCCCCTCCTCCTGCATCCCCACCATAACCTAGTCTTGCACTCTATCGCCATTTCCTTCCACATAGGGTATATCTAGAGTCTATCATTTCACTCATGTCAGGGTCCAGGAACTCCCCTAAGAGTCCAGGCTGAGAGAGCATCCCTTTTTGTGTTATGGACTCATGAAGTCTGTTTGTATGCCAGGGATAAACACTGATATACTGTCCAGGACCCCATAGGTTGTTCAGGGCTCCTCACTGACTCTCACATTCAGGGGGTCTGGATCAGTCCCAGCTGTTGGTCTGGGGTCCAAGAGCTCTCCCTTGTTCAGATCAGCTGTCTTCTCTGGTTTTGCCACCCATTTTTTGCCAATTTGCTCATCGCTCCTGTCTCTCTGTCACTGGGTTCCATGGGTTCAGTTCAGTGTTTATTATATGTGTGTGTTTGCCTCTGCTTCCATCAGTCACTGGATGAAGGCACCAGGATGGTTATGGACATCAAATTGATTACCTGGAATGGGCTTTCAAGGTGGTCTCTCCACTATTGTTTAGCTTGCCAGTTGTTGTCATACCTTTAGATCACTAGAGGTCACACTGTTGCCTGATCTGTCTTCTAACCTATGATTCCCCCATGCCCCTATTCTACCCCCCCCACTCAACCTTCCTGTTCTACCATGACATATTCCCTCCTCCTATTCTCCCCCTCTCTTCTTCCCAGATACCATTCCCCCCACTCCTCGCTGTGTTCCCATCTGTTCAGAAGATCTTGTCTCATTCCTCTATATGGGATACTATCATTATCTCTTAGGTTATTTCCTTTCCCCAGATTCTCTGTCAGTGGAAGTACAGACTGGGACTGTCCTGATCCATGTCTAAAATCCATATATGAGTGCGTAAAAACGATGTTTGTCTATTTGTGACTGGGTTACCTCACTCTGGATGGTTTCTTCTAGTGCCATCCATTCACCTGTGAATTTCAAGATCCCATTGTTTTTTTCTGCTGTGTAATACTCCATTGTGTAAATGTACCACATTTTCTAATCCACTCTGTAGTTGAGATGCATCTAGGTTGCTTCCAGGTTCTGGATATTACAAATAATGCTGCTATGAACATAGTGGAGCAGATGGCCTTGTTGTATGAATTTACCTCTTTTGGATATATGCCTAAGAGTGGAATTGCTGGGTCTTGTGGTAGATTGATTCCCATTTTCCTGAACAATCTCTATACTGATTTCCAAAGTGGCTGTAGAAGTTGGCACTCCCACCAACCGTGGAGGAGTGTCCCCTTTCTCCATATCCTCTCCATTGTCAATTGACTTCAGTGATTTTGATTTTAACCATTCTGACAGGAGTAATATGGTATCTCAAAGTTGTTTTGATTTGCATTTCCCTGATGGCTAAGGATGTTGAGCACTTTCTTCAGTGTCTCTTGGCCATTTTAGCCTCCTCTACTGAGAATTCTGTATTTAGTTCTGTACCCCACCTTTTAATTGGAACCTTCGGTGTTTTGGAGACTTGCTTCTTGAGTTCTTTGTACAATTTGGAGATCAGCCCTCTGTGAGATGTGGGGTTAGTGAATATCTTTTCCCATTCTGTGGACTGCCTTTTTGTCTTGTTGTTTGTATCCTTTTCCTTACAGAATCTTTTTAGTTTCAGGAGTTCTCATTTGTTAGTTGTTGATCTCAGTGTCTGTGCCACTGGTGTTATGTTTAGGAAGTGGTCTCCTGTACCTACTCATTAAAAAGTACCTCCCAATTTCTCTTCTCATAGTTTCAATGTGGTTGGATTTATGTTTAGATCTTTGATCCTTTTGGACATAAGTTTTGTACAAGGCGATATACATGGATCTATCTGCAGTCTTCTGCATACCAATACCCAGTTATGCCAGCACCATTTGTTGAAGATGCTTTCTTTTTTCTATTGTATAGTTTTAGATTCTTTGTCAAAAATGAAGTGTGCATAGGTGTGTGGTTTAAAATCAGGGTTTTCAATTCATTTCCATTGGTCTACCTGTCTATTTTTGTGCCAATACCAAGCTGTTTTCAGGACTATATCTCTATAATAGAGCTTGCAGTCAGGTACGGTGATACCTCTTGAAGTTCCTTTATTGTATAGGGTTGTTTTGGCTATCCTAGGCTTTTTATTTTTCCATATAAAGTTGATTATTGTTCTTTCAAGGCCTGTGAAGAATTTTGCCTGAATTTTGACAGGGATTGCATTGAATCTGTAGACTGCTTTTGGCAAGATTTCCATTATTATTATGTTGATCCTACCAGTCGAAGAGCATGGGAGATCTTTCGATTTTCTGGTATCCTCTTTGATTTCTTTCTTTAAAAACTCAAAGTTCTTGATATAAAGGTCTTTCACTTCCTTGGTTAACATTATCTCCAAATATTTGATGCTGTTCATGGCTATTGTAAAGGGTGATGTTTCTCTGATTTCTTTCTCAGCCAATTCCTCATCTGTATATAATAGGGCCGCTGATGTTTTTGAGTTAACCTTGTATCCTGCCACTTTGCTGAAGGTATTTATCATCTCTAGGAGTTCCCTTGCATAGTTTTTCGGTTCAGTTATGTAAACTATCATATCATCTGCAAATAATAAAAGCTTGACTTCTTCTTTTCCTATCTGTATCCTCTTGACCTCCTTTTGTTGTCTTACTGTTGTAGTTAGAACTCAAGTACAATATTGAAGAGTTATGGAGAGAGTGGACAGCTTTGTCTTGTTTCTGATTTTAGAGGGACTGCATTGAGTTTCTCTACATTTAGTTTGATGTTACCTGTTGGTTTACTGTATATTGCTTTTATTATGTTCAGGTATGTTCCTGTTATCCTTGATCTCTCTAGGACCTTTATCATGAAGGGGTCCTGGATTTTGTCAAAGGAGTTTTCAGCATCTAATGAGATGATCATGTTTTTTTTCTTTTGCACTTTTTTATATGGTGGATTATATTGATATATTTTCTAATGTTGAACCATGCCTGCATTCCTGAGATGAAGCCTACTTTATCATGGTGGATGATATTTCTGATGTGTTCTTGAATCCGGTTTGCTAGTATTTTATTGAGTATTTTTGTATCGATGTTCATGAAGGAAATTGGTCTATAATTCTCTTTCTTAGTTTTGTCTTTGTGTCGGTTGGGTATCAAGGTAATTGTAGCCTAATAAAAAGAGTTTTGAGGAGTAATGGAATTAGCTCTTCTTTGAATTTCTGGTAGAATTCTGCACTGAAGCCATCTGGGCCTGGGATTTTTTTCGTTGAAAATTTTTGATGGCTGCTTCTATTTCATTAATGGTTATAGGTCTGTTTAGATTGTTTATGTGTTCTTCATTTCATTTTGGCAAATGATATGTATCCAGGAAATTGTCCATTTCCTTGACGTTTTCAAATTTTGTGGAGTACAGGTTTTGAAAGTATGACCTGATGATTCTCTGGATTTCCTCCATGTCCGTTGTTATGTTCCCCTTTTAATTTCTGATTTTGTTAATTAACATTGGTTAGTCTTTTGGTTAGTTTGGACAGAGGTTTGTCTATTTTGCTGATTTTCTCAAAGTACCAACTCTTTTTTTCATTGATTCTTCTCAATGTTTCCTGGTTTCTACTTGATTGATTTCAGCCCTCAATTTGATTATTTCCTGACGTCTGCTCCTCCTGGGTGAGTTTACTTCTTATTTTTCTAGAACATTCACATGTGCTATTAATTCTCTAGTGTGACTGTTCTCCAGTTTCTTCATGTGGGGACTTAGTGCTATGAAATTTCCTCTCAGCACTGCTTTCAGAGTTTCCCATAAGTTCTGGTATGCTGTGTGTTCGTTCTCATTGAATTCCAGGAAATTTTTAATTTATTTTTTATTTCTTTCTTTACCCAGGGATGGTGCAAATGTGCATTGTTCAGTTTCCATGAGTTTGTAGGGTTTCTGAGATTTTCATTATTGTTGAATTCTAATTTTAATGCATGGTGGTCTGATAAGATATAGGGGGTTATTCAAATTTTTTGTATCTGTGGAGATTTGCTATTTTTCCTATTAAGTGTTCAATTTTAGAGAAAGTTCCATGTGGGGCCTAGGTGAAGGTATATCCCTTTGTGTTTGGGTGGAATGTTCTATAAATGTCTGTTAAATCCAGTTGGATCATAACTTCTATTAGTTCTTTTGGTTCTTGTTTAAGTTTCTGTCTGGAGGCCCTGTCTAGCGGTGACAGCTGAGTGTTGAAGTCTCCTACTATAAGTGTGTGAGATTTTATATGCGATTTGAGCTTTAGTAATATTTCTTTCACGAAAGTAGGTGCCTCTGTATTTGGGGCATAGATTTTCAAAATTGCGACTTCATCTTGTTGGACTTTTCCTTTGATGAATATGAAATGTCCTTCATCATCTCTTTCGATTGATTTTAATTTGAAGTCTAGTTTGTTAGATATTAAGATTGCTACACCCGCTGATTTCTTGTGTCCGTTTGATTGGAAAATCTTTTCCCAACCCTTTACTCTGATGTAATGTCTGCCTTTGACATTGAGATGTGTTTCTTGTATGCAGTAGAAGGATGGGTTCTGTTGTCATATCCATTCTGCTAGTCTGTGTCTTTTTATAGGCAGGTTGAGACCACTAACATTGAGGGATATTAATTGCCATTGATTGATGATTCTTGTTTGTGCATGATTTAGTGGTAGTGAAGTTATTTTGTGTAGGTTCTCCTCCCTTTTTCTTTTGGTGTTTGTTAAAGTGGGATTATCTATTGCCTGTGTCTTTGTGATTGTAGTTGTCTTCGTTGGGTCTAGGTTTTCCTTCTAGCACTTTCTGTAGAGCTGGATTCATGGATAGTTATTCTTTTAATCTGTATTTGTTGTGGGATATTTTGTTTTCTCCATCTATGGTAATCGAAAGTTTTGCTGGATATAGTAGCATTTGTTCCCTCAGCATTTGTAGGACATCTGTTCAGGATCTTCTGGCTTTCATAGTTTCCATTGAGAAGTCAGGTGTAATTAAAGTAGGTCTGCCTTTATATGTTACTTGGTCTTTTTCTTTAGCTGCTCTTAATATTTTCTCTTTATTCTGTAGTTTCAAAGGTTTGATTATTATATGGAGAGGTGACTTCTTTTTCTGGTCCAGCCTATTTGGTGTTCTGTAATATTCTTGTATTTTCATAGGCATATCCTTCTTTAGGTTAGAAGTTTTCTTCTATGATTATGTTGAATTTGTTTTCTGTACCTTTGAGCTGTATTTCTTTTTTAATTTAAAATTAAATTAGAAACAAGGTTGCTTCACATGTCAATTCCAGGACCCTCTCTTTTTCCCTCCCCTCCTCACGTGCCCTCACACTGACACTCCAATATCCACTCATTTCCCCAGGGAGGGTGAGGCCCACATTGGCGGTGTCCATAGTCTGTCATTTCATCCAGGGCAGGGTGTAGACCATCTCCCAAGAGTTCCGGGTGAGAGTGCATCTCTTGTTGTTAGATCGGAGTCCAAAGTCAATTTGTATATCCGGGATAAATACTAATCTGCTACCCAAGGCTCAATAGATTATCTAGGCCTCCTCACTGACACCCACATTCAGGGGGTCTTGATCAGTCCCATGTTGGATTCCCAGGCATCAGCCTGGGATTCAAGAGCTAACCCTTGTCAGGTCAGCTGTTTCTGGGTCCTAAACCAGCCCAGTCTTAATGCCTTTGGCCATCAGTCCTCCCTCTCTGTCACTGGATTTCTTGAGTTCAGCTCAGTGCTTAGCCGTGGGAGTCTACCTCTGCTTCCATTAGCCACTTAATGAAGGTTCTGTTTCCCAGTCCCTCTGGCCATGGGATTGTAGGCTGGTGAGCTGTATTTCTTTGCCTTCTTCTATACCTATTATTCTCAGGTTTGGCTTCTTCACGGTGTCCCATATTTCCTGGATATTTTCTGTTAGAGATTTGTTGGTTTTGAGATTTTCTTTGGTTGATGACTGTATATATTCTAATGAGTCTTCAACACCTGTGATTCTCTCTTCTATCTCTTGTGTTCTATTTGTGATACTTGCATCTGTATTTCCTGATTGTTTACCCAGCTTTTCTATTTCCAGCATCCTGTTGTTCTGTGTTTTCTTTAGTGTTTCTATTTCATCTTTCAATCCTTCAAGAGTTTGAGTTGTTTTCTTCTTTTATTTGTTTGTTTTTTCTTGGTATTCTTTAAATTCTTTGAGAGATTTGTTTATTTCTTTAATTTTCCCCCATTTCATGGATTTTTTATTTATATTTCTTATATTTCTTTAAGGTATTTGCTCATTTCCACTTTGAGGGTCTCTATCATCATCATAAAATAATTTTTAAGTTCTATCTCCTCTGCTTCGTCTATGTAGTGCTTTTCAGGTCTTGCTGGCGTTGGATCTCTAGATTCTGGTGGAGTCATGTTGGTCTTTCTAATGCCGAGTGTGCTCTTATTCTGTCTTCTTCCCATCTCTTCTTCCAGTGGGTGCAGGTGGGGTCTTTACGTCTCCACTGGTCTCCTTCCTTCCTGAAGCTAAAGCTGGGAACACTGGCACTGAAGCTGAAGCTGAAGCTGGGGTCGCCGGAGATTGGGGCCTGGAAGGGATGATGCCTTTCCTGAAGCTGGGATCGCTGGAGGATAGGACCTGGAAGGGCTGGAATCTTTCCTGTGTGGACAGGACTTCTGGATACCAGGAGCAGGGCCCCAGTAAGATTTAGGGGATGGGGAGTGTCCCTCCCGTAGGCCCAAGCTCACCTGAAGCTGGGATCGCACTTCTTCCATTATTAAAGGGATTTTCTCATATCCTCTTTGAGGTCTTTCATCATTTAAATGAGGTTGTTTTGAAGGTCATTCTTTCCCGTTTCATTTGTATTGGGATATTCAGGTCTTGCTGGTGTAGAGTCTCCAGACTCTGGTGGTGTCATTCTGGTTTTTCTGTTGTTGGCTGTGTTTTTATATTGCCATCTTGCCATCCCTTCTTTCAGTTGGGGCTCGTGGTGTCTCTTCTTCTCCTGGTGGGTTTGGGTCAGAGGGTCTCTTACAGTGTATTCAAGTAGGTCCAATACTGGCAGGACAAATCCACTCTGGGTTTGGAGAAGGCCCAGGTCCATGGAAGCAGAGGGATGTCAGGGGTTGGGGTCCCCAAATGCCATTTACCTCAAGCACACAGCAGGGGATTGCACACTTAGGTGTGGCCAGTCTTAGGGTGGTCCTTTCTGGTGGGGTCAGTCCATTCTAGGCTCAGAGCATGCCAATTAAGACAGAAGCAGGAGGATGTCAGTAATTGGGGCCCAGAGACAAGCTCCCATGTATGTCAGGTACAGGGAATGGTCCAATGGACACTGAATGTGTCCCACTTTTAAATTGTATTATTTGGTGACTAGATCCTTGAGTTCTTTTTATTTTGGGAATCAGCCCTCTGTCAGTTTTGGGATTGTTGAAGATCTTTTTCCATTCTGTGGGCTGCCTTATCTGTTTTTTTTTTCTTTTTTGAGACATGGTTTCTCTGTACTGCTTTGGAGCCTGTCCTGGAACTCCTTCTATAGATCAGACTGGCTTGGAACTCACAGAGATCCACCTACCTCTGCCTCCTGAGTGCTGGGATTAAAGGTGTGCACCACCAATGCCTGGCTTGTTTTGTCTTATTGACTGTGTCCTTTGCCTTATAGAAGCTTGTCAGTTTTAGGAGGTCCCATTTATTAATTGCCTATCTCAGTGTCTGTGATGTGGGAGTTATGCTAAGGAAGTGATCTCATGTACCAAGTCCTTCAAGGGAACTTCCCACTTTCTCTTTTATGAGGGTCTGTTTGGCTGGATTCAAGTTTATGTTTTTGATCCATTTGGACTTATGTTTTGTGCATGGAGATAGATATGGATCTATCAGCAAACATCTACATGTCCACATCCAGTTATGCCAACACCAATAGTGGCAGATGCTTTTTTTCCATTGTGTAATTTTAGCTTCTTTGTCAAAAATCAGTTGATGGTTGGTGTGTGGATTAGTATCAAGATTTTCAATTCAATTTCTTTTGTCTACCTGTCTGTTTTGTTCCAATACCAAGCTGTTTTCATCACTATAGCAATATAGCATAGCTTGAAGTCAGAGATTGTGATGCATCCAGAAGTTCCCTTATTGTACAGGGTGTTTTTGTCTATCCTACGTTTTTTGTTTTTCCATAGAAAGTTGAGTATTTTCTTTCAATGTCTGTGGGGCAATTTCTTTCTTTAAATATTCAAAATTCATACTCTACAGGTCTTTTACTTGTTTGGATAGTCTTACCCCAAGATAGATTATGTACTTTGTCCCTCTTGTAAAGGGTGATATTCCTTTAATTTCCTTCTTAGCCCATTTTTCATCTGCATATACTATGGCTACTGATTTTTTGAGTTAATCCTGCCACTTTGCTGAAGGTGTTTATCAGCTGTAGGAGTTCTCTGGTAGAGTTTTTCGGGTCATTTATATGAACTATCGTATCATCTGCAAATAGTGAAAATTTGACTTCTTCCTTTCAAATTTGTATCCCCTTGATCTCCATTTGTTGTCTTATTACTCTAGCTAGAAGTTCAAGTACAATACTAAAGAGATATGGAGAGAGTGCAAATCCTTTCTTTTTCCTGAGTGTAGAGGAATCATGTTGATTTTCTCTCTATTTAGTTTGACATTCACTGTTTTTGCTGTATATTGCTTTTATGATGTTTCAATATGTTCCTATTATTCCAGATCTCTCCAACACTTTGATCATGAACTGTGTTGGATTTTATCAAACGTTTTTTCAACAGCTAGTGAGATCATCATATGGTTTCTGTTTTTCAGTTTTTTTATATGATGAATTCCATTGATGGAATTTTGTATGTTGAACCATCCCTGCAACCCTGTAATGAAGCCTACTTGATCACGGGGATGATTTTTCTGATGTGTTCCTGGATTCAATTTGCCAATATTTTGCTCAGTAGTTTTGCATCAATGTTCATGAAGCATATTTGTCTGTAGTTCTGTTTCTTAGTTGTGTCTTTGTGGGGCTTGTGTACCAATGTAATTGTAGCCTCATTAAAAGAGTTTGGCAATGTCTCTTTGGCTTCTATTGTGTGGAGCAATTTGAGTAGTACTGCTATTAGCTCTTCTTTGAATTTCTGGGAGAATTTTGTGTCGAAACCATCTGGCCCTTGGTGTTTTTTGGTTAGGACACTTTTGATGACTGCTTCTATTTCTTATATGTTCTTGATTTAATTATGGTAAGTGATATCTATCTGGAAATTGGTCCACTTTCCTTAGATTTCTGAATTTTGTGGAGTACAGTTTTCAAAATATGACTTGATGATTCTCTGAATTTACTCATTCCTGATGTTGATAATTATCATGCTCTCTCTCTCTCTGTCTTTTGGTTAGTTAGGATAAAGGTTAGACTATATTCTTGATTTTTTTCAAAGAACCAACTCTTTGATTCATTGATTCTTTGTATTGTTTTCTTTTTGTTTACTTTATTGTTTTCAGCCCTCAATTTGATTATTTTCTGGCATGTACACCTACGGGGTGAGTTAGCTTGTTTTTATCCTAGCACTGTCATGTGTGCTGTTAATCTTCTGGTCTTATTTTTCGCAAGTTTCTTAATGGGACACTCTTTGTTATCAACTTTCTGCTTAACATTGCTTACAAATTTCCTCATAAGTTTGTGTATGCTGTGCCTTCATTTTCATTGAATTCTAGGAAGACTTCCATTTCTTTCTTTCTTTTATTTGTTGACTCAGGAGAGATGCAATTGAGCATTGTTCAATTTCCATGTATTTCTGTTATTTGTGTTTTTGTTTCTGTTTCTGTTTCTGTTTGCTTTGTTTTTGAATATGTTGTTGATTTTAGAGATGAGTCCATGTGGCACTGTGAAGAAGGTATATTCTTTTGTGTTTGGACAGAATGTTCTATAGAAGTCTGTTAATCCTGATTGTTTCATAAGGTCTGTTAGTTCCCTTGTTTCTTTGTTACGTTTCTGTCTGGTAGTCCTGTCCAGTGTTGATAGTGTGGTGTTGAAGTCTCCCAGTATACATGTGTTCATTTTATGTGAGATTTCAGTTTCAGTAATGTTTCTTTTATGAATGTATGTGCCTATTTATGTGGAGCATAGATGTTTGGTTTGAGACTTCATCTTCATGGATTTTTCCTGTGATGAATATGAAATGGCCCACTTAATTTCTTTTGATTAATTTCAGTTTGACATCTGTTTGTTAATTATTAGTATCGTTGCACCATCTTGTTTCTTAGGTCCCTTTGATTGGAAAACGTTTTCCCAACCCTTTACTCTGAAGTAACATCTGTATTTGTAGCTAAGGTGTGTTTTTTGAATGCGCTAGAAGGATTGATTCTCTCTTCATATCCATGCTGTTAGCTTGTGCCTTTTATAGGAAAATTAAGACCATTGATATTGAGGGTTTCTAATGACTATTGAATGTTAATTCTTCTTTGTTTTGCATTTGTTTTTGGTGATTGTATTGTGTGTGGGTTCCTCCCTATTTTTGCTTTTGGTAATTTGGGATTAAATATTTCCCATGTTTTTTTATTTTAGTTAACTTGTTTGTGTTGGAGTTTCCCTTCCAGTACTTTTTGTCAGGTTGGATTAATTGATATGTATTGTTGTAATCTGTTTTGTCATGGATTATCTTGTTTTGTCTATCTATATTGATTGAAAGTTTTGCTGGCTATCATAGTCTACACTGGAATCCATGGTCTGTTAATGTTTGTAGAGCATCTATCCTGAATCTTCTGGCTTTCTGCATTTCCATTGGGCAGTCGGGTATAATTTTGGTAGTCTGCCTTTATATGTTACATGGTCTTTTTCCTTTACTGCTCTTAATATTTTGTCTTTTTTTCTGTTTGTTTTGTGTGTTGATTACTAAGTGGTAAGGGGACTCTTTTTTCCAGTGTATTTGATGTTCTGTAAGCTACTTGTACTTTCATAGACATGCCCTTTTTTAGTTTGGGACTATTTTCTTCTATTATTTTATTGAATATGTTTTCTGCACATTTCAGCTGGTCTTCACCTACTTCTATAGTTAATATTCTTAGGTTTCATATTTTTATGGTATCCCATATTTCCTGGATATTTATGTTAAGGATTTGTTGGACTTAAGAATATGTTTCCTCTCAGTGTATCTTCAACACTGGAGATTCCCTTTGATATCTCCTTTATTCTGTGGATTATGTTTGCCTCTGTAATTCCTGATCATTTAGCCAGGTTTTGAGTTTCTTGCCTTGCCTCAGTTTTTGTTTACTTTATTGTCTGTTTGTCAGTTTTCAAGACTTGAACATTTTGATTTGATTCCTTCATCTTTTGATAGCTTTTCTTGGCTTTCCTTTGTTTCTGTCTTTGTTAAAACACAATTTTATGTTATTTAACTAGTTTTTATTTAAATTAGAAACATGTATGCTTCAAACGTCAATCCCAGATCCCCATCTAGTTTTTCCACCAGCCTGATCCCAACCCTCTACCCACAACCCCCAGCCCAATCCCCATATTATTCCCAAGGTTGGGTAAGGGCCTCCTTGTGGGGATTTCCAGAGTCTGTAATTTCATCCAAGGCAGGACCTAGGCCCTTCCCCCATGTGTCTGAAAGAGCATCCCTCCATGTGGAATGGTATCACCAAGTTCATTTGTATGACATGGTGAACACTAATCTCCTGCCCATGTTCCCAGAGATTTCTGAGGCCTTCTCACCGACACTACATTCATGGAGTCTGGATCAGTACCCTGTTGGTCTCTTAGCCATCAGTCTGGGGTTCTAGAGCTCCCCCATGTCCAGTAAACTGTCCTTGTGGGTTTCACCAGCAAGGTCTTGACCTTTTGCTAATCACACCTCCATTTCTGCCACTGGGTAATATGTAGGTAAGTTCAGTGTTTAGCTGTATCTGTCTCTGCTTCCATCAGTCACTGGATGAAGGTTCTAGGATGTCATATAAGGTAGTCATCAAACTTATCATCACGTAGGGGCTATTAATGTAGTCTCTCTGCTATTACTTGGTTTTCTAGTTGGTGTTATCATTGTAGATCTCTGGAAATCTTACTTTGAAGAGAATTGGCATTAGCTGTTCACTGAATTTCTGGTAGATATCCACATTGAGACCATCTGATGCTGGGATTTTTTGGTTAGGAGTTTTTGATTTCTTCTTTTATTTCCTCAAGTGTTATAGGCCTATTTAAATGGCTTGTCTGTTCTTGATTTAATTTTGGTAAAATATACCCATACCAAAAATTTTCCATTTCTTTTAGATTGTCAAATTTTGGGGAGTACAGCCTTTCAAATATAACCTGAAGATTGTATTTCCTTAATGTCTGTTGTTATGTCCCCCCTTTCCTTTCTGATTTTATTAATTTGCATTTCACACTCTGCAGTTTGGTTTGTGCATGTTGTTGATTTTCTTGGAGAACCAACTCTTCATTATATTGATTATTTGTATTGGTTTCCTAGTTTGTACTTTATTGATTTCAGTCCTCAATTTTATTATTTCCTGGCATCTACTTCTCCAGATGAGTTTGCTTCTTTTTGTTCTAGAGCTTTCAATTGTGCTGTTAATTCTCGAGTGTGACTATTCTCCAGTTTCTTCATGTGGGCACTTAGTGCTATGAATTTTCCTCTTAGTACTGCTTTCCAAGTGTCCCATAAGTTTGGGTATGTTCTGTCTTCATTTTCATTTAATTTTATGACGTCTTAATTTCTTTTTGTATTTCTTTTTGACCCAGGAATGGTGCAATTGTGCATTATTCAATTTCCAAGAGTTTGTAGGATTTCTGAAATTTTGTTGTTGTTAAATTCTAGCATGGTTGTTTGATAGTATATACCAATGTTTTCATACGGGTTGATGTTTGCTCTGTTGCCAAGTATGTGTTCATTTTTTGAGAAGTTACCATGTGGCACCTAGAATAAGGTATATTCTTTTGTGTTTGGATGGAATGTTCTGTAGATATCTGTTAAACCCAATATGGTCATAAGTTGTATTAGTTACTTTGTCTCTTTGTTAAGTTTCTGTCTTGTAATGCAGTCCAGTGGTGTGAATAGTGTGTTGGAGTCCCGCGGTATAAGTGTGTGAGTTTTTATGTGTGGCTTGAGTTTTAGTAATGTTTCTTTTCTGAACGTGGATGCCGTTGTATTTGGGGCATAGATATTCAGAATTGACACATCATCTTGGTGGATTTTTTTATATGATGAATATGAAATGACCTCCCTCATCTCTTGTGTTTGATTTTAGTTTAAAGTCTTTATTGTTAGATATTAGGATTGCTATCTCTGCTTGTTTCTTGGGTCCATTTGATTGAATAATCTTTTCAACCATGAAATTTGAGGTAACGTCTGTGTTTGAAGCTGACGCTTGTTTGTTGTATGCAGCAGAAGGATGGATTCTGTCCTTAAATCCAATTTGTTTACCTGTGTTTTTATATGAGCTTGTTAAGACCATTAATGTTGAGGGATATTAGCGTCCATTGATTGGCTGTATCCTTTTTGTTTTGGAGTTGTTGTTGTTGGAATTATGTGTGGATTTCTACCCTTTTATTCTTTTGACTTTTGGTAAAGTGGGATTATCTATTGCCTATGTTTTTCTGTTTATATTTAACTTCTTTAGGTTGGAGTTTTCCTTACAGCCCTACAGAGCCTCACCTCTTCTTGTGGGTGTGGATTCAATACCACAATATTAGCAGATGCTGGTTGGTTTGGTCTGCATCCTTGCCTCCCTGAGAGATCCAGTCAATATTTCCCATCCTTATGTGGTTTATTTTTTATTACTTTACTACATAGGTAATATTTTACTTTATTATGTTTAAACCATTTGTTTTTGTATGATTATTTATATAATTTCTCTTTTCTTTCTTTAGTACCTAAGTACATTTTAAGTGTTCTGTACCTTTTCAGAGTTTTCTTTTTGTGCCTGTCCGTGGCTTTTGGCATGTCTGCAGCATTCTCTGACCCCATGAACCAAGTCATAAAATGCCAGTCTGTCTGCCCATCCATGGTGGACTGATGGTGCTGGTGGGTGCTCAGGAGTAATTCCTCTCTAATTAGTAAGAACATTCCTGAAAGAAAGACTTGTGGCTATGATGCCATATCTGGCTCCTAAATATTCTTAGCTTTTTCAGGTCCTGTATTTGGATATTTGTGCCCCATATTGGGTGCCAAATGTAACAAGCTTTCTCAAATGTAGTTTGAATTTGTCTTGTGGAATTGACATCTCCCAAGTAATGACACAGAGCCTTCATTTAGTTATGAAAGCTTGGCCTTAGCTCACACTTCTTTTTCTGGCTAGGATTTATAACATCACTGAACCTGTCTCTGTCTTTCTACACTCTGCCAAGTGTCTTGGTTACCTCTTCTCTTACTCTATGTCTGATTTATCCAAGAGTTTTGTGTTCTATCAGCTTCTCTTCTTCCCAAAGTTTTATCTCTCGCCTGAAATCATCGGTATTCTCTCTTGCCTGGCTGTTGACCAGCTCTTTATTAAACCCATCTCAGTGATGCATTTCACACAGTGTATACAAATATTCTGCAACACATGTCTAGACACCACTTGATCTGAACCTACCCACAGGAATAAGGGTTCTGAATGGCAAGACATCCAGTGTGATGATTGGGGATGAGAAATAGAGAAAATGAGAAATCAGGAAAACAGGAAATAACTAGGACCATGTGGTCTTGCATAAACTGATGCCTTATACTAATTAAGTTTATTAAGAAGTATGGCATCTCATATCCTAATTGTAGGGAGAACAAAGCTAAGGTCAACAGAGAACTAAGCAAGGTAATGTTGGTAAAGAGAACAGGGGAAACCTTAGTCACAGTATTGTCTTAGTACTAAAAACTGCAGCCTAGAGGAAAGAGTTGGGTGCCCAGAAAGAGTAGCTTAAACTACCAAGAGGTATCAGTTTTAGCCTCAGATCAGCCTTGACAAGTGCACTCTTGGACTAGGATTCATAACCCAAGTTTCCTTTGTGCTTTCATCAGTACCTCTGAGGAAGTCTTGGGTCCATGTAGCTCATCAAAGTATTATACTGGCTGTGTCTTTCACTGTACAGGTGAGGGTGAATTAGGGCAAGCAAAGTGACCAAATGAAGGGGCAGTGTGGGGTAGAGATGTGCACAGGAAACGGATCTAGGTAACAGCTAAGTGGGCTCCCTAGTCATTATGAAGGTTCTCCAATGATCCATATCATGCTAGAGAATTGTTTCTCAAATTGAGGGTTATGACACCATTGGGGCTTTAAATCATCCTTTCACAGGTATTGCATATGGGACTTCCTGCATACTACATATTTAAATTATGATTCATAACAGCAACAAAATTGCAGCTATGAAGCAACAACAAAGCCTCTCAGAAGATCACAGGCTGAAGATGTCCCAGGGCAGCAGGACACTCAGTGTTAAAAGTGACACAGGACCCTATGAGTGTGATCTGAAGTAAACTATTCAACTTGAGTATTTCTGTTTAATCATGGCCACAGCTGCCTAAATACAGAGGGCTAGAGTCAGGACAGTTGATCACACTTGAATTGGTGATACAGGACCACCACACAGATACCTAGGCTGGCCAGAGCATCCTGTCCTAATCCAAGCACATGCAGCCCAACATTGAGCTAGAATGGGCTGTAGGGACTTCTGCTTCCTAGAGAGACTCTGGATGATGGAGACAGAGTACATATGAGTCTTAGGCTTAGTCCATTCATAAGTGTGCAGCGGGGCTGATTGTGTGTTGTGCTCAAGATGGATCAGAGCTTGTGCATGCTGCATGAATACTTTTCTACTTATCTGCAGGCCAGATCATGTTGGGACCTTCTCATCTCAGGTTATAGCACAGCTAAAGCGATACCATGGCTTTCTATTCATCAATATTCCCCCTTTTCTGTGCTGACATCACATGTGGTTTTATTCTGTTTGCCTCAGATGGTCTCGATGTTCCCCATCATCTCTTTCTCAGTTATTACCATTCAGGGTCAAACCTCTACTTCTCCTTCCATGCATCCTCCCACTCACCTGGACAGTACTCTTGGCTCATCAGTGGGAAGCCACAGTCATCCTCCCCAAAGCTCTTCATCCCCAATATCACAACTAATAATAGTGCATCTTATATCACATATGTTCAGATCTCTGCTATTGGCCTTGATAGTATCACAGTGATTAAAGTTACAGGTTTTGGGACATTGATTTTTGAAATGTTGACACCAAGCTCTGAGGTTAATCCTTGCTTTTATACATAGATATAGAGTTTAGTTCCAAGCCTGTGTCCATAGGGACAAAGAAATCCCAATCCTCTCATGAGATTTCAGCTCCATCTCTTCCTCTTGTCCTTGCATCTTTGATTTCTGTTGGGTGACCTGCATGGGTCTTAGAATGTAAGCAGGGCTTTCTCCTAGGTTAGGGAACTTCCCAAGGGAAGGGGTTGTACATTAGGTGAAGTAGATGTTTCTTTCACAAATTCCTGCATTCCTGTCCACTCCATTTGCTTTCACGATCTCCATGAGCAAGAAAGAACACCTAGAGCTTTAAACCATGCTCATGTTCCTTTACCCCAAATGCTTCTAGTTTTTATGTTGTCTCACCTGGTTATTAGCTTCCGCTGTGATTCCAGAAGGATTAGGTGAGGAATATGCCCAGGAGGCCTGAACCGAATCAAGATGACAAACTTATAATTTGACAATGCTATTTCATTAACACTTCACAGTGTCTGGATTGGGCATCAGAGTGTCAACATGCTTATTGCCTGGCAAGTGGGAAAAGTGAAACCCAAGGCAGACATCCTTGAGCTGTGTCCTGTACCACAGTGGATCCCAGCACTTGTAGGACCAAAGCAAATGCTGAGGGACACTCATTTGGGGAATGGCAAATTTCCTTTTAGATCTCCCCTTGGAGGAGGAGGAGGAGGTAGAAAATTTGAAATATTGCCCTAGTTACCAATAATGTTGCCTTGACACAGTCCAAAGTCATCTGGTGGGAGAGAGTCTCAACTGAATAACTTGACTTTCTTATTTCAGGCTGTGATTATAACTGTGACAGATTGTCTTAATTGATGCAGATGCGTCCAGGATATTGTGGGCAACAGCATCCCTAGACAGATGTTTCTTGCTTGTGTAAGAAAGTTATCTAAGAGTAAGACGGAGAGTGAGAGAGTGAGCCAGGGAGTTACACTTCCAGCAGCACATTCTTTCCTTGACTTCATTTCTTCACTGTGAAACAAACTTTGAAGGTACATGCAAACTTTGGTCTCCTGAACTGCTTTTTCTCAGTTATTTTTTAGATCACAGCTAGAGTAAGAAATTTAGGACATCATGTAGGATACAGCAGATGACACCTCTATTTGATTCAGTGTTCTCTGTACTCCAGATCAGAGCCCCTCAGCACCCAATAGGTAGGAAAATGAATGACTTAGACACAAGAGATTGGGCAGCAAGTGTAGGTGCAGACTCTACATTAGTGTTCTGTCCTATGAGTATAATGAAAAATATCCTAGGAATTTCCTCTTAAATTTCCTGAGCATAAGGCTCCTCCTGATTGAGAATACTCTTCCTCTGAATTCACTCTACTTCCATCTTTAGTCCAGTGCTTCCCAGGACAAATCTTGAACCATCGCTAGGCCCATCATACATCAGAGAGAACTAGGAGTCCTGAAGACACAGTGGTCAGGCTGAGAGGCTCTGCATCCCACCTGTGCTGAACTCACCAGGGATGTTCACATTACACTTCTTGACCATGTTTTCTGTAGCCTAAGACATGAGATTGCAGTTCTCCCATTGATACCCAAGGGGAAATATCAGGACACATACTCAACAATCATAATTTTTTTCTCTGAATGAAGAGAGGACATTAGCTCTATTACTTGTGTCTGAGAGCACCTCTCTACATGGGGAACAAGAGAGTCAACTCTCTCCTGGTATCTCTCATGGGGAAAGACAGGATTAAATGGGGATCAGCTAGACAAAGGACAAAGTTAACCCTGGAAGATCAGAGAACACATGGGCTCACCCAACACACAGGTCAACCAACACATGATCCTGGAGTGTTACCTTGAAACACTCCAAAGAATGATGGAGTCTACAGTGCCTTCAAGGAACACACATGTCACCTCAACTCCACCACTAAAAACATACAACTCCCCACGCAACTGCTTATGGGATTCTCTTATTGATCAGGACGTTGATTGGTGACATTAATGATACAGGATTGGCCTTCATTCCTATTGATCATTATGCTGGTCTCTTTCCAACTTTCAGAAACATATGTGTTCCTTCCTTCTAGGATGAAATAAGTCTTACCTTCCCAGAGCATTTTGAACACCAGGAAGACTGGGAGCACAGCCTGATCCCTTGTCACCAAGCCGCGTAGGCAAGATGGAGGTTTCCTCTGCTGCTGACAGACCCAACTCCAAGACACAGCAGGTGTCAGCCCTGGGATGAGACATTGTTCTCTGAGGCCATTGGGATGCTTATCAGCCTTGTTGCTCAATGTGCTGCTTGGAGGAGAAACATAAATGGAAGTTGAGAGGGAAGAGGGACAGCATTGAGAGCAGCAGGGACAAAGCACAGCATTGGATGCAGACTGCATATCCCACAGCTCTTTGGATCCTAAGAAGTGCTCCTGCCTGGGAGGGCACTCAGCTCAGTGGGCAGTCGGGTAGCAGAGACTGAGCACCTTGCGAGAGCTGAAGTTCTTCTCCTCAGAGGGGGACTCCATAGTAGAAAGAGAGATGGGGGTGTCTTCAGTGCTTCTCTACAAAGAATGTACACCCTGGCAGTGGCTCCTACTCACAAGTAAGTGTACCTACTTTCTGACTGTGTGGGGTAGGGAACACAGAAGCAGGTTGAGGTCTCCTAAACTGGATCGGAGCTCCAGATGAGACTCGAGCTTACTGTTTGCAGTTATGGAGAAGAAGGTGCAGTGAGGGACAGAGGCTTAGCAGTCTGAAGCTATCAGAGGAAAGGAGGTGATGTGAGAAAGAGAAAAGTCTCAAACACTCACAGTCAGTCCCATTGGCTGCAATGTTCTGAAGTGTGATGTCCCCAACCATGACAGTGTAAGTTTCCTAATATAAATTAAACAGGGTGGACCTCAGTGTGTGGAGACATGACCATCTGAGCTTAATCCTGTGCTCCCACAGTTTAGATGGAGGCACTAGACCTTGCAGGCTAATCTCTGACTTTCCCAAGGTGTTGTGGAATGCAACCACACTTTCACACACTGGGGCACTTTTCTTCGCTCAGCTTTGTGACATAACCTTCACATGCACACATGGAGATACTCACCTCCAGAAATACATACTACAGTACAGGAGTAAATCTAAAATAATACAATTATTGTCATTAACTCCAAATCTGGGAACTATGTATATAGTCCTAATGAGGAACTTCTATCTTTCTTTTCTTCCTTCCTCACTCTCCATCTCTCCCTTCTTTCCTCCCTCCCTCCCTTCCTTCCTAATCTTGCTCTCTCCATTCCTCCCTACCTTCTTACTTCCTCCATCCATTCCTCCCTTCTTCCTACTTGTCTTTCTCCTTTATCTACTTATGTCTAATTTTTTGCAGAAACTGAACTTTCCAAAAATGTCAGAATAATCCCTGTCCTCACAATGCCTGCCTCTTGTGGAATTGATGTCATTGTATGTGCAAGATGAAGTCAAGGATTGACTTGAATCACAAAGGGGACAGAGAAACAAGACAGAAAGTGAGGCTTTACAGAGTAGGAGTTCAGAGAGGCATTTATCCTTACATGAAATGCTCTGTGAGAATGGACATGAGACACTGAAATGGGAACCAGGGAGA
This sequence comes from Mesocricetus auratus, assembly GCF_017639785.1. Lineage (NCBI taxonomy): Eukaryota > Metazoa > Chordata > Mammalia > Rodentia > Cricetidae > Mesocricetus > Mesocricetus auratus. Next base: position 437,211 of record NW_024429223.1, read on the forward strand.
CACTGGAGCAGAGATTTTCTCAGAGAGTTAATGACACACTCAGACACTCTGAGTCATTTTCCTCATGTCTGCAAAGGAGGGTAGACACACGCCTACTGCCACATCTAAGTTGAGTGATGATCACATCTTCTCAGCATTGATGTCTTTTTCTGTTCCATTCTAGCCTCCCTTTTAACCTGCTGGCATCTCTCCACCACTGATCATATCACCATTCGATCAGTTCCACCCCAAGTGGCCAGTGGAGAAAACGTCCTTTTCCTTGTCCACAATATGCCACAGGATATTCTGGCCTTCCTCTGGTACAAAGGCAAGGCAAAAATGAAACATGGAATTGCACTGTATGCACTGCACATGAATTTAAGTGTGACAGGGTTTGCACACAGTGGAAGAGAGACAATATATCGCAACGGATCCCTGCTCCTGGAACATGTCACTGAGCAGGACTCAGGAATCTACACCCTACGAACCATAGATAGAAGGCTAAAGATTGTATCAACAACAATCATGAACCTTCATGTGTACCGTAAGTGATTCTTTGTGATGTTCTGGGGCGTGGGTTCATTCCATTAGACACACGTAGAGTGCCCTTTGTCTTCTTCCCTGTGCACTGCCTCCCCATTTTGGGGCTTGAGTATTCAGTGCAGGATACACATAGTGTAGAATAATGGCAATAGATCAGAATGACACAGGTGGACACATGGTGTGTAACTCAGCCTCGTATACCTGCTTCTGTCTAGACTCTTGCTGTCCTTACCAGGAATGTGTCCTTGAGAAAGACTCAGAGGGAATTAATGTTGGGCCTGCTGGAGCAAAATTTGGGATGCTCACAAAGATGTGAGAACCAAGATGCCCTGGATTCAGATCTCTGTTCCTGAATAAACTCCTGCTAGCCCTGAGATTCAATCATTTTACAAAATTTGGATTCTGATTTCCTGACCAAGGCCCTCCCCATTGTGTCTAAACTGAGCAAGGTATCTCTCCATAGGAATGACACCCTAAAATTCAGTTCATGGACTAGTGATTGATCCTTGAACCACTGCCAGTGGCCTGGTAAACTGCCTTAACTGTCAAGTGTCACCTGCATTCAGAACATTGATTTTGGTCCCATGAAGATCCCACAGCTGCCACTCCAGGTCATTGAAGTCTTACTAGGTCAGGCCAGCTGTTTCTGTTTGTTTCCCCATTATGGTCTTGGTGCCTTTGCTCATATTATCATTCTTACCTCTCTTTGATTAGACTCTGGGAGCTTGACCCATTGGTTAGTTGTGGATCTCTGCATTTGCCTCCATCAGTAACTCGATGAAGGTTTGACAATTATGACAGTCCTCAATGTGATTTCTAGGCAAGTACATTTCAGTTCCCTCTCTGATAGGGCTTAGAGTTTTATTGGGGTTGTCCTTGGATATTCTTGGGAATTTCCCTCGTGCCAGGTTTCTCCGTAATCCCCCAATGGTTTGCTCAATGAAGATGTTTCTTTCCTTGCTCTTTTTCTCTGGCCTTCCCCCAACTTTACCTTCCAGTTTCATTGTTTTCTCCTCACTACTTCCCTTCCATCCTCCCCCTCCATCCCTTGATCCCAATATACTCAGGAGATCTTGTCTATTTCTCCTTCCTAGGTGGATTCATTCATGTTTCACTTAGGGTCTTCTTTGTTACCTAGCTGGTGTGTCTGGTTATCATTTGCTTTATGTGTAATACATACTTATGAGTGAGTACATACCATATTTGTCTTTTTGGGTCTGAGTTACCTCACTCAGGATGTTTTTTTCCTAGGTCCATCCATTTGCCTGCAAATTGAAGATGCCATTTTTTCCCACTGAGTTGTTCTCTGTTGTGTAAATATACCACATTTTCTTTATCTATTCTTTGGTTGAGGGACATCTAGACTGTTTACAGGTTCTGGATATTATGAGTAATGGTGCTGTGAATATTGTCAAGCAAATATTCTTGTGGTATGATTGTAAATCTTTTGGGTATTTGCACAAAAGTCATACTGCTGGGTCTTGAGGTAGATTGATTCCCAATTTTCTGATAAACCACCACACTGATTTCCAAAACTCCTGTATAATTTTACACTCCCATCATCAATGGAAGAGTGTTCCCCTTACTCCACATCCTATCCAGTATAGGATGTTATCAGTGTTTTTCTCTTAGCCATTCTTACAGGTGTGTGATATCTCAGAGTTATGATATACATTTTCATGATGTCTAAAGATTTTGAGCAATTCCTTAAATGTCTTTCAGCCATTTGTGTTTATCCTGTTGAGAGTTCTCTGTTTAGATCTTACACAATTTTTAAATTGGATTATTTTGTAGTTTTGTTTCCAGTTTCTTGAGTTATTTGTATATTTTGGAGATCAGCCCTCTGTCAGATGTGGATTTGGTGAAGACCTTTTCCTATTCTATATGTTGCCTTTTTGCCTTGTTGGACATAGCTTTTGCTTTACAGAAGCCCTCAGGTTCAGGAGGTCCCGTTTATTAGCAATGTCTCTCAGTGTCTGAGATACTGGTGTTATTTTTAGGAAGTTGTCTTTTGTGCCCATGCACTCAAGGCTTCTTCCCACTTTCTCTTCTATGAGTTTCAGTGAGATTAGATTTATGTTGTGGTCTTTATTCAGTTTTAGCTGAGTTTAGGGAATGGTGATAGATACGGTTCTATTTGCAGTCTTCTACATAAGTTAGTATTTTATTGAGTATATGTGCATCGATGTACATGACAGAATTTTGTCTATAGTCCTCTTTCTTAGTTATGTCTTTGTGTGGTTTGGGTACCAAGGTAATTGTAGCCTCATAAAAAGAGTTTGGTAGTGAGCCTCCTACTTCTAATTTATGGAATACTTTGAGGAGTATTGGAATTAACTCCTCTTTGAATTTCTGGTAGAATTTTGCAATGAAGCCATCTGGGCCTGGGCTATTTTTGTTGGGAGACATTTGATGACTGCTTCTATTTCATTAAGGATTATAGGTCTATTTATAATGTTTATATGTTCTTTATTTATTTCTGACATATATATCCAGGAAATCATCCATTTCCTTTAAATTTTTGAATTTTGTGGAGTAAAGATTTTGAAAGTATGCCCTGATGATTATCTGGATTTCCTTAGTGTCCATTGTTGTGTCTCCCTTTTTATTTGGGATTTTGTTAATTAGCGTGCTCTCTCTCTCTCTGTCTTTTGGTTAGTTTTGACAAAAGTTTGTCTATTTTTTTCATTTTCTCAAGGAACCAACTCTTTGTTTCATTGTTTCTTTGCAATGTTTTCCTGGTTTCTACTTGATTGATTTCAGCCCTCAATTTGATTATTTCCTGGCATCTACTCCTCCTAGGTGAGTTTGCTTCTTTTTGTTCTAGAGCATTCAGCTGTGCTATTAATTCTCTAGTGAGACTGTTCTCCAGTTTCTTCATGTGGGCCCTTAGTACTATAAACTTTCCTCTCAGCACTGCTTTCAAAGTGCCCCATAAGTTTGTGTAAGTTGTTTCTTCATTCTCATTGAATTCAAGGAAGTTTTTAGCTTCTTTTTTATTTCTTCCTTTACCCAGGGATGGTGCAAATGTGCATTGTTCAATTTCCATGAGTTTGTAGGGTTTCTGCAATTTGTGTTATTGTTGAATTCTAATTTTAATGTTTGTTGGTCTGATAAGATACAGGGGGTATTCCATTTTTTGTGTCTGTGGAGGTTTCCTATAATGTGGTCAATTTTAGAGAAGGTTCCATGTGGTGCTGAGAAGAAAGTATATCCCTTTGTGTTTGGGGGGAATGTTCTATAGATGTCTGTTAAACCCAGTTGGTTCATATCTTCTATTAGTTCTTTTTTTCTTTGTTAAGTTTCTGATTTGACAACTATTTATTTAAATTAGAAACAAGCTTGCTTCACATGCCAAACTCAGCTCCCTCTCTCTCTCCTCCAAATCTGCCCCCACCAACCCCCAACCTCCCCACCCAATCCCCACTCCATTCTCCAGGAAGGGTGAGGCCCTTCATGGGGGATCTTCATAGTCTGTCATATCATCTGGGGCAGGGCCAAGTCCCTCCCCCATTTGTCCAAGCTGAGAGAGAATTCTTCTATATGGAATGGGCTCCCAAAGTACATTAATAAGCCAGAGATAAATACTGACTTAGTACCCAAGGCCCCAATGATTGCCAAGGCCTCCTCATTGACCCCCCTGTTCAGGCGGTCTGGATCAGTCCCCTGTTGGCCTCTCAGTCATCAGTCTGGGGTCCATGACCACCCCTTGTTCAGGTCAACTCTTTCTGTGGGTTTCACCATCCCAGTCTTGACCCCTGTGCTCATCACTCTTCCCTCTCTGCAACTGGTTTTCAGGATTTCAGTACAGTGTTTATTTGTGGATGTCTGCCTCTACTTCCATCAGTCATATTATGAAGGCTCTAGGATGGCATACAAGGCAGTTGTCAATGTCATTATAGGGGAAGGGCATTTAAGGAAGCCTCTACACTTTTGCATGGATTACCAGTTGATGTAATCCTTATAGATCTCTGGAAATCTCATTAGTGGCAGATCTCTCCTAAAACCTATAATGACTCCATCTATTGTAGTATCTCTCATTCTACTCTTCTGTTTTCTTGCCCAGACTCAACCTTCCTGCTCCTCCATGTCCTCCTTTCCCTTTCTCTTCTCCCCTCACTTTCCCCCAGCTTTCTCTCCCCTCCTCTCAGGAGATTCTGTCCCATTCCCCATCTCTGGGGTACTATGCATATCTCTCTTAGAGTCTCTTGGTGTGTGGTAGTTATCCAGAAAATTGTCCATTTCCTTTAAAATTTCCAACTTTTTGGAGTGTAGGTTTTGAAATATGACCTGATATTTCTCTGGATTACTTCAGTGCCTATTGTTATGTCCCCATTTTCATTTTGGTAATTTGGGTATTCTCTCTCTGTCTTTTGGTTAGTTTGTCTCTCTTTGTTTTCTCGAAGAACCAACTCTGTGTTTAATTGATTCTTTGTATTGTTTTCTTTTTTATTGATTTCATCCCTCCCTTTGATTATTTCCAGACATCTACTCCTCCTTGGTAGGTTTATTTCTACTCATTATAACTTTCCAAAATGAGATTTCATGGTCTTCTTTATGTAGACATTTATTGCTATGAAATTCTATCTTTTATGAGTGCTTTCATTGTGTCCCTTAAGTTTTGGTAGGTTGTACATTTGTTTTCCTTGGAATTTAGGAAGCCTTTAATTTTATTCTTTATTTCTTTCTGCACTCAGTGGAGATTCAGTTCTAAGTTGCTTAGTTTCCATGAGTTTGAGGACTTTTTGCAATTAACGTGGTTGTTGAATTCTATCCTTAAACCATGGTGATCCACTAAGATACAGGGATTATTCCAATTTTTTGTATCTCTTTAGGTTTGCTTTGTTTTGGATTATGTGGTTATTTTAGAGAAGGTTCTTTGGGGTGCTGTGATGTAAGTATATACTTTTTGTGTTTGGTGGAATGTTCTATACATATCTGTTAAGCCCATTTGAGTCATTACATCTGTTAGTCTCCCCCTATTAGTGTGTATGGCTCAACCTGTGATTTAAGACTTAGTAATGATAGATTGAAGTCTACTTGGTTAGACATTAAGATAACTACTCTAACTTATTTTTAGGTCCATTTGATTGGAAAATCTTTTCCCAACCCCTTTTCCTGAAGCAAGGTCTGTCTTTGAAGTTGAGGAGTACTTTTTTGTATGCAGCAAAAGGATGGATTCTGTTTTAGTATCAATTTTCTTAGTCTGTTTCTTTTTACAGTAAATTGAGACTGTTGATACTGCTGGATTGTTAATTCCTGTTACTTTTATTTCTTATAAAAGAGAGGCATTTATTTCTTATAATTCTGGACTCTATAAAGTCCAATGTTAAGATACCTATTAATCCAAATGTCTTCTAACCATGAGGAAGAAGGGCAGAGAAGTCTTCGGGGACATGTTTTATGAGGTACTGGTAACTTTTGACTCAGTCACCACTGAATAGGCTGTTTTAATGATATCTCTTTGGGAGTTCTGGTTTTATCGTGTTAGGTTTGGGTGACAGAAACACTGAAATTACACAATCTCTCCTTAGAAGGAAGCATGATTGCTTAATTCTATAGAGTGTAAAATTTTCATTTATTTCTGTTGATTTTCTTCGCGTTTTCTTTCTTTTTTCTCAATATATGTTTTAAATTAAATTAGAAACGTGAATGTTTCACATGTCAATCCCAGCTCCCTCTCCCACCCTTTCTCCCTTTTCCATCCACCAGCCCTCCAGCCCTCCAGCCCCAACCCAATCTCCACATCATTCCTCAGGAAGGGTGAGGCTCTCCTTGGGGGGATCTCTATAGTCTGTCATTTCATCCTGGGCAGGACCTAGGCACTTTCCCATGTGTCCAGGCTGAGACAGCATCCCTCCATTTGGAATGGGCTCCCAAAGATCTTTCATAAACCAAGAATAACACTGGTCTACTACCCAAGGCCCCAGTGATTTCTGTAGCCTCCTCCCTTGCACTACATTCATGAAGTCTGGATCAGTCCCCTGTTGTCCTCTCAGCCATCAGTCCAGGATTCAAGAGCTACACCTTAACCGATCAGCTGTCTTTGTGGATTTCATCATCATGGTCTTGACCCCTTTGCTCATCACTCCTCCATCGCTGTCACTAGGTCCAAGGCATTCAGTTCAGTGTTTATCTGTGGTTATCTGTCTCTGCTTCTATCAGTCACTGGAGGAAGTTTCTAGGATGGCATATAGGACAGTCATGAACCCTATCATCAAGGAGGTTCTATTAGAGTAGTCTCTCCACTATTGTTTAGTTTGTCAGTTGGTATTCTCCTTTTAGATCTCTGGAGATCTCACTATTTGTAGCTCTCTGCTCAAGCCTATAATGACTCGACCTATTATGGTATCTCTCATCCTGCTCTCCTCTATTTTTACCTTGACTCAAATTTCCTGGTCCCCCATGCCTTCTTCTCCCCTCCTCTTCTCCCCATCTCTCTTTCTTGTTACCCTCTCCCTCCCACGATGTTCCCAATCTACTCAGGAAATCTTGCCTCATTCCACTTCTCCAGGTATCATTCATCACTCTTGGGAAAATCCTTGTTTCCCAGACTCACTGGCACTAGGATTGCAGGGTAGCACACCCCTTATTTATGTATAAAATCCATATATGAGTGAGTACATGCCATGTTTGTCTTTTTATGACTGGTTTAACTCACTCAGGATGGTTTCTTCTAGTGCCATCTATTTGCCTGCAAATGTAAAGATTCCACTGTATTTCTCCGCTGAGTAGTAATCAATTGTGTAAAATACCACATTTTCCCTATAAGGCTTTTTCTGCATCTAGTGAGATGATCATGTGATTTTTTTCTCAGTTCGTTTATATGGTGGATCATTTTCATGGATTTTTTATGTAGAAACATCAATGCATCCCTCGACTTAAGCCTACATGATCATGGTGGATGATGGTTATGATGTTTTCTTGGATCCGATTTGCCATTATTTTATTTTATTTTTTATTATTATTATTATTATTTTATTTTCCATTTTAAATTTACATAAGAAACAAGGTTGCTTCACAAGTCAGTTCGAGGTCCCTCTCCCTTTCCCTCCCCTCCTCCCGTGCCCTCCCCCCATCCCCCCCCGTTATCCCCTCATTCCCCCAGGGAGGGTGAGGCCCTCCATGGGGGTGTCCATAGTCTGTCATTTCATATAGGGCAGGGCCTAGACCCTTCCCCAAGAGTTCAGGGTGAGAGTGCACCTCACATTGTTCTATGGGAGTCCAGAGTCCGTGTGTATACTTGGGATGGGTACTGATCTGCTGTCCAAGGCTCAATAGATTACCTAGGCCTCCTCACTGACACCCAGATTCAGGGGGTCTTGATCAGTCCCATGCTGGATTCCAGGCTGATGCCTGGGATTCAAGAGTTAACCTTTGTCTGGTCAGCTGTTTCTGGGGGTTAAACCAGCCCAGTCTTAATCCCTTTGATCATCAGTCCTCCCTCTCTGATACTGGCTTTCTTGAGTTCAGCTCAGTACTTAACCAGCCACTAAATGAAGTTTCTGTTTCCCAGACTCTCTGGCCATAGGATTGTAGGCTGGCACTCCCCAGATCTATGTCTAAAATCCATATATGAGAGAGTACATGCCATGTTTCTCTTTTTGTGACTGGGTTACCTCACTCAGGATGGTTTCTTCTAGTGTCATTCATTTGCCTTCGAATCTCATGATTCCATTATTTTTTTCTGCTGAATAGTACTCCATTGTGTAGATGTACCACATTTTCTCTATCCACTCTTCGGGTGAGGGACATCTAGGTTGCTTCCAAGTTCTGGCTATTACAAATAAAGCTGCTATGAACATAGTGGAACAGACATCTTTGTTATATGAATGGGCATCTTTTGGATATATGCCTAAGAGTGGAGTTGCTGGGTCTTGTGGTAGGTTTATTCCCATTTTTCTGAGGAATCTCCATACTGCTTTCCAAAGTGGCTGAACCAGTTGGCACTCCCACCAGCAATGGAGGAGTGTCCCCCTTTCACCACATCCTCTCCAGCATAAATTGTCATTGGTGTTTTTGATTTTAGCCATTCTGACAGGAGTGAGATGGTATCTCAGAGTTGCTTTGATTTGCATTTCCCGGATGGCTAAGGATGTTGAGCACTTTCTCATAAAAAGTTTGGCAAAGACCCTTCTCATTCTATTGCATGGAATACTTTGACGAGAGTTGGTATAACCTGTTCTTTGAATTTCTGGTAAAATTCTGCACTGAAGCCATCTGGCCCTGGGCTTTTATTTTTTTGGTTGGGAGACTTTTGATAACTGGTTCTATTTCCTGAGGTGTTATTGGATTATTTAAATTGCTTATCTGTTCTTCATTTAATTTTGGTAAGTGATATTAATCCAGAAAATTGTCCATTTCCCTTAAATTTTCAAATTTTGTGAAGTGCAATTTTTTCAAAATATGACCTGATGATTCTCTTGATTTCCTCAGTGTCCATTGTTATGTCTCCCTTTTCATTACTGAGTTTGTTAATTTGCATGTTCATACTCTGACTTTTGGCAAGTTTGGATAAAGGTTTGTCTATATTGTTGATTTTCTCGAACAACCAGCTCTTTGTTACATTGATCTCTTTGTATTGTTTTCCAAGTTTCTACTTTATTAATTTTAGCCTTCAATTTAATTATTTCTTGGTGTCTGCTCCTCTGGAGTGAGTTTATATCCTTTTATTCTTGAGCTTTCAGTTGTGCTTTTAACTCTCTAGTGTGACTATTTTCCAGTTTCTTCATGTGGGCACTTAGTGATATGAACTTTCCTCTTAGCACTGCTTTCAAAATGTCCCATAAGTTTTCTTAGGTTGTGTCTTCACTCTCATTGAATTCTAGGAAGTCTTTAATTTCTTCTGTTACTTTTTTGTTGTTGTTGTTAATATTGTGTGCTCATTTTTCTCCTTGGGGATTTGCTGGTGTGGGAATATCTTTTGCCTGTGCATTTGTGGGTGTAGCTTACTTCCTTGTGTTGGAGTTTTCCTTCTAATATTTTTTATAGGGCTGGATTGGTGGATTGGTGTTGTTTAACCTTTAGTTTTGTCATGGAATATCTTGTGTTCTTACTCTGTGGTGATTGAAATCTTTGCTGGGTACAGTAGTTTGGGCCAGCATTTGTAGTCTCTTCATGTCTTCATGAGGCTTATTTAGGACCTTTTGGCTTTTATGTTTCTATTGAGAAGTCACATATAATTCTGACAGGTCTGCCTTTATATGTTACTTGGTGTCTTTGCTTTGCAGCTCTTAATATTCGTTATTTATTCTGTATGTTTACTATCCTGATTATTATGTGGCTAGAGGACTTTTGGAGTCCAGTTTATTCAGTGTTTTGTAATTTATACTTTCATAGTTATTTTCTTCTTGAGTTGGATAAGTTTTTTTCTATGATTTGGTTGAGCATATTATCCTTGCCTTTGAGCTTACTTCTTCTATTCCATGGTGTTCCACATTTGCTGGATATGTTGCATTAAGTATTTGTTGCATTTAACATTGTTTTTTGACCGATGGATTTATTTCCTCTGTTATATCTTCAACATCTGAGATTCTCTTTTCCATATCTTATATTCTGTTGTTTATGCTTGCATCTGTAGATCTTATTCATGTACCTAGGTTTTCCATTGATGGGGATACCCTTCTGTCTACATATTTCTGTTATTGTTTGTTGAATATAACACTGTTTGTCAAGGAGAGGCAGGAAGATAGGTGGGACTTGTAGACAAGAGGAATTCTGGACAGGGTATGTGAAGGGAGACAGCACAGATGCCATGTATCAGAGGAAGGATTGGCAGGTCTGGACCCTACTCTTATAAGATAGGACCATGTGGAAATACTTAGATTAGTAGAAATGGGAAGATGATAAAGAGAGCTAGCAAGTTAGATGCACTAGCCATCGACTAACAGTTTAATAATTAGTATAGCATCCATATATTTATTTCGGGGCGGTGGGACCTGGTAAGACAAGAACCTCCACAACATTCCATATGTACAATTCCTTTGGTTAATGTTTACGTTATTGTTTCTATTTCAATTTTGAAGTGTTGTACACTTTTTTCACCGGTTGGATTGCTTTTTCTGGTTTTCTTTAAGGCATTTTTGATTTCTTCTAATTTGTTTTGATTTTAAGGAAATTTTTTATTTCTTTATTAAGAGCCTCATTCAACTTTGTAAAGTCATTTTTAGTTTATTTTGTTTTGCCTGAAGTGTGTCAGAATGTTTAAGCCTTGTTTCTTGTGGTTCAGTGTTGCTCTTTATGTTGTGGAGGGTATTGGTGCACATCTGTCTACCCATATATTCCTCCAATTAGTGCTGCTGTAGCCCTGATTCGAGAGAGTCCCTCTTCCTCCAGTTGGTGGCATTGGGTTCACCAATACACTCCTGCAGGTGTAAGCAGGTCAGAGCCCCTAGGGATGTGCTCCTCCAGGAACAGGCAGACCCAAACCTGAGATGATCATTTTACCAGGTACATGTGGGGCCACAGCTCTGGTGATTGCTACTCTAGGTGTATGAGGGTCTAAGGCTCTGGTGGTCACTGAGGAGGAGGAGGAGTATCTTGTACATAGGATGGCACTGGATCCTGACTGGGACACCAGTGCTGTTTCCCAGAGGGAATTCTTACATTTATTTTTGGAAGCAGCTGGTGTTGATGCTTCTGGGTGCCAGCTTTCTGTATATCTGATGTTTCCACTACATAGGCTACCACCACTGCTGTGCTGTCTCTCCAATGCTTCCCAGGCATGGGCCTCCATACACATTGTTCTCACTCAGAATTAATAAACGTGGCCACAGTATTCTGAAGACTGCTCTTTTCAGATTGCCTTCAGAAGCAAAAATAAAATCAAGCGTGTGGGGATCAGCGAGATGTGTCAATGGATAAAGGCACTTGCTTCTTTTTTCTGAGAAGCTGAGGCCAACGAAACAGTTGTCATCTGACCTCACTCAAGTACTGTGTCCTGCACCTACTCACTCACACAGAGACTAGTCCTAAGAAAAACTCACACACAAATGTAATATGTGAACAAGTGCAAATAATGAAAAGGAATGGAATGATTCCATACTGTGTCCCCTAGCCTATGAACTTTTGAATAAATCCATGGGAATACAGGGTTCTGGGACATCATTAATTCATCAATTCTGTACAGTTATCCAAGTTTTTTTTCTTAGAAACTTTTTTTAAATAAGACAAATCAAGTTTTATTTATTTATTCTTTGCAAGTCACCTGTTGGGTATAAAGCCAAGAGGAACATAAAACAACCAAGTCAGAATTTGAAGACACAGGGTGTGTAGGAGAAGAGGCTGGGCAGCCATCACTCCAAAACCAGTCCATTGTGGATATGAGCAGGGGTTTGATGACAGTGAGGTTGGGCAATGTTGCCAACAGGAGAGAGAGAGAGAGACAGAGAGACAGAGAGAACCATATAGTGGAAATGACTAGTGTTGGGAAACTGAGAACATGAAGGTCATGTGCTTATCTCCACCAAGTAGGTAGGACAGGGGGACACTCTCACACAAGCCTTGGATGAGCAGTGCACACTGCAGTTCAGGATGCTGGACCTCATATTAGTCAAATACAAATCTTCCAATTCATATGACTCTTTTTCATTGTTTCTAGCTGTCCTTTGGACTTGTGGGCGCCATGACACCTCTTCCAAGCCCACCATTAAATCAGTGCCGCCCAGCATTGCTGAAGGGGGCAGTGCTCTTCTTCTCATTCACAATCCCCCGGAGAATATTGAAGCCTTTATCTGGTTCAAGGAGCTGACTGTATTCAACAAAATTGAGGTTGCCCAATACAACACAGAAACGAAATCTACTGTGTGGGGGCCTGCATACACTGGAAGAGAGACACTGTATAGTGATGGATCCCTGCTGCTTCATGGCATCACTGAAAAAGACCCTGGACTGTACACTCTGAAAATTGTGAGAACAGACAAGATACATGAGGAAACACAAGTGCAGCTCCAGGTGCACAGTAAGTGACTCCCTGTGAATGCTCAGGGCTGGGTGGAATGAGACACACAGGACTGACGTGGCTGGCCTGACCTCCCATCCATCTGCATTGTGTTCCCTTGTGAAGGGTTGAGAAGTTAGTGGAGCTTTCATCTTCTGAATCTAGTAGAGACAAATGGCCATAGAGCAGCTTTCATCATCTGAATCTCTCTGCATCAAGGAAGCCCTCGATGGAAAGTAACTCAGCATAAGATGTCAGAGACAGCCCAGTGTCTTGGGGCTCTAGACCAGGGAGTCCTGAATCCTGTCATCTTTCCAAGGCTGGACTAAAGTGAACCAGTGGAACACTTTCTACTATTATATCCTCTCTAAGCTAATAGGTAACAATGGTTTTAGAACCCCCATGTCAAACTGATGGTATTTGTTATCTCCAAATTTAGAGTGTCATAAAGGAAATCCAGGAACTGGTACAGAGAGCATGGAGGGGTGCTTCCTATTGGCTTGATCTTCATGCCCACTCAACCAGCTCTCTTATATGACCCAGGACTCCTAGCTCAGGGCCTGAACTACATGCATTCTTCTGAATCTTTTTGCATCAATCCCCAATTTAAAAATACCTGTATTACATATCTTCTGACATGCCAGTCTGGTAGTGGCATTTTTATCTGAGGCCCTGTCTTCCAAAATAAATACAGATTGTGTCAAGTTGACATAAAACCAGCCAGTCTACCATTCAAGCCTTTCAAAGGCTTGAGCCTACCTTGGCTCCCAGACCCCACACTGCCCCAGACTCTAGACCTGAGAGCTACTTGACAGAGCAGCAAGCACATCTGTTGTGAAATCAGGGGTTGGATGTTTTCTAGGTTGAAACAAACCTAGGAAGTGAACATTCCACGCTTCTAGAATTCAGGGGAAATACCATGTCAAATCATAGTGTGCATGATTGTGTGCAATGTCTGACTGAAGGCACTTGAAGGGCCTCCAAGGATCAACCCAAGGGGTCAGATACATGCAGAGGCAATGACACTTTCAGGTGCACTTTTGGAAAGGAAGAGGTCATGTTTATGTACTTCATTAAGTGAGTTAGCCATACCTACAATTCTAGACTAAGTAATCCATGTTTTCCAGATGGACAGCACCATCTTTTCAACAAAATGATGATCTTCATGTGATGGCTTTTTACTCTTTTCCCTTCCAGCCCCCCTTTCTCCATGTTCTTCCCAACTCAAGATCCAGGCAGTGCCTCAGTATGCTGCTGAAGGGGGACACGTATATTTTCAAGTTCACAATCTTCCAAAAGATGTGAAAGCCTTTTCCTGGTTCAAGTTGGTAAATAGGGAACAGGTCCTCAAAATTGTTGAATACAGCAAAATCACGACTTCTACCTCCTGGGGTCCTGAATACAGAAAAAGAGGGACGATGCACAATGATGGATCACTGATGCTTGAGGATCTCACTGGGAAAGATGAAGGGATGTACACACTAGAAATTGTAAACAAAGATTTGAAAATTGAAAAATCATTCCTGAAATTTTACATAAAGAGTAAGTACTCTCTAATGACTACAATTTCTGAGTGTGGCCTATCCTATGTCATAATCTTAACTGTTAGATTGGACAGTGCCTCTCATCTCCCCAATTGCATTGTGGCTCCCAGTGTGTATTATGCCCTTACTGCAGGATTCACTGTGGGTAAAGAAGCTGCAATAGGTGAGGACATCTCACCTCTCTTTACCCGCAGAGAGGAGGACTTGTGCTGGGATAGCCAGTCTTAGATGTCACGTGCAGGTCTGACATTTGGAGCTCTCCCCATGAACATGTCACCAGAAATACTGTGGGAATGACGCATTCCCTAGCAGATGAAGCTATGAGGTCCTCACAGAGAGCTCTGACCCCAAAACTTTGCCACTTGTTGTACACAAGGTGACACTGGAGAGTTTTTCAAAAGTGTTTGATTTCCTGTCAGAGTCACTAGGGAACAAGGCTTTACTGCCTGTAGAAGTCATGGGACTCATTTTCCCACAGAGTTTAGTGTTAGCTGTATATTGCCATGACAGCTGCAGTTGGGTAGGTCTCCTGTGCCTCTCCTTCTCCTGAGTCTGAGTGGACAGGTGTCTGGGCCATTAGCCTATTGTTCTGATGAGCTCATGAGACTTCACAGGAAAGTGAAGGTAGAAAGGTTAAAAAACAGAGGAGTCAGCTTCTCCAGATTCCTCTTTCTCCTCAGGTTTCCAACCTAGGGAATTTTCTTCTGCATGTATATGGTAACAGATGCCGCTGTGAGCAGCTCCCCATCCCACACTAGACCAGTATTCTTAATTAAGCTTATTTCATGGATAGGACAATGACCATTCACTGTGTGTCCTATTTAGGAGAAAATGAAGTACAGGAAACAGTGCCTAAATTAGAGTCACACATCCCTGGGTGGCACATTCAAATACAAGATATGTCTATAGTCACAGCTCCAAATTTGCCCCTTTGGAAGTTTTGTAAATTATTAACTACAACAGGACTCCGTTGAACTCTCTGAGGTGATGTCATATGGTAACCTCCTTTGTTTCTTCACAGAGAATTTGGCACAGCCCTTTGTGCGAGTCACTGACACCACAGTTGCAGGACAAAGATCTGTGATCTTCACCTGCATTTCACCCAACGCTGATGTCTCTATTCACTGGATCTTCAATAACCAGACTATGAATCACCTACAAAGAATGACTCTGTCCCCAACAAAGTGTGGACTCAGAATAAATCCTTTCACAAGTGAAGATGCTGGAGAGTACAAGTGCGTGGTCTCCAAAGGATTCCGTTCAAAGACCAGTCTCTCAGTCTCCTGGCTTTGATGAGTGAGTGACTTCTCCTCTCCTTCTACAGCAGAGTGCTGACATTTCATCACCAATGGAGTACAAAATGGAGAATAGCTATGAGATAAAAATGATCAGTTACTACTCAGGTACAGTCAGCATGGCGATTTGCGGTGATAATCCTGGTGTACCTGTGTGTATAAGGGAAGGCCAGGATTTACAGTGAGGTTGTATTAAAGGGAACATAAAGACATCAATATGGTAAGCAAAAATTCAAAGGCCTTCAGTGCTTAGGTTGTGGTTCAAATGTGCAATGATACCTCAGAATTCATGGGAACTCAATGCAGGATCCCTAAAACTTTTTGATTCTAGAGTCTGCTGTGAAAATGGTGGATTGCTTGCACACAGGAAAACATCCTCTCATGTGCTCAGATTCATTCCATGTTTAATTACTTTACCTAGGCACAGTGCCACCTGCCCAGCATTCATCCATGTAAAGCAAGAAAGTGTAACCAGAGAAAGGCCTGCCCATGTTTCACTGTGGACACAGCTTGTTTCCATATGGCTGTGCCTCACAGTTTGTTAGATGTACAGGGCTCAAATCCTTCACTTAAGGACAGATCAGCCTGTTTTCTTCCTGAGAGTGTCACTCTCAGGGGCACCTTGCACATGAGTGTTTTCCATGCTGATATGTATTCTTTCCTTTTCTTATTCTTCTGTCATATATCACATTCTGACCACAATTTTCCCTCCTACCATTCCATCTTAAAGCCCACTTTCCCTCTAACTACGATCCATTCCTCTTCTGTTTTCCTTCTAACAATTAGCCAGCCTCCCATGGATATCTACAGAACATGGCATGACAAATTATATGAGACTTGTCACAATCTCTCATATCACAGCTGGGAGAGGCAACCCAGTGGGAAGAAAAGGTTACAAGGTGAAGGCAAATGTGTCAGAGATGTTCTCCAGTTTCACTGCTATGTCGTCCCCAAGAATACCCATCTACATTACTATTACTTATACACAGAGGCCCTATCTCAAACTCAGACATGGTCTGTGATTACCACTTCAGCCTCTATGGTCCTCTATAAGCCCTGCTTAACTGATTCTGTGTTCCATGCTTTCATGGTTTCACTGATCCCTCTGGTTCCCACAACCCAATGTCCCCACATTCTGTGGGGTTACCCAAATCCTGCTATGTGTTTGGCTCTATGTCTTTGTATCTGTTTCATAACTGTTGGATGATGCCCCCCATGTCTATTAGGCTAGGCACTTATCTATGAGTGTGACACAATATCATCAGTAATCATTGCATTGAAATGTTTTTTTCTATTTATGCCATGTTTCATTCTGTCCTGAATTTCTGGGCACTCAGGCTCTGGTTCCCAGTCATCCAGCAGTGTCTGGTCTGGGCCACACTTTCTGCTCCACCATCACCACAGTACATCTTACAGGAAGAACAGATTGTAATTGGATTTTTTTTACAGCTGATTGGTATCCTAGTGCCACTGCTGGAAGCCTTCTGGTGTTATAGATGATGTCTGCTTCCGACTATCTATATCTCACTACTAGAAGTTGTTACCAGTGTTACTTTTGTAGATTTCATGGAGTTCCTATTGTAGTAGTTTTCCATATTGCTCCCAAAGTGCCCCTACCATGCCAATCCTCCAAGTACTCTCTCCTCCCATCTCAGCTCTCCCACTATTTCCTCTTGCTCTCATTCACACTTGCCTCCAGTTTCTTCCACAAAACTCTACTCTGTTTCTTCTTTATAGGGAGATCCTTGGGAGCCACTGGAGTCTTCATTGCCACTTAGCTTCCTATGTGTATTATTAAATAGGGAGTCTAATTGTTTTCATGCAATATTATTTTACATAAATAGAGCTTTGATGGGGGTGTTAGTTCAACAGTTCCAGAAACTTCTGTGGAATCTTAGGGATTTTCCAAAATTACTTTCATGCTGTGTGTGGATTTATTTTAAAGCCAATTAACTGTAAGCTTTATATTTACTTGTTTTGTCTATTTGTTTTCTTTAGGGCTTCTAAGGGAATACTGAAGAAATGTAGCGACTTCAGCATCTTTGTGTCAGTCCTGGTCTTAGAGGGAAAGCTTAAGCGTCTCCTGTGACTCTGGAGTTGGCAGTGGTTTTTCTCATGTCCTCCTACTTTGCCCATCTATCTTCTACCCCTAGTTTATCTGTTGTCATCATTAAAATTTGCTCACTATTGTCAGATTCTTTATTGAGTCAGTCTTATGAGCCATAAGTCATATCAGTTTTGTGTGTCTTTTTCTTTCATCTCTGTAGGATCTGGGTTTCTAGGTATTTGTTTTGTGTAAGTCATTCTACAATTCCCCATCACTATTGAGTAGTCATAGAAATTTTAGTAATCTGAAACATGAAAAGCAAGTTCTCAAGTTTCAGCTGTAGTAGTAATAAAATTATTCCATTAAAAACAGAATTAATCTACATAGTTTGTTAATGCCATTAACCACTTTGAAGAAGGAGCATTTTTTAAAATTTAAAATAGTTTCTTTTCTCATATAATATACACTGTTTGTAGATTTCCCTTTTCTCAACAATTCCTAGTTTCTCCCCAAATCCCCTACCTAGGGGATCTACTCCCTTTCTTTTTCTCTTTAGAGAAGAATAGGCCTCTAAGAGATAACAACAAAACATGAGAAAATAAATATAATAAGATGAACCAGAGTCTATCACATTGGTTTTGGACTCTGTGACCCAAGTAGAGCAAAAAAGCCCTAAGAGAAGGCACAACAGTCAGAGCCACTTATTCTAAGAGAAAAATGACTCACAGAAATGCCAAGGTAATAGCTATAATGTACATACAGAGTACCTGTTCCCAACTCATGTAGCACTGTCCATGCTGACTCAGTCTCCGTAAGTACACATGTGACTTGCTTAGTAGATTCACAGGGCATTGTACTCCTGGTGTCCTCCATTCCCTTTGGCTATTACACTCTTTCTGCCTCTTCTTCTGAGGGCTTCCTTGACCTCTGAGGGGACAGGTGTTATGGAGACATCCTATTTACGCTGTCAACATTGTAAGTGTTACAGCTCTGTAGTAAAATGCACCATGGCCATTGGAAGCCAGGAAATTCCTGTAGGTATTTCAGATCTGAAGGAAGCCAGGCAATATCTGTATGTGCTACAGATCTGAAGAGAAAGTTATCCTGGCCACTGGAAACCAGGCAATACCTGTAAGTGTTACAGCTCTGAAGGGAAAGGTATCTTGCCAGTCAGAAGCCAGGTGAGACCTACTGTTCCAGTCTTAGAGATATACCTACCTCTGCCATGTGTCAAAGCTTACTGGAACCTGTATACAATGGCTGAGAAGCAATGTTCACCAATGGATCTATGGATCAGAATGATACGTGATTTTTAAAGTGTTTTATTTCATTTTCCCCACATTTGAGTTTGGATGCACCCAGTTGATACAAACTGCAATGCTAGATTTTTTGTCTGAATTTTCCCTGTTGAGAGTTAGATGTGAGGTGAGTTAACTCATCCAAAGTATCAGAAAAAGCCCAGATTGTGTGCATCTCAACATAAATTTAGTCCCATGGAAACCTTGTGATTTAGGGAGGATGTGCCTGAAGGAAATATAGAATCTTACTTGAGGGGAGACCTCCCCATCAGGACCTCCTGGCTTTTCCTTGATGTCCCATATTCCTGACTCCAGGTGAGCTGGGGAGTGTGGGCAGGCTCAGAATCTTGCCTATCAGGGCTAACAAAGTAGAACCTCCTAGTTCTTGGGACCAGGCAGTGCTGCCCTGAGAGTCACAGTTAGGCTTGGTCACCTGGGCATGTCATTGTGAGTCTCAGCTCAGACAGCACAGCTGCACAGGAGCCCAAGTCCTCAGCCATCTGCTCTGGATGGGATATGTGGCTTCACAGGATCATCATGGGATGCAAGGGGAGGAGTAGAGGACCCAGGTGTTCCCGTTGACTGCATTTCCTCAGGGATTAAGTCTACTGAACTGTCTCCTTTAGGTAAATGGTAACACACATTGCTGACATGGATGTCTATCTTGTCCCAATGCCAGATCTTTGTTCATATTTAGCCTGCCTTATTGCCAGGACAACATTCATTTACCATATGTCTTATCATTTAGGCCCTTCCATAAATGATGTGACAGACTTTGATGATTCTCCCATAGATGGCCTCAGTCTATGGAGCAGAAGAGGTGTGGGATGTGAGTCAGTCGGGCTATGGGAAAATAGTAGGGAGAGGGAACTGGATTTGATATATAAAATAAGATTGTTCCTAATTTAAATAAAAAATTCTGTAAAACAAAAGAAACAGTCACCTACACCCAATGCCTATGCTGAGCTTGAAGTAACCTGTTGAAGAAAGAGAAGAATTGCAGGACCTGGTGCAGTCAAGGTCATTACAAAGGAACCCATGGAACCAACTATCCTGTACTCATAAGAACTCACAGCTGGATCCAAGAACACATAAAAAAACATCTGCCTGCCCTTCTGAAAGGTGTCAGATGGTATCTCAGAGTGCTTTTTATTTTCGTTTCCTTGATGGCTAAGGATGTTGAGCAATTTCTTAAGTGTCTTGTAGCCATTTAGAATTCCTCTACTGAAAATTCTCTATTTAGTTCTGCACCCCACTTTTTAATTGGATTAGTTGGTATTTTGGTGACTAGCTTCCTGAGTTCTTTGTATGTTTTGGAAATTAGCCTTTTGTCAGATGTGGGGTTGGTGAAGATGTTTTCCCATCCTGTGGGCTGCTGTTTTGTCTTGTTAAGTGTGTCTTTTGTCTTACAGAAGTTTCTATGGGACCTCTGACAGTGGAAATGGTACTTATCTCTAGTGCAAAAGTGGACTTTGGGAACCTATTCCCCATGGAGCGCTACTCTTTGTCAGCCCACTTACATGATGTGACAGACTTTGAGGCATTATGGAGTTAGGGAAAAACCAGGTGCTAATGAAATTCTCAGGAATCCATGGGGATGACCCCAGTTACATGCCTCCCAATCGTTGAGAGGGAGTCTGAATGGGCCTAATTTTTTAATCGGATTAGAGCCTACCCTAATTGTCATCACAGAACGCAATAGATGTAACTGATGGAAGCAGATGCAGTGACCCACACCAAGCACTTGAGATCCTGAAGTGTGGTTGAAGAGAGGCAGGAGAGATAATATGAATTGGGACAGGCAAGACTGTGATGGGAAAAACCACAGAGACAGCTGACCCAAGATATTGGGTGGTCACAGACTATGGACTGACAGCTGGTAAACCTGCATGGGATTGAACTAGACCCTCTGGATGTGGAAACAGTTATGTGAATTGATCTGTTGGGGGTACCCTGGCAGTGACAACAGGTCCTATTTCAGGGTCATGAATTGGTTTTTTGATTCCATTCTATGGTGGAAT
The DNA here is from genome assembly GCF_017639785.1 of Mesocricetus auratus. NCBI lineage: Eukaryota > Metazoa > Chordata > Mammalia > Rodentia > Cricetidae > Mesocricetus > Mesocricetus auratus. Next base: position 457,876 of record NW_024429223.1, read on the forward strand.
ACCATGACCAGCTTAGATTCAGGGGGGAGGAACTTGGTTTTGCCTAAACTTGGTATGGCAGATACTGTTGACTCCCCAAGGAAGGCCTTGCCTCCTTTGAGGAGTGGATGGATGGTGGGATAGGGGGCAAGTGAAGGGAGGAAGAAGGAGATGGAAGAGGAACTTGGGTTAGGATATAAAATAATTTACTTTTATTTTTATTTTTATTTTTAAATTTAAATTAGAAACAAGGTTGCTACACATGTCAATCCCAGGTCCCTTCCCTTTCGCTCCCTTCCTCGCACAATCTCACAACAACCCCACCATACCCCCTGCTTTCCCAGGGAGGATGAGGCCCTCCATGGGGGTGTCAATAGTGTGTCATAAAAAAGGCTCAATACAAAAAGAAAGAATCTTCTTTTGTCTGAAAATAAAATATATCCCAGAAAATCCATCATTAGGTCTATACAGGAGCTCTCAAAATATGTAGGATAGAATTTACAGGACATTGGGTGTTAAATATATGTCTTTATAAAATACCTTTTTATTTTTTAATTTCATTTTACATTCCAACTACAGTTCTCTTTCCCACACTACTTTCTAACCCCTTAGCCTCCTCCCATTCTCCCCTCCCCTCCCCTCCCCTCTGGCCCAGTCAATTCCTCCTTACCAGTAAGGCTCCCATGATGAATCAACAGTCTGGCCCCTTATGTTAGGCCAGGGTCAGGCCTCTCTCCCATGTCAAGGCTACGCATGACATTCCATCGTAGGGAGCAGGCTTCAACAACATAGCTCATGCAATAGGTTTACATCATTGTCCTACCACTGTGGGCCCCTCAGCTACGCCAAGCTTCACAGCTGTTTCCCACATGTAGAGGGTCTAGTTTGGTTCCCTGGTGTTTCCACAGTTGTACGTTTAGAGTTCATGAATTTCCACAAGCTTGGATCATCTGTCTCTGTAGATTTCTCCATCATAGTGTTGATCATATATTCCCTTTTCCCTGTGTTGGACTGGATTCCCAGAACTTGGCCTGGTTCTTGGTTGTGGATCTCTGTGTCTTATTCCATCAACTGCTGGATGAAGACTCTATGATGATAGTTGAGGCATTAACCAATCTGTTTACTGGGGTAGGCCAGTTCTGGTATCCTCTCCACTATTGTTGAGGGACTTTCCTGGGGTAATCCTTATAGATTTTTGGAGGTTACCCTGGCACCAGGTTCCTCCCTAAGCCCCTAGTGGCTCTCTCTATTAAGACATCTCTTTCATTGCTCTTCCACCCCACCAATCCCTGTCTTCACCATTCCATTCCCTCATGTTCTTATTTCCCCTCCAGCTTCCCTCCTCCCCTTCCCTGGTTTACATCATATATCTCATCTGCTTTCCCATCCCAGAGCAATCCATGTGTCCCTCTTAGGGTCCTCCTTGTTATGTAGCTTCTCTGGAGCTGAGGTATGCCCTCTGGTTATCCTTTGCTTTATATCCAATATCCAATTGTGAGTGAATACATGCCATTTTGTCTTTCTGAGTCTGGATTACCACACTCAGGACTTTTTTTCACTTTTTAAAAATTATACATAAAAACAATCATATTTTACATAACAATCTCATTCCCTCTTCCTGCGCCTGTCCCTATCATGTCCCCATATTACCCCCCATCTACTCCTCAGAAAGGGCGAGGCCTCCCATGGGGAATCATAAATCTATGTCACATTATTTGGGGTAGAACAGAGGTACTCCCCCTGTATCTAGGATGAGCAAGGTATTCCTCCACAGGGAATGGACTCCAAAAAAGGCAGTGCTTGCCCTAGGGATAAATATTGTTTTACTGCCAGTGGCCCAATATGTTGCCCAGTCCCCCAACTTACGCCCACATGTGTAATATGTAATACATGTAATACATGTATTATGCATGTTCCCCAACTTTATGTCTGGAGTCCATCAGCTCCCACTTGGTCAAGTCAGCTGTTTCTGTGGGTTTCCACAACCTTGTTTTGACACATTTGTTCATCACTCCTCCCTGTCTACAACTGGACTCCAGGAGCTTGGTTCAGGGCTTAGCTGTGAACCTCTGCTTTTGCTTCCACCAGCTACTGGGTGAAAGCTCTATGATGGCATTTAAAGTAGTCATCAATCTCATTATAGGGGAAAGGAAATTAAGATTGCCTCTCCATAATTGCCTAGGTCCCTAGATGGGGTTATCTTTGTGGATCCCTGGGAATTTCCCTAGTGCCAGGTTTCTCATTAACCCCATAATGGCTCCCTATATCAATGTATCTCTTCCTTGCTCTCCTTCTTTGTCCTTCCCCAAACCCTACTCTCCTGATCCCTCATGCTCTCCTCCCCAGTCCCCTTCTCCCCCTCCTTTTTCCCCTACCTCTCTTCCCCTACCCCATGCTCCCAGTTTATTCAGGAGATCTTGTCCCTTTTGCTTTCTCTGGGGAAGAATGTGTGTCATTCTTAGGGTCAGAATTGTTTCCTCGTTTCTCTGAGGCTGTGTATTTCAGGATGGTTAACCTTTGCTCTGTGTCTATTATGCACTCAAAGAGATGATGGGACAGACTAAGTAGACTTCCTAGGGGAGGCCTTTCCCTCTCTGGCGAGCAGATGGGAGGTAGGGTGGGGTGTGGAGGGGGGAGCAGGAGAGGAGGGAGGGGGGGACTAGGATTGGAATTTAAAAAAATAATAAAAGGCAAAAAGATGAGATTATATCATAGTAAATCTCAATAAGTTAAGAAAAATTTGGAAATACCTGTAATAACACTGAAAGTTTATAATGAAGCCATTGGTTTATTTCTACAAGACTAATTTTCTTTTTATTCTGCAATGAATTCTGAAATACAAATGATATAATTACCAGTGTCCATACTTAAAATCCTAATCAGATCACAAAAAATGTTATTAAGAGTAAAACAAACAAACAAACAAATAAATGTATAACAATAATACATGCAGAAGAGGCATGAATTAGAGAGTGGACATCATGGGAAGAGGTAGAGGGCAAGACTGACAAATGAAAATGCTGTAAACAAAATAAGTATACAAGAAAATTCAAAAGAAAACACTGTAAAAGAAGTTAAAAAGGAGTCAAAATAAGAGAGAGCTAGGGATAGATAGAGAACAAGAAATAGTTGTCATGAGAACCATCATGTCTTTTCATGGTGTCCCATATTTCCTGGATATTTTCTGTTAAGGATTTGTTGCATTTAAGACTTTCTTTTGTTGATAAATCTGTCTCTTCCAGGTTGTCTTCAGCGCCTGAGATTCTCTCTTCCATCTCTTGTGTTCTGTTTGTTATGTTTGCATCTCTAGTACCTGATTGTTTATTCTTCTTTTGTATTTTCAGCATTGCCTCAGTTTGTGTTTTTTATTGCCTCCATTTCAGTTTTCAAGACTTGGACTTTATGAATTGTTTCCATCATCTGTTTGATTTTTTTCTTGGCTTTCCTTAAGAGATTTGTTGATTTATTGTGTTTTTAGGTTTGTGTTTTCTTCCATTTATTTAAGGGATTTTTCTCATATCCTCTTTGAGAACTTCCATCATTTTAATGAGGTTGTTTTGAAGGTCATTCTTTCCTGTTTCATCTGTATTGGGATATTCAGGTCTTGCAGTTGTAGAGTCTCTAGATTCTGGTGGTGTCATTCTGTTTTTTCTGTTGTTGGCTGTGTTTTCATATTCCCATCTTCCCATCCCTTCTTTCAGTTGGAGCTCGTGGAGTGTCTTCTTCTCCTGGTGGGTTTGGGTCTACGGATCTCTTCCAGTGTATTCAGGTAGGTCCAATACTGGCAGGATGCATCCACGCTATGTGTGAAGCAGGCCCATGTCCATGAAAGCAGGGAGATGTTAGGTGTTGAGGTCTGTAAATGACCAGCCACTCACCTCAAGCACAGTGCAAGGGATTGCAGACTGTGGTGTGGCCAGACATAAGGTGGTCCTTTTTGGAGTAGTGGTTCTATTCTAGGCTCAGGACATGCTGAGGAAGACAAAAGCAGGAGGATGTCAGTAGTTGGGGCCCAGAGCAAAGCTCCCACTTATGTCAGGTACAGGGAGGCTCCCGAGGGGACTGAATGTGCCCCACTTTTAAATTTTATCATTTGGTGACAAAGTCCTTGAATTCTTTTTATTTTGGAAATCAGCCCTCTGTCAATTTTGGGATTGTTGAAGATCTTTTTCCATTCTGTGGGCTGCCTTATCTGTTTGTCTTTTTTTTGAGACATGGTTTCTCTGTACTGCTTTGGAGCCTGTCCTGGAACTTGTTCCATACACCAGACTGGCTTGAAACTCAGAGATATCCACCTGCCTCTATCTCCTGAGTGCTCGGATTAAAGGTGTGCACCACCAATGTCTGGCTTGTTTTGTCTATTTGAATGTGTCATTTGCCTTATATGAGCTTCTCAGTTTCAGGAGGTCCCATTTATTAATTACAAATCTTAGTGTCTGTGCTGTGGGTGTTATTCTCCGGAAGTGGTCTCCTTTACTAAGTCTTTCAAGGTTACTTTCAACTTTCTCTTTTATGACGGTCAGTTTTGCTGGATTTATGTTGAGGTCTTTTATCCATTTGGAGTTATGTTTTGTGCATGCAGATAGATATGGATGTATCCGCAAACTTCTTCATGTCCACATCCAGTTATTCCAGCACAATTTGTTGAGGATGCTATTTTTCCATTGTGTAATTTTAGCTTCTTTGTCAAAAATCAGTTGATCGTTGGTGTGTGGTTTAGTACCAAGATTTTCAATTCAATTCCTTTTTTCTACCTGTCTATTTTGTTCCAATTCCAAGCTGTTTTCATCTCTAGAGCAATACAGCATAGCTTGAAGTCAGAGATGGTGATACATCCAGAAGTTAACTTATTGTACAGCGTGATTTTGTCTATCCTGGTTTTTTTGTTTTTCCATAGAAAGCTGAGAATTGTTCAATCAAGGTCTGTGAAGAATTTTACTGGGATTGTGATGGGTATTACCTGTTTCTTAGTTTTGTCTTTGTGGGGCTTGTGTACCAAGGTAATTGTAGCTTAATAAAAAGTTTGGCAAAGCTTTTTCACTTCTATTTTGTGGAGCAATTTTAACAGCACTGCTATTAGCTCTTCTTTGAATTTCTGTTAGAATTCTTTGTCAAAACCATCTGGCCCTTGGTGTTTTTTGGTTGGGAGACATTTTATGACTGCTTCTAAATATATATTAGAAACAAATTTGCTTCACAATACAGTTCCACGTTCCTCTGCCTTTCCCTCCCCTCCTCTTGTACCCTCCTCCAACCTCCCACCCCTTTAGCCCCTCATTTTCCAGGGTGGGTGAGGCCTTCCATGGGGATGTCCATAGTCTGTCATTTCATGCAGGGCAGGGCCTAGACCCTCTGACAAGAGTTCAGGGTGAGAGTGAATCTCACATTGATGGATGGGAGTCCAAAGTCCATGTGTATACTTGGAATGAATACTGATCTACTGCCCAAGGCTGAATAGATTACCTAGGCCTCCTCACTGACACCCCCATTCAGGGGGTCTTGATCAGTCCCATGCTGGATTCACAGGCTTCAGCTTGGGATTCAAGAGTTAACCCTTGTCAGGTCAGCTCTTTCTGGGGGTTAAATCAACCCAGTATTAATCCATTTGCTCATCAGTCCTCCCTCTCTGTTACTGGCTTTCTTGAGTTCAGCTCAGTGCTTAGCCCTGGGAGTCTACCTCTACTTCCATCAGCCACTGAATGAAGATTCTGTTCCCCAGACTCTAAGGCCACGGGATTGTAGGCTGGCACTCCCCAGATCTATGTCTAAAATCCATATATGAGAGAGTACATGCCATGTTTCTCTATTTGTAACTGAGTTACCTTACTCAGGATGGTTTCTTCTAGTGTCATCCATTTGCCTGCAAATCTCAAGATTACATTGGGTTCTTTTTGGTGAATAGTACTCAATTGTGTACATATACAACATTTTCTCTATCCACTGTTCGAGTGAGAGGCATCTAGGTTGTTTCCAAGTTCTGGCTATTACAACTAATGCTGCTATGAACATAGTGGAACAGACATCCTTGTTGTATGAATAGGCATCTTTTGGATATATGCCTAAGAGTGGAGTTGCTGGGATTTGTGGTAGGTTTATTCCCATTTTTCTGAGGAATCTCCATACTGATTTACAAAGTGGCTGAATAAGTTGGAAATCCCACCAGCAACTGAGGAGTCTTCCCCTTTTAACACATTCTTTTCAGCATAAATTGTTGGTGTTTTTGATTTTAGCCATTCTGACAGGAGTGAGATGGTATATCGGAGTTGTTTTGATTTGCATTTCCCGGATGGCTAAGGATGTTGAGCACTTTCTCAAGTGCCTCTCAGCCATTTTAGAATCCTCTATTGAAAATTCTCTATTTAGTTCTGCAGCCCACATGTTAATTGGATCCTTTCTTGTTTTGGAGACTTGCTTCTTGAGTTCTTTGTAAATTTTGGAGATCAACCCTCTGTCAAATGTGGGGTAAGTGAATATTTTTCCCATTCTGTGGGCTGCCTTTTTGTCTTGCTGACTGTGTCCTTTGCCTTACAGAAGCCTCTCAGTTTCAGGAGGTCCCATTTATGAATTGGTTGATCTCACTATCTGTGCTATTGGTGTTATGTTCAGGAAGCTGTCTCCTGTACCAATTCTTTCAAGGGTACCACCCACTTTCTCTTCTAAGAGGTTCAGTGTGGCTGGATTTATGTTGAGGTCTTTGATCCATTTGGACTTAAGTTTTGTGCATGGGGATAAATATGGATTGATCCACATTTTTCTACATGCCAGCCTCCAGTTATGCCAGCACCATTTGTTGAAGATGCTTTCTTTATTCCATTGTATATATTTAGCATCTTTATCAAAGATCAGACATTAATACGTGTGTGGGTTAATATCAGGGTTTTCATTTCGATTCTATTGGTCTACCTATCTATTTTTGTTCTAATACCAAGCTGTTTTCAGACTATAGCTCTATAGTAGAGCTTGAAGTCAGGGATGGAGATGACTCCGGACTTTCCCTTGTTGAACAGGGTTGTTTTGGCTATCTTGGGTCTTTTGTTTTTCCATACAGAATTGATTATTGTTCTTTAAAGGTCTGTGAAGAATTGTGCTGGGATTTTAATTGGGATTGCATTGAATCTGTAGATTGCTTTTGGCAGGATTACCACATTTATTACATTGATCCTACCTATCCAAGAGCATGGGAAATCTTTCCATTTTCTGAGGGCTTCTTTAAGTTCTTTCTTTAAAGATTCAAATTTCTTGTGATACAGGTCTTTCACTTGTTTATTTAGCATCATCCCAAGGTATTTTATGTTGTTTGTGGCAATTGTAAAGGGTGATGTTTCTCTGATTTCTTTTTCAGCCCTTTTATCATCTGTATATAGTAGGGCTACTGATTTTCTTGAGTTGATCTTGTAGCCTGCCACTTTGCTGAAGGTGTTAATCAGCTGTAAGAGTCCCCTGGTAGAGTTCTTTGGGTCATTTATGTAAACTACCACATCATCTGCAAATAGTGAATGTTTGACCTCTTCCTTCCTAATTTGTATCCCCTTGATCCCGTTTTTTTTGGTCTCATGGCAATGTCTAGAATTTAAAGTACAATGTTGAAAAATTATGGAGAGAGTGGACAGCCTTCTTTTGCTCCTGATTTTAGAGGAATTGCATCGAGTTTCTGTCCATTTAATTTGATGTTGGCTGTTGGTTTACTGTATATAGCTTTTATTAGATTTTAGTATGTTTGTGTTATCCCAGATCTCTCCAAGTCCTTTATCATGAAGGGGTGTTGGATTTTGTCAAAGGCTTTTTCAGCATCTAGTGAGATGATCATGTGATTTTTGTTTTTCAGCTTGTTTATATGGTGGATTACGTTGATGGTTTTTCACATGTTGTACCATCCCTGCATCCCTGGGATGAAGCATACTTGATCGTGTTGAATGATTGTTTTGATGTGCCCTTGGATCTGATTTGCCAATATTTTGTTGAGTATTTTCACATTAATGTTCATGAGGGATATTGGTCTGAAGTTCTCTTAGCTGTGTCTTTGTGTGGCTTGGAGATCAAGGTTATTGAAGCCTCATAGAAAGAGTTTGGCAAAGACCCTTCTGCTGCTATTGTGTGGAATACTTTGAGAAGAATTGATATAAGCTGTTCTTTCAATTTCTGGTAGAATTCTGCACTGAGGCCATCTGGACCTGGGCTTTTTTTTTGGTTGGTAGACTTTTGATGACTGCTTCTATTTACACAGGGGTTACAGGTCTATTTAAATTGCTTATCTGTTCTTGATTTAATTTTGGCGAGTGATAGCTGTCGTGGAAGTCGTCCATTTCCTTTAAATTTTCAAATTTTGTGGAGTGCAGGTTTTCAAAGTGTGACCTGATGATTCTCTGAATATCCGCAGTGGCCTATGTCTCCCTTTTCATTTCTGATATTGTTAATTTGAATGTTCACTCTCTGCTGTTTGGTAAGTTTGGACAAAGGTTTGTCTATCTTGTTGATTTTCTCAAAGAACCAACTCTTCGTTGAATTGATTCGTTATATTTTTTCCTAGTTTCTACTTTATTGATTTCAACCATCAATTTGATTATTTCCTGGCATCTACTCCTCCTGGGGCAGTTTGCTTCTTGTGTTCTAGAGCTTTCAGCTGTGCTGTTAATTCTCTAGTATAATTATTCTCCAGTTTCTTTATGTTGGCACTTAATGCTATGAACTTCCTCCTACTTCCTGTAGGGCTGGGTTAGTGGATACATATTGCTTGCATCTAGTTTTGTTATGGAATATCTTGTTTTCCCCATCTATAGTGATTGAGAGCTTTGCCATATATAGCAGTCTGGGCTGGCATCCATGGTTTCTTAGTGTTGGTAGAATATCAATCCAGGACCTTCTGGCTTTCAGAGTTTCCATGGAAAAGTCAGGTGTAATTCTGATAGGTCTGAGTTTATATGTTACTTGGCCTTTTTCCTTAGTACCTCTTAATATTCTTTCTTTATTTGTATATTTGGGGTCTTGATTATTATTTGGCAAGGGGACTTTTTTGTGATCCACTCTATTTGGTGTTCTGTAATGTTCTTGTACCTTCACTGGCATGTCTTCCTTATGGTTGGAAAAGTTTTCTTCTAAGATTTTGTTGAATGTTTTCTGCCCCTTTGAGGTTTGGTCTTTTCATGGTGTCCCATATTTCCTGGATGTTTTGTGTTAAGGATTTCTTGGACTTAAGATTTTCTTTGGTTGATGAATCCATTTCTCCTAGTGTATCTTCAACACCTAAGATTCTCTCTTCCATCTCTTCTATTCTGTTGGTAATGCTTGTATCGGTAGTACCTGACTGTTTGCACAGCTTTTCTATATCCTGCCTTTCTTCAGATTGTTTTTTTTATTGTCTCTATTTCAGTTTTCAACTCTTGCACTGTTTGCATTGTTAGTTAGCATGCTCTTTCTCTGTCATTTGTTTAGTTTGGATAAAGGTTGGTCTATCTTGTTGATTTTCTCAAAGAAACAACTCTTTGATTCATTGATTCTTTGTATAGTTTTCTTTGTGTCTACTTTATTGTTTTCAGCTCTCAATTTGATTATTTGCTGGCATGTACTCCTCCGGGAGTTTAGCTTGTTTTTATTCTAGCACTGCCAGATGTGCTCTTAATTTTCTGATCTGACTTTTCTCCAGTTTCTTCATAGTGTTATGAACTTTCTGCTTAATGCTGCTTACAAATTTCCCCATATGTTTTTGTATGTTGTGCCTTCATTTTTATTGAATTCCAGAATCACTTACATTTCTTTCTTTATTGCTTTGTTGACTCCGGAGATGCATTGAGCATTGTTCAATTTTCATGTATTTGAACTCTTTCTGTCATTTCTGTTTTTGAATTCTCAGTTTAAACCATTGTGATCTGACACGATCCAGGGGCTTATTCCGATTTTTTGATTTTGTTGACCTTTGCTTTGTTTTTGAATATGTTGTTGATTTTAGACAAGAGTGAATGTGGCACTGTGAAGAAGGTATATTCTTTTGTGTTTGGATGGAATTTTCTATAGATGTCTGTTAATCCCAATTGCATCATAAGTTCTGTCAGTTGCCTTGTTTCTTTGTTAAGTTTATGTTTGGTAGTCCTCTCTTGCGTTGAGTGTGGTGTTGAAGTCTCCCAATATACATGTGTTTGGTTTATGTGTGATTTCACTTTTATTAATGTTTCTATAATTAATGTATATGTATGTATGTATATTTGGGGCATAGATGTTTAGATTTGAATATTTATCTTGATGTGTTTTTACTGTAATGAATATGAAATGGCCTTCTTCATCTCTTTTGATTAATTTCAATTTGACATCTCGTTTGTTAGATACTAGTGTACTTGCATCATCATGTTTCTTAGGTCCATTTGTTTGGAAAATCTTTTCCCAACCTTTTACTCTGAAGTAATGACTGTCTTTGTAGTTGAGTGTGTTTCTTGAATGCGGCAGAAGGATTGATTCTGACTTCACATCCATGCTGTTTGCTTTTTTATAGGCAAATTAAGATCATTGATATTGAGGCATATTAATGACTATTAATTGTTAATTATTGTTTGATTTGCATTTGTATTTTGTTATTGTTTTGTGTGTGGGTTCCCCCTCCTATTTTTAGGTTTTGGTAATTTTGGATTATATATTTCCCATGTTTTTTGAGTTTAGTTAACTTCTTTGTGTTGGAGTTTCCCTTCCAGTACTTTTTGTCGGGCTGGATTAGTGGATATATATTGTTGAAATATGTTTTGTCATGGAGTATCTTGTTTTCTCTATCTGTACTGATTGAACGTTTTGCTGGGTTTTGTAGTCTTGACTGGCATCCATAGTCTGTTAATGTTTGTAGAACATCTATTCTGGATCTTCTGGCTTTCTGCGTTTCCATTGGGCAGTTGGGTATAATGTTGGTCGTCTGCCTTTATGTGTTACATGGTCTTTTTCCTTTGTTGCTATTAACATATTGTCTTTTATCTGTTTTTGTGGTGTGTTGACTATTAAGTCGTAAGGGAACTCTTTTTTCCAGTGTATTCTGTAAGCTACTTTTACTTTCATAGACATGCCCTTTTTTAGTTTGGGACTACTTACTTCTATGATTTTATTGAATATATTTTGTGCACCTTTGAGCTGTTCTTCTTCACCTTCTTCTATACTTATTATTCTTAGGTTTTGTCATATTTACTAGATATTTATGTTAAGGATTTGTTGGACTTAAGATTTTCTTTGGTCAACGAATCTATTTCCTCTAAGGGTATCCTCAACACCTGAGATTCTCTCTGCCATCTCCTGTATTCTATTGGTTACGTTTCCCTCTGTAGTTTCTGATCATTTACCCAGGTTTTGGGATTCATGCCTTCCTTCAGCTTTGTTTTCTTTATTGTCTGTATGTCAGTTTTCAAGTCTTGAACTTTCTGAATTGATTACTTCATTTGTTTGATAGTTTTCTTGGCCTTCTTATGGTTCTTTCTTTATTTGTTAAAACACAGTTTATTTAGGTATTTAAACTATTTTTTATTTAAATTAGAAACATGCATGCTTCGAATGTCAATCACATATCCCCCCTTGTCCCTCCAACAGCCTCACCCCACTCCCAGCCAATCCCCACATCAATCCCCAAGGAGGGTGAGGCCCTCCTTGTGAACATCTCCTGAGTCTGTCATTTCATACAGATCAGGACCTCAGGCCCTTCTCCATGTGTCCAGGCTGAGAGAGAATCACTCCATGTGGAATGGGCTCACAAAGTCCATTTGTATGACATTGTGAACACTAATCTACTACACAAGGCCCAAGAGATTTCTGAGGCCTCCTCACTGTAACTACATTCATGGAGTCTAGACCAATCCCCTGTTGGTCTCTTAGCTGTCATTCTGGACTTCAAGAGCTCCCCCAGGTCCAGTCAGCTGTCTTTGTGGGTTACAACAGCATGGACTTCACTCCTTGGTTAATCACTCCACCATTTCTCTCTCTGGTTTCCAGGGTGTCAGTTCAGTGTTTAGCTGTGAGTATCTGACCCTGCTTCCATCAGTCAATGGATGAAGGTTCTATGATGTCATATAAGGTAGTCATCAACCTTATCATCAGGTAGGGGCTATTAATGTAGTGTCTCTGCTATTACTTAGTCTTCTAATTGGTGTTATTGTTGTAAATCTCTGGAGTTCTAACTTTGAAGAGATTGGCATTAGCTGTTCTTTGAATTTCTGTTAGATATCCACATTGAGACCATCTGATACTGGGATTTTTTGGTTAGGAGAATTTGATGACTGCTTCTATTTCCTCAGGTGTTATAGGTCTATTTGAATTGCTTATCTGTTCTTGATTTAATTTTGGTAAATTTTACCCATAGCAAAAATTGTTCATTTCTTTTAGATGTTCAAATTTTAGGAAGTACAGCCTTTCAAGTATAACCTGAAGATTGTCTGTATTTCCTCAATTACTGTTGTTATTTCCCCCTTTTCATTTCTGCTTTTGTTAATTTGCATTTCACACTCTGCAGTGTGGTTTGTGTATGTTGTTGATTTTCTTGGAGAACCAAATCTTATATTCATTATATTGATTCTTTGTATTGGTTTCCTTGTTTGTACTTTATTGATTCCAGTCCTCAATTTTATTATTTCCTGGCATCTACTACTCCGGGATGAGTTTGCTTCTTTTTGTTTTAGAGCTTTAAATTGTGCTGTTAATTCTCTAGTGTGACTATTCTCCAGTTTCTTCACGTGGGCACTTAATGGTATGCACTTTCCTCTTAGCACTGTTTTCTTTTTTATTTCTTCTTTGACACAGTAATGGTGCATTTGTGAATTATTCAATTTCCATGAGTTTGTAGGCTTTTAAAAACTTTTGTTTTTGAATTCTAACTTTAATGCATGGTGGTTTGATAGGATATATGGTATTGTTACAATATTTTTGTACCGTTGATGTTTGCTGTGTTGCTAAATATGTGTTCAATTTTTGAGAATGTTCTATGTGGCACTAAGAACAATGTATATTCTTTTGTGTTTTGTTGCAATGTTCTGTATATATCTGTTAAACCCAATGGTGTCATAACTTGTATTAGTTCCTTTGTCTCTTTGTTAATTTCTGTCTTGTAGTCCTATCTATTGGTGAGAATGGGGTGTTGCAGTTCCCCAGTATATGTGTGTGGGTTTTTATGTGTGGTTTGTGTTTTAGTAATGTTTCTTTTCTGAACGTGGATGCCTTTGTATTTGGGGAATATATGTTCAGAATAGAGACTTCAACTTGGTGGAGTTCTCCTGTGATGAGTATGAAATTACCTCTTTCATCTCTTTTGATTGATTTCAGTTTAAAGTCTATATTGTTAGATATTAGGATTGCTATCCCTGCTTGTTTCTTGGTCCATTTGATTGAATAATCTTTTCCCAACCGTTAAATTTGAGGTATTGTATGTCTTTGAAGCTGGCGTGTGTTTCTTGTATGCAGCAGAAGGATGGATTCTGTCCTTGAATCAATTTTGTTTCCCTGTGTCTTTTTATGAGCTTTTTAAGACCATTAATATTGAGGGATATTAGTGTCCATTGATTGATGATTCTTGTTTGTTTTGGAGTTGTTGTTGTTTTTGGAATTGTGTATGGATTTCCACCCCTTTTTTCTTTTGACTTTTGGTACAGTGGGATTCTCTATTGCCTATGTTTTTCTGTTTTTATTTAACTTTCTTGGGTTGGAGTTTTCCTTTGAGCCCTACAGACACTCACCTCTTCTGGTGGGTATGGATCCAATACCACAGTGTTACTAGATGCTTGTTGGTTTGATCTGCCTCCATGCCTCTCTGGGAGATTCAATCAACATTTCCCATCCTTATGTGGTTTATTTTTATATTACTTCACTCTCTATGTAATATTTTACTTTATTATGTTTAAAACATTTAGTTTGGTATGATTATTCATGTAAATTTTCTTTTCTTTCTTTACTACATAAGTACATTTTAAGCACTCTCTACCTTTTCAGAGTTATCTTTTTGTGTCTGCACGTGGCTTTTTGCATGTCTGCAGCATTCTCTGACCCCATGAGCCAACTTATAAAAGGCCAGTCTGTCTGCCCATACATGGTGGACTGATGGTGCTTCTAGATGTTCAGGAGTAGTACCTTCCTAATCAGTAAGCATTTACCTCCGTGAGACACAGCTATGATGCAATATCTGGCTCCTAATTTTTCTTAGCTTTTTCAGGCCCTGTATTTGGATATTTGAGCCCCATATTGGGTGCCCAATGTAACAAGCTTTCTTAAATGTAGATTGAATTTGTCTTGTGAGCTTGGCAGCTCCCCAGTAATGACACAGAGCCTTCATGTTAATTATGAGAGCTTGGCCTCAGCTCACACTTCTTCTTCTGGCTAGCTATTATAAAATGAACGAACCTGTCTGTGTCAGTCTACACTCTGCCAAGTGACTTGGTTACCTGTGTTCTGTACTCTATGTCTGATTTATCCAAGAGTTTTGTGTTCAATCAACTTCTCTTCTTCCCAAAGCTTTTTCTCTCCCCTGGAATCCTGGATATTCTGTCTTGCCTGGCTGTTGACCATCCAGCTCTGTATTAAACCCATGACAATGACTCATTTCATAGTGTAAACAAATATTCTGCAACGCATGTCTGGGCACCACTTGATCTGAACCTACTCACGGGAAAAAGGGTTCTGAATGGCAAGGTGTCCAGTGTGAGGTTTGGGGATGAGAAATAGAGAAAGTGAGAAATCAAGAAGACAGGAAATAGCTAGGACCATGTGGCCTTGAATAAACTGATACCTTATGCTAATCAAGTTTATTCAGAAGTATGGTGTCTCATATCCTATTTGTAGCGAGAACTAAGCCAAGGTCAACAGAGAAGTAAGAAAGTTAATGTTGGTAAAGAGAACAGGGAACACCTTAATCAAAATATTGTCTTAGTACTAAAAACTGCGTCCCAGAGGGAAGTGTTGGGTCCCCAGAAAGAGCAGCTTCAACTCCCATGTGGTGTCAGTTTAAGTCTCAGATCAACTTTGCCAAGTGCACTCTTGTACTAGGATACAGAAACGAAATTCCTTTGTGCTTTCATCAGTACCTCTGAGGAAGTCTTGGGTCCATGTAGCTCATCACAGTATTATATTGGCTATGTCATTTACTGTACAGGTGAGGGGGACTTATGGCAAGCAAAGTGACCAAATCAAGGGGCAGTGTGGGAGAGATATGTGCACAGGAAAAGGATCTAGGTAGATGTATGCAGGGAGGCAGGTAACAGCTAAGCTGGCTCCCTAATCATTATGAAGGGTCTAACATGATCCATATCGTGCTAGAGCGGTGTTTCTCAAATTGTGGGTTATGACACGATTGAGGGTTCAAACCATCCTTTCACAGGGATTGCATATGAGACTTCCTGCATACTAGATATTTAAATTATGATTCAAACTGCAACAAAATTGTAGTTATGAAGCAACCACAAAGATAATTATTTGGTTGAGTGTTCTCCACAGCATGAGGATCTTTATTAAAGTGTCACAACATTAGGACAGCTGAGAACCACTGTGCTAGAATTTAGATAAGATTGTTCAGATATGTCTAAGATTGTACCAGTAGATCCAGAAACCAGTGAAACAGAGTTTGTTTTCTCAGTGGCACATATTTGAGATTTTACTTGATTGTCTCTGGTAATGTCTCATCTTGTGTTAACCCAATTACCTTTCATCCTGCTTAAGCTACTCAAGTACATGTGTTACCACTTCCATGCATAGATCAAGTTCTTTAAAAAATTAAATATGTTTTCCTGTGTATGGGCATGTTGCCTACAATATTATGCACCATCAGCAAACAATGTCCTTGTAGGCCAGAAGAGGTAATTGGATTCTCTAGAACTTTTATTACAGATTGTTTTGAATCACCTTATGGGTGTTGTGAACTAAATACCATTTCTCTTCAATTATAGCATTGCTATTAACTGCTAAACTATCTCTCCATCCTTCTCTCCTTTCTTTCTTTCTTTCTTCCTTTTTTATTTCTCTCTCTCCCTCCCTCCCCCTCTCCTCACTCCCTTCCTACCTCTCTCTCTCTCTCTTTCTCTCTCTCTCTTTCCTTCCTTCTTTCTTCTTGTGTAACAGCACAGGTTGTCTTGAAAATTTTAAAACAATTGTCCTCTGGAGCATTAAAAATAAACTACTTTAAGCAAGAGTTTGATCAAGGGCATACCTCTCCATGCAGCTCCCCCATTTTTATTGATTTGAGTCAATAATTTTGTTTGTTTAGTTTCTTCTCTGTCCAGTCACATTCAGTAATGGCCTTCCAGGAAAGATGCTTATAAATCACCCAGTTTTCTTTAAGTGACAACTCACAGGTTATCCCCCACTGAACCACAAACTTCCAGCCAAGAAGTACAACTTAAAGAAGATTTATTGATTTGTGTATGGGTGTTTGCCTGGCTAACCATTTGTGGATGCGCAATGGGAAGTTTCAGCATGTGTCATCTATAAGAGAGCTTTGTACTGCAAAGCCTTGGAGGACATGGCCCCAGTCTCAGCCCTGGAGATGAGTGCACCTAGGGGGACATAGTAGCATCAGGTGCAGACAAATGTGTGCCAGTGAGATACAGGAGAGACACTGGCACTGTGACTCTAAGTTCTAGGTCTGTATCATCAGGTACTGCAGCATAACTCACACATGGCAAAGAGTGGTTTCCCCACACAGCACAGAAGACACACCATCTATGAGCACTAAGGACTCTCTGCATCTGACAGTGTCATCATCTGCGTGGTTCTCCAAGAAAAAGGATTAGTGTTGATATTACAAAGACCAGTGCTGGATGAAGGATCAGAGGTCCCACATCACAGCTGACTAAATATATAGGACTAGAGTGAGGACACTTGATCACTCTTGGATTGGTGATACAGAACCACCACAAAGATATCTGGGCTGGCCAGGACATCCTGTCCTAATTCAAGTGCATACAGAACAGCATTGAGCTAGGATGGGCTGTAGGGACTTCTGTTACCTAATAAGTGTGCAGTAGGGTTATTTGTGTGTTGTGCTCAAGATGGATCAGGGCTTGTGCGTGCTGCATGAATACCTTTCTACTCATCTGCACCCCAGATCTTGGTGGGACCTGCTCATCTAAAGTTATAGCAGAGCTAAAGAGATACAATAGCTTTCTACAGATCAAGATTCCCCCTTCCCTCTGCTGACATAAAATGTGTTTTTATTCTGTTTGCTCAGGTTGTCTGGCTGTCCCCCATCATCTCTATCTCAGCTATTACCATTCTGGGTCAAACCTCTACTTCTCCTTCCATGCATCCTCCCACTCACTTGCACAGTACACTTGGCTCATCAATGGGAAGCCACAGTCATCCTTCTCAAAGCTCTTCATCCCCAATATCACAACTAAATAGAGTGGATCTTATATTGCCTATGCTCAGATCTCTGCTGTTG
This sequence comes from Mesocricetus auratus, assembly GCF_017639785.1. NCBI lineage: Eukaryota > Metazoa > Chordata > Mammalia > Rodentia > Cricetidae > Mesocricetus > Mesocricetus auratus. The sequence continues at coordinate 475,229 of NW_024429223.1, forward strand.
GCCTTGATAGTATCAGAAAGATTAAAGTTACAGGTTTTGGGATATTGATTCCTGAAATGTTGAAAGCAAGCTTTGAGGTTAAATCTTGCTTTTATAGGTAGATATAGAGTTTAGTTCCAAGCCTATGACCATGGTCACAAACAAATCCCAATCCTCTCACGAGATTTCAGCTCCATCTCTTCCTCTTGTCCTTGCGTCTTTGATTTCTCTTGGGTGACCTGGAAGGGTCTTAGAATGTAAGCAGGGCTTTCTCCTAGGTGACGGAAATTCCCAAGTGAAGGGATTGCACATTAGGTGAAATATATCTTTCTTTCTGTCACTAACTCTTGCCGTCCTCTCCCCTCCATTTGCTTTCAAATTCTCCATGAGTCAGAAAGAACACCCAGAGCTTTAAACCACGCTCATGTTCCTTTACCCCAAATGCTTTTAGCTTTTTTGTTGTCTCACCTGGTGATTAGCTTCTGCTCTGATTCCAGAAGAATCAGGTGATGAATATGCCTGGGAGGCCTGTCCCGAATGAAGACAACAAAGCTTATCAATTTACAATGCAGTTACATTAACACTTTACAGTTTCTGGATTGGGCATCACAGTGTCACCCTGCTCAGTGCCTGGCAAGTGGGAAAAGTGAAACCCAAAGTAGACATCCTTGAGCTGTGACCTGTACCACAGTGGATCACAGTACTTGTAGGACCAAAGCAAATGCTCAGTGAAACTCACTTGTGGAATGGCAAATTTCCTTTCAGGTCTCCTTTTGGGGGAGGAAGAATAGTTACTAAATTTGAAACATTGTCCTAGTTAGCATTATGTGTTGCCTTGACACAGTGGATGCGAGTCTCAACTGAATAACTTGTCTTTCATATTTCAGGCTGTGATCATATCTGTGACAGATTGTCTTAATTGATGCAGGGGGGTCCAGGATATTGTGGGCAACAGCATCCCTAGGCAGATGGCTCTATGTTGTATAAGAAAGTTCACTATGACCCAAACTTTTAAGGTAAATGCAACCTTTGCTCTCCTGAACTGCTTTTGCTCAGGTATTTTTTTAAAATCACAGGTAGACTAAGAAATTTAGGACATCATGTCGGGTACAGCAGATGACACCTCTATTTGAATCAGTGTTGTCTGTACTCAAGATCAGAGCCCCTCAGCACTCAATGGGCAGGGAAAATGAATGACTTAGACACCAGAGATTGGGCAGCAAGTGTAGGTACAGACTCTACATTAGTGTTCTGTCCAGTGAATCTAATGAAAAATGTCCTAGGAATTTCCTCTGAAATTTCCTGAGCACAAGTCTCGTCCTAAGTGAGAATACCCTTCCCCCCAATTCACTCTACTTCTATCTTTAGTCCAATGCTTCCCAGGACAAATCTTGAACCATCTCTAGACCCATCCTACAGCAGAGAGAACTAGGAGTCCTGTAGACATAGTGATCAGGCTGACAGGTTCTGCATACCACCTGTACTGAACTCACCAGGGATGTTCACATTGAACTTCTTGACCATGTTTTCTGTAGCCTAAGACATGAGATTGCAGTTCTCCCATTGATACCCAGGAGGTGATATCAGGACACATATTCAACAATCATAAAATTGTTTCTCTGAATGAGGAGAGAACATTAACTTGTTGATTGGTTTCAGTTCCTGTCACAACTAACGCAGAGCTCCATCTGGTCACCCTGCTCTGTTCCTTGTGTCTGAGAGAAACTCTCTTCCTGAGGAACTAGAGAGTCAGCCCCCTCCTGGAATCTCCCATGGTGAAAGACAGGATAACACAGGGGATTCAGCTAGACAAAGGACAAAGGTAACCCTGGAAGAACAGGGAACCTATGGGCTCACCCAACACACAGGTCAACCAACACATAATCCTGGAGTGTTAACTTGAAACACTCCATAGAAAGATGGAGCCTACAGTGACTTCAGGCACACACAGGTCCCCTCTACTCCACCACCTAAAACATGCAATTCCCCAAACAACAGCTTCTGGGTTTCTCTTCTGGATCAGAATGTTGACTGGTGACACTAGTGATACAGGATTGGTCTTCATTCCTATTGATCATTCTGTTGGTCTCTTTCCCACATTCAGAAACATCTGTGTTCCTTCCTGCTGGGATAAAATAAGCCCTACCTTCCCAGAGCATTGAAAACAGTAGGCAGCCCGATCTCTCTCTGTGTCACTATGCCACGCAGTCAAGAAGGAGGTTCCCTCTGCTGCTGACAGACCCAAGTCCAAGACACAACAGGTGTCAGCCCTGGGATGAGACATTGTTCTCTGAGGCCATGGGGATGCTTATCGGCTTTGTTGCTCAATATGTTGCTTGGAGGAGAAACATAAAGGGAAGTTGAGAGGGATGAGGGACAGCACTGAGAGCAGCAGGGACAGAGCACAGCCTTGGACACAGACTGCATATCTCACAGCTCTTTGTATCCTGAGAAGTGCTCCTGCCTGGGAGGGCACTCAGCTGCGTGGGCAGACGGATAGCAGAGACTGAGCTCCTTGCTAGAGCTGAAGTTCTCCTCAGAGGGGGGACTCCATAGTTGGAAGAGAGATGGGGTTGTCCTCGGTGCTTCTCTGCAAAGAATGTACACCCTGGCAGTGGCTCCTACTCACAAGTAAGTGTACCTACTCTCTGACTATGTAGGGAAGGGAACACAGAAGCAAGTCGTCATCTCCTAAACCAGACAGGAACACAAGATGAGACTCAAGCTTACTGTATACAGTTATGGAGCAGAATGTGCAGTGAGGGACTGAGGCTTAGCACTCTGAAGCTCTCAACGTACAGGAGGAGATGAGAGAAAGAGAAAAGCCTCAAACACTCTCAGTCAGTCGCATTGGCTGCAATGTTCTGAAATATGATGTCCCCAACCATGACAGTGTGTGTTTCCTAATAGAAATTAAACAGGGTGTACCTGAGTGTCTGGAGACATGACCACCTGAGTTTAATCCTCTGCTCCCTAGATGGAGGCAACAGCCCCCTCCAGGCTCTTCTCTGACTTTCATAAGGTGTGGTGGCATGCAACCACACTTTTACACACTGGGACATTTTTCTTCACACAGATTTGTGACATACCCTTCACATGCAAACATGGAGATACTCACTTCCAGAAATACACACTACAGTACAGAATTAAATCTAAAATAATACAATTATTGACATTAACTCAAAATCTGGGAACTATGTACATAATCCCAAGAAGGCACTTTGTCCTTCCTTCCTCCCTCAGTCCCTCCCTCCCTTCTTCTTTCCTTTCTCTCTCTCTCCCTCCCTCTCTCTCCCACTCTCCAATCTTGTCTTCCTTCCTATCTCCTTCCTTCTCTCCCTCTGTCCTTCCCTTCCTACTTTCCTTCCTTCCTCTGTCCCTCCCTCTCAATGTCCCTTCCTCCTTCTCTTTCTCACTCCCTTCTTTCCTCCCTCTTTTCCTCCCATCCTTTCTTCTTCTCTTTCTCCTTTATCTATTTATGTCTAATTTTTTCCAGGAACTAAACTTTACAAACATGTCACACTAATCCCTGTCCTCACAATGCCTGCCTCTTGAGGAGTTGATGTCAGTGTATCTGCATGATGAAGTCATGGATGGACTGGAATCACAAAGGGAACAGAGAAGCATGACAAAAAGTGAGGCTCTCCAGAGGAGGAGTTCAGAGAAGCACTGATCCTCACATCAAATACTCTGTGAGCAGGGATATGGGACACTGAAGTGGGATCCAGGCAGACACTGGAGCAGAGAATTTCTCAGAGAGTTAATGACACACTCAGACACTCTGAGTCATTTTCCTCATGTCTGCAAAGGAGGGTAGACATACTCATACTGCCATATCTAAGTTGAGTGATGATCACATCTTCTTAGGATTGATGTCTTTTTCTCTTCCCTTCTAGTCTCCCTTTTAACCTGCTGGGATCTCTCCACCACTGACCATATCACGATCAGATCAGTTCCACCTCAAGTGGTCAGTGGAGAAAACGTCCTTTTCCTTGTCCACAATGTGCCAGAAGATATTCTGGCCTTTGCCTGGTACAAAGGCAAGGCAATCATGAAACATGGAATTTCACTATATTCACGGCACATGAATTTAAGTGTGACAGGGTTTGCACACAGTGGAAGAGAGACAATATATCGCAATGGATCCCTGCTCCTGGAACGTGTCACTGAGCAGGACTCAGGAATCTACACCCTACAAACCATAGATAGACAGCTAAACATTGGGTCAACAACAATCATGCGCCTTCACGTGTACCGTAAGTGATTCTTTGTGATGTTCTGGGGCATGGGTTCATTCCATTGGACATACATAAAGTGGCCTGTGTCCTCCTCCCTGTGCACTGCCTCCCTATTTTGGATCTTGAGTATTCAGTGCCGGACACACATAGTGCAGAATAATGACAATAGATCAGAATGAGACAGGTGGACACATAGTGGGTAACTCAGCCTAGGATATCTGCTTCTGTCTGGACTCTTGGGTCCTTACCAGGAATATGTCCTTGAGAAAGACTCAGAAGGAATTAATGTTGGACTTGGTGGAGGGAAATGTGGGATCCTCACAGAGTTGTGAGAACCAAGATGTCCTGAATTCAGAACTCTGTTCCAGAATTAACCCCTGCTAGCCCTGAGATTCAATCGTTTTATAAAAGTTTTGTTTTGATTTCCAGATGTCAGATGACATCCTGCACCCGTGGAACCAGCCAGTGTATTGTCATAAGTGATATTGTTAGTCTAGTCCCATGAACATCTTCTCCAGAGACTGAACACAGAAATTTTAGCTGGACAGGTGTTCAGGCCATTACCTATATGTTCTGATGGTCATATGAGACTTCTAATGAAGGTCAGGGAAGCTAAGGACAGGAATAAGAGTCATAAGTCCTCCTAACAATTATCTACAATAGAGCATGATGTCAGGGATGGTGGTACCTCCCTAAATTCCTTTATTGTATAGGTTTGTTTTGGCTATCCTGAGTCTTTTGTTTTCCAATATACAGTTATTTATCTTTCAAGGTCTGTGAAGAATTGTGTGGGTATTTTGATGGGGATTGTGTTGAATCTGTAGATTGCTTTTGGCAAGATTTCCATTTTTACTATATTGATCCTATCTATCCAAGAGCATGGAAGATCTTTCCATTTTCTATTATCTTTAATTTCTTTCTTTAAAGGCTCACAGTTCTTGCTATACAGTTCTTTCACTTGTTTGGTTAGAGCTATCCCAAGATATTTTATGTTATTTGTGGCTATTGGAAAAGGTGATGCTTCTCTGTTTTCTTTCTCAGACTGTTTATCGTATGTATATAATAGGGCTACTGATTTTTTCAAGTTTGTCTTGTAGCCTGCCACTTTGGTGAAGGTGTTTATCACATGTAGGAGTTCCCTGGTAGAGTTTTGTGTCACTTTTGTAAACTATCATATCATCTGCAAATAGCGTGAAATTTTGGCTTCTTCCTTTCCAATTTGTATCCCCTCGATTTCCTTTTGTTGTCTAATTGCTTTATCAATAACTTCAAGTAAAATATTGAAGAGATATGGAGAGAGGGCCAGCCTTATGTTGTTCCTGATTTTAGAGGAATCATGTTGAGTTTCTCTCCACTTAATTTCAGATTCGCTGGTGGTCTGCTGGATATTGCTTTTGTTATGTTTGTGTATGTTCCTGTTATCCCTAATCTCTCCAGGACCTTTATCATGAATGGGTGTTGGATTCTGTCAAAGGCTTTTTCTGAATCTAGTGAGATGATCATGTGGTTTTTCTCTTTCAGTTTGTTTATATGATGGATTACATATGTAGATTTTCATAAGTTGAAGCACCTCTGCATCCCTTGGATGAAGCCTACTTGATCATGTTGGATCATTTCTCCAATGTGTTCTTGGATTCTATTTGCCAGCATTTCATTGAGTCGTTTTGCAACAATGTTCATAACATTGATCTGTAGTTCTCTTTCTTAATTGTGTCTTTGTGTGCCTTGGTTACCAAGGTAATTGTAGTGTTGTAAAAAGCGTTTGGCAATGCCACTTCTGCTTCTATTGTGTGGAACACTTTGGGCAGTATTGGTGTTAACTGTTCTTTGAATTTCTGGTAGAATTCTGCATGAAGCCATCTGGCCCTGGGCTCTTTTTTGTTGGGAGACTTTTGATGACTGCTTTTATTTCTTTAGGCATTGGAGGTCCATTTAAATTGCTTATCTGTTCTTGATTTAATTGTGGTAAGTGATATGTATCCAGAAAATTGTGTATTTCCTTTAAATTTTTGAATTTTGTGGAGTACAGGTTTTCAAAGTATGCCCTGATGAGTCTCTGGGTTTCCTCAGTGTCTGTTGTTATCTCCCCCTTTTCATTTCTGATTTTGTTAATTGGCATGTCCTCTCTCTGCCTCTTATTTAGTTTGGATAAAGGTTTGTCTATCTTTATGTTGCTCTCAAAGAACCAACACTTTGTTTCATTGATCCTTTTTATTGTGTTCTTTGTTTCTACTTTATTGATTTCAGCCCTCAGTTTAATTATTTCCAGGCATCTACTCCTCCAGAGTGAGTTTGCTTCTTTTTGTTCTAGGGCTTTCAGTTGTATTGTTAATTGTCCAATGTGATTGTTCTCCAGTTTCTTCATGTGGCCAGCACTGCTCTTAAAATGTCCCATTAGTTTGTGTATGCTGTGTCTTCATTTTAATTGAATTCCAGGAAGTCTTTAATTTCTTTCTTTATTTCTTCCTTGACGAAGGAATGGTGCAATTGCATGTTGTTCAATTTCTATGAACTTGCATTATTTCTTCAATTTGTGTTGTTGTTGAATTCTAACTTTAAAGCATGGTTGTCTCATAAGATAAAGGGGGTTATTATAAATTTTGTACCTGTTGAGGTTTGCTATGTTCCCTAGTATGTGGTTGATTTTAGAGAAGGTCCTATGTGGTGCTGAGAAGAAGGTATATTCTTTTGTGTTTGGATGGAATGTTCTATAGATATCCGTTAAATCCAATTTGATCATAACTTCTGTTAGTTCCTTTCTTTGTTAAGCTTCTGTCTTGTCATCCTGTCTAGTGGTGAGAGTGGCAGGTTGAAGTCTCCCACTATAATTGTTTGAGGTCTTATGGTTAATTTGAATGTTAGTAATGTGTCTTTTATGAATGTGGATGCCTTTGTATTTGGGCATAGATGTTCAGAATTGAGACTTCATCTTAATGGACTTTTCTTGTGATGCATATGACATGACCTTCTTCAGCTGTTTTGATTGATTTCAGTTGGAACTCTAATTTGTTAGATACTAGGATAGCTATACCAGTGTGTTTCTTGTGCCCATTTGTTTGGAAAATCTTTCCCCAACCCTTTACTCTGATGTAATGTCTGTCTTTGAAGTTGTGTTTTGTATCTTGTATACAGCAGAAGAACAAGTTTTGTCTTCATATCTACTCTGTTAGCCTGTGTCTTTTTATAGGAAGTTAAGACTATTAATATTGAAGAAATTAAGGACCATTGGGTGTCAATTCTTGTTTGTTTTCGATTAATTGTTGTTGCTATTGTGTATGGAGACTCTGCTTTTTCTTTTTGGTTTTGGTAAATTGAGATTATCTATCCTGTATGTTTTTATGAGTATAGTTAACTTCCATAGGTTGGAGTTTTCCTTCCAGAACTTTCTGTCTTGCTGGATTAGTGGATATGTATTCTTTACATCTTGTTTTGTCATGGAATATCTTGTTTTCTCCATCTATAGTGATTGAAAGCTTTGCTGGGTATAGTAGTATCATCTGTGTCATCTGTGGTCTCTCTGTGTTTGCAGAATAGCTATCCTTGACTGGGTGGAGAGATCATAGGTACCTGTAGTGCTGGTTTTTCATCTTAGATACGGGGAAAACTATAGGAGAGGGCATAACAACCTTAGGAATGTCTTCCCAGTATCTAAGAGGTGTAAGTAAACATGTTTCACGACCTGTTTCTTGTGTCTCTGAGTCTGATGTAGCAAATTGTAGGTCTTGTAAGGCCTGCAATCTATTCACTATTATTTCTTTGAGTGCTTGAACTTCTTGGATCAAATAAATTTCTAAGTACTTCATAGAATCGGTCAATATTTTGGATTCACCATTTAAATTCGATTCCAAACATATATTATCATCCTTAGCTATTATCTGAATGGCATGTACGTTTCCTTCTTGAAACAGTGTTCTGTGTGCTAGTTTGTCAGTATCCTCAGACATGGAATGCATTTTTTTCTGTAGGATTTCCAATCTGTAGATTCAGTCTTTGAGTTTTATTAATCGAGTTATCTATCAGACATGGAGGCAGTTGTTTCTGATAGTTCTGATAGCATGTCAAGGCAATCTCACATTGTTTCTATTTTGGTCATTAACCCAGAGGTCATAAAACAAATCCTGCCTCCTAGGTGGCCATTTTTACGTTCTAAGTTACTTACTCTGTTGGTCACTTCCCTATTGTCCTCAGTATTCTGAAACCTTCTCTCTAATTTACCAATAGTTTACACAACTTCTGTGTCCTTCGCCCTATTATCAAACCCTCCCTTCCAGGATATTATATGGATTATGATGCTAAACGTTAGCATAAGATATAAATATATTTTCAGCAGGTCATAATCCTCTCCCAGGATGTCATCCATATAAGAAGCAAAAAGATCCCTAATGTTCTGCATCGTAAGATTATCCATCATTGGTATAGAGTAGTTAATCTTATTTATTATCACTAGCTTAAACTGCAGGAATGCAATGTGATTTTCTAGTCTTGGACTGAGGTGTGGATTTTTAGTTGTAGTAACTATGCTTAGCCAGAAGATGGTGCAGGTGTACCACCAAACACAGTCCCCACGCAGATGATCGTTCTGTTCAAGTAGAATCTAAAAATTCTGAATACTTTTTACAAACATTCAGCAATCAGGATTTTGTTAAGGGGGGTGGGGAATGAAAATGAGCTCCGAACTAGCTGGCAGCAGGGCACTAGCCAGCATGTCTCTGGTCTCTGTTGGTGGTGTCTAGGAAAGCAGCTAAGCAAGGGAGCATGTGTACATGAGGGACACATATGGAAGAAGCCATTGATTTCTTGGTGAGTGGGTGCCTGGCCACTGGGAACGCGTACTCGTCAAGGAACAGGAGGCTGATGGCCACAGAGTCGGGATGCACATAGGCTGCAGCAGGGTTGGGAGTTGTGCCTTCTGGGGGCAGCAGTGGCTGGAGCAAGGAGCACTCATGTCACCAGGCTCATGTGTGGGGGATGGGCGAACTTACTTCCCTTCTGACACCAGATATTGAGAAAAATTAACTTACACAGGATAGGGATGTCATATAATATTTTATTAGGGAGAAATCACTTACATTAGAAGCCAAGAACCCAAGGTCAGTCCTCCGCTGCTCTCTGAGAGCATTCTCTTCTGCATCATCTGTGTTCAGATGTTCAGGTCTTGCTGGTGTAGAGTCCCTAGACTCTGGTGGCACCATTGGATTTTCTGTTGTTGAATGTGTTCTTATAATGTCATCTTACCATCCCTTCTTCCAGTGGGTACAGGTGGGGTCTCTTCCTCTCCTGGTGGGTACAGGTCTAAGGTTCAGTTCCAGTGGGTGCACGCACCTCCAATAGCCTGATGGGTCTCATGTTGGGTGCAGGCAGGACTGAGGTACTCCCTCTCCTGGTGGGTGGTAGCAGGACTAGCACAGGGATGTCAGCAGACTTGTGGTTTCTTGGTCTGTCATTCGTGAGATGGCTTGCCTGCAGTGCCCAGGCCACTTACGGGCTTCTTAATGTGTCTGCTATTCTGCCAGGGGAACATGCGCTGTTTCTTCCTTTAAGTGCTTCCCTTGTTAAATAGATGATATCCAAAGGGAATGAATTAGACAGAGGTCCATGTAATCTCACAGAGACCATGGAGCATATGGGGAGACCCATTATTCAGAGGAAATGGGAGCATGGTCTAGAAAATCTTGCCTGGGATAAAGGAGCTCACAGCCTTTTTACAACAATCACCTCCTCCCACACACCCAGGATGTGAGATTCATGACTCCTCCTGGGCCTTTGACATGGGTCAGAACCTCGATTGGTGGCTCTGTTGAGAACAGTTTGTTCTTTCCCCCACCATATCACTCAGCTGGTCCCTTTTGGAGTCTCACAGATATCTGTCACCTTCCTGATGGGAGTAAACGATATGTCCCCAGAACATTGAGAACACAGGGCATGTGGGGTGCGCAGCAGCTGGGTTTCTGAGTCACTGAGTTGTGTAGAATTTCCCTTTTTAGTGCTTAGTGACCAAGCCCAGGAAACAGCAGAGTGCAGCCAAAGGGGCAGATGTAATTCTCTCATGTCACAGGGAAGGTCATGATCCAGAACTCTCACTGGGTGTTCTAGAGGACAGAAACATAAGGAGATGAGGGGAGATGGACACCAGACAGCATGGAGAGTGAAGAGGGGTGGAGCAGTGTTTTGAACACAGACCCACTGTCAGCCCATGGGAGTCTGGGAGATGCTTCTTCCTGGGAGGAAGCTTAGCTCAGATGGGGGAAGGACAGCAGGAATTTTGAGCTATGCTGGTGCAGACATGCCTCAGAGTGGAGACCAAACAGGCTACAGAGACCTGGGAGGCACTCTCGTCCCCCTCTGTGTAGGATATATCATCTTTCATGAGCTCCAGCTAACAGGCGAAGATACCATAATTGTTTGTGAGAGGAATGGACTGACCCACTGTCTGGAGTCTCCTAAGAGGGACAAGAACATGTGGAGAGTTTCATTATTTGTAGGGGAGAAGGCAGGACAGTCAAGAGGCTTAGCAACATTAACATTAAATAATAAGGGGGAACATTAAAAGGCAAGAGTGGGAGAGGCATTGTTCTTTTTAATTTTAATTTAATATTTAAATTTTATATATCAATCACAATTCTCTCTCCTTCCCCTTCCCCCACTCTACCCACTCCTGAGTGAGGGTGAGACCTCCAACAGGGGATCAAACAAGTCTGTCCAGTCACCACAAAGAGGCCTCAACAAGGCCCACCCCTTGTTTCTAGGTTGAGGAAGATATTCCATAGGAAATGGGCTACAAAAAGCCAGTTCAAGGTTTAGGGAATAGATCCTGGACCCACTGCCAGCGACCTGATAAAATTCCCAATCCACTCACTGTCACATGAATTCAGGGGGCCAATTTTGGTCCCATGCAGATCTCACAGCTGTCAGTCTGGAGTCTTTGAGCTCTCACTAGCTGGGTTCAGTTTTTTTTTTCTGTGGGTTACTCCATTATTGTCTTGATCCCTTTGCTCATATTATCACTCCGAACTTTCTTATACTGGATTCCAGGAGCTTGGCCTAATGGTTAGTTGTGAATCTTTGTATCTGCTTCCATCAGTTACTGGATGAAGGTTTGAATATTATGGAAGTCCTCAATCTGATTATAGGGGAAGGCCAGTTCACTCCCCCTGTTCCCTATTTCTTAGAGTTTTATCTGGGGTCATCCTTGTATATTCTCAGGAATTTCCTTGGTGCCTGGTTTATCACTAATCCCCAAATATCAAGATATTTCTTTCCTTGCTCTCCCTGTCTGTCCCTCCCCTAACTTGTATTTCCTGTTTTCTCATGTTTTCCTTCTCATTTCCATTCCTTCACCCCCCTTCCAACTGCCCACTCCTTCCTGTGCTCCCAATTTACTCAGAATATCTCATCTATGTTTCCCTTCCTAGGTGGATCCATGTATGTTTTTCTCTTAGGGTCCTCTTTGTTACCTAGCTTCTATGGGGTTGTGGACTGTAGTTGCTTAGCCTTTGCTTTATACCTAATATCTATTTATGAGGGAATAATATCATATTTGTATTTCTGGGTCTAGGTTACCTAACTCAGCATATTTTTTTTCTAGGTCCATCCATTTACTTGCAAAATTCAACATGCCATTGTTTTTAAGCACTGAGTAGTACTCCATTGTGTAAATATATCACATTTTCTTTTCTTTTCTAATTTTAAAAATATTTTAAATTAATTTTATTTAAATTAAAAATAATTTTATTTTATATACCAATCCCAGTTCTTGCTCCCTTCCATCCTCCCATTCCACCTACCACCCATCCATTCCTCAGGGAGCATGAGGCCTCTCATGGGAGATTATCAAAGTCTGTTATATCATTTGTGGCAGGATCTAGACCCTCCCATATGTACCTAGGCTTAGAGAGAATTCCTCCATAGGGCACGGACCCCCAAAACCCATTTGTGCACTAGGGATAAATACTGGTTCCACTGTTAGTAGCCCCATAGCCACCCAAGACCTTCAACTGACACCCACATTTAGGGAGCATGGTTCAGTCTTGGCAGGCTCTGAAGCTGTCAGTCTGGAGTTCTTGAGGTCACACTTACTCAGGTCAGCATGGTCTTGACCCCTTTTCTCATCACTACTCTCTCTCTACAACTGGATTCTAGGAGTTCAGCTACGTGATTAGCTGTGAATCTCTGCTTCTGCTTCCATCAGCTACTGGATGAGGGCTCTAGGATGGCATTTAAGGTAGCCATCACTCTTGTTATAGAGGAAGAGCATTTAAGGTAGCCTCCCCACTATTGCTTAGATTCTTATTTGGGGTCATCCTTGTGGATTCCCGAAAATTTCCTTAGTGCCAGGATTCACATTAAGCTCATAACAGCTCCTTCTACCAAGGTATCTCTTTCCTTGCTCTATTTCTCTGTTCTTCCCCCAACTCAACCTTCCTGATCCCTCATGTTCTTTCCCCTCCCTCTCTCCGCTCATCTTTCTCCTATCTCCTTCCCCCTCCCCTGTGCTCCCAATTTACTCAGGAGATCTTGTTCCTTTCCCCTTCTAGTGGAGTCCATGTATCTCCTTAGGAAACCCCTTGTTTCCTAGCTTCTCTGGGATTGTGGATTGTAGGCTGGTTATCCACTGCTCTATGTATAATATCCACTTATGTTTGTGTGTCTGTGTCTTGGTTAACTCAATAAGGATGGTTTCTTCTAGTTCCATCCATTTGCCTGTAAATTTCAAGATGTCATTTTTTTTACCAATGAGTAGTAATCCATTGTGCAAATTTACTACATTTTTATGCATTATTCAGTTGAGATAAACCTAGGTTATGTCCAGTTTCAGGTTATTATGAATATTGTGTCTATGAATATTATTGAGGATTTTTTGTTGTATGGGTGTGCATCTTTTGTGTATATACCCAATAGTGGTATTGCTGGGTCTTGAGGTATATTGATTCACAATTATTTGTGAAACTGCCATACTTATTTCCAAAATGGGTATACGATTTTGTACTCCTACCAGCAATGGAGGAGTATTCTTACTCCACATCCTTTCCAGCATAGGCTTTCATCAGTGTTTTTGATCTTAGCCATTATGACAGGTATCTCAGAGTTGTTTTGATTTTTATTTCCCTGATGGTTAAGGATTTTGAACAATTCCTTAAATGTCTTTCAGCCATTTGAGTTTCTTATGTTGAGAATTCTGTTTAGATCTGTACCCGTTTTTAAATTAGATTGTTTAGTATGTCAGTGTCTGGTTTCTTGAGTTCTTTGTACATCTTGGAGATCAGTCGTCTGCCAGATTGTGGGGCTGGTAAAGATTGTTTCCCATTCTGTGGACTGCCATTTTGTCTTGTTGACTGTGTCCTTTGGCTTACAGAAGCTTCTAAGTTTCAGGAGGTTCCATTTCTGTGTCTGTGTACTGAAGGTATATTCATGAAGTGATCTCTTGTACCAATTTATTCAAGAGTACCTCCCACTTTCCTTTCTATGAGGTTCAATGACCTTGGATTTATGTTGAGGTATTTGATCCAATTTGACTTGAATTTTGTGCGTGGTGATAGACATTGACGTATTTATATTCTTCTACATGTCGACTTCCAGTTATGCCAGCCACATTTGTTGAAGATACTTTCCGTTTTCCATTGTATAGCTTTACTTCTTTGTCCAAAACCAGGTTTCATGGGTGTGTATTAATATCAGGGTTTTTAGTTCGATCCTATTGGCCCACATGAGCTGTCCTCATTGCTGTAGCTCTACAATAAAGCTTGAAGTCAGGGGTGCTGATTCCTCCTGAAGTTCCTTTTTTGCATAGGGTTGTTTTGGCTATCCTGGGTTTTTTATTTTTCCTAATGAAGTTGAGTATCATTCTTTAAAGATCTGTGAAGAATTGTTCTTGGATTTTGATGGTGATTGCATTGAACCTGTAGATTGCTTTTGGTAAGATTTTGTTTTTTACTATCCAAGACCATGGGACATCTTTCTAATTTCTGATGTCTTCTTTAATTTCATTCCTTTACACCTTAAAGTTCTCATCATACAGGAATTTCTCTTGTTTGGTTAGAGTCATCCCACGATGTTTTATGTTGTTTGTGGCTATTGTCAAAGGTGATGTTTCTCTGATTTATTTTTCAGCCCATTTATCCTTTGTATATAAGAGGGCCAATGACTTTTTTTGTGTAAATCTTGTACCCTGCCATGTTGCTAAAGGTATTTTTCAGTTGTAGGAGTTCCCTGGTAGAATTTTTCATGTCACTAATGTAAAATATTATATCATCTGTGTATAGTTAATATTTGACTTTGTCCCTTCTAATTTTTATCCCCTTTACCTTTTGTTATCTTATTGCTCTAGCAAAACTTTGAGCACTGATATTGAGGGAGTGGACAGCCTTGTGTCGTTCCTGAGTTTAGAGGAATTACATTGAGTTTCTCTCCCTTTAGTTTCATGTTGGCTGTTGGCTTGCTGTATATTGCCTTTTTATGGGTAGTAATGGTATCTTTAGCCCTGATCTTTTCAAGACCTTTATCATGAAGGGGTGTTCAAAGGCTTTTTCAGCATCTAATGAAGTGATCATGTGTTGTTTTCAATTTGTTTACATGGTGGTTTGCACTGATTTTTGTATGTTGAACCATCCCTGCATATCTGGGATGAAGCCTACTTGGTCAGGTGAACTCTTGGATTCAGTTTTCCAGTATTTTATTGAGTTTTTTGCATCAATGTTTATGGGGGAAATTAGTTCATAATTTTCTTTCTTAATTGCATCTTTGTGTTGTTTGGGTATCATGGTAATTGTAGCCTTGCAAAAAGAGTTTGGCAGTATTCCTTCTCTTTATACTGTGCGGAACAATTTTAGGATTATTGGTATTAGCTCTTCTTTGCAGTTCTGGGGGAATTGTGCACTGGCCTGGGCTGCTTTTTCAGTTGGGGACTTTTGATGACTATTTCTATTTCCATTAGGCTCATAGGTCTATTTAATTTGTGTATCTGGTGTTGATTTAATTTTGGCATGTGGTAGTTATCTAGAAAATTGTACATTTCCTTTAAATATTGCAATTTTGTATAGCAATATTTTATATAGATCCTGTCCTGGAACTAGCTCTTGTAGACCAGGTTGGTCTCAAACTTACAGAACTCTGCCTACCTCTGCCTCCAGAGTGCTTGCATTAGAGGCACATGCCACCACTGCCTGGCTTGAATTCTAACTTTAATCCATGTTGATCTGATTAGACATGGGGTTATTCCATGTTCTTTGTATTGAGGTGTGCTTTGTTGTGGAGTATGTGGTTAATTTTAGAGTAATTTCCATGGTGGTGCTGTTATGAAATCATATTCTTTTGTGTTTGGGTGGTCACTGGTGTGGTGGGGTATCTCATACATAGGAAGGCACTGGATGCCAGATGGGACACAGGTGCTCTTTCTCAGAGTTACTTCTTAAGAAAGTTTCTGGTCGCCGGGCATTGGTGGCACACGCCTTTAGTCCCAGCACTCGGGAGGCAGAGGCAGGCAGATCTCTGTGAGTTCGAGGCCAGCCTGGTCTACAAAGTGAGTTCCAGGACAGCCTCCAAAGCTACAGAGAAACCCTGTCTCGAAAAACCAAAAAAAAAAGTTTCTGGTCACTGCTGCTGTTGATGCTTCCTGGCGCTGCCTTTTTCTCTGTTCTTCTTACACCACACAGCTTGGTACTGCCGCCATGCTGTCCCTCCGATGCTTCCCAGTCACAGGCTAACAGGGACATTGCTCTTACACAAAATAAATAAACATAGTTCAGGAATCCAGTTGCGGAGAGGGAGGAGGGACGAGCAAATGAGCCAAGATGGTGCTGGAGACAACCACAGAAAAGTTGACCTGTTCTAATGAGAGCACTCATACCCTAACGGTAAAGCAAGGGAACCAGCATTGGATCAAACCAAGTCCTCTGAGTGTGGGTACCAGCTAGGAGGCCAAGGCAGTCTATGGAACCTCTAACAGTGGGGCCAAGTTTTATTCCTAGGTCACAAACGTACTTTGGGAGTCCATTTCTTATGGAGGGATACTATTGTCGTCCAGATACAGAAAGGAGGGCCTGGGACTTCCCCTAAATGATATGATGGACCTTAATGATCCCTGGTTGAGGGCCTCACTATCCCTGAAGAGTAGATGAGTTGGGGGGACAGTGGGAAGCATGGGAGGATGGGAAGGTGAGGGAATGGGGGGATGGATATGTAAATAAGAGTATTTCTAAAAGAAAAAATAAACATGGTCACAATATTCTGAAGACTGATATTACCAGCTTGTCATAAAAAATAAAAATCAACCTTCAAGTGGCTGTGGATCAGTGACATGGGCCAATGCATATAGGCATTTGCATCTTTTTCTGACATGCTGAGGCCAGTGAATCAAGCTTTCCTCTGACCTGTACTCAAGTACCATGTCCTGTACTCACCAACCCATACTGAGACTAGTCCTGTATAAACTCACAAGCAAATATAATATGTGAGAAAGTATAAAAATCAAAGAAAATGAAGTGATTACATACTGTATACTCCCTATCCTATGAACTATTAAATAAATCCAAGGGCCTACAGTGTTCTGTGATAACATTCATTCATTGGTACATTCATTCATTCATTCATTCTGTAGAGGTATCCAAGTTTTTGGTAGTATTTTATTTTAAATTAGACAAATCAAATTTATTTTTGCAATGGCCAAGTCAGTCATTGTGGATTTAAAAAATCCAAGGTAGAAGGTGAAGTCAGCTGTTGGCTTCAGCCTCAAGTGAAACACTACACCACCCAAGTCAGAGCGTGAAGACAGAGGGTGTGTAGAAGAGGTCAGGAAGCATCACTCCAAAACCTCCACTGTAAATGTGAGCAGGGGTTTGATGACAGTGAGCTGGGACAATGCTGCCAACTGGTGAGAGAGAGAGAGAGTCATATAGCAGAAATGACAAGTGTTGGGAAACTGAGAACATGAAGGTCATGTGCTGAACTCCACCAAGTAGGACACTTGCTTACAAACCTAGGCTGAGCAGTAGAGAGAATGGCTTAGGACACTGGGCCTCATCTTAGTCAAATACAAAAGTTCCAATCCACGTGAATCTCTTTCTTCCCTTCTAGCTTTCCTTTGGACTTGTGGGCGCCATGACACCTCTTCCAAGCCCACTATTGAATCAGTGCCGCCCAGCATTGCTGAAGGGGGGAGTGTTCTTCTACTCGTTCACAATCCCCCAGAGAATATTATAGCCTTCTCCTGGTTCAAGCAGCTGATTGCGTTCAAGAAAACTAAGGTTGCCAAGTACTATGTAGACAGGAAATCAACTGTGTGGGGGCCTGCATACAGTGGAAGAGAGACACTGCTTAGTGACGGATCCCTGATGCTTCATGGCGTCACTAAAAAAGACTCTGGATTGTACACTCTGAAAATTCTGAGAAAAGATAAGACACATGAGGAAACACAAGTGCAGCTCCAGGTGCACAGTAAGTGACTCTCTGTGAATGCTCAGGGTTGGATGGGATGAGACACACAGGACTGACGTGGCTGGCCTGACCTCCCTTCTGTCTGCATTGTGTTCCCTTGTGAAGGGTGGAGAAGTTAGTGCAGGACACCCTAGTAGAGACAAATGGCCACAGAGCAGCTTCCATCTTCTGAATCCCTCTGCATTAACAAAGCCCTTGATGGAAAGTAACTAAGTCCAAGATGTCAGAGTCAGCTCATTCTCTTGGGGCTCTAGAACAGAGAGCCTGGAATCCTGTCATATTTCCAAGGCTGGACTAAAGTGACCCAGCGGAAACCTTTCTAGTGTTCTACTATTACATCCTCTCTAAGCTGATAAGGAACAATGGTTTTAGAACATCCATGTCAAACTGGGGCTATTTATTAGCTATAAATTGAAAGTGTCATAAATAAAATCCAGGAACTGCTACAGAGAGCATGGAGGGGTGCTTCCTATTGGCTTGCTCTCTTATATCACCCGGACTCCTAGCCCAGGGCCTGAAATGCATGCATTGGTCTGAATCCTTTTGCATTAATCTCCAATTTAAGAAATTGTATTACAGTATTGCCCACAGGATAATCTGGTGGTGTCGTTATCAACTGAGATCTTTTCTTGCAAAATAACTATAGCTTGTGCCATGTAGACATAAAACCAGTCAGCCCAGTATACAAGCCTTTTAATGGCCAGAGCCTTCCTTGAAGATCAGACCCCACACTGCCCCAGGCCCTGGACCTGAGAGCTCCTTGACAGAGCAGCAAGTTCATCTATTAGTGAAGTCAGGGGTTGAATGCTTTCTAGGTTGAAAAAAATCTAGAAAGTGAACGTTGCAGACTTTTTGAATTCAGGGGGGAGTATCATCTCAAAACGCAGTGTGCATGAATGTGTGCAGTGTCTGACTAAGGGCGTTGAGGGAGCATCCATGGAGCCACCCAAGGAAAGAGTTCCATTCAGTGGATATGACCCTTTGAGGGGCACTGTTGGAAAGGAGGAGGTCGTGTTTCTGTTATAAGACACACTTACAGCTCTAGGCTGAGTGAGGAATCCATGTGTTCAGGATGGAGATTACCATCTTTTCGCCAAGACCAATGATCCCCATATGATTGCTTTTTACTCTCTTCCCTTCCAGCATTCCCTTCTCCATGCTGTATCTCTCTTACTTCTTCCCAACTCATTATCGATGTGGTGCCTCAGTATGCTAATGAACGGGATCGTGTTCTTTTCCAAGTTCATAAACTTCCAGAAGATCTGAAAGCCTTTTCCTGGTACAAATTGGTATATAGGGACCAGGTCATTAAAATTGTAGAATACAGCAGAACCACGACTTCCACCTCCTGGGGGCCTGGATATGGAAGAAGGGGAATGGTATTATATGATGGATCCCTGATGCTCCAAGGTGTCACCGAGAAAGATGCAGGAATCTACATGCTAGAAGTTTTAAACAAAGAATCCAAAATTGAAAAATCATACGTGAAATTTTATGTAAAGAGTAAGTACTCTCTAATGTCTACAATTTCTGGGTGTGGCCTATCCTACTTCATACTCTTAACTGTCAGATTGGACCGGGCCTCTCCTCTCCCCCACTGCATTGTGGCTCACTGTGGTTTGTGCCCTTACTGCAGGATATGCTGTGGGTAGAGAAGCTGCAATAGGTGAGGACATCTCACCTCTCTTTACCCGCAGAGAGGAGGACCTGTGCTGGGATAGCCAGTCTCAGATGTCACGTGCAGGTCTGACATTTGGAGCTCTCCCCATGCACTTGTCACCAGAAATACTGTGGGAGTGAGGCATTCCCTAGCAGATGAAGCTATGAGGTCCTCACAGAGAACACCAGGAATCTCTGACCCCAAAACTTTGCCACTTGGACTCAAGGTGACACTAGAGAGCTTTTCAAAAGTGTTTGATTTCCTGTCAGAGTCACTAGGGAACAGGGCTTTACTGCCTGTAGAAGTCATGGGACTCATTTTCCCACAGAGTTTAGAGTTGGCTGTATACTGCCTTGACAGCTGCAGTTGGGTAGGTCACCTGTGTCTCTCCTTCTCCTGAGGCTGTGTGGACAGGTGTCTGGGCCATCAGCCTATTGTTCTGATGAGCTCATGAGACTTCACAGGAAGGTGAAGGCAGCAAGGAAAGAAACAGAGTAGGCAGCTTCTCCAGATTCCTCTTTCTCTTCAGGGGACCAATCTAGGGAATTTTCTTCTGCATGTACATGGTAACAGATTCTGCTGATATGATCAGATCCCTATTCCAAGTTTAGACCTTGCTCATAACTTAAGGTTATCTCATGAATAGGGCAATGACCTATTTAGGAGAAACTGGAGTACAGGAAACAGTGCCTAAATTAGAGTCACACATCCCTGTATGGCACATCTAAAGTACAAGATATGTCTTTAGCCACAGCTCCAAATTCTCCCTCTTTGGAAGCTATGAACTAAAGAGGGCCTGTTGAATTCTCTGAGCTGCTGTCATTTGGTAACCTCCTTTGTTTTTTCACAGAGAATTTGGCACAGCCCTTCGTGCAAATCACTGACAGCACAATTGCAGGACGTAGATCTGTGATCTTCACCTGCATTTCACGGGACACCGATGTCTCTATTCGTTGGATCTTCAATAACCAGAGTATGAATCACCTACAAAGAATGACTCTGTCCCCAACAAAGTGTGGACTCAGAATAAGTCCTGTTAGGAGTGATGATGCTGGAGAGTATCAATGTGTCGTCTCCAAAGGAATCAGTTCAAAGACCAGTCTCCCAGTCTCCTGGCCGTGAGAAGTGAGTGACCTCTCCTCCCATCCTACAGTAGAATTCTGGCATTTCTTTATCAATGGGTTAAAAATGGAGAATAGTCATGAGATAAAAATGATCAGTTAATACTTAGGTACATTCAATATGGTGAATTACGCTGATAATCCTGGTACTCCTGTGTGTGTACGGGCAGTCGAGGATTTAAAGTGAGGTTGTCTTAAAAGAAAAATAAAGACATCAATATGATAAGCAAAAATTCAATGGCCTTAAGAGCTTAGGTTTTGGTTCAAATGTATAATGATACCTCAGATTCATGGGAACTCATTTCAGGATCCTTCAAGCTTTTTGAATCTGTGAGTCTGTGGGGAAAATGGTGTATTGCTTGCATACAGGAAAACATCCTCTCATGTGCTCAGATTCATTCCCTGTTTAATTACTTTGCCCAAGCCCAGTGCTGCCTGCACAGCATTCATCCATGTGAAGTGAGAAAGTATAATGGGAGAAAGGCCTGCTCATGTTTCACTGTGGACACAGCTGGTTTCTAAATGGCTGTGCCTTACAGTTTGTTAGATGCACAGATGTAAAATCCTTCATTTAAATGTTTTTCTAGTCATGTTTCTTTCTGTCCTGAATTTCTGTGCACTCAGCCTCTGATTCCCAATCATCCAGCAGTGTCTGGTCTGTGCCAAATGTTCTGCTCCATCGTTACCCCAGTACATATTTCAGGAAGTACAGATTGTAGGTGGATTTTTTGTGACTGGATTGGTGTCCCAGTGTCATTGCTGGAAGCCTTCTGTTGTTATAGATGATGGCAGCTTCTGACTATTTACATCTCCCTACCAGAAGTTGTTAGCAGTGTTACCTTTGTAGATTTCAGGGCATTCATATTGTAGTAGTTTTCCACATTTCTCCCAAAGTGCCCCTAACATTCCACTCCCCCAAGTACTCTCTCCTCCCATATCAGGTCTCCCACTCTTTCTTCTTGTTCCCATTCACACCTGCCACCAGCCCATCCACAAAATCTATTCTATTTCTTTTTCCTAGTGAGATAAATGAGTCCCACTTAACTCTTCCTTGTCACGTAGCTTCTATTTGCATGTGAGAAAAGGGCATCTAATAGACTGTGTGCAATATTAGTTTATATAGGAAGAGCTGGGATGGGGGTGCTAGTTCACCATTTCCAGAAACATCTGTGGAATCCTTAGGATTTTCCAAAAATAATTTCATGTCATCTGAAGATGTATTTTAAAGCCAATTGACTTGAAACATTTTATTCACTTGTGTTAACTTTTTGTTCTTTCTAGGGCATCTGAGGGAATTATGAAGAACTGTGGCTACAGCAGCATCCTTGTGTTAGGTCTGGTCTTAGAGGGAAAGTGTTAATTTCCCCAGTGAGTACAGCATTGGTTGTTGTTTTTCTCACATCCTCCTACAGCCCTTGTCTGTCTTCTAACACTAGTTTTCTTTTTTCATTATTAAAAGTTGTTCACTTTTGGCAAACTTCTTTATTGAGTCAGTTTTATGAATTATAAATGGAATCATTTTTGTGTTTCTTTTGTTTTCATCTCTGTGGGTTCTGGCTGTCTAGTTGTTTGTCTGTTTCATGTAAGTAATTCTACAATTTCCCATCTCTATTGAGAGCCATGAGAATTTTAGTAATCTGAAAAATGAACAGCAAGGTGTCAAGTTTCACTTCTAGTGTTAATTAAGTTACTCTTTTAAAACAAGTTTATATAATTGAACTTGTTAATGCTATTAATCACTTTATAGGATGAACCTTTCTTTTTATTTAAAATACATTCTTTTTTAAAAAAAGATTTACTTATTTTTATTTATTTATTATGCATACATTGCTCTGCCTGCTTGTATCCTTGCACACCAGAAGAGGGCACCAGATATCATTACAGATGCTTGTGAGCCACCATGTGGTTGCTAGGAATTGAACTCAGGACCTTTGGAAGAGTAGACAGTGCCTTTAACCTCTGAGCCATCTCTCCAGCTCCCTTAAAGTACATTCTTTTTCTCAAATAATATATAATGTTTATAGTTTCTTCTTTCTCAACCCTTCCCAGTTTCTTCCCAAACCACCTACCATGGGGATCCACTCCCTTTCTTTCTCTCATTGGATAACAAGAGGCCTCTAAGCGATAATAACAAAACAGGAGAAAATAAAATATAATAAGATGAAACAAAGACTGTCACATTGGTGTTGGACCTTGCAATCCAACAGGTCCAAATGAGTCCCAAGAGAAGACATAAGAGTCTCATGAAACCCAGGTGTCTCACAAAAATACTAAGGTAATAGTTATACTACACATACAGAGGGACTTGTACCTACTCATGTAGGCCTGTGCATGTTGATTCAGTCTCTGTGGGTTCACATGTGCCTTGCTTAGTTGATTTATGGTGCCTTGTACTCCTGGTGTCCTCCATTCCCTCTGACTGTTATACTTTGTCTCCTCTTCTAAGGGGTTCCTTGACTTCTGAGGGGATACATTTGATGGAGACGTCCCCTTTAGACTGTCCACATTGTAGTTCTTACAGTTCTGTAGAGAAATGCATCCTGGCCATTGGAAACCAGGCAATACTTTTATGTATTACAGATCTGAAGGAATCCAGGCAGTACCTGTACATATATAGATCTGAAGGGAAATGTATCTTGGCCATCAGAAGCCAGGTGTAACCTACTTCTTGGATCATAGAAATCTACCTGCCTGTGCCATATGTCAAAGCTTACTTGGGCCTGTACACAATAGCAGAGAAACAATGTTCACCAATGGATCTTTGCTGTTTCGAACAACATACTGATGAATACGTGATTTCTAAAGTGTTTTATTTTATTTCATTTTCTTTCCCACATTAGGGTTTAAATGCACCCAGGTGATACAAACTACGTTGCTAGAATCTTTTATCTGAATTCACCCAGTTGAGAGTAGAATGTAGCCCTAAGAAAACCTTGTCATTCAGGGAGGGTATGGCTGAGAGAAGTATAGAATGTTACAACAGGAGATAACCCCCCACCCCAATCAGGACATCTTGACTCCAGGTCATTGTCCAAGATTCCTGATTACAGGCGATCTGGGGAGTGTAGGCAGTCTTGGAATCTGAGCTGTTAGAGTTATCTATCATCTTTCTGAATTGTGGCTCAAGGAACCAGGCAGTTTTTCCGTGAGAGACACAGTTAGACTAGGTTACCTGATCATGTCCTTCTGAGTCTCAGCACAGTCAGCACAGCTGCACAGGTGCCCAGGACCTTGGCCAACTGCTCTGATGGGCTATGTGGCTTCACAGGATGGTCATGGGATGCAAGTGGAGGAATAGAGGACCCAGGTGCTCCCGATGACTGCATGCCCACAGGGATTAAGTCTCCTCAAGTCTCTCCTTTAGGTAAATCATAACAGGTATTGCTGATACAGATACCTGTCTTGCCCCAATGCCATATCCTTGTTCATATTTAGCCTCCTTATTGCCATGACAGCATTCATTTACCATATGTCTTATCAGTGTGTTATCAAGATACAGAAACACAGTGGCCAAATTAGGGTCACGCAGATGGTGGATGGCAGATGTGAAGCACAAGCTATTTGTCTACAGCTGCTGTAGAAGGGGAGCAGCTGTTTTCAGAGACATTAATCTTGGTCATAAGTATCTTTAGGGGATGTCTGGCACAGGAAATGAAAACAAATAAGCAAATAGACTTGATTTTAGAAATAAGCCACCTGGCTCTGAAGAATTTCTCCAGAATTTCATGTCCCCTAAGCTCCCATACCATAGATGTGGTTGTGTATTTTCCTGTGTGTTATAATCACTACTACTGGAAAATAAAATTGTTGTCTTAAATCGTTCCCTTCAAGTAGATTCTGTATAGCAAGGGACTTTCTGATGAACAAGTTACTGTGTAATTCAGTTTTAGCCTCTGCCTCTCATCTTACCCTATTGTGTTCTTTATAGAAATAAACCTTGCAGTGACTGGCCTCAGATTCTGGGTACTAGTAACAGTGGTAACATATGGAATAAGTGGCCATTCCAAATCCCTACCCGAGATCTGCTAAACACAATTGTCCCTTTCAGCCTGAGTCCCAGCAAGTTCTTTCTCTCTACCCTCTAACAGTCAGATCTGCCTCTGAAAAAATCCACTTGGAATGGCTGGAGTGATGGCTCAACTGTCAAGATCAATGATTTCTCTCATAGATGACCAAAGTTCAGTTACCAGCATATATGCAGCAGCTCATACCCATCTATAACTCTGGTTACATTCATTTGCCTTCAAATTTCATTGTTTTTTTGTAATAAATTTTTTTCAGAAAAAAATTTGCTAAATAATATTTATTAATTCCAGAGTAAATATTTTACTTTTATTACAAAAGATGCCAACACTTACTCAACTTAACACTAGCTGCTAAAAGGAACATCAAAAAATATTATTTTCTCTATGGCAACCTTTTATAGTTCTCCTTAAATATTTTTCAGAGAGTGCAAGAAGACTTACAAAGTGAAATATGTTTGTGGACAGGCCAACAATCATGCATTGTTTGATCTCCAGGACTCATTATGTAGTCATATATGTGTGTATACATACATATGCACACACACACACACATGCATGCACAAACATATATATGAGAGAGAATATTATAGATAGAGATAGATGATAGACAGATAGATGATAGAAATATATAGATGACTGAGTGATAGATCGGTGATAGATAGATAGATGATAGATAGATAGATAGATAGATAGATAGATAGATAGATGATAGATTGATAGATACAAGACAGTTCATTTAAGGGACTGTGACAGATAGGATAGTCTCAAAATCCAGAACATTAGTAGTCTTTCAAATAAAATTAAGAAGCAAATAGAATCCAGAAGGAAAAACTCAAAGCAATAATAACACATAACTAGTATTCATATAATGTATTCAAACCTTTTTTTGACTTCTACATTAATTACACAATGGCAAAAAATAGAAGCAGATATATGGAGAAAAGCAGTGACATGGAAAAAAGAAGCAGGCATGTGGTTTAAGTGCTCTAACCAACAACTCAGGTAAATTATCTAATATTCAATATCATGTTATAATATTCTCAAATGTAAGAGAAATATTAACAATATAACAAACAATAGTAATTATAACTGCCTTTACATTGGTAATCTGTAGTTTAAATGCCTAGAATGCCAGAAATTAATTTAGCCATTAATTTTATAATGTCATGTCCCAAATACTCTCATTTTATGAAAAGAAAATGACTCAATACTGACAACCATTAGAATGATCTCAATTAAAATAAAATATCAACACCCATAATAGCATCATGTATAAATAAATTTTTATTTTTTAAATTAAAAGCAATCTTGCTTCATATGTGAATCCCAGCTAGCTCTCCCTCCCCTCCTCCCATTTACCTCACCAACCTTCCCAGGCCCCCACCCAATACCTACTCTGTTCCCTAGGGAGGGTGAAGCCCTCCATGGGGGATCCTCAGAGTCTGTCATTGATTTCAGGGCAGGGCCTAGGACCTCCCCCAAGAGTTCAGGCTGAAAGAGCATCCCTCATTGTGGCATGGGCACACAAAGTCCATTTGTATGCCAGGGATAAATACTGATCTACTACCCAAGGCCCCAAAGAATGCCTAGGCCTCCTCAATGACACCCGCATATAAGGTAGTTCATGACCAGGCTGGTGAAACCCACAGAAACAGCTGACCTGAACAAGGAGGAGCTCAGGGTCCCCAGATTCATGACTGAGAGGTCTGCATGTTATTGATCCAGACACCCTGAATCTTGGTGTCAGCAAGGAGATCTCCACAATCTATGGGGCCTTAGGTAGTAGATTAATATTTATGCCTGACATATGAATGGAGTTTGGGAGCCCATTCAATGTGGAGTGTTGCTTTCTCAGTGGACACATGGGGGAGTACCTAGGCCCTGCCCTGGATGACATGAAAGACTTTGGGAATCCCCATAGAGGGTCTCACTCTCGCTGGGGTCAGAGCATTGGGTGGGGTGTTGGTTGGGGGCATAAGATGAGGGGATGTGAGAGGGAGCTGGGATTGAAATGTGAAGCTGGATTGTTTCTAATTTAAATAAAATAAATTTTAAAAAAGCCATTTTCCAAAGTGATCTACATATTCACTACAATGCCCATAAAATTTCCAACATGATTCTTTGATGAGATAGTGATGTGCAATAAAGACTGATTCAGATTAAGAAAAAAACTATAAAGGATTACAGTGTGTTTAAAACATACATAGGCTTGGGAGAGAAAAGAAAAAGAATAGAGGAATTCTTTTAAAAGGTATAGAGTAGTGAGTGTGGTGGCACATGAATTAATCCCACTATTTGGGAGGCAGAGTCAAGCAGATCTCTGTGTATAGAGTGAGTTAAATAGCAGCCAAAGTTACACAGAGACACCCTGTCTGAAAAAGTGAAAAGTAAATGTAAAAAAAAATAGAGAAAAAAAATCCATGTAAAGATCTAAACTACAGAGTCTGTATACTGTATGTTATTGTTGTCTTCAAATTATTTGATTTCTAAACAACGGAATCTAGAAATTTTCCAGCAAATGGATGGCACTAGAAGAAACCATCCTGAGTGAGGTAACCCAGTAACAATAAGACAAGCATGGTATGCACTCACTCACATATGGATTTTAGGCCCATAACAGGGGAGTGCCAGACTACAATCCCCAGACAGATAGTCTGGGAAACAGGAAGGACATTAAGAGAGATATGCTTGGTAACCAAGAGAAGGGGAACAGGACAGAATCTTCTGAGGGGATTGGGAGCACTGGGGGAGGGGTGAGGAAGCTGGGAGAAAGAGAGGGTGTGAAGAGGAGAGGAGACAAAGACATGAGGGAACAGGAAATTTGAGTAGGGGGAAGAGTAAAGGAGAGAAAGATGAGAGATACCATAATGGAGCCATTATAGGTTTGAGGAGAGATCTGATACTAGTGAGATGTCCAGTGGCCTATAAGGATGACACCAACTGGCAATCTAACCTATGGTGGAAAGGCTACCTTAAATGCCCTTCCCTGATAATGTGATTAATAACTTCCTTGTATGCCATCCTAGAGCCTTCATCCAGTAGCTGATGGAAGCAGAGGCAGACACCCACAACTAAACACTGAACTGAACTCCTGGAACCCAGTTGCAGAGAGGGAGGTGTGATAAGCAAAGGGTTTATGACATGGCAGGTGAAACCCACAGAAACAGCTGACCTTAACAAGGAGGAGATTATAGACCCCACACTGATAGCTGAGAGGCCAGCATGGTATGATCCAGACCCTCTGAACATGGGTTTTAGTTAGGAGGCCTCAGCACCCTTTGGGGCCTCAGACAATAAATCAGCATTTATCCATGACATCCAGATGGGAAACCATTCCTTGTGATGGGATGCTGTCAACACCTGGACACACATGGAGGAGGACCTAGGCCCTTCCCCAGATCATATTATAGACTTTCCAGATCCACCTTGAAGTGCCTCACCCTCCTTGGAGAGTAGAGTGGTGATTAGGTGAGGGATTGGGTAGGGTTGAAGGGGGTGGGAGAGGAGGGAAGGGAGAGGGAGCTGGCATCAACATGTGAAGCAAACTTGTTTCTAATTTAAATTAAATAAAAAATAAATTTAAAAAATTGATTGCTGAGGAAAGAGCAACAGCTGCTAATAGACATTTTAATATAAATACTGCTGGATTAATCCTGCTTATATATTTTGCAAATGCCTTGAATTCTAAATTTAAGTCTAAGGAAATGTTACTTTGAGCAAGAGATTTTGATTTTGTTTCCACAGAAAATGAAAAGCTGTGGGTTCCTTCCAGAATAACATGGTTTGATGAAGCAAGATCCCCTGAAGCAGTAGCCCAGGTGATTCAACATCCAAAACATCTGAGACAATGCATCCTTAAAGATTACGACAGCCAGGATTTGGTGAGGTCTCTGGGCTTTCTCAGTATCCCCAATGGTATTGATCGTGCCCTCAAATAACAGGAGAGGATGATGCCCAAATTCCCAAATATTGTTTATCAATATTTATTTTTATTAAATGTGTTTGGATATAAATGTCTAATGATCATAACCAATCTCTTTTTAAAGGAAAAAGAGGACTATCATATAGAAATGAACACTTTGTATTGTTATGGATTTTGATTTATTGATACAAATTTAAGATCAATTTGTTATAGGCATATTTCTCCTCTTGTTTAGATAATTGTGTTTATATACCTCATTTAAAAATGTAATGTATAATTAGTGAGTGTCAGTGAGAAGGCCTGGGCAACCTATGGGGCCCTGAGCTGTGGATCAGTGTCTATCCCTGGAATACAAACAATCTTCGTGTGCCTATAGCACAAAGAGGGATGCTCTCTCAGCCTGGACTCTTATGGGAGTGCCTGGACCCTACCCAGAGTGAAATGACAGACTCTAGATATCCCCTATGTGGAAGGATTTGGCAATAGGGTAGGAGGGTGGGGGGGAAGGGGAGTGCGGGAGGAGGAGAGGGAGAGGGAACTGGGATTGACATGTAAAACAAGCTATTTAAAATTAAAATAAAAAATGATAAAAAATAATGTATAATTAAATACAGATTATATATAGTCATCTATAATACTAAATACATAGTTATGTTAGTTAGGTTTTCTAGATATACAGACATATATTTGATTTGTATAGGTATTCTTCAAAATCTTTCAAAGATCTTTAGAATATGGCATTTAAAATGGTTTATTAGGGTTTTCCATGACAGTGAGACACAAATGCTTCTGACAATACCAATTATGTCAGAGAGGAAGATAGGAATCGAAGAAAGTCATTATAGAATTTGTCTTCATATGCAGAAATAGCCATTTGGGCAAATATCTGCTCTAACATGGTCTGTTTGACTGTATGTTGTATAAAATAGACATACAGGACCCTCAGGAAAGTGACTGCTGAACTTGATAAACCAAGATGGGACAGTTCTACAGGGTTCCTGCTTCATGGAAGAGTCTGCCAGACATTCTGCAAGACACAGAGGAAAAGGACTGACAAACTTCCAGTACAGGTAGACAGTTTATCATTTCCTGCTTCCCTGAGAAGTCTGTCAAATACACTATAGCCTATGGGCTGAAGTTGGATGTTGCAACATTACAGAGGGACTTTGGATGACTGTCCAGGCAGAGGGATGTCTGTGTTAATACAAGAGGTTACAATTTATCCTTCTGAGGTTTTTGATTCAGTTGAAGAGAAACAGTTATGGTTATAGTTTTCCTTTGTTATGATCAAAAATATGTTACATACAAACTTTAGACTCACGAATATAGGATAGATGACAGAGTTTTTTCTTTAAATTTTGGCAAATGTTAATGAACAACATATTGTTAACTATAATTCTAACTTGATAACTGCTTTCTTATATTTAATTTTGCTATGTTAAAGTCCAAACATTTCTTTTTATTTAGACAAAAAAGAGATGATGGAGGATGTCCTTCTGTTTGTATGCTTTTCTTGTTGACTAATGAATAAAACACTGAATGACCAATAGAGGCAGGAAGATAGGCCAGGCTAGGGGATGAGGAGAATGCTGGGGAGAGAGGCTGAGAGGCTGGGAAGAGATGCCATGTAGAGACTGGGAAGATAGTATGCACATTATCTCTGGTAAAATAACATCATGTGGAAATACATAGATCAGTAGTTATGGGTTAATAATTAAGAGAGAGCTAGCAATTAAGAAGACCTAGCCATTGGCCAACAGTTTAATATAAACATGTCTCTCTGTGCTTCTTTGGAGCTGAAGGGTGGCAGGACCTGGCTTGACAGAAACCTCGATCTTCAATTCTTACATATTGTGAAAGAACAATTCTCAACTTAATATGGAAAACAAAAGACCATCACAACTAAAAGAATCCTGGACAGTTAATGAACATACAGAGGTATCACCATCTCTGATATTAAGCTCCATTACAAAGCTATAGTATTAAAAACAGCATGACATTGGCATAAAATAGATATATGGAGCAGTAGAAGTGATTCAAAGATTCAGAAATAGATTCTCACATCTATGGACACTTGATTTTTTACAGATAAGGGATATCATACAATGGGAAAAAAGCATTTTCAACATAATGCTGGCATAACTGAATTCTGGCAAATAGATGAATCCAAATAGATTCATATCTATCATCCTGCACAAAATTCAAGTCCGAGTGGATCACAGACCTCCATTTAAATCCAGGTACACTCAACATGATAGAGTGAAAAATGGAAAGTAGCCTTGAACCCATTGGCAGAGGGGAATACTTCCTCAATAGAACACTAGTATCACAGTCAATGTAATTGGCAACTAATAAATGGGATTCCATAAAAACTGAATACCTTCAGGATATTGTCAATAGGACAAAACAGTAACTTACAGAATGGGAAAAGTTCTTCACCCACCCCATATATGACAGAGGGCTGTTCTCCATAATGCAGAAAGAACACATGAAACTACACATCAAAACAGCAAATAATCCAATTAAAATGGGGCAGAGATCTAAACAGTGAGTTCAAATATGTGAGATACCTTTACAGAAATGTTCAATATCCTTAGCCATCAATGAAATGCAAATCAAAATAATTCTGAGATTCCATCTTACACATGTCAGAATGACTAAGATAAGTAACACAAGTGAAAGCAAATTCTGGTGAGGATGTGGAGTAGCGGGAACACGGAGTATAAACTTGTACAGTCATATGAAAATCAAAGTGTCAATTTTTTAGAAAATTGGGAATTGATCTATGTCAAGACCCAGCTGTATCACTTTTGGAAATACACCAAAGGATGTTCAATAATATCACAAGAACACTTGCTGAAGTATGTTTATAGCAATGTTTGTAATAGCTAGAACCAAGGAAGAACCTAGATTCTCCTCAACCAAAGAATGGAAAAAGAAAAAAAAGGCACATTTGCACAATGGAATATTACTCAGCTGTTATAAACAATAATATCAAGAAATTTAAGGCAAATGTATGGAACTAGAAAAAAACATCCTGAGTTCAGTGACCCTTACTCACAAAGACAAATATGGGATGTACTCATGCGCGTGTCATTATTAGCTATAAATTAAAGAACAACCATGCCACAGTATACACTCCCCGAGAGATTAGGTAACAATAATGGCCCAAAGGGAGATCCATGGATTTCTTTCAGAAGAAGAAATAGAAATTATCTTCTGGATAGACTGAGGGTGGTTGGAGATGGGAACATGAATGATTGGGTTGGGGAATGAGTGGAGGGGGACAGTACTGAAAGAGATGTCTTGAAATGTTGCAGATTTTGGGTCAGGTAGACCCTGGGTGCTAGGGAAAATTCTAATAATCTGTAAGGATGACCAAGCTAAGACTCCTAGCAGTAGTGAATAAGTAGCCTGAGTTGACTATCTTCTGTGATAAGACTGGTGACTACCCAAATTTTAATGAGAGAGCCTTTATCCAGTAACTGATAGAAACGGATACAGTGACCCAAAGCCAAAGATTGTACTGAACTCAGAGAATTCTGTTGAAGAGAGGGAAGAAGAGTTTTAGGAGCCAGTGGAATTGAGGTCATCACAAGGGAACCCACAGAATCAACTAGCCTGTGCTCATAGGAGCCCATAGAGTCTGGAATGACAGCCAGGGAACCTGCATGGGACCAACCTAGGTACTCTACCTGTGTGACAGTGTGTGACTTCGTCTACTTGTGGAACTACTAGCAGTGTGAGCAAGGCCTGTCTCTAATGCCTTGGCTGGCTTTTAGGATCCTGTCCTTCATACTGATCTGCCTTATCCAGCCTAAATACAATAGAAGGAGCTCAGAGTTACCTCAACTTGATGTTCTGTGCTTGGCTGACACCTATGGAAGTCTGTCCCCCTTGTGAACAGAAACAGAGGAGGTGTGGATAGAGCTGCTGAGGGTAGGTGGAAGGCTGGAATAGGAAGAGTAGAAGGAGTGAAACTGTGGTTGGGATGTAATACAAATTAATAAATTTAATAAAATATTAATGCTGTCCTATAAAAAGTTTAATACTGTGTGATAGAAAAACCTGAAGAGGAATTAAAAATTGTCTTCTTAATTCTGAAAGAATTTGTAAAGGTAGTATATTTCTATGTATCATTTCCATAGGGCATATTGAAGTCTAAAAGTAATTCAGACATTTCTGGCATTTCTACAATATTCCATGCATGGACTTTTTTGTCAATAATTTTCCTATGTGCTAGTACTCATGCTTAATTGGAGAAATTGCTAATGGCCTGCTTCTCTGACTGAAAATACAACACAGCATCTAACTTCATGTTTATTTCCTTGAACTTTTTTTTTGGTTTTTACGAGACAGGGTTTCTCTGTATTGTTTTGGAGGCTGTCGGTCCAGCCCAGCCTCGAACTCACAGAGATCCGTCTGCCTCTGCCTCCCGAGTGCTGGGATTAAAGGCGTGCGCCACCACTGCCTGGCTATTTCCTCGAACTTTGATCACATAAAACTTCACTGGCTAGACAATCAAGAATGTAGCCTACACACCAGTTATTTTTTTAAAAAATTTGCCCTTTCACAATATTTCTGTATGTGAGCATGCATGTACAGATTGTTGTTGTATGCTCACCTGTTTGTTCAGGTGTGGAGGCTCAATGATGTCATCTTTCTCAATTGTTCCTCAATTTTTTCACAGAGGCTTTCTCAGAGAACCTGAAGCAAACCATTTCTGCTAGACTTGTTGAAGATATGGTTCCTTGTTTCCAAAAAAGTGACCATGTTTTCATAAACTCCACTCATTAAGTAAATAATCTTTGAGTGACAGGTAAGTTTCTGTGATCCCTGCTGGAGGGCCCTACTCTTGTAGCCTCTGTGCCAACCATTCCTTATTCATGCACCAGCAACCACCCAACCCAACTGCTCTGCCTGCAACTGGTGGGATATTTGAGTGTCTAAGATCCTGGCCTGAGAGTCATGCCCCTCAGGCCCTAGCACCTACCACTCCCCCACCATGTCATCCCCAGTGACAAGGCAGGAGCATCGTCTCCTGGTACTCCAACAGTGAACATAATGGACCAAATGGCCCTGACTGCATCAGAATGGACAGCTGAGTATCAGATCTCAGCTGTAGAGTCTGCTCTCTAGGCTCTAGATCCCACCCATCCCCACACCAGCATCCCCAGTATCCTGGCAGCAGCACCCTCTCCCACAATCCATCCCCTGTTGCCACACCAGTGGCCACCAGAACCACAGGCCTCAACTTCCTGAAGAGGAATAGACTCCAATTACACCTGGAGGAAGAGCAGCTACCAGAGCTGTGGATCTCATCTGTATGGATCAGAGGAAGAGATGGGCAGAGGACAGTCTAAGAATGCATTGTGGAACCACCAGAAACTAGTGGTCCTACATCAGAAAGACCTGAACATCATAACACAGGTGAAGCAGAGAGAAGGGAGCTTAAAAATAACTTTATGAAGATGATAGAGTTTCATGGAAAAGAAACGAAAAGGCCCTGTTAAGTAATGGAGAACTATAAAAACGAAAGTCAGAAAAAAGCAATAAAACTTTTAATTAAAGCCAAGAAAACTATGAAAAATATCAAACAAGTCCAAGACTTTAAAAGTGAGACAAAGGCAACAAAAACTGATAAGTTCTACACATGGAAAATCTGAGTAAATGAACAGGAACTACAGATACAAGTATAACCAATATAATGCAAGAGATGTATCACTGAATCTCAGGAGCTGAAGATACCATACAGGAAATTGATTCATGAGTCAAAGAAAATGTTACATCCAAAACATTCTTAACACAATACACCAGGTAAATCTGGGACACCATGAAAAGACCAAAACTAAGAATAATAGGCCTAGAAGAATGAGAAGTCTGGCTCAAATGCACAGAAAACATATCAAACAAAATTATAGAATAAAACTTTCTCAACCTAAAGAAGAATATGCCTATGAAGGTACAAGACGTTTCCAGACACCAAATACAGTGGACCAAAAAAGTTCCCTTACCATATAATAATAACATAAAAAACTATACAGAATAAAGTATGTTAACAGCAGCAAAGGAAAAGCTTTGCCAGCAACAAGTGAGATGATCATGTGGTTTTTTCCTTTGCAGTTTATTTATATGATGAATTACATTGATAAAATTTCTTTTTTTAATTTAAAAAAGTTTTTTAAAAAATTTAAATTAGAAACAATGTTGCTTCAAAAGTCAATCCCAGGCCTATTCCCTTTCCCTCAACTCCTCCCATGTCCTCCCACCAACACCCCAACACCCCCTCCTATCTGTAGGAAGGGTGAGGCCCTCCATGGGGGTGTCCATAGTCTGTCATTTCATCCAGGGCAGGGCATAGACCCTCTCCCTAATGTCCAGGGTTAGAGTGCATCTCTCATTGTGGGATGAACACACAAAGTCCATTTGTATACCAGGGATAAATACTGATCTACTACCCAAGTCCAAATAGATTGCCTAAGCCTCCTCACTGACACACACATTCAGGGGGTCTTGATAAGTCACATGCTGGATACTCATCCACCAGTCTGGGATTCAAGAGGTACCCCTTGTTCATGTAGGCTGTTTCTGGGGGTTAAACCAGCCCAGTCTTAACCCCTTTGTTCTTCAGTCCTGCCTCTCTGTCACTGTGTTCCTTGAGTTCAGCTCAGTGTTTAGCTGTAAGTGTCTGCCTCTGCTTCCATCAGTCATTCGTTGGAGGTTCTGTTTCCCAGACTCTCTGGCCAGGGGTTATAGGCTGGCACTTCCCTGATCTATGTCTAAAATCCATATATGATTGCGTACATACCATGTTTGTCTGTGACCGGGCTACCTCACTCAGGATGTTTTCTTCTAGTGCCATTCATTTGCCTGCAAATTTCAGGATTCCCTTGTATTTTTCTGCTGAATAGTACTCCATTGTGTAAATGTATCACATTTTCTTTATCCACTCTTCAGTTGAGGGACATCTAGGTTACTTCCAAGTTCTGACTATTACAAATAATGCTGCTATGAACATAGTGGAACAGATGTCCTTGTATGAATTTGCAATTTTTGGATATATGCCTACGAGTATAATTGCTGGGTCTTGTGGTAGGCTGATTCCCATTTTTCTGAGGAATCTCCATATTGATTTTCATAGTGGCTGTATGAGTTGGCACTCCTACCAGCAGTGGAGGAGTGTTCCCCTTTTATCACATCCTCTCCAGCATAAATTTTCCTTGGTGTTTATGAAATTAGCAATTCTGACAGGAGTGATATGATATCTCAGAGATGTTTTAATTTGCATTTCCTGGATGGATAAGGATGTTGAGCACTTTCTCAAGTGCCTCTCAGGCATTTTAGACTACTCTATTGAAAATTCTCTATTTAGTTCTGCAGCCCAATTTTTAATTGGATCTTTTGGTGTTTTGTGTCTTGCTTCATGAGTTCTTTGTAAATTTCGGAGATCAGCCCTCTGTCAGATGTGGGGTTAGTGAATATTTTTTAACATTCTGTGGGCTGCATTTTTGTCTTGCTGACTGTGTCCTTTGCCTTACAGTAGCTTCTCAGTTTCAGGAGGTCCCGTTTATTAACTGTTGTTCTCACTGTCTGTACTGCTGGTGTTATGTTCAGGAAGCTGTCTCCTGTACCAATTAGTTCAAGGGTATTACCCACTTTCTCTTCTAAGAGGTTCAGTGTGGCTGGATTTATGTTGAGGTCTTTGATCCATTTGGACTTAAGTTTTGTTCATGGAGATAAACATGGATTGATCCACATTCTTCTACATGCCCTGGCCCCTTTTCTGGTCTCGTTAGTGGAAAAGAAGACCTGGAATCTGGGGTGCTTGGCTCCTGCTGGGATTGGAAGCTCTGTGCAGTTCCCAGAAAATAAACAGGCACTGGAACTCAGGCCCAGATGCAGGGCTTGTTGTAACTGGTCCCTCCAGACCTGCTGGTCCCCAGGTCTCCCAGGATCTGCTGGTTTCCTGGTCTCATTGGTGGAAGAGAAGACCTGGAATTTGTGGGACTTGGCTCCAGCCGGAATTGGAAGCTATGTGCAGTTCCCAGGCAATCCCCAGGCATTGGAACTCAGGCCCGGATGCAGGGCCTGTTTTATCTGGTCGTACCAGAACAGCTGGTCCCCTGGTCTTCTTGTTGGAAGAGAAGACCTGGGATATGGAGTGTTTGGCTTCTACCAGAATGAGAAGCTCTGAGGCCTTCCCCAGTCACTGGAAGGCATGTCGGGATCGAATGATTATTTTTATGTGTTCTTGGATCCGATTTGCCAGTATTTTATTGAGTATTTTTGCTTCAATGTTCATGAGGGATATTGGTCTGATGTTCTCTTTCTTTGTTTTGTCTTTGTGTGGCTTGGGGATCATGGTTATTGAAGCCTCATAGAAAGAGTTTGGCAAAGACCCTTCTGCTTCTATTGTGTTGAATACCTTGAGAGGAATTGGTTTTAACCTGTTCTTTGGATTTCTGTTAGAATTTTGTACTGAGGCCATCTGGACCTGAGTTTTTTTTTCGTTGGGAGCCTTTTGATTACTGCTTCTATTGCCATAGGGGTTATATGTCTATTTAAATTGATTTTCTTTCTGTGCTTGAATTAATTTTGGTAAGTGATATAGATCCAGAAAATTGTCCATTTCCTTTAAGTTTTCAAATTTTGTGGAGTATAACTTTTCAATGTATGACCTGATGATTCTCTGGATTTCCTGAGAGTCATTTGTTATGTCCCCTTTTCCTTTATGATTTTGTTAAATTGCATGTTCACACTCTGCAGTTTGGTAGTTTGGAAAATGGTTTGTGTATCTTGTTGATTTGATTTTTCTCAAAGAATCAACTCTTCATTGCATTGATTCTTGCCTTCCCGATTTATACTTTATTGATTTCAGCACTCAGTTTCATTATTTCCTGGCATCTACTCCTCCTGAGTTAGTTTGCTTGTTTCTGTTCTAGAGCTTTCAGCTGTGCTGTTAATTCTCTAGCATAACTATTATCCAGTTTCTTCATGTGGGTACTCAGTGCTAAGAAATTCCCTCATAGCACTGCTTTCAAAGTGCCATAGGTTTGGGGATGTTGTGTCTTCATTCTCATTGAATTCTAAGTCTTTAATTTTTTCTTCTTTGACCCATGAATAGTGCAATTGTGCATTATTCAATTTCCATGAGTTTGTAGGGTTTCTGCAATATGTGTTGCTGTTGAATTCTAATTTTAACGCATGGTGGTCTGATAAGATGCATGGAATTATTCAAAATTTTTTTACCTGTTGAGGTTTGTTTTGTTGCCAAGTATATGGTCGATTTTGAGAAGGTTCCATATAGTGTTGACAAATAGGTATAATCTTTTTTATTTGGATGGAATATTCAATAGATGTCTGTAAATCCCAATTGGGTCATAACTTCTATTAGCCCCTTTGCTTCTTTGTTAAGTTTCTGTCTGGTATTCCCATCTAGTGGTATGATTGGGGTGTTGAAGTCTCACATTATAAGTGTGAGTGGCTTTACATATGGTTTGAGTTTTAGTAATGTTTCTTTTACAAACATGCATACCCTTGTATTTGGGGCATAGATGTTCAGAATTGAAACATCATCTTGGTGCATTTCACCTGTGATGAGTATATAATGACCTCCTTTACCTCTTTTGAATGATTTTATTTTGAGGAATCCAGATAATCATCAGGTCATACCTTGAAAACCTGTACTCCACAAAATTTGAAAATTTAAGGGAAATGGACAATTTCCTGGATAGATATTACTTGCTAAAACTAAATCAAGAACAGATAAAAACTCTAAACAGACCTATATCCCTTAATGAAATAGAAGTAGTGAGTCTCCCAACCAAAAAAATGCCCAGGCCCAGATGGTTTCAGTGCAGAATTCTAACAGAAATTCAAAGAAGAGCTAATTCCAATGCTCCTCAAAGTATTCCACACAATAGAAGCAGGAGGCTCACTGCCAAACTCTTTTTATGAGGCTACAATTACCTTGATCCCCAAGCCCCACAAAGACACAACTAAGAAAGAGAACTATAGACCAATTTCCCTCATGAACACCGATGCAAAAATACTAAATAAAATACTAGCAAATCAGATTCAAGAATACATCAGAAACATCATCCACCATGATCAAGTAGGCTTCATCCCAGGAATGCAGGGATGGTTCAACATTAAAAAATCTATCAATGTAGTCCACCATATAAACAAACTGCAAAAGAAAACCACATAATCATCTCACTAGATGCTGATAAAGACTGTGACAAAAATATAGCACCCTTTCATGATAAAGTTCCTAGTGGTATCAGGGATACCAGGAAGATACCTGAACATGATAAAAACAATATACAGTAAACCAACAGCTAACATCAAACTAAATGGAGAAAAACTCTATACAATTCCTCTAAAATCAGGAGCAAGACAAGGCTGTCCACTGTCTCCATATCTCTGCAATATTGTACTTGATGTTCTAGCTAGAGCCATAAAACAAAAAAGGAGATCACAGGGCTACAAATAGGAAAAGAAAAAATCAAGCTTTCACTATTTGCAAATGATATGATAGTTTACATAAGTGACCCGAAAAACTCAGCAAGGCAAATCCTAGAGCTGATAAACACCTGCAGCAAAGTGTCAGGACACAAGGTTAACTCAAAAAAAATCGGTGTCCTATTATATACAGATGATAAAGTGGCTGAGAAAGAAATCAGAGAAACATCACCCTTTACAATAGCCATAAACAGCATCAAATGATGCTGAAAGAAATCACAGAGGATACCAGAAAATGGAAAGATCTCCCATGCTCTTTGATTGGTAGGATCAACATAATAAAAATAGCAATTTTGCCAAAAGCAGTCTACAGATTCAGTGCAATCCCTATCAAAATTCCGGCACAATTCTTCATATACCTTGAAAAAATAATCAACTTTATATGGAAAACAAAACACTCAGGATAGCCAAAACAACCCTATACAATAAAGGACCTATCGGAGGCATCACCGTACCTGACTTCAAGCTCTATTACAGAGCTATAGTCCTGCAAACTGCTTGGTATTGGAACAAAAATAAACAGGTAGACAATGGAAACGAATTGAAAACCCCGATTTTAACACACACACACACACATATGAATACTTGATTTTTCACAAAGAATATAAAATTATACAGTGGAAAAAGAAAGCACCTTCAACAAATGGTGCTGTCATAACTGAATATTGGCATGCAGAAGACTGCAGATAGATCTATGTCTATCACCTTGCACAAACTTATGTCCAAATGGATCAAAGACCTCCATATAAATCCAACCATACTGAATTTCTTAGAAGAGATATTATGAGATACTCTTCAACAAATTGGTACAGAGACCGCTTTCTGGACATAACACCTGAGATCAAAAATTAACAAATGGGATCTCTTGAAACTAAGAAGCTTCTGTAAGGCAAAGGAGACAGTCAATAAGACAAAAGGCAGCCCATAGTATGGGAAAAGATATTCACTAACCCCACATGTAACAGAAGGCTGAGCTCCAAAATTTACAATGAACTCAAGAAGCAAGACTCCAAAACACCAAAGGATACAGTTAAAAAGTGGGGTGCAGAACTAAATAGAGAATTCTCAAATGGGGAGTCTAAAATGGCTGAGAGACACTTAAGAAAGTGCTCAACATCCTTAGCCATCAGGGAAATGTAAGTCAAAACAACTCTGATATGCCATCTTACTCCTGTCAGAATGGCTAAATTCAAAAACACCAAATACAATTTATTCTGGAGAATATGCACAGAGAGGGGAACAATCCTTCACTGCTGGTGTGAGTGCTGACTCATACAGCCACTTTAGAAATCAATATGGAGATTCCTCAGAAAAATGGGAATCAGTCTACCACAAGACCCAGAAATTACACCCTTAGGCATCTGTCGAAAAATTGCAAATTATACAACAAGGACATCTGTTCCACTATTTTCATAGCAGCATTATTTATAATAGCCAGAATCTGGAAGCAACCTAGATTCCCCTCAACTGAAGAGTGGATAGAGAAAATGTGATACATTTACACAATGCAGTACTACTCAGCAGAAAAAATAAACAATGGAATCTTGAAGTTTGCAGGTAAATGGATGGCACTAGAAGAAACCATCCTAAGTGAGGAAACCCAGTCACAAAAAGACAAGCATTGTATATACTCACTTATATATGGATTTTAGACATGGATCAGGATAGTGCCAGTCTCGAGTTCCACTGTCAGGGAGTCTGGGAAACAGGAAAGTACCTAAGAGAGATATGCATGGTACCCCAGGGAAGAGGAATGAGGTAAGATCTTCTGAACAGATTAGAATCATGTTGAGAGGGGGAGGGGGAGTGGGAGCTGGGAACAATAGAGGGGGAGAAGAGGAGGAGAGAGTAGGTCATGGGGGAACATGAAGGTTGAGTAGGGGGTAGAATAGGTGGATAACAGAATGAGAAATACCATGATAGAAGGAGTCATAGGTTAGAAAAGAGATCTCACACAAGTAAGACATCTAGTGATCTAAAGTTATGACACCAATTGGCAAGCTAAGCAGTAGTGGAGATACCACCTTAAATGCCCATTTCTGATAATGAACTTGACATCTACAGTATATGCCATCCTAGAACCTTCATTCAGTGACTGATGGAAGCAGAGGCAAACACCCACAGTTAAACACTGCACTGATCCCATGGATCCCAGTGACAGAGAGAGAGGAGAGATGAGCAAATTGGCAAAAATGGGCTGTCAAAACCAGAAGAGACAGCTGATCTAAACAAGGAGGAGCTCTTGGACCCTAGACCGACAGCTGGGAGGGCAACATGGGACTGTTCCAGACTCCCTGAGTGTGAGAATCAGTGACGAGTTCTGAGCAAAAAATGAGGCCCTGGGCAGTAGATCAGTGTTTATCCCTGGCATACAAATGGACTTTGTGTGTCCATAACCCAAAGAGGGATTCTCTCTCAGCCTGGACCTTTAGGGGAATGCCTGGACCCTTCTGTGAGTGAAGTGACTAACTCTGGATATCCCCTATGTGGAAGGAAGTGGGCATAGGGTGGGAGACTGGGGGGGATGGTGGGGAGGTGTGGGAGTAAGGGAGGGAGAGGGAACTGGGATTGACATATGAAGCAAGCTATTTAAAATTAAAGTAATAAAAAAGTTTAAAAAGTCTAATTTGTGAGATATTAAGATTGCTACTCCCACTTGTCTCTTGGGTCCATTGGATTGGAAAATCTTTTCCAAACATTTAACTCTGTGGTAATGTCTGTCTTTGACGCTCAGCTGTGTTTCTTTTATGCAACAGACGGATAGGTTCTGTCTTCAAATCCATTCTTCTAGCCTGTGTCTTTTTATGGTTGTTTTAAGACCATTAATATTGAGGGATATTAATGGCCATTGATTGCTCATTCTTTGATTTGGAATGGTTATTGTTGTTGTTGGAATTATGTATGGGATTCCACCCCTTTTTTTCTTTTGGTTGTTGGTAAGGTGGGATTATCTAATTCCTACATTTTTCTGGTTGTAGTTAACTTCCTTTGGTTGTGAGTTTCCTTCCAGAACTTTCTGTAGGGCTGGGTTAGTGGATATATATTGTTTAAATCTAGGTTTGTCATGGAATATCTTGCTTTCTACATCTATAGTAGTCTGGGCTGGCATCCATGGTTTCTTAGTGTTGATAGAATATCTATCCAGGACCTTATGACTTTCAGAGTTTCCATGGAGAAGTCAGGTCCCCAGGTGCTGTTTCTCTTTGTGCAAAAGAAGACCAAGAATCTGGGGTCTGTAGGCTCCGGCCGGGAGGTGAGCCTCGATGGCAGTCCCCAGGCACAAGTCCTGTGGTTAGATAAGACCAGGAAACTCTGTTTCATAGGCTCGCTCTGGGAGGGTAGGCTCAGTGGCTGCCCCCAGGATGTCCCCAGGCACTGCAAGGCAGGCCAGGATACAGATCCCAGTTTACCTGGTCCCATTGGTGGAAAAAAAGACCAGGAATCTGGGGAGTGTAGGCTCACTCTGGGATGGGAGGCTCAGTGGCCATCCCCAGGCAGTCCCCAAGCACAAAACGTTGATAGGTTTTCATGTGGAACCATCCTTGCATCTCTGAGATGATGCCTACTTGATCATGGTGGATGATTTTTCTGTTGTGTTCTTGTATGTGATTTGCTCATATTTTATTTTGGATTTTTGTATCAATGTTCATGAGAGAGATTTGTCTGTAGTTCTCCTTCTTAGTTGTGTCTTTGTGTGGTTTGGGTACTAATGTAATTGTAACCTCATAAAAAGAGTTTGGCAACGAATCTCCTGCTCCTATTGTGTGAAACACTTTAGCAGTATTGGAAGCAACTCTTCTTTGAATTTCTGGTAGAATTCTTCACTGAAGCCATCTGGGCTTGGGCTGTTTTTGGTTGGGAGACTTTTGATGACTACTATTTCATTAGGTATTATAGGTCTGCTTATATTGCTTATCTCTTCTTAATTTAATTTGTTAAGTGATATCTATCCAGAAAATTGTCCATTTCCTTTAAATTTTTGAATTTTATGGAGTATATGTTTTCAAAGTATGACACAAAGATTCTCTGGATTTTGTTAATCTGTGTGTTCTCTCTCTGCCTTTTGGTTAGTGTGAATAAAGGTTTGTCTATCTTATTGGTTTTCCAGAAGAACCAACTCTTTGTTTCATTTATCATTTGTATTGTTACCTTTGTTTGTACTTTATTGATTTCAGCCCTCAATTTGATTATTTCCTGGCATCTACTCCTCCTGGATGAGTTTCCTTCTTTTTGTTCTAGAGATTCCAGGTATGCTGTTAATTCTTTATTGTGGCTATTCTTCAGCTTCTTCATGTGGGAACTTAGTTTTGTGAAATTTCCTCTTAACTCCACTTTCAGAGTGTCCCCCATGTTTCTGTGTTGTGTCTTCATTTTCATTGAATTCTAGGCAGTATTTAATTTCTTTATTTCTTCCTTGACTCAGAAGTGATGAAATTGAGCATTGTTTATTTTCCATGAGTTTGCATGGTTTTTTGTAATTTGTGTTGTTTTTGAATTATGATTTCAAACCAAGCTGATACGATAAGATCCAGGGGATTATTCCAACTATTTTTGTACTTGTTGAGGTTTGCTATATTGGCAAGTATGTGGTCAATTTTAGAGAAGTTTCCATATGGCACTGAAAAGAATGTATATTTACTTGTGTTTGGATGGAATTTTCTATTGATATCTGTTAAACCAAATTAGGTCATAACTTCTGTTAGTTGATTTGTTTCTTTGTTAAGTTTCTGTCTGGTAATTCTGTGGTGTTGAAGTCTCCCAGTATAAGTGCATATGGTTTTGTGTATGATTTGAGTTTTAGTAATGTTTCTTTTATGAATGTGGGTACCTTTGCATTTGTGGCATAGATATTCAGGATTAAGACTTCATCTTGATGGTTTTCTCCTGTGATGAATATGAAATGACATTCTTTACCTCTCTTGACTAATTGAAGTTTGAAATATAAGTTGTTAGATATTAGGAGAGTTACAGCAGCTTCTTTTCTTATGTATAATTGATCAGAAAATCTTTCCCTAACCCTTTATTATGAGGTGATGTCTGTCTTTGGAGTTGAGGCGTGTTTATTGTATGCCGCAGAAGAATTGATCCTGTCATCGTATCCATTCTGTTAGACTGTGTCTTTTTATAGGTGAGTTAAGACCACTGGTATTGAGGCATATTAATGACTGCTTATTGTTGATTCTTGCTACTCTTGGATTTGTTTTGGTTGTTTGTATTGCATGTGAATTTCCCCTATCTCCATTTTTTGATTTTTGGTAAAATGGGATTATGTATTGTCTATGTTTTTGCGAGTGTTGTTAACTACCTTGTGTTGGAGTTTTCCTTCCAGTACATTTTGTAGGGCTGGATTAGTGGACATGTATCACTTAAATTTTTTCATGGAATATCTTGTTTTCTCCATCTTTGGAGACTGAAAGTGTTGACAGCATTTTGGACTGGCATCCATGCATGGTCTCTTAGCGTGTGTAGAACATCT
The DNA here is from genome assembly GCF_017639785.1 of Mesocricetus auratus. Classification (NCBI taxonomy): domain Eukaryota; kingdom Metazoa; phylum Chordata; class Mammalia; order Rodentia; family Cricetidae; genus Mesocricetus; species Mesocricetus auratus. Next base: position 519,602 of record NW_024429223.1, read on the forward strand.
ATCCATAACCTTTTGGCTTTCAGAGTTTCTTATTGCTGTAGCTGTAACTTCAAGGTTTATATTGAATAGACATGGAGAAATTGGGCAGCCTTGTCTTTTTTCTGATTCTAGAGAAACCATATTGTGTTTGCCTCCATTTAGTTTGATGTTGGCATTGGCTTGCTGTATATTTCCTTAATTGTGTGTTTTTATGTTCCTTTTATCCCTGGTCTCTCAAAGACCTTTATTGTGAAGTGCTGTTGGATTTTTTGAAGGCTTTTAAAGAATCTAATGAGATGATCATGTTCATTTTCTTCTTCCCATTAGTTTGTATTGTGACTGTTGTACTTTGCCAAGACAAGGTGGGACAGTCTGTCAGATATTCTAGGCCTGTAAGCAAAATATGGATGCTCCAGAATTACAGAGAAACCTTGGGGTGACTCTACAGACATCAAGATGTCTCTTTCATTTCTATAGTTTTGGAAGTTGTTTTCTCTAAACTTCCTGTTTACTTAGCTAGGATTATATCCTTCATGGGTCTTTGATAAAGGTTGAAGACTAGATAATTGTAGCATTTTTTCTTACCAAATTCTAAAAGAAACTTACAAAATAGATTACAATTTATAAGGTTGAGAGACATAATTGCTTAAGATGTTTATTTAATAAATATGTTACACAATGAATGTATTTTATCATATGAGACTGCTTTTCTCCACTATGCACTTTTTACAGCAGACCCTGAGCATCCCAAAGTCTAGCAATTCCTGAAATTTTTTCCATGAGTTCTGATGGTTGGCTATGTTTGATCCATAACCTAAGCTCTGAAATCCTTTTCATTTCTGTTTACCATATTGCCTTATTTATTTTTATTTGGAGACATAATCTTAATTTAAATCTTGTTCTATCCTTGTAAACATATGTATCTCAAGATTATAGATATTAGTCACCATGCTGGCTATATCTGAATGATAACTGATCAATTTCAACATGTAACTTTTCTCTGTTTAGTGCAAAATTGATAAAGAAATGCTGACATTCTAGTGTAGGATGAAAGGAGAGCTCACTGAAACAAGACTGGAAGACTGGTCTTTGAACTGACTCGGTTGGAGACCTCACATTTATACTCTCCAAAATTCTCTAATCGAACGGGATGTATTCTCAGTCCACACTTTGTTGGGGACAGAGTCATCCTCCTTGAGAGACGCAGGTGCTGGTTATTGAAGAACCAACGGATGGAGACATCAGAGTCAGGTGATACACAGGTGAATATCACAGATCTGTGTGATGAGACTACGCTGTTAGTGATTCGCACAAAGGGCTGTGCCACATGCTCTGTGAAGAAACAGAGGAGGGTAACAAATGATGGTAGTCCAGAGATTTCAACCATCCCTTCCTTAGTTCCTACTTAGTAAAGCCTCCAGAGGCAGAGTTTGGAACTGTGACTATAGATGGAGCATGTGTTTTGGTTCTTCTACCAATGAACTCTCTGACTCTGATTCAGACATTATTTTCTGTGACTGTTTCCCTATAATAGGACACATAGAGCATGATTATTGCCATGTCTCTGAATTAAGCTTAATTGTGAGTAATGATCTGACCCTGGGATGGGGAGATGCTCACATCAGCATCATCTGTTCCTATTTAGCTGCAGAAGAAAATTCCCCAAGAAGGACCCATGAGGAGAAGGAAGAATCTGGATTATCTGCCTCTGCTGTTTCTTCCCTTAATGCCTTCACCTGCCTGCGAAGACTCAAATGCCATCAGAACAAAGGGCAATGGCCCAGACAGCTGGCCATAGAGACTTAGGAGAAGGAGATACACAGGTGATCTAACTAACTGCAGCTGTCATGGCAGTACACAGCTGGTTCTATACTCTAAGGGATTTGGAGAGTCAGTAAAGACTTGTTCCCTGTCAGCTCTAAAAGGAAACCAGGACAGTGACAAAAATCTCCACAGCATTGTCTAGAATGCAGCCAGTGGCAAAGGTTTGGAGTCAGGGCTTCCTGGTGCTCTCCGTGCAGATCCCATGACTTCCTTCTGCAGTGTCTGTCTGACTCCCACAATGTTTATATTGAGGCTATTTGCATGGTGAGAGCCACAGAGCCTGCACTGAGCCTGGCACCCTTGTGATGAGTTGAGAATAGGTTCTCACTTGTGTAGGTAAAGACAGGTAGAGATTCTAACCTATACTTGATTGTTGATTGTTTCCCCAATGAGTGTCCAGCAGTAAGTGCCAAAACCTTATTGTGGGGACACAATGCAGTAATGGAAGAGAGCAGGCACAGTGAGAGTTACTTACTGTTTACATGGAATTGCACATATGCCTTTTCAATTTTGGAATCACTTTTCAAAATTTCTAGTGTGTACATTCCTGCATCTTTCTCAGTGATGTCCTGGAGCAGCAGGGTTCCATTGTCATACACAGTCTCTCTTTGGCTATATTGATTTCCCCAGGTGATGGTATCTAGTTCTCTGCTGTGTTCGACAATTTCAAAATGCGGAACACGATATATCGCCCTGTACCAAGTAAAGGCTTGGAAATCTTCTGGAAGATTATGAACTTTGAGAAGAACACTTTCTCCTTCAGCAGCATACATTGGCATTGGTTCTATCATGACTTGGGAAGAGGTGAGAGGGTTACAGCATGGAGAATGGGAGACTAAAAGGAAAAAGAGAAAAAAAGCCATCGTGTGGGGATTATTGTGCATAATGAAAAGATGGTGACATCCTTCTTGAGCAGATAGATGTGTCACTCTGGCTATATCAACTGGTGTGGATATGTCTGTGCCACTTAATCAAGGTGAGGAACATGACCTCCTCCCTTGCATGTGTGCCCCAAAATAATGTCATTTACTCATCATGAAACTCTCCCCTTATGTGTCTTCACAACTGTTCCCTTACTGCTCTCAGTCAGACATTACATATTTATCCACAATGAGGGTTCAGATGTGGCTTCCCATGATCTCTGCATGACTTGGATTTTCCATTTCCTTTGTGGCTCCAATCAAACCCTGAGGTCTCCCTATAGATGCTGTTGCTTCCCTGCCTGTCAACCCTTAGGACTGGGACTGGGTGGGATCAGGGAGCAGTCTGATCCTCATGGCAGACTCACATCTTTAAAAGCCTTGGGTCCTATGCTGGATTTTTTTATGTCACCTTGTCACAAGTGAGAGTAATTTGAAAGACAGGCCTCAGTTGAAAATGCCATCACCTGATTGGCCTGTGGGCAAGAATGTAGTCCAGTTTTTAAATTGAGGGGGTGAATTGAGAACACTGCAGTCAGTTCCAACCCTGAGCAAGCAGACATAGGTGATATAAGAGTGAAGGTTGAGAAAGCCCTACAGAGCAAGCCAGTAGGTAGCACTCCTCCATGGTATCTCTACAAGCTTCTGGATTTTATTTATTATACTCTGAATATGGAGGTAATATATGCTCCATTTTATCGGGATGTTCTAAATCTATTGTTCCCTATCAGCTTTGACAGGAAGCAAAAGTAGAGTACTGGAGAAGTACTTTCTTTGCTCAATTTATTATTGCCTTGCAAAGATGACAGGGCTCAGGGATCCCTGATCTAGAGGCCCAAGACACTGGGCTGACACTCATATTTTAGGTCTTCTTTGATGTAGGTGGGGTGAGAAGATGCATGCTGGTCTATGGCCATTTGTCTCTACCGTATTTGTTGTAAATTAAATGCACAAACTTCCATATGGAGACACCTTGTGAAGGGAAATGAGACCAGGCCAGCCATGACAGCTCTGTGTGTCTAAGCCCCACCCAGCACTGAACAATCACAGAGAATCACTTACTGTCCACCTGGAGTTGCACGTGTGCTTCTTCACTTTTCATATCTGTACTCATAATTCGTAGGGTGTACAATCCAGTGTCACTCTGAGTGACGTTGTGAAGCAGCAGGGATCCATCACTGTTCAACGTCTCTCTGCCACTGTAAGCAGGCCCTGTAATACTTGATTTGCTGCCTTTTGTGTATCGGGCAATCTCATTTTTCCAGAACACAGATATGCCTTTGAACCAGACAAAACCTTCAAGATTCTCCGGGAGATTGTGAATAAGTAGAGTAACATTCCCCCCTTCAGCAACACTGGGTGGCACTGATTCAATTGTGGGTTGGGCAGAGGTGGCATGGCGCCCGCAGTTCCAAAGGAAATCTAGAATTTAAGAGAGAGATCCATGTAAATTGAGACATTTGTATTTGACTAAGATGAGGCCCTGTGTCCTGAGCAGCTGTGTTCATTGCTCAGCTTATGTTTGTGTGTGAGAGTCAACCTCTCCCACTAGGTGGGTGTCAAAACATGACCTTCTTGTTCTCAGTGTCCCCACACTGGTCATTTCCACTGTATGTCTCCCTTTCTTCAGGTGTCAATATTGCCCCTGCTTATTGTCATCAGACCCCTGCTCTCATTTACAATGGATGCCTGCTCTACATCTTATACAGACCCTGTCTTCACTCTCTGACTTTTTGGTTGTTCTGCTCTTCTTGTGCTTGTAGCTAACACCTGAATTCACCTTCTAGCTTCATTTGCTTCAAGTCCACTTGAACTGGAGCAACATAAGAATCATAAATTGTCTAAGAATCTAAGCAATAGTGGAGAGGTTACCTTCAATGCCCTTCCCCTATAATGAGATTGATGACTGCCTTATAAGCTATCCTAGAGCCTTCATCCAGCAGCTGATGCAAGCAGAAGCAGAGATCCACAGCTAAACACTGAGCTGAACTCCTAGAACCCAGTTGTAGAGAGGAAGGAATGAGAAGCAAAGTCGTCAAGACCAGGCTGGGGAAACACACAGAAATAGCTGACCTGAACAATTGGGAGCTCATGGTCCCCAGACTGACAGCTGGGAAACAATCATAGAGCCAAACCAGGACCACTGAACATAGGTGTCATTTAGGAGGCTTGGACAATCTATGGGGCCTCTGGTATTGGATTAGTATTTATCCCTAGTGTACAAATGGACTTTGGGAACTCATTCCCAGATAGGAATCCTTCCTAGAAGGATACTAGCTCAGCCTAGACACAATGGAGAGGGCCTAGGTCCCACCCCAAATTATGTGACAGATTTTAATGATCCCCCACGGAAGGCATCAACCTCCCTGGGGAGCAGAAATGGGATGGACATGGGAGAATGTGAGAGAGCAGAAATTTGGATTGATATGTAAAATAGGGTTGTTCATAATTTAAATGAAAAGAACCATAAGCTGCCTTGTTTCTTTTTTTAAAAAAATGCTGCCTACTCCCTTCCTCTTTACCCACTACCCCCCCTCGCCCTGTTCCCCATCCATTCAGAGGATCTTGTCTCCATCCTCTTCTCTTGGGTACTATGTATATATGCATATCTAAGGGAGTTGGTCATGGGGGAACAGGAAGTTGAGGGGGTGGGGGTAGAATAGGGGGAAGAGGGAATCATAGGATCAAAGACAGATCAGGCACCAGAGTGACCTCGAGTGATCTAAAGGTATAACATCAATTGGCAAGCTAAGCAATAGTGGAAGGACCACCTCGAATGCCCATTCCTGATAATGAACTTGATGGCTATAACTATCCGGGAGCCTTCATCCTGGGACTGATGGAAGCAGAGGCAAACACACATCTAAGCACTGAACTGAACCCAAGGAACCCAGCGACAGAGAGAGAGGAATGATGAGCAAATTGGCAAAGAATGGGCTGGCAAAACCAGCAGAGACAGCTGATCTGATCAGGGGAGTGCTCTTAGACCCCAGACCGACAGTGGGGAGGCCAGAATGGGACTGATCTGGACCCCCCCAAATGTGAGTGTCAGTGAGAAGGCCTGGACAACCTATGGGGCTCTGAGCTGTGGATCAGTGTCTATTCCTGGTATACAATCTGTCTTCATGTGCCTATAGCACAAAGAGAGATGCTCTCTCAGCCTGGACTCTTAGGGGAGTGCCTTGACCCTACCAAGAGTAAAATGATAGACTCTAGACATCCCCTATGTGGAAGTATGTGGCAATAGGGTGGGAGGGAGGGTGGAAGGGGAGTGCGGGAGGAGGGGAGGGAGAGGGAACTGGGATTGACATGTAAAACAAGCTATTTAAAATTAAAAAAAAAAACTAAAAAAAAAGAAAATAAATAAGAGATGAAACCAAAAAAAAATGCTGCCTAGAAAAAAATCTCAGATCCATGTGGAGACTAAAATATTGAATGGTGTCCTAGACCCCAGTATGACCAAGGATTCATTTAAGAAACTCATAGGTTTAGGGATATAGTATTGGATCATCCCATTTCCTTGATGTTTTCCACATGTTTACATATTATACTTGTGCATGAGTAGTGTAAGGGCTAGTTTAGTGTGTGTGTGTGTGTGTGTGTCTGTGTATGTGTGTGTGTGGGTGTATCCTGGACACAGTACTTAAGTGGAGGTCAGACGCCTTACATTCATTGCTCCCAGCTTGTCAGACAAAGAAGTAAATGCCTGTATCTATTGGACCACATCACTGAGCCATATCAGCTTGACTTTCAGTTGAGTTCTCAAGCTGAGAGCATCAGTCTTCAGAATTTTGCGACCATGCTTACTAACTTTGTGTAAGAATTAAATCTCCCCACCCTTTCTGTTTAATATTCAATGAGAGCATCCTAATGCTGACATTCTCTCACTCTCTATCTTCTCCCTTACCAACATTGAGACTCCTCTCATGTTTTTGTGCCACTGAGGAGACTACAGACAATGTGTCAGATTGTCTCCTCCCACACACTGGACTCCTCATTCATGAATGTGGTGCCCCCCTGATATGTGATGCAGCCTTTTGTAAAGGAGTACTGATGGCGTTTCCATTGTCTCAGTAGCTTGGCCTGTCATCCCTCTGAGGTATGCCTGCTCCAGCACAACTCACAAACTCTACTGGCCTTCCCCCATCTAAGCTCAGTCTCTCACTGGAAGGAGCATGTCCCAGAGTCCCATCAGCTGAGAATGGGTCTGTGTTCCCAACAACGCTTTTCCACTCCAGTTTCTGTGCTGCCCCGATGTGCCTTCCCCATTCTTTATGTTTCTGTCCTCTAGAACACACAGTGAGAGTTGAGGGTAATGGCGATTCCTGTGACACAAGATAGTAGTGTTGACCATGGGACTGCACTCTGCTGTGTCCTGGCCAAGGTTTGTCAGCATCAAAAAGGGGGAAATCTGCACAACTGCATGACAAAAAACCCAGAAATGTACCCAGTCTGCCCCGTGTTTACAATGTTCTGGAAACATGGAACTTGATCCCAGCAGGAAGGTGACAAAACTGCCTTTGAGGCTACAAATGGACCAGGTGAGTGATGTCAGACTGGGCTCACAGTGGGGTTAAATGCCTATGATGTATCAAGAGTCTCACATCTTGGGTGTGTGTTAGGAGGTAACTTGATTCCTGGAAAAGGGCTGTAAGGTCCTTCATCCTGTGCAAGATTTTGAAGATCATGCTCTCATTTCCTATGTTTTCTGAGCTGTGTAATGAGTCTAACCATGTGCTCCAAGACCTTTCTGAAATGCCTTGGACTTCTACATTGTATATCTCTCATGGATGTCATGTATTTCCCAAAGAAAACACATGAAATGGGAAACAGAACAAGATCTAGCAGTATAGCAGGCAAATTAGATAGCCAGTAAGTCTAACAATGCTGTTACCATGATATCCAGGTCTGAAAAAACAGGGGTGGATCCAGGCTACTAGGTACATTCCTGGTTCAGACAAATATTTTCTGCTAGTTCCTTGTGTATCTGATGACATCCTGGTAATCGCTGGGGGAACTACAGCTCACGTCCATGAAGCTGTCAGATTAGTATAGACTGTAGCCATTTGCCTGCAGGAGAGAGTTCTCTGAGCTGGACCCAAGGACAAGCACTTGGAAGGAAAAACCATGTCCTGTGTCCCTCTCTTATATACCCAACAGGACAATTAACTAATGGCCTGGATACCTATTGAGCTATATTCCCCTGTTAACTCCCTGAAAGAGATAGCTCAGGCAATGTTCTTATGACAGTCATAAGACATTGACTAGTAGGAAGTACTGTTCCCTGTCATCAGGAAATCAAAATCCAACACTTTTAAAATGCTTCTCATGGACACCTGGATTTGACTTTGGGACAAAGATTTGGAGCACGGCATCCTGGTATTCACATCTCTGTGAGGGCCCCTACATTTTCCACAACCAGGCACAATGTTGATTCCTGAGGAGTATCTCTCGAGGAAACATTCCTGGTAAGAACCCCTAGAGTCTAGATAGGGGCTGATATCCCTGGCTGAGTTACACATCATGCATCCAACTATGTGCAAGGTAAAATCAAAGGAAGGATTCTGACCTATTTCCTTTATTCTACACCATATGTGTCTTGCACTAAATTCTCAAGCCCCAACATGGGGCACAGTGCACAGGGAAGGTAGGCACAGACCATTCTCCTGTCTGTGACCAGTGAAATGAGCCACACCCAGCTCACAGAGCTCACAATGAATCACTTACCCTGCACGTGGAGGTACGTGGATGTTGTTGATACAATTTTTATATGTTCATTATAGGTTCGTATGGTATAGAATCCCGTGTCCTTCTCAGTGAGCTTTTCGATCAGCAGGGATCCATTGCGATATATTGTCTCTCTACCACTGTGCACAGGCCCTGGCCCACTTACATTGTTGAACAGTCCATATAGTGCAATTGCGTCTTTCATGTTTGTTAGCCCTTTGAACCAGGCTAATATTTGAGCATTTTCTGGCAGATCATGGACAAGAAAAAGGACATCATCTCCTTTGGCCACTAGGGGTGGCACTGATTCAATGGTCACAGTCACATGGGCAGTGTTGGAGAGGTGGCAGAAGATTAAAAGGGAGGCTAGAAGAGAATTGAGAAAACTCACCAAAATTAGACAGGTGTGATCACCATTCAACTTTGGTGTGTGAGTCAGGGTTGCCCACCCTCTTTGCAGACATGAGCAACATGCGTTTAATTGATTTAGTGTCTGAGTGGATTAGTTACTCTCTTAGGAATTCTCTGTTCAGCTATTTCTCCACCCTGCAGTGTCCCAAATCTCTCCTCACATAGAGTATGTGGATTGAGGGGCATGCCTCTCTGATATCCTCCTCTGGAGAGTCCTCACCTTTTGCTGTTTTTCTCCATTACCAGATATACTGACATCAGGTCCACTAGAACCAGGGCTTTTTTGTTTGTTTGCTATGCTTCATTTTTGGTTTTGGTCTGGTTTCTTTTTTTGAGACAGGGTTTCTCTGTGCAGCTTCTCTCTCCTGGTACTTGCTCTGAAGACTAGGCTGGCCTTGAACTCACAGGGATCACCTGACCCTGCGTGCCAAGTATTGGGATTAAAGGTATGTACCGCACTGCAGTACAAAAAGTGATTTGTAAGAGCAGGATTAGTCTGGCCTTTTTGGAAGTTTCAGTTCCTGGAAAAGACTCAGATACAACTGGAAAAAGAAAAATAGGAAGGAAGGAAGAGCGGGTTTCTACAGATTTCTCTTCATAGTTCCTAGGTTTGGAGCTTATGACAATAATAATATTCAAGTGTGGAAGAAATTGTTTTAGATTTCATTACGTAAATATATTTTGTGTATAAGAAAAGGCTGGTGTCTCCTTGTGCACATATGAAGATGTATGCCACAAATGTGTGTGTGTGTGTGTCAGGGTGTGTGTGTGTGTGCACACCACAGCACCTTTGTAGAGGGCAGAATAGAACCTGCAGGAGTCTGTTCTCTCCATCATCCACTGTGGGGGAAACTAAGGATTGGATTCATGTTATAATAACTTCACACACTGAGATGTCTCGCTAGCCCTCCCTGTTTGATTTCTGTTTCAAGGATCATACTGTTGTTTGGGAAGAGCTGCCTTCAGAACATTGCAGCCACTGTAATTCACAGTGAATATGGGATGTTTGAAGCTTTTTTCTTACCACCATCACCTCCTGTCCCCTGAGAGATTCAGGCTGCTGAGCGTCTGTCCCTCACTCTGCCTTCTGCATCATAACCGAAAACAAAAGCCTTGAGTCTCCTCTGAAGTTCCTGTCCTCTTCAAGAGGCTCAAGTCTGCTTCTGAGATTCCCTCCTCACACAGTCAGAGAATGGTTACCCTTACCTGTGAGCAGAAGCCCCTGCCAGGGGTTACACCCCTTGCAGAGATGAACGGAGGACTCCTCCATCAATCTTCTCACTTGCTGTCCTCCCTCTGAGGAGAAGAGCCTCATCTCCAACACAGAACTCAGGCTCTGCTCTCCTTCCTCCTCAGACTGGAGTACTTCCTAGAATCCAATGGGCTATGAGTGATGGGGTTGGAATCAAATGCCTTCCATCCTCTGCACTGATCTGCATCCCTCTCAACTTCCCTTTATGTTTCTCCTCCAAGCAATACACATGAGCCACAGTGCTGATAAGCATCTCCATTTCCTCAGAGAACAATGACTCATCCTAGGGCTGACACCTGCTGTGTCCTTGCTTTGGGTCAACATCAGAGAAGCATCCATCATGCTTGTGACACATAGAACAAGCTAAGAACTCAGTATGCCCTGTGTTCTCAATGCTGTGGGAAGGTGGGATTTACTTAATACCAGGTGGAAAGTGACAGGGAAGTTTCTGAGGGCTGGAAAGAAAGCAGCTGGGTGATAACTAGGGATGAAGATCAGTCCTTTATCACTAATTTCAACAGTCAATTTATAGATCCAGGAGAAATGCCTAGAGTCATGTGCTCAGTGTTGGGGAAGAGGTGACCTGTGTGTCTTTGAAAGGACCGTGGACTATACCTTATGGAGGGTTTCAAGGCAACACTTAGCATTATGTGTTGGCTGAGTCTAAGTCCTCCCTGATCTTCCTGGGTCACCTTTGTCCTTTTCCTACTTGATTCCCTGGTGGTAATCCTGCTTTTCCCTAAGAGAGATGCCATGAGGGAGGAGACTGTTACGGTCCCCATGAAAAAAGATGTACTCAGAGAAAAGAAAGAGCTAGTAGTTTAGGGCAGGGTTTAGACAGGTTTGTAGATTTTTCCTGGGAAACCCTGGACTAAAGTTGGAATTAGTGTGAATCCAGAGGAAGGGCAATCGCAGTAGGAACGTTGTGCTTAGGAAATTTCAGAGGAAAGTCCTAGGAAATACCTCTTGAGATTAAAAAAAGGGACACATCTGGGACTGGTGGAATGCCTTCTATCCAAGCACTCATGAGGCAGAGATAGGTGGGTCTTTTACATCCAGGTCAGCCGTGTCTATAGGATTACATGAAATCCTGTCTAGTTAAAAAAATAGAGGACATTAATATAGTGTACCACACACGCACTTTCTGACCAATGATGGTTATCTAAATACGACATTTTCTCTGCACAGAGGTTTACTTCTGAGCACAAATCACAATTATTCAAAGTGATGTGTCTTCCCTATATACTGTCCTATTTCTATTTGTGATAAAACATCCTGAAAAAGACCAGTTTAGGAGGGTAGATTCAATTTCCTTTTTGGGGCTGTGTTATATTGTAGCACTGAAGGAAGTCAAGGCATAAAACATGATGCTTGCTGGATCATTCCAAGGCTCACAGTCTAGCTCATGCTCAGCTAGCTTCTTGTACAGCCAAGGACCATCTGCATAGGAATGATGCTTCCCACAGTGGTCTGTTACCACGTCCAGCATCAATTAACAGAATTATTCACAGAAATGTACAGCCTGTCCAGTCTTGGTTGAGACACTATTTTCTTTTTTTTAATGCTGCTTTTGGTTTATTTATTTTTTTCACCATGACCAAAGTTTTCTTTCCCTCTTACCCTGCCAGCCCCTCTGCCACTTACTCCTTTCCACTGACCCACCTGCCTGTTTTTGTGCCAATACAATGTAGTTTTTAATACTGTAGCTCTATAGCAGATCTTGAAATCAGAGATGGTAATACTTTCAAAAGTTCCCTTATTATACAGGATAATTTTTAGCTAACTTGATTTTTTTGTCTTTCCATAAGAAGATGAGTGTTGTTCTTTGAAGGTCTTTCAAGAATTGTGGTGTAACTTTGATTTGGGAGTACATTGTATCTGTAGATTGCTTTTGGTAAGACGGCCACTTTTTACTGTGGTAATCCTATCACTCCATGAGCATGGGAGATCTTTCAATCTCATATCTTCTTCTCATTCTTTCCTCAAAAACCTGAAGCTCTTGCAATAATGGTCTTTCACATGCTTGATGTCTTAGTTAGTAGTTCTATTGTTGTTAAAATATAACATAATCATGGCCAAGCTTATAAAAAAGCATATCTGATTAGGACAGGTCACTTACAGTTTCAGAGGTTCAGTCCATTACCATTATTTCGAAGAGCATGGCAGAGTGGAGACAGTTATGTGCTTGAGAAGTAGCTGAGAAACCTGTGTCTTCCAGGCAGCAAGAAACAGTCTGTCTGTCTGTCTGTCACAAAAGCAAAGCTTGTATAAAAGAGACCTTGAAGCCCACCCCTGCAGTGAAACACTTCATGCAATAAGGCTATGCCTACTTCAGTAAGGCCACACCTCCTAATAGTGTCACTTGCTTTGGGTACCATTTTGTTCAAACGGCCTCACTTGATTAGAGTTACACTAAGATATTTTCTAATATTTGTGGATACTGTTCTAGCCTTGATTTTTTCTCTGTCCATTTATCATCTGTATTCAGGAGGACACTGATTTTTTTTAGTTACTTTCAATTTCCTACATGTATTTACCAGCTCTTGAGTTTCCCTGGTAGATGTTTTTGGCTCAGTTATGTATACAATCATAGCATCTGCAAATAGTGATACTTTGAGTTCTTCCTTTTCATTTTATATCCCCTTGATCTCTGTCAATTATTTTATTACTCCAGCTAAAACTTCGAGTACTCTCTCGAGTAGATATGGTGAGAGTGCATAGTCTTTTCTTGTCCCTGATATTAGTGGAAATTGCTATGAGTTTTTCTCCATTAAATTTGATGTTGGACATTGGTTTGCTGTATATTGTCCTTATTGTGTTTAGATATGTCTCTTGTATTCCTGTTCTCTCCAAGACATTTATCATGATGTAGTATTGATTTTTTCATGATTATGTGGATTTTTTCTTTCAGTTTGTTTATATGGTGGATTACATTAACAGATTTTCATATGCTGAACTATCTAAGCATCTTTGGGATAAAGCCCATTAGATTATGTGGAATGGTCTTTTTTATGTGTCTCTGGATTCTGTTTGTTAGTTTTTATTGAATGCAGTTGCATCTATGTTCCTGAGGAAAACCGGTCTGTAATTCTCTTTCATTGTTGACGATTTGTGTGTATGGGCATAGGGGTGACTGTGACCTCATAAAAAGAACTTGGAAATGTTCCTTCTGTTTCTGTTTTGTGGAATAATTTGAAGAGTATTCATATTAGCTTTTCTTTGAAAGCCTGGTAGAATTCTGTGCTAACCTCACCTGTCCTTGGACTTCTTTAGTTGGGAGATTTTAATGACTACTTCTATTTCCTTGGGGGGGTTATATGTCTATTCCACTTGTTCATCTGGTTTGATTTACATTTGGTAAGTGGTATATATTGAAAGAAATTGTCCACTTATTTTAAATTTTCTAATTTTAAGGCAAAACCATTTTTTGAAGTATGACCTAATGATTCTTTGGTTTTCCTCAGTGACTGTGTGTATGTCCACCTTTTTTCTAATTTTGTTAATTTGGATATTCTCTCTCTGCATTTTAGATAGTTGAGCTAAGGGTTTCTTTTTCTTGCTGATTTTATCAAAGAACCAACACTTGGTTTTATTGATTCTTTATATTGCTCTCTTTGTATTTTATTGATTTAGTCCTCAGTTTGATTATTTCCTGATGTCATCTACTCCTCCTGATTGTGTTTGCTTCTTTTTCTTCTAGGGCTTTCAGATATGCTGTTAAGTTTTGAGTGTGAGATCATTCTAATTTCTTTATGAAGGTATTTAGTGCTATGAAGTTTCCTCCTAACATCACTTTTGTGGTGTCCCATAACTCTGAGTATGTTCGGCATTCAATTTTATTAAATCCTAAGAAGTCTTTAATTTTTTATTTTAATCTTCCTTGCCTTAGTGGAAATACTGTAAAGAGTTTTTCAGTTTCCATTAGTCTCTGGTTTTCTATTGTTTGTTGAAATGCATCTTTAATCCATGGTGGCCTGAAAAGATACAGGGGATTGCCAGGTCGTGATGATGTATGCCTTTGATTCCAGTACCAGTACTCAGGAGGCAGAGGCAGGTGGATCTCTGTGAGTTCAAGGTCAGCCTGGTCTACAAAACTACACAGAGTAACCCTGACTCAAAAATCCCAAAAAGATATAGGGGATTATTTCAGTTTTCTTGCATCTATTCAGACTTGCTCTGGTGACCATATATGGCCAATTTTGGATAAAGTATTATGAGGTGCTGGGAAGAAGGCATATTATTTTGTGTTTGGGTGAAATGTTGTGTGGATATCTATTAGGTCTATTTAAGTCATAATATCTAATAATTTCTTTATTTCATGGTTCATTTTGTCTGAAGGATGTGTTCTGTGGTGAGAGTAGGGTGCTGAAGTATCCCACTATTAATGCACAGGGGTTCAATGTGTAATTTAAGCTTTAATAATATTGCTTTTATATGTGTGGGTACTCTTGTATTTGGGGCATAGATGTTCAGAATTGAGATATTATCTTGGTGGGATTGTTCTTTGATGAACATGTAATGTCCATCTCCATCTTTTTTAATACTTTAGTTTTGAAGTCAATTTCGTTAGATATTAGGATAACTAATAACAGTTTGCATCTTAGGTGGTTTGATCGCAAAATCTTTTTCCAACTCTTTTTTTTAGATTTAAACATATTTTATTTAATCACAAATAAAAGGAAACATTTTACAGATTCTTTTTTATAAATGCCACTATGTTTTGTAATAACATCATGCAATATAGACCAACATTTACTAATAGTTCGATATAGAAACACACTTAAAAATAGTTCAAAGTCAGAGTGTATACGGTATCAAATTTAAGCCTACTAAAATTTGGTAGTGTTATAAATGAATTCTAGGAGGGAAACTGTAAATATAAAATTAACATCATTCAATTTAATCATTTTCTGAATTACTCTTTGTTCAACAGCTTATGAAATCTCATTGCAAGAATGTGTTCTTTTACCTGTGCAGACCTACCTGAGACTATGTGTGCACTGTATAAATAAGTTGTGGGGAATGATGTAGAGGAGCATAACTGGAACATGAGAACTAGAACAAGAGAAACACCTGATGACTGTCAGGCTCTGCAAATTCCACCAAGTGATGTAGTTTTCTAAGTCTGGTGACAGATCAGAGTTCTATGTTCATTCAACAGTATACATAATCAGATTGCAAATCTAATTGTTCTACAATACACTCCCTGCACATTACAAGGGATTAGTGTAATTCACTTCTCTATGTTACAATCAAAGCAAGGCTTAAAGCAAGAGGCACTAATCTGAAATGAAAACACAGACAAAAACCTAAGTGTCCTTTGCAATTAACTACCATTGACCAAGAAAAGGGACTTATACTAGATTTATGTTGAGGAACCATTGACTCTATTATCTCATCAACACAGGGAGAAAATAAAATTATTCAAAAATCTAATGGAAATGCAGTTCTGATAAAAATGTTGGTATAACAGACAAAGAAATGTATTGGTAGAGTTTTAGAAAAACGTTTGATAGTGTTTTTATATTTCACATTATCACACTGAAACTACACTCTTACAATGCCAGTTGTTTATCAGTTGACAATTTTCTATACTAGCTTTAATTCTTAAGTACAACTTGGAATAGCATTAGCTTATTTGTAAACTTAACGAACACTATTGATCAACAAAATTCACATCGATTTTATTTGAAGTGAAAATCCTGTATTTTTCTATCCTAATGATAAAGTAATTCTGTTGAGTATATTTACAGATAATTGAGATTTTATTTCTCTTGATTTATTGGTGAAACTTAAATATAACTTGATAGGGAGTACTGAATAAAATATTCTTATTGAAGTTTATGTCAGAAAGACACTTAACTATTTTCATTTTTAACTCCCTATTGAATTTGTTCCATTCTAAATATGAGAGAATGATCTTTGTACTTAAATATTAATCTATATATGTTTTGGAAAAATGTGGATGCTAAGATTAGAATAAAATGTACTTAGTATTTAAATTGATCCAGGTGAAACCTGAATTACTCAGAAACGTAAGGAATTGAGCATAAAAGGGGACATATAAAAACTAACATATGAAACATAATGAAGTAGAAGTTCTTTGTTTAGTGGTGAGGAGGCACTGTGAGGTTTCCTGTTTCCATGTTAGCATGCCTCTTGGTGTTGTCATTGTTCAGGTCTTCTTTAGTCAGCCTTGTTGCTGAGGTTTCTAGAAAATACAGTCTAAGCAACTCACTAGACCTTTGGCTCTTAAAATAATTTTACCGGTTTCATAATGTTCTCCGAGACATAAGTGCCTGGATTGCAATGTAAATATATCTATTAGGAACAGTCACTCCATAGTCAATTATGTTCTAATTTGGACCAGTTGTGTTTTTTTGTAACAGCCTCTGTCAGGTACACTGTGAAACATTTTGAAGAAAGGCAAGAGCTACACTTACCTGTGGGTATGAGAATAAATATTTATAATAGTTCAGTTGGTAGAGCAGAGGACTGTAGTTGGATCTTCAAGGTATCCTTATAGTGCAGTTGGTGATTATATTGGTCTAGTAATAAGATAATACAAGAGTCTTTAAGATCCATGACTTCAATAGTCCAGGTATTTGTCTAAGCTTTCAGTACTTTTTATGCTTTCCCTCCTGTTGAGCCAATTAGAGAGCTGTTTGTTACTATCAAAGTATAATGGACATTATTGCACCTGTAGGGATATCTTGACATGCTGGCAATTTTTTTTGATTCATAGCTGGGTAGTACTAATTACAACCTTTCTCTTTTGACAGCTTGAAAGTTATTCCTTGAATACTTGATGTCCTGTTTCTTGAAGTATGCATTGTCTACCTCAATTGGGACTTACTTCCAATGTTGGAGAAAGGTCCAGGGACCTGTTACTCCTCTGGCGTTCTACAAGTCGACTGTTCAGTGTGTCCCCAGAGAAGAGAAGAGCCCTTTTCCAACTTTTAATCTGATCTGGTAGTGAGCCTCTGTCAAGGTTGGAGCTCACTTTTTGGGAAATTAGCATTGTCTTAGGTGCAGCAGGGTGTCTCTGTTCTTCTTAATGATATGGCCTGCATCTCTTCTTCTGATTGATGTGACCTGTGCCTGAGTAGGAGAAGTCAGCTGGCAATAGGAGTGGGCCCAACAACAGTCCAGTTGATGAATGGAATAGCTTACTCTGTGGTATGGGTCTTTGGGGAAGAATATAGGGAGTGTTGCATTTCAGCTGGCAGGTGGGTCACTCACCTGTTCAGACTAATGTTATTTTATTCACTTTGGTCCAATGGACACCGATGGCTGAGTTCTAAACAAGGGAGATATAATATTTACAAGTATTAGTAATGGTGTTGGGGATAAAGAAGTCTTGACAGAATACCTGGGGCACTCCTTCAATAAGCCAAAAATACTATGAAGGTGATTGAGGGGCAACATTGAAGAACAGATTGAAGTTTAACCCTGGATACAAATAATTTAAAGAGAGGGATATGATCAGGTCATCTGAGCCATCTGGAACAAACTGAATAATGCCACAGGTGATGCCTGAAAGGAATTTGGAAAATCCTGGTGTATGGAAGGTCTAGTATATATTCTATTACCTTAGGTGAGCAGATCCCAACAAGAGCTTGGGTATAGATTAGTAGAGCAGTACTCATGCAGTATACAAAAGCTCTTGATCTATCCCTGGCAGAACACAAACAAACCCCGCAGTGGTCACTCATGTGTGCAATGATCCTGAGTCTTAGATATCCCCTATCTTCATCACGCTGAGTCTCTCTAGGAAGAAGTCCCACCAGGCAATTCTAGTTCAATGCTGTACCTAACTGTATGTGTTTGGGCTAGAGAAGAATTCCCTGGTCAGCCTAGGTATCTGTGTGGTGGATCTGTGTCAATACCTGAGAGTGGCTGAGTGTCTCCACTCTTGAAACCTGTACATAGGAAGTTATAGCCATGAGGAAACAGAAATTACCCACAAGTGACATTTGGGCTGAATGGGTCACTTTAGGTGGCAGTCATTATTTTCCATATTACACACTAATAGGGTCCTTTGTCAGTTATGACACTCAATAAATGAGCGTTCAGTTGCCCTCTGACAGTTTCAGCCTGTAATCTTCTAGAGGCTTTGACCATTTCTCCCCCATAGTTAGGTTGTATTCTGACACTCATGTATATGCTTTTAGGCTACTGTCCTCAACCTCAGTGGGGTTAGAATTGTCACTTATAATGGAGGACTTGTGTAGCAGTGCTATATAAAGAAAAAGACAGAAATGGATTGCTGTGGGAACTCTGACACTTGCAAAGGACTCTTTCACTATGTTGGTCTTTCTAACATCCACCCTCAATCCATGTCTTTAGAGAACCAGGCAGAAGATGAATCACATGCAGATCAAGAGGACTTGAGTTCTTAGAGATCACAAGCCTCCTGTATTGTGTGGGAGAAGCATTCTTTGCTGTGAGTGAGCTGAGCTGAATAGGTTGATGATACAGACTTAGGATTTGGAGTCAGATGACCATTGTCACTTCTGGACATAACAGACACATGGCCTGCATTGCACCAAAGAATGCTGTGTCCCTCTAGTTGTGCTGATGTCTACTGCTGTTCCTGGGTCTATGCTCCCAAGGCAATGACGTTTAAGGAAGTCCTACAAATAGGACCTAATAAGGCTTCCTATTTAGTTTCCCAAGATGCACCTACAAATAGCACTCAGGACTTGTTTGTACAGAAATCTCACACATGAGACCAGGAGTGGTCTTGTCATTCAGCTAAATGATCATAACATGGGCCAATTTTCCCAGGTGTTTGATGGTGACTGAGATGAGGTACAGATCCTTAAATTAAAAGGATGAGTCACAGACTGATCTAGAAGAGGGAAATTATGGGGTAAAGATGAGCTTGAAACAGAACTATTGTCTTGGCCTGCAATGCTCCCTCTTGCCCAGTTAAGGGTCATAGCAAGATATTTTCTTAAATGCAGGTTGCTGTTCTTTCTTTCTTAGGTCATCTTCAATTTTGTCATTCCACTTGCATCAAGGAATACTTTGATGGATAATAACCAGCCTAAGATGTAAAAGTCAGTCCAGTATCTTGGGGATAAACCATGATGCCCTGAACCCTGTCATCTTTCCAAGGCTGGACTAAAGAGGCCACAGGAGCACTTCTTCAGTACTCTACTCTTGCTTCCTGTCAAAGCTGATAGAAAACATGTCAAGATAGGAAATGTATGAGCCCTATATTAATAGAGTCATAAATAAAATCCAGGAGCTGGGGGACCAGGTAGAACAGACCCTGCATCCAGGTCTGTGTTCCAGTGCCTGGGGATCACCGGGGAACTGCACAGAGCTTCCAATCCCGGCGGGAGACAAACACCCCAGACTCCAGGTCTTCTCTCCCACCAATGAGATCAGGAAACCAGTGGATCCAGGGAGACCAGGGGGCCAGCTGTTCTGGAGGAACCAGGTACAACAGGCCCTGCATCCAGGCCTGTGTTCCAGTGCCTGGGATCGCCTGGGAACTGCATGGAACTTCCAATCCCGATGGGAGCAATGCACCCCAGATACCGGGTCTTCTCTCCCACCAAGAGACCAGGAAAACAGCGGATCCAGGGAGACCAGGGGACCAGCTGTTCCAGCTGGACCAGCTATTCCAGTGGTACCAGGTACAACAGGCCCTGCATCTGGGCATGTGTTCCAGCACCTGGGGATCACCAGGGAACTGCACAGAGCTTCCAATCCTGGTGTTAGCCAAACACACCAGATTCCAGGGCTTTTCTCCCACCAAGAGAGACCAGGAAACCAGTGGATCCAGCAAAGGGACAAGGGGACCACATGGGAGGCTAAGCACCCCAGATGCCTGGTTTTTTCTCCACCCACGGGACCAGAATGAGGACAAGGAATACAAGAACTACTAGATCATTGGAATTGCTAGCACCTAACAAATGGGAACTCTGGTCCCACTAACCACCAGATCAGTAAGGGGCTCTTTATGCACCCACTAGAAGAAGAGATGGGAAAAAGACAATACAAAAACACACTCAGCAACAGAAAATCAAATATGACACCACCAGATTCTAGAGACTGCACACCAGCAAGACTCCAACATTCTAATGCAAATGAAGCAGAAGAGAATGACCTTAAAATCACTTTTAGGAAAATGATAGAGGCCCTAAAAGAGGATATGGAAAAAACCCCTCAAAGAAATTGATGAAAAAACAAACCAAAAAATGCAAGAAAGGGAAGAAAAAGCAAACCAAAAAATGCAAGAAATAAAAGAAAGAACAAAACAAAAATTCATAAAAGGCAACGAATGGATGAAAATACTAACCGAAAATTGCAAGAAATAATGCAAAGAGTGCAAGGGTTGAAAACTGAAATAGAGACAATAAAAAACTCTGAAGAACGGCTGGAAATAGAAAAGCTGGGCAAACGGAAAGGTACTACCAATACAAGCATTACCAACAGAATACAAGAGATGGAAGAGAGAATCTCAGGTGTAGAATATACACTAGGGGAAATGGATTCATCAACCAAAAAAAATCTTAAATCCAAAAAATCCTTAACACAAAATAACCAGAAAATATGGGACACCATGAAAAGACCAAACCTAAGAATAATAGGTATAGAAGAAGGTGAAGAAAACGACCTCAAAGGGGAAGAAAACATATTCAACAAAATCATAGAAGAAAACTTCCTCAACCTTAAGAAAGACATGTCAATGAAGGTAAAAGATACTTACAGAACACCAAATAGAGTGAATCATAAAAAACGTCCCCTTGCCATATAATAATGAAGACCCCAAAATGCAGAATAAAGAAAGAATATTAAGGTCAGCTAAGGAAAAAGACGAAGTAGCATATAAAGGCAGACCTATCAGAATTACAGCTGACTTCTCCATGGAAACTCTGAAAGCCAGAAGGTCCTGAATATATATTCTACCAAAACTAAGAGACCATGGATGCCAGACCAGACTACTATAACCGGCAAAGCCCTCAATCACTATAGATGGAGAAAACAAGATATTCCATGACAAAACTAGATTCAAGCAATACGTATCCACTAAACCAGCCCTACAGAAATTTTTGGAAGGAAAAATCCAACTCAAGGAAGCAAATTACAATAAGAAAAACATAGGCATTAGAGAATCGCTCTCTACCAACAGCCAAAAGAACAAAGGGGTGAAATTCCACACATAACTCCACCACGAACAACCATACCAAATCAAAGAAGAATGAGGAATCAATTGTCATTAATATCCCTCAACATTAATGGCCTTAACTCACATATAAAACGACACAGGCTAGCAGAATGGATTCGAAGACAGAACCCATCCTTCTGCTGCATACAAGAAACACACCTCACCCTCAAAGACAGACATTACCTGAGAGTTAAAGGTTGGAAAAAAATTTCCAATCAAATGGACGCAAGAAACAAGCAGGGGTAGCAATCCTAATATCTAACAAACTAGACTTTAAAATAAAATCAATCAAAAGAGATGAAGGAGGTCAATACAAACTCATCACAGGCAAAATCCACCAAGACGAAGTGTTTATCCTGAACATCTATGTCCCAAATACAAAGGCATCCACATTTATAAAAGAAGCATTACTAAAACTTAAATCATATGTAAAGCCCCATACACTTATAGTGGGAGATTTCAACACACCACCCTCACCACTAGACAGGAATACCAGACAGATACTCAACAAAGAAGCAAAGGGTCTAATAGAAGTAATGACCCAACTGGGATTACCAGACATCTATAGAACATTTCATCCACATAAAAAGAATATTCCTTCTTCTCACCACCACATGGAAACTTCTCAAAAATCGTCCACATACTTGGCAACATATCAAACCTCAGCAGCATCAAAAAAATTGCATGCATCTTATCATTCCACCATGCTTTAAAATTAGAATTCAACAACAGAAATTGCAGAAAACCTACAAACTCACATAAATTGAACAATACACAACTGCACCATTCCTGGGTCAAAGAAGAAATAAAAAAAGAAATTAAAGACTTCCTAGAATTCAATGAGAATGAAGACACAACATACCCAAACCTATGGGACACTTTGAAAGCATTGCTACGGGGAAAGTTCATAGCACTAAGTGCCCACATGAAGAAACTGGAGAATAATTACACTAGAGAATTAACAGCACAGCTGAAAGTTCTAGAACACAGAGAAGCAAAATTCTCCAGGAGGAGTAGAAACCAGGAAATAATCAAATTGAGAGCTGCAATCAATAAAGTAGAAACTAGGAAAACAATACAAAGAATAAATGTAACGAAGAGTTGGTTCTTTGTGAAAATCAACAAGATAGACAAACCTTTCCCTTTACATACCAAACAACAGAGAGTGAATATGAAAATTAACAAAATCAGAAATGAAAAGGGGGACATAACAACGGACTCTAAGGAAATTCAGAGAATCATACTTTGAAAACCTGTACTCCACAAAATTCTAAATTTAAAGGAAATGGACGACTTCCTGGATAACTATCACTTGCCAAAATTAAATCAAGAAGAGATAAGCAATTTAAATAGACCTAAAACCCCTATGGAAATAGAAGCAGTCATCAAAAGTCTCCCAACCAAAGAAAGCCCAGGTCCAAATGGCCTCAGGGCAGAATTCTACCAGAAATCAAAAAAACCCAGCTTACACCAATTCTCAAAGTATTCCACTCAATAGAGGCAGAAGGTTCTTTGCCAAACTCTTTCTTTGAGGCTTCAATAACCTTGAGCCCCAAGCCACACAAAGACACAACTAAGAAAGAGAATTTCAGACCAATATACCTCATGAACATTGATGCAAAAATACTCAATAAAATACTGGCAGATCAGATCAAAGAACACATCAAAAAAATCATTCACCACGATCAAGTAGGTTTCATCCCAGGGAGGCAGGGATGGTTCAACATACGAAAATCCACCAATGTAATCCACCATATAAACAAGTGGAAAAACAAAAATCACATGACCATCTCACTAGATGCTGCAAAAACCCTTTGACAAAACCCAACACCCCTTCATGATAAAGGTCTTGGAGAGATCTGGCATAACAGGAACACACCTAAACATAATAAAAGCTATATACAGTAAATCAACAGCCAACATCAAACTAAATTTATAGAAATTCAACGCAATTCCTCTAAAATCCGGAACAAGACAAGGCTGTCCACTCTTTCCATACCTTTACAACATTGTACTTGAAGTTCTAGCCAGAGCAATATGACAACAAAAGGAGATTAATGGGATACAAATTGGAAAGGAAGAGGTCAAACATTCACTATTTGCAGATGATATGATAGTTTACATAAATGAGCCAAAGAACTTTACCAGGGAACTCTTACAGCTGATTAACACCTTCATCAAAGTGGCAGGCTACAAGATCAAATCAAGAAAATCAGTATCCCTATTATATAAAGATGATAAAACGGCTGACAAAGAAATCAGAGAAACATCACCCTTTACAATTGTTACAAACAACATAAAATACCTTAGGGTAACACTAACCAAACAAGTGAAAGACCTGTATAGCAAGAACTTTGAATCTTTAAAGAAGGGAATTAAGAATCCCTCAGAAAATGGAAAGATCTCCCATGCTCTTTGTTAGGTAGGATCAATGTAGGAAAAATGGCAATCCTGCCAAAAGCAAGCTACAGATTGAATGCAATACCCAGCACAATACTTCAAAGAACTTGAAAGAAAAATAATCAATTTTATATGGAAAAACAAAAGACACAGGATAGCCAAAACAACCCGGTTTAACAATGCAATGTCTGGAGGCATCACCATCCCTGACTTCAAGCTTGTTAAGAGAAGCTTTTTCTTTGCTAGCCACTTTGGTTTATCCCCCGCCAGTCGCCTAGGCTCTGCCTCATTGCAGTCCCCAAATAAACACACAAGACGCTATATTAATTATGAAGCTGTTGGCCTTGCTTGTTTTTTACTGGCTAGCTCTGACTTAAGTAATTACCCCATAATTGTTAATCTAAGTATGTTTCTTACCGGAGAATAGTTCCGGACTTCCTACCCCAATGGCGTTACATCTCAAACTCTCCTGTGTTTCTCCTTCCCAGAATCCTCCTGGACTCCTAGCCCCACCTATCTAGATTCCTATAGGCTCACCAGTACTTTATTGACAAATAACAGGACTTCCCCAACATCTCCTCTTTTCTGTTTAAACAAAAGAAAGGTCTTAATTTTAACATAGTCAAATTGTATATGACAGAACAGTTATCAAGTAAGAACATAGTTATAATATTTTAGCAAGATTTAAAGAAAATATCATCTATCTCATTCTTGTGAGTCCATAGTCCTATATATAGTTTATCTCTTATCATAACTAAGGAAAACTATAAATATACCTATCTTCAACTCCATCAAAGACCACAGAAGGATAATATATAAACACTAGGATTGACAGAGACATCTTACTGCCTAGACAGTCACCCGAAGTTCCACTGTAACATTGGGGCATCCATCTTCAGCCCATAGGCCACAATGTGTCCAGAAGATTTCCCAGCAAAGCAGGAAATTTCAAACTGTCCACCTGCATTGGCAGTCTGTCAGTCATTTCTCTGTCCTGTAGAAAGTCTGGTAGACACTTCCATGAAGCAGGAACCCTGTAAGACTGAGTTTAGCAGTCACTTTTCTGTGGGTCCTGCATGTACAGTTTATACAGCAACAGTCAAGCAGTCTAGGTAAGAGCAGTTTCTTGCCCAAATGGCTAATCTTGCCATGTTGAAAGCAAACTCCATAACGAGTTTCTTTGATGCCCATCTCAGACGTAATTGGTGCTGCCAGGAGCAGACATTTCTCATTGTCAAGAAAAACCCTAAACCATTTTAAATGCCATTTTCTGAAGGTCTTTGAGAGGTTTGAAGACTGTGTATGTCAAATATATTTCTGTATATCTAGAAAACCTAACTTACCTAACTATAAATTCTGACTATTATAAGTAACTATCTATAATCTGTATTCAATTATGCATTACATTGTAAAAGATCAGTATAAGCACAATACTTAATCAAGAGGAGAAATATACACACCACAAAATTGACCTTGAATTTGTGTCAATAAATGAATAACAATACACATACCATAATTCCCCTTTTTACCATTAAAAAGAGATTGGCTGTGATCATTAACCAATTATAAACAATCCCATTTAAATGAAAACAAATATTTATAAACAAGATGGGAATTAGGACGTCGCTCATTCCAAACTGCTTCCTGCTGGAAGGGGGCGCCGTTCATACCATGGGGATCATGACAAAACTCAGAAGCCTGTATAAGTCCTTATTTTCGTGGTCTGTAAAGCTCCATCATCTTAGCTGTTTCAGTTGTTGGAACACCTGGTCCACTGCTTCCAGGGGTCTTGGTTCGTGAAACCACAGAAGCCTGGAAGGAATCCTCAGCTTTTCATTTTCTGTAGAAACATAAGTAAAATCTCTTTCCCAAGTAACATATCATTATACTTAAATTTTGAAATCAAGGCATTTTCAAAAGATAGAAGTTGGATTAATTCAGCATCATTTATAATCAAGTGTACTTTAGTATTTGTTCCTTCTTGAGCAAGCAAAAAACTGAAAAACACAATAGTGTACAGTATCGAGACTCTCTGTGTATTTCCCATCTTTACGTGCTTATTTATTTATTTATTATTACTTTATTTCTTTCACTTTTATTTATTTTTCTCTGAGACAGGGTTTCTCTTTGGAAATCTGCCTGCTTCTGCCTCTGGAGTAATCCCTACCGGCGTGCGCCACCACAATGCCGGCTATTTTATTTATTTACCACTTTGTCGTTTCATTTTCTCTCTCAATCTCACGTATATTTTTAAACACACTATAAACCTCTAGAGGTTTTTCTTTATCCAAGTCTGACTTTACTGTAAATCTTTATGTTTTTCTGGCCACGTGTCTTATCTGTAAAACCGCAGCTGTTTTAAACTGCTGGTTTTTCGTCAAGATGGCGGGCATAAGCGTGATTCCAGCTTACTGCCACAGTCCATGCTGACCTCCAGCAAAAGCTGCCACTTCCAGCTGTACATACACACCTTTCAATCATTAGGAGAGTCTCTTAAAACAACCTTGTTTTTTTTTTTTGGTTTTTTTTTAATGCCGTGTCAGGAACACTCAGGTAAGCAAGCCACGTGAATCTCGGCTTGTCGCCAGCAAAACAGAGCGCACCTGTGAAAATTGCTGTTATCAAATATCTGTGCTTCTCTCCGTTCTTCTGTTTCTAAAATTCCTTTAAAGCTTTTGTCATTCTGCATGGAAATTCATGATCCCACTTCTGATACCATTCTGTTAAGGGCAGCTTTTTCTTTGCTAGCCGCTTTGGTTTATCCCCCCGCCAGTCGCCTAGGCTCTGCCTCATTGCAGTCCCCAAATAAACACACAAGACGCTATATTAATTATGAAGCTATTGGCCTTGCTTGTTTCTTACTGGCTAGCTCTGACTTAAGTAATTAACAGAAAAGAGGATATGTTGGGGAAGTCCTGTTGTTTGCCTGTTATTTGTCAATAAAGTACTGGTGAGCCTATAGGAATCTAGATAGGTGGGGCTAGGAGACCAGGAAGATTCTGGGAAGGAGAAACACAGGAGAGTTTGAGATGTAACGCCATTGGGGTAGGAAGCCCGGAACTATTCTCCGGTAAGAAACATACTTAGATTAACAATTATGGGGTAATTACTTAAGTCAGAGCTAGCCAGTAAAAAACAAGCAAGGCCAACAGCTTCATAATTAATATAGCGTCTTGTGTGTTTATTTGGGGACTGCAATGAGGCAGAGCCTAGGCGACTGGCGGGGGATAAACCAAAGCGGCTAGCAAAGAAAAAGCTTCTCTTAACACAAGCTCTACTATAGAGCTATAGTCCTGAAGGCCACTTGGTATTGGCACAAAAACAGGCAGGTGGAATGGAATTGAAAACCCTGATATCAACCCACACACGTATGAACATCTGATCTTTGACAAAGAAGCTGAAAATATACAATGGAATAAAGAAAGCTTCTTCAACAAATGGTGCTGGCATAACTGGAGGCTGGCATGTAGAAGAATGTGGATCGATCCATGTTTATCGCCATGCACAAAACTTAAGTCCAAATGGATCAAAGACCTCAACATAAATCCAGCCACACTGAACCTCTTAGAAGAGAAATTGGGTGGTACCCTTGAACTAATTGGTACAGGAGACAGCTTCCTGAACATAACATCAGTAGCACAGACACTGATTCGACAATTAATAAATGGGACCTGTGGAAGCTAAGAAGCTTCTGTAAGGCAAAGGACAGTGAGCAAGAAAAAAATGCTGCCCACAGAATGGGAAAAAATATTCACTAATCCTACATTTGCCAAAGGGTTGATTTCCAAAATTTACATAGAACTCAAGAAGCAAGCCTTCAAAACACCAAAGGCTGCAATTAAAAAGTGGGCTGCAGAACTAAATAGAGAATTTTTAATAGAGGAATATAAAATGGCTGAGAGACACTTGAGAAAGTGCTCAACTTCCTCAGCCATCTGAGAAATGCAAATCAAAACAACTCTGGGATACCATCTCACTCCTGTCAGAATGGCTAAAATCAAAAACACCAAGGAAAATTTATGTTGAAGAGGATGTGGTAAAAAGGAAACACTCCTCCATTGCTGGTGCGAGTGCCAGCTTGTTCAGCCACTTTGCAAATAAGTATGGAGATTCCTCAGAAAAATGGGAATACACCTACCACAAGACCCAGCAATCCACTCTTAGGCATATATCCAAAAGATGCCCATTCATACAACAATGATCTCTGTTCCACTATGTTCATGGCAGTATTATTCATAATAGCCAGAACTTGGAAGCAACCTAGATGCCCCTCAACCAAAGAGTGTACAGTGAAAATGTGGTACATTTACACAATGGAGTACTATTCAGCAGAAAAAAACAATGGAATCCTTAGATTCGCAGGCAAATGGATGACACTAGAAGAAACCATCCTGAGTAAGGTAACACAGCCACAAAAGAGAAACATGGCATGCACTCTTTCATATATGGATTTTAGACATAGATCTGGGGAGTGCCAGCATACAATCCCATGGCCAGAGAGTCTGGGAAACAGAACCTTCATTCAGTGGCTGATGGAGGCAGAGGCAGACTCCCACAGCTAAGCACTGAGCTGAACTCAAGAAAGCCAATAACAGAGAGGGAGGACTGATGACCAAAGGGATTAAGACTGGGTTGGTTTAACCCCCAGAAACAGCTGACCTGACAAGGGTTAACTCTCAATGCCTGGGTATCCAGCATGGGACTGATCAAGACAGTGAGGAGGCCTAGGTAATCTATTGTGCCTTGGGCAGTAGATCAGAATTTTTCTCGAATATACACATGGACATTGGACTCCCATCCAATAATGTGAGATGCACTCTCACCCTGAACTCTTGTGGGAGGGTCTAGGCCCTGCCCTGGATGAAATGACAGACTGTGGACACCCCCATGGAGGGCCTCATCTTCCCTTGGGAAATGAGGGGATATTGGGAGGGTTTGGGGAAGGCATGGGAGGAGGGGAGGGAAATGGAGAAGGACCTGGAACTGACTTGTAAAGCAACCTTGTTTCTAATCCAAATTTAAACGTAAAAATAAATAATAAAAATAAAAATAAATTAATAAAAATCCTGGATCTGATAGAGATACCATGGAGGAGTGCTGCCTACTGGCTTGCTCCTTAGGTCTTGCTCAACCTTCTCTCTTATATCACCTGGATATTCTTGCCCAGGGGTAAAACTTACTGCAATTGTCTCAACTCTTTCAGCTCCATTTCCAATTAAAAAAATCACTATAGTCTTTCCCACAGACCAGTCTGGTAATAGCATTTTCAACCAAGGCCCGTCTTTTAAAAATGACCCTTGCTTGTGACAATTTGACATAAAACTAGCCAGTCTAGTGTCCAAGCCTTTTAAAGACCTGAGGCTGCTCTGATTAACAGACTGCCCCTAGATCCCACCCAGTCTCAGTCCTGAGGACTGACAAGCAGGGAATCAACATCATCTATAGTGAGACATCAGGCTTCAATTGGTGTGACAAAGGAAAATGAAAAAAATCCTAAAAATTGAAAATTCCAGTCATGCTGAGTTCATGGGAAGCCTCTTCTCAATCCTCAGTGTCTGTGAGTGTGCAATGTCTGACTGAGAGTAATGAGGGAACATCCATAAAGACACATGAGTGGAGAGTTTCATGATGTGGAAAAAACCATTTGTAGACTCAGGGTAAAGGAGAAGGTCAAGTTGCTGACCTTTATCAAGTGGCATAGACACACCCACATCTGCAGCTGTAGGCTGAGTGACAAATCCACCAGCTCAAGAAAGATGCCACAATCTTTTCCTTATGCACAATGGTCCCCATGTGACAGCTTTTTTTTATCTTTTCACTCCTAGCCTCCCTTTTTCCATGTTTTAACCCTTTCACCTCTTCCCAAGTCATGATCCAACCAGTGCCTTCTCCAAGTGTTGTCCTCCAAGTTAGTAATCATCCAGAAGATCTCCAAGCCTTTTCTTAGAACAGGGTGGTATATCATCTTCCACATTTTGAAATTATCAAACACACCAGAATCCTAGGTACCATAACCTGGGGGATCAATATAGCAGAAGAGAGACTCTGTATGGCAATTGATCCCTACTCTTGCAGAACCTCACTGAGGAAGATGAAGGAATGTACACACTAGAAATTTTGAAAAGTGATTCCAACATTTTTAAAGCATATATGCCATTCTATGTAAACAGAAAGTGAATCTCTATGGCCTCCAGCTGCTGAGTGTGGCTACTACATACACTGAACTGTCAGTACTCACTATGCCTACTCTCTTCCCTACTGCATTGTGTCCCCACAGTAAGGTTTTGGCACTGACTGCTAGACACACATTGCGGTGACAATCAAGTATAGGTTACAATCTCTCTTGTGTTTACCTGCTCAAAGGAGAACCTATTCTCGATAACTCATCAAAAAGATGTCAGCAGATCAGTACCCATCCCAAGTATACACACGGACTTTGGACTCCCATAGAACAATGTGAGGTGCACTCTCACCCTGAACTCTTGGGGAAGGGTCTAGGCCCTGCCCTATATGAAATGACACACTATGCACACCCCCATGGAGGGCCTCACCCTCCCTGTAGAAATGAGGGGATAACGGGGGGGGGGGAGGAGGGCACGGGAGGAAGGAAGGGAATGGGAGAGGGACCTGGAACTGACTTGTGAAGTAACCTTGTTTCTTATCTAAATTTAAACTGGAAAATAAAATAAAAAAAAAGATGTCAGCCTCAGTGTAGACTCTTGTGGCTCTCACCTTGCACATAGACTCAAGAAAGACTCTGGGGAGTCAGGCAAATACTGGATGAGGAATCCATGTGGTCCTTCTAAAGAGCACCAGGAAGCCCCAATTCCAAAACTTTACTCTACGCTAGTTTCTAGGTTACTCGGGTGAGATTTTTGTTACTGTTTATTCTGCTCACCTGTTATAGCTGACAGGGAACCAGTATTTACTCACTCTCCAAATCCCTTAGGGTATAAAACCAGCTGTGTACTGTCATGGTGGCTGCAGTCAGGTAAGTCACCTGTGAATCTCCTTCTCCTAAGTCTCTATGGACATCTATCTGGGACATTGACTTTGTTTTGATAGCATATGAGACTTCATAGGCAGGTGAAGACATCAAGGGAAGAAACAGCAGAGGCAGCTAATCCATATTCTTCCTTCTCCTCATGGGTCATTCTTGGCAAATTTTCTTCTGTAGGCAAATAGGAACTGATGGTGTTGATATGAGCATCTCCCCATCCCAATGTCAGAACACTGCTCACAATTAAGCTTAACTCATGGGCATGGCAATGATCATGCTCTGTGGGTCCTATTACAAGGAACAATCACAGGAAACAGTGCCTGAGTCAGGGTCACAGAGTGTCTGGGCAGAAGAACCAAAACACAGGTTCTATATATAGTCACAGCTCCAAACTCTGCCCCTGGAGGCTTTACTATGTATGCACTGAAGAGGTACTGGTTGAGCTCTCTGGACCACCATCATTGATAAGCTCTTCTGTTTCTTCACAGAGCATGTCACACAGCCCTTTGTGCAAATCACTAATAACAGGTAGTCTCATCACACAGATCTGCATCCTTCACCTGTGTTTCACCTGACACTGGTATCTCCATCTTTTGTTTCTTCAATAACTGCTGGCTGTGTCTCTCAGGGAGGATAACTCTGTCCCCAACAAGGTGTGGACTGAGAATATATCCTGTACAGTTGGAGGATTTTGGAGAGTATAAGTGTAAGGGCTTCAACAGAGACAGTGCAAAGACCTGTCTCCCAGTCTGTTTTCAGTGATGAGTGACTTCTCCTCTCATCCTATAGTAGAATGATGGTACTTCTCTATCTATGGGGTACTAATCAGAGAAAAGCCATATGGTGAAATTGATCAGTTGTCAGTCAGTTATTTTTGGCATGCTGACTCATATGCATAATCCTGGGATAAATATGTGTACAAGAGTAGGGCAAGATTTAAAGTGAGACTATGTCTCCAGAGGTAAATAAAGATGCCAAAATGGTAAACACAAGTAAAAATGATTTGAGAACTTAGTTATGGATCTAACATAGCCAACCATCTGAATTCATGAGGCCTAATTTCAGACACTGTCATACTTTGGATGCTCTGAGTCTGCTGTAAAAATAATGGAGTGTTTGCATAGAGAAAAACATCCTTTCATATGATCAAATATATTCAGTATTTAGCTATTTCATTAATTTAACCAAGTCCAATGCTGCTTGTACACTCGTCATCCATGTGAAGTGAGGAATGGATTCAGTGTGGATCAAGCTGGTTCCTAAATAGTTTGTTTGCTTTATAGAGGTGTGTCAAGTCTAATATGACTTGTCACGCCATGTGTGGATAATATCCCTGGGAGGCCTGCTCATTTATTTAAAGAAAAGAGAATAGTGTTTGTCTTTGGGTATCTGCCTCTGCTTTCATCAGATGCTGAATGAATGTTCTATTTCCCAGACTCTCTGGGAGTGGATTGTATGGTGCCACTACCCTGATTCATGTCTAAAATGCATAAATGAGTGAGTACATACCATGCTTCTCTTTTTGTGACTGGGTTACTTCACTCAGTATGGCTTCTTCTAGTGTCATCCATTTGCCTGCAAATTTCAAGATTCCATTGTTTTATCCTGCTGACTAGTACTCTGTTGGGGGCCTTTGCCATAATTCAGCCATAGCATTACCACGTCCTCCTCATAGAGAAGACATGACTCCAGGTCACATGGCTGAAATACCACCTCTTAAGATAGGAGGCAAGTTCTGAGAAAATGGACCTGTGGCTTATCTGCCTAGTCTAGGGCATAGGCTTGAACAATAAAAGGTAGAAAGTGAAAGATAAAGTTAGAATCTGCAGTTAGGTTACCAGAGGACACAGGATGACTTACCTATCCCCCTGACCTTTGCTCCACTAGGCTCATTGCAGTTGCAGCACACCCCCATTCCTTCTCCTCCTCCCTTCCCCTATATAAATCCCTTTGGGATGAAGTAAAGTGATTGCCTTGATCAGAATCCTGTCTTGGCATCCGTTTTTCATATCTACTGTCCCTATCTTTCTCATAGGTGCCCTCCAGCCCCCACATTGAATGTCTCACGGGTCGGGCATTATTGGAATCTGACAACCATGGGAAAGACGCCACTTGCCAGAGGGAAGGGACATTCAAGAGTGTCCCCCTATGGGGCTACACAGTTTTCATTTTGGTGACCCACCGTAAAGAGCAGAGAAGTGTTCCTTTGACTAAGGCAGACTAGGGGCAGGCACCCCTGGAGTCATGGTTAGGTGTCTCCAGTGCAGGTTATTGTTGGAGAAGCAGCAAGCAAACAAACAAAAAAGGAAGAGAGAGAGAGCCCAAATCCTTCCCGTTTGTTATACAGTGCTTGCTGAGGAAGGACAATACAAAGATAAAGATCAGCAATGAACTTTTGAGATAGCAGTGTATGGGAAAATTGGACCAGCATCCAGGAACTCAGAAGAGGCTTTCTGGAAGTTTTGAAAAGAGCAAGCAAGGACCTAAGGTGTTATTTCAAATGTTTGTTTTTAGGCTAATCCAAAATAAGGGAAGACATAGGTGTTAACCGTTTTTTTTTTGAGACAATTAACCTTATGGGAATGCTAATGCAGCATGTCAGGCCATGCTAAGACCTTGTAGAAAGGAAGGTGTCACAAATGAGTCTATTAAAAGTTTGTTCAGATGTCAGACCAGCAGGAACTTAAAAAAGCCCAGGATGCAGGAGAGAAAAACAACCACAAGTATCTTACAGCAGGCCAACCCAGGCCCAAAGGACAGGGGCAAGGAAGGCCAGGGGTGAAGAAAGCCAGGGACAGAGCCTAGGAAGCTCACAGCTATGAGAGCTGCTGCCATGGCTAATGGCCAGACAAATGTATAGAAAATCCAATTAATACAACCAGTCAGAAACTGTTTTAAGACCTTATAGAGAAAAAAGGCAACATGGATAAATTTGGATTTGTTCAGATTTTGGGTGCTCATAATTCAACTATATGGCTATGGCTGCTGTGTTACAAGGGTATTTCATTTCAACTAACTGATCATAACCTAGGCAAGAGGAGAGATGAGGGAGATGTATGCATGATCTGTGTGTATAAGTGTGGCCACACCAGTACATATGGAATGTGAAGTGTAAATGTGTGAATGTTGATGAAAACAACTGTTCTAATTGCCTTGGATATGATTAAAAGGATACTTAAATCACCTTGGATATAGTTTAAAAATCTACTTAAATTGTTTTAGATATAGCCAAAAGGAGCATCCAGCCAGTCTGTTAATGTCTTAACAAAAAAGATGAAAGATTTAAGCCTTCAGAGCCAGTAAAAAGAAAATAGCACTGAGAGATCCCAACTCAACATTTTTAGACCCCTAGCAACTAGCCCATTACAGAGTAACTTGTCCTTCTGCCCTCTCCTGAGAAACTGGAGATCTCAAGATAAACTTAAAAGATAACACTCCCTGATCCAGGAACTAACTCACCACATTCCTGCTCAATGTTTAACTGTACAATGCCCAAAGAATGCTTGCTTGAGATAACCTATAACCTTCCTGTTAAGACATAAGCTATCATTTAACTTCCTCATCCTTTATGTTTATGATGTTTACCTAACTTCCCCATCCTTTATGATGATTGTCTAACTCCCCCATTCTTTATGGTTTTTCCCTTTAAAAAAAAACCTCGACTGCAGCTAAGGGGAGTCAAACTCCTCTGCCCCTGCGAGGGTTACGAGCTCAGCCCCAGTGCACTGGTTCCCTGAATAAACCTCGTGTGCTTGCATCAAGAATGGTTTCTCTTGAATTACTTGGGCATCGACTTATCCTGAGACTGGAGTGAGGTCTCCCCACTCTGGCATCTTTCATCACAAGCCTACAGCATGCATGGCCTAGGAGCCAATAAAATATGTATGGATGATTCTATGAAGTTTAAAAGGAGAAGATACAGAGATCCATCTATATTTTTATGGTTAGCAAAAGAAAATCTAGGAAACAGAAGTTAATACATGATTTGAAAAAAGGTTTTTAAGGGAACTGCTGCTTGGTCAGGCCCCACCCACAAAGGGTGTCTGTGTAGATGCAAATTAACACATGTCAGCTAAGATGCTAATGAAGCCTTGTGAGCTAATGAGAGGCTTGCCGGTTGGATTGGAAAAGACTACTTGCAAATTTTGAGTGGTTTTTCAAAAGTTATTTGGGACATATGTTATATTCTAATAAAAATTAAACCTTATTTGGGACATATGTTATATTCTAATGAAAATTAAACCTCAATATAAAAAATTAAAAACATATAGCTTACAATCTTTTAAGCGATTTTCAAAAATTGTTGGGAAATATTCAATGGTTATGTCTTTTGGGAAATATTCTATGGTTATATCTTTTGGGAAATATTCAATGGTTATTTCTTTTTTAAAAACCCTTAAGTGAGATTCTAAAAGAAAATAGTGATCCCAGATCACCTGGATGGTTGACTAAAGAAGGTAACAAGGTCTAGTGTTAGAAAGTATAGATGTTATATTCACTATACAAAACCATAGGAAGCCTATGCTTCAGCTCAGATACTCCAGTTATGAGCTGTTACAATGGTTTTTCAAATCCTAGTAAATGATTCATTTAATTGTGTACTGACAATCATTATGTTTTTAAAGTTCTTCAAATAAAAAAGATAGTTCAGTACATTGGAACTAACAATGATCAGGTTAACATATTATTTAAATAAATTCAAAATGCAATTGCCATGTTTTGTGGGTAACATAAGAGCTCATTCAAACTGTCCCAGCCCACTAGCCAGGGGAAAGGAGTGAACAGATAAACAAAGTTGGTTGCTTTAACTCTGGTGGACAGAGCTTTCCAGTCCCATCAGTTTTCATCAACATAATAGCAAAAGTCTAAAAAAGCAATTTGGCTTAACTAGAGAGACTGCTTGTCAAAATTGTCAAACAATGAGGTATGCCCACAATATTTATCTGTAAGTAATTTAAGAGTGAACCCTAGAAGCCTACTTCGTAATCACCTATGGCAATAAATTTATACATTTATGTTATAGATTTTGACAAGTTAGAATATGTAGAATATCAACAGCAGTTGATAAGTATTCAGGTTTTTTGATGGCCACCACACAAACTGAGAGAGTTAACAAGCATGTGATGAGTCACTGTTTGGAATGTGTTGCTTACATGGGAGTTCCAAAAGTGATAAAGAACAGACAATAGGTCTAGATATTCTAATAAGGCATTCAGCTATTTTGTACTCAATAAAAATTAATCCCAAAAGGTATTCCTTACAGCCCTCATGGAGTGGTGGAGCATACTCATAGCTCCTTAAAAATACAACTTCTATAAAACAAAAAGGGGGAGTAATATTAATGTCACAAATCCCCACCTGGTAAGTTTTTACATGTGAAAATGAAATGGCTTATTCCATGTTGCCTGCAAATTGAACAGGGTTATGTTTATTAGCTACCCTTCTCCCAGATGTAGAGTTTATTCCAGGAAGTGAGCCCATAGATTATCTTATTCCTAGACATAAGAGAGCCATCTAATTCATCCCCCTGTTAGTGTGGACTTGGAGTATCGGGCTTAGCCACCGGCTTTGCAGGCATTGGAGTAGCTATTCCCACGTACTCCACAATGAACCTTAGTCACATTCTGACTGCACAAATGGCTGTAAAAAATCACCTTTATCTCCACATGACAAATTAAATCATGCACTATTAATTTTAAATTTTTAAATGTGGATGCCAGTATACAATCTGCTATTGACAGATTCTAGCATGATGGATCTCAAGCAACTTTTGCTCAGATCAGATCAAATATCCATACACTAGACAGAGGAAAAGACCCAATTTGGGTGGAGGAAATGTTTGTGTTCTCTTACAGGAAAAGAACAAACCTTTGCGGCTGCCAAAAACTTGGTGGGATTTATGGAGCAGATTAAAAAAGAACAGACCTGAAACCATGGAAAGCTGTCTAAACCAGTTCCAGGGAAACATGCTGAACCAGTGTTCCTGAGTCTGCATAGCCCCCACCCCAGCTCAGTTTCCAAATTCCTTCAACCAATTCATACCTCTGCAACCTCACTCTCTTCCCTAATACTAATTCTACTATCTCTAAGAACGATGGGCCTGTCAGTATGACCTCACCACCTGCTTCTAGTCACCCCTCCTAAATTCTGTCCCTATGTTTTACATTTTAGTTAAATTGATCCCCTGCCTTAACTATTATTCTAAAAAGATGTGTTTTGGGTGCTGGAGTCCATGGGAGCAGGCACTAGGATTCCATTCCTTGTGCTCTTATACAAAGAGGAATCTGTTTCTCTGTTAACAAAACAGGGAGAGTCAGAGATATAGTGAAGAAAATCAGAGAGGGTCTAGAGAAAAGTAAAAGATGGAAAAAGCGACAGGGTAGTTGGTGTAATAATTGGTTTTACTTATTTCTTTTGGCCCCTGGGCACTAAGGCACCTGACAGACCTTATTAAACAGCAAGTAGATAATCTTGGTGCAAGGCCTATCCAGACCCATTATCAGAGGTTGGCCATGAAAGAGAGTGGTCCTTATCAGAAAGCTGAGGACAGCGATGGCAAGGAGGAAGGCGAACTTCGCCGAATGTTCCCAGTCTCCACATAGCAAAAAGGAGACGAACTCCCCCAGGGCACATAATCTGCTCATGGGCCCCATGCAGTCCCAGCCAGGGACCTTGGAAGGCCCCTTTATCCACAAAAATAACTACCCCTATTGATGGCTGACCGATGATGCACTACCTTCTGATGTTTTCACTCCCTAAGTCAGGAGCTTTGATGGCTGGCAAAATAATCCAAAAACGGGTAAAGCCTCTCAGATCGATCCTAGAACAGGCTCCATCATCCTCGTGATTTTCAGGTAACTTATACTCTGGCTGTGTCTATTTTTGTTTAACCAGAAAGGGGAGATGTTGGGGGCCTTTGCCATAATTCAGCCATAGCATTATCACACCCTCGTAGAGAAGACGTGACTCTAGGTCACATTGCTGAAATACCATGTCTTAAGATAGGAGGCAAGTTCTGAGGAAACAGATCTGTGGCTTGTCTGCCTAGTCTAAGGCATAGGCTTGAACAATAGAATATAGAATGTGAATGATAAAGTTAGAATCTGCAGTTAGGTTACCAGAGGACACAGAATGACCTACCTATCCCCCTGACCTTTGCTCCACCAGGCTCATTGCAGTTGCAGCACACCCCTATTCCTTCCCCTCCTCCCTTCCTCTATATAAATTCCTTTGGGATGAAGTAAAGTGGTCAGCTTGATCAGAATCCTGTCTTGGCATCCGTTCTTCACATCTCCTGTCCCCATCTTTCTCCTATGTGCCCTCCAGCCCCCACGTTGAATGTCCCTCAGGTCAGGGCAGTACTCCATTATGTAAATTTACCACATTTTCTCTATCCACTCTTCTGTCTTTGTCAGAATATCTCTGAAGGCTTTTATCCATCAAAATGACATTATTTTCTCTAGAAATTTTTCTGAGGCACTCATATCCTCCATCTGACTTAGAATTGTATCCCTGTAGGCAGAGTTTCTTGATTGGAACCCAATCTGCTCTGTTCCTCCTGTCACTTCCCCATTAAACTCTCACAGACATATTATTAATTATAAATGCTTGGATGATAGCTCTGTCTTATTAGTAACTAGGTCTTACAACCTAATTTACCCATTTCTGTCAAACCATGTGCTGCACCAAGGCTCTTGGCTTTACCTCTCCTGTATATTCTGCTTCTTTTTGGCCTTATTGGCTACTCCTCTGACTGTGCACCCTTTTTCCAGTATTCTCTCAATCCTGCCTAGTCATGGAATAATCAGGTTTTTATAACAATGAGGGCAATGCATATTTACATTTTACAAATATTTTTCCACAGCATATTCCTTCTTTGTTTGTTGTCATCCTCAAAACTTGCTCCCTTTAGCTGGTCAGTGGTGATGCTCATCTTTAATCCTAGCACCTGGGAGGAAACACAGTGTGACACAGTCAACATTAATGCTACCTGTGAGTAACTTTTTTTAACCATGGCTACAAATGTGTGATTACACTGGACAAGAGACAGACTCCTCAGTTCCCTTTTATTTCATGACATAAAACTACCTATATGAACACCTACGTTGGCCAAGTCATCCTGTGCTTGCTCATGCACACCCATCTGGGTTCATCCTGGAGCCATGTATGAAAATGGGGGAAGTCTCCTGTCTGGCCAAGTTAAGGGTTACTACCTATGATGGAGAAATATGACATCTCAGATTCAGGCTCAGTTTCTGCCTTGGTTTACAGCTGGCAATTTTCAGTATGAATGATGTGTGGGTGTTGGAACCCAGGCTGTTGTGCTTTGCACAGAAGCACCTGCCTACTTCAGCACATCCTAGCCTCAACTGGGTGGTATTTTTGCATATCAACATGTCTCAGAGTTACCCTGGCCTTCCATTCTCTCTGGTGATTCCACATGTGGATTAGTTCTCTTTACTCCATAAACCTACTCTTCTTGTCTTAGCTAGAATTGAGCGTCAAACTGACACAGCATAAAATGACCATCATGATGATCATGTCTCTACTGAGTCCTTATTCTAATCAGGTCGGTCTGCAGAATTGTTTGTGTGGGATTATCTTGATTGTTCTGATGTTGGTAGATGGTCCAATGGTCTAAGGCATCTGTGAAAGTGCCATCCCTAGGCAGGTTGTCTTGGATCTTCTAAGTAAGCTAGCCTAGGTTGAGCCAGAGAGAGCAGGGTCAGAGACAGACAGAAAAATACATAGGGTGAGAACAATACAGAGATAGCAACAGGAGAGAGAGGGGGAGGAGTGAGCAAACAAACAAGAACAAGCCGATTTCCTCCTCAGTTCCTACCTTCAGTTTCCTGCCTTGAATTTCTATCCTTACTTCACTCAGCAGTGGATTAGACTTCAGTGTATCAGTCAACTAAATCCTTTGTTCCCTCATTGGTGATTTAGATTGTTTACACAGCAGTTGTGGAGATCATGCCTTGACTGTGGATGGGATCTCAGAGTATGGTGAAGTCTTCTAAGAAAGGAGCTTGAGAAGCGACTAAGTGTTCTTTCAGTCTAAAGGGAGAGGATGGAGAGGGACAAATATTATGTAGCAGGAATCCATTGATAAATTTGGAACAGTAAGTGGAGTGTAAACTTCTATTCAAAGTTTATCATCATTAGCAATTGTTGTTTTGAATACTGATGTTCCCAACAATGACAGGGTTTCCCTCTAAATGATAATAAGAGTGTGG
Source organism: Mesocricetus auratus (assembly GCF_017639785.1). Taxonomy (NCBI): domain Eukaryota; kingdom Metazoa; phylum Chordata; class Mammalia; order Rodentia; family Cricetidae; genus Mesocricetus; species Mesocricetus auratus. The sequence continues at coordinate 559,536 of NW_024429223.1, forward strand.
TAGGCCACCAGAATAACATAGTGGGTAAAGGCATTGTTTACAAGGCTGACATGCCACGTTCAACTTGGCATAGGGAATAACCAATTCACTCATGTCCTCTATCCTCCTTACATAAACAGTTGTATTTTTTACTCGTACACTGATGTATTCATGAATTAACACACACATATTCTACCTGTCTCTAACACACCCATACATAAAATGCATAAGTAACTGTAAACTATAATTCAGCTGTGGCATTAGCCCATTTTGTTATCTATTAACATGTGAGTCCTTCAAATGCCATGCCCTTGTATATTCATTCATTGACTTATTCACTCATCCACAGATGTCTCAGCTTTTTCTATGCATTTCAACATCCCAAAATGGTATGGGTTTTCTGTCACATCAAAGTACTAGTTACAATGGACTGGAAGGCAGACAGGCATTTAGAAGATGAATTCAGGTGTTGACTAGTTCCATAATGGGAATAAGAAAGGAGCATTTTGTCAGTGACCCATGGTTTCACAGCACTTGTTGCTCTTCCAGAAGACCTGAGTTCAGTTCCTAGTAAGCATGTGAAGAGGAATCACAATGCCACCTAACTCCAGGGGATTCCACACAATCCTTGGGCACCCACTAGTCAAACAGGTATCTTCTTCTGAGTCTCAGCATAGACACCCAAGCTGCACTGGTTCTCAGGCCATTAGCTAATGGTTTTGATGGGCTTAGGACACTTCACAGACACTCAGAATCTCCAAGGGGACAGACAGAAGACAAAGGTCTTCCTGATGACTACATGCCCTTAGTGATTAAGTCAAGCAAATCCGCTCCTCCAGGCAAGTAGTAACAGATGGTTCTGATCCATACATCTGCCCTGTACCAGTGTCAGGGCTTTGTTTATATTTGAGGATGTCTTATTGCCATTACAACATTCATTTACCATATGTATTATTATTGGGAAACTGAGATTCAGAAGCCACAGTGTGTAGCTCTGCCTTACACAGGCCGTGGATGACAGAAAAGTTGTGTACAATAATATACACAGTATCTTCAGCCCGGAGACCTTCTCAGGTTTCTGAGGCAGGGGAGGAAATCTTTTTCAGAGATTTTAATCTCTGTCATCATTAACTTGAGTGATTGTCCATTCCAGGAAGTCAAAACAAATGGACAGTTAGAGTTGACTCTAGAAGTAAACTTCCTGCCTCAGGAGAATTTAGGCAAAATTCCAGGACTCTGTAACCCAGCTGCTGGACAGGAAATCGTGTATTTTCTGGAACTCTGCTGCCAATACACCAGAAAGCCATAGGACAAGGTTTTACTTTCTTACAGTGGTTCCTGCGTCTAACACAGGATTCTGTCTGCCCAGGAAGTCACAAGTACAAACATCTTAACATCTGTCTCTCATTATACCTCATTATCCTCCTTAGAGAAGCAATCCTTTCAGGGTATCGTTTTAGATTTTTGGTATGAGTAACAATGGTCTCATATGGAAAACGTTAAAGTCCAAAATCCCTAACCTAGTTCTTCCAAACTTACCTCTACCTTATACCAGTAAAATGTGCCTCTGAAATCATTCACTTTGGAGTGCTAGAGAGATGGTGTAGTGGTTAAAAGCCATTGTTGCTCTTGTAGAGGACTATTCCCAGCACACCCATTGCAGTTCATAAGGAATTTACAATTTCATTTCCAGAATATCCAATGGCTACTTCTGGCATCTGTGTGCACAAGGGATACTTGTGTTTCATAGACACATGCAGTAAAAATAACCAGATACATGGAATAAAAGGAATACAGAAATAAAGAAAGAAAGAAAGAAAGAAAGAAAGAAAGAAAATAGCAACCTGTATTTCTGGAAATATCTCCTTAGAGTTCTGTCCCATGATAGACAGAGCATTACAGGAGAGGCCAATTATTTTGCTGCTATCTCACCTTGACCCTTCATTCATTCATTTCTTAGAACATCCTGAGACTCATTTGTGTTTTGGGGACCTGTACCTCATCTCAGTCACCATCAAACAATTGTGAAGATTGCCCCTTGTTATGGTTCAGCCTGCCCATTTAGCTGAATGACAGGAATGCTCCTGGTCTTATGTTTGAGATTTCTGTACACACAAGTCCTGAGGACAGTCTGTGGATACATCTCAGGGAATTTCAATGGGAAGTCTTATTCTGTCTAATGTGTAGAAGTTCCTTGAACATTAATTGCCTTGGAGGACATTCATGCAGGCCCAGCAGTGGACATCTGTACAGCAGAAGTGACACAAGGCAGGAATGGGTCAGTGAGGTCCAGGTGATACAATGGTCATCTGACTCCAGACCTTAAGCCTGTATCATTAAGTTCTGCAGCTCATCTCATATATGACAAACACTGTTTCTGTCACAGAGCACAGGAGACCCACCATCTTTGAGTACTCAAGTCCTCATGGTTCTGCCTGTTATTCATCTTCTGACTGGTTCTGTAAGCATAGAGATTGTGAGTAAATGATAGAGACCAACACTGGTAGAAAGAGGCCTTTTCAAGGGTTAGATCTTCTAGAGAAGACCAAATTTTACCTCATCTGTATAGTACTGGTACCCAAAGCCATCATCACAAGTTACAATTCTTACTCTGTGGAGGTTAAGAATTGTAGCCTTAAAGCATGCACATGAGAATCAAAACACCAACTACTTGTGGCAGAAAAATGTTCACAGTCTCACAGAAGGTTAAAGGCTGAAACTTTCAGATGGCAATTGAATTCTCTATTTAATGAATGCCATAACTAGCACAGGATTTCATGAGTGTAAAATATGGAATTTAATGAGTGCCACTAAAACAGATGCATTCAATTTGAATACTGCCTGTGAGTATCATCTGTTTCATTATGGTTGCAACTGCCTAAATGCAGATGTCTAGAGACAGAACACTTGGTCACTCTTGGGTTCATGACAGACACACCACACAGACACCTGGGCTGTCATATTCCAAACACATGAAACCAGGCACAGCATTGAGCTGTAATGGGTTAGAGGGAACCTCTCTTGCCTAGAGAGGTTCAGATTAATGGAGATGGGGTACATCTTCAACTTGGCTCAGTGCACACATATATACTGTGTGGTGTACAGTGAGTCTGTTTTGTGTGTTGTGCTAGAGATGGTTAAGGGATTGTACATGCTTCATGAGTCCTTTTATATGAATATGCACTTCAGAGAGAAAACATTAAGAATAGCTAAAGAAAAAGGTCAAATACCATACAAAGGCAGACCAATCTGAATTACATCTGATGTCTCAATGGAAATTATGAAAGCCAGAAAATCCTGGACAGATGTCCTACAAACATGAAGGGAACAAGGATTCCAGCCCAGACTACTGTATCCAGCAAAGCTTTCAATATTAGAAGTTGGTTTTCTGTATATTGCATTTATTATGTTTAGATATGTTCCTGTTATCCCGTATCTCTCCAAAATCTTAATCATGAAGGAGTGTTGGATTCTTTCAAATGCTTTTTCAGTATCTAGTGAGATGTTCATGTGTTTTTTCTGTGCTGTTTGTTTATATGGTGGACTACATTGATGAATTTTCATATATTGAACCATCCCTGCACCCCTGGAATGAAGCCTATTTGATCATGGTGGATGATTTTTCTGATGTGCTCTTGAGTCCAATTTGCTAGTATTTTATTGAGATTTTTCATCATTGTTCATGAGGGAAATTGGTGTATAGTTCTCTTTCTTAATTGTGTCGTTGTGTGGCTTGGGTACCAAGATTATTGAAGCCTTCTAAGAGTTTGACAATGACCTTTCTGTTTCTATTGTGTGGGATACTTTGGGATGAATTGTTATTAGCTCTTCTTTGAATTTCTGGTAGAATTCTGCACTGAAGCCATCTGGGCCTAGGCTTTTTTTGGTTAGGAGACTTTTTTGACAGCTTAAATTTCATTAGGGGTTATAGGTCCCTATAAACTGTTTATCTGTTCTTGATTTAATTTTGGTAAGTGATACCTACTCACAAAATTTTCAATTTGCTTTTAAATTTTTAGAATTTGTAGAGTATAGGTTTTCAAAGTATGACCTGAAGATTCTCTGTATTTGTGTCTGTTGTTATGTCCCCCTTTTCATTTCTGATTTTGTTAATTTGCATGTTCTCTCTCTGCCTTTTTGTTAGGTTGGATAAAGGTTTGTCTATCCTGTTGAATGTCTCAAAGAACCAACTCTTTTTTTGCACTGATTTTTTTGTGTGTTGTTTCTACTTTATTGATTTCAGTCCTCAATTTGATTATTTCATGGAATCTACTCCTCTGGGATGAATTTCCTTCTTTTTGTTATAGAGCTTTCAGTTGTGATGTTAATTTTTTAGAGTGACTATTCCCCAGTTTCATCATGTTGGCAGTTAGTGCTGTGAATTTTCCTCTTAGTACTGCTATCAAATTGTCCAGTACGTTTGGGGGATGTGTGTCTTAATTGAATTCAAGGAAGTCTTTGATTTCTTTCTTTATTTCTTCTTTGATCCACTTATGGTGCAATTGCACATTGTTCAATTTCCATGAGTTTGTGTGATTTCTGCAATTTGTGTTATTGTTGAATTCCTACTTCAAAGCATGGTAGTCTGATAAGATGCAGTGGCTTATTTCATTTTTTTTATGTGTTGAGGTTTGCTATGTTGCTGAGTATGTCATAGATCTTAGAAGAATTCCATGTGATGCTGAGAAGAAGGTATGTTATTTTGTGTTTGGACAGAATGTTCTGTAGACCTCTGTTAAACCCAATTGGGTCATAACTTCTTTTAGTTCTCTTGTTTCTTTCTTAAGTTTCTGTCTGGAGTACCTGTCCCATGGTGAGAGATAAGTATTGAAGTCTCCTACTATAAGTGTGTGTGGTTTAATGTGTGATTTGAGTTTTAGTAATGTTTCTTTTACAAATGTGGGTGCCTTTGTATTTGGGGCATAGATGTTCAGAACCGAGATTTCATCTTGATTGATTTTTCCTATGATGAATATGAAATGAACTTCTTTGTATCTTTGATTAATTTTAGCTTGAAATTTATTTTATTAGATATTAGAATAGCTATAACAGCTTGTTTCCTGTGTCCATTTTATTGGAAAATCTTTTCACTACCTTTAACTTTGAGGTAACATCTGTCTTTGAAATTTAAGTGTGTTTCTTGTATGCAGCAGAAGGGTGGATTCTGTCTTCCTATCCATTATGTTATTCTGTGTTTTTATTGGGGAGTTAAAATCATTGATATTCAGAGATAGTAATGCCCACTGATTGTTGATTCTTGTTTGTTTTGGATCCATTTTAGGTGGTGTTATTTTGTGTGAGTTTTTCCCCTATTTCTTTTTTTATGGATCCTTCCCTTGAAATTGGTTTTGAAACCTACATACTGTTTCCCTGCTAACACCAGAAAATTCACAACTGCTTCCTTTAGGATTGAAAATACTGTGTGAAAATGTGATAATAACAGGGCTTTTTTGAGACTCATAAAGGGAAATGTGTTTCTTCCTGGTCAAAGGATGTAATCTGAGTTCTACTTTTGGACCTGGAAAGAAGCATGATATTCTGATGTGCTCCAAAGATTAGAACATTTCTTACTACTGCCTTAAGAGTTAATGCAGCTAAGACTGTCAATCACATTGGCTCAGGAATGCTGATTTACCCTAGACACGCTAGGAGAGTGGGACAGATCATGTACTTATGCCGTCCCAGAAGCCACTCCTCTAGTGCAGCTGCTTATATTGTTTCAAATTTAAAAGGACACACCTTTTCTTCTCTTTATCTACTTTAGATGCTGCCCAGAATCTTGAGGGTATTTGCTTTGAAATTTCGGGCTTCCTTGTTTCTCTGAAGTCTCTCTCCACTTCTTCCATGCATCTATTTCCTGGCCTGCATTGCTGAGGACACCCAATTTCTTAGATTACAGTATAAAAGACATGACTGGGTTACTTCACTCAGGATGGTTTCTTCTAGTGTCATCCATTTGCCTGCGAATCTCATGATTCCATTATTTTTTTCTGCTGAATAGTACTCCATTGTGTAGATGTACCACATTTTCTCTATCCACTCTTCGGGTGAGGGACATCTAGGTTGCTTCCAAGTTCTGGCTATTACAAATAAAGCTGCTATGAACATAGTGGAACAGACATCTTTGTTGTATGAATGGGCATCTTTTGGATATATGCCTAAGAGTGGAGTTGCTGGGTCTTGTGGTAGGTTTATTCCCATTTTTCTGAGGAATCTCCATACTGATTTCCAAAGTGGCTGAACCAGTTGACATTCCCACCAGCAATGGAGGAGTCTTCCCCTGTTACCACATCCTCTTCAGCATAAATTGTCATTGGTGATTTTGATTTTAGCCATTCTGACAGGACTGAAATGGTATCTCAGATTTGTTTTGATTTGCATTTCCCTGATGGCTAGGGATGTTGAGCACTTTCCCAAGTGCCTCTCAGCGATTTTAGACTCCTCTATTGAAAATTCTCAATTTAGTTCTGCAGCCCACTTCTTAATTGGATCGTTTGGTGATTTGGAGACTTGCTTCTTAAGTTTTTTGTAACTTTTGGAGATCAGCCCTCTGTCACATGTGGGGTTAGTGAATAACTTTTCCCATTCTGTGTGCTGCATTTTTGTCTTGCTGAATGTGTCCTTTGCCTTATAGAAGCTTCTCAGTTTCAGGAGGTCCCATTTATTAATTGTTGATATCACTGTCTGTGCTACTGGTGTTATGTTTAGGAAACAGTCTCCTGTACCAATTCGTTCAAGGGTACCACCCAATTTCTCTTCTAAGAGGTTCAGTGTGGCTGGATTGAGGTTGAGATCATTTATCCATTTGGATGTAAGTTTTGTGCATGGTGATAAACATGGATCGGTCTGCATTCTTCTACATGCCAGGCTCCAGTTGTGGCAGCACCATTTGTTGAAGATGCTTTCTTTTTTCCATTGTATATTTGTCAAAGATCAGATGTTTATACATGTATGGGTTAATATCAGGGTTTTCAATTCAATTCCACTGGTCTACCTGTCTATTTTCTTGCCAATACCAAGCTGTTTGTAGGACTATAGCTCTATAATAGAGCTTGAAGTCAGGGATAGTGATGCCTCCGGACGTTGCCTTGTTGAACGGTGTTGTTTTGGCTATCCTGGGTTTTTTGTTTTTCCATTCAAAATTGATTATTGTTCTTTCAAGGTCTTTGAAGAATTATGCTGGTATTTTAATGGGGATTGCATTGAATCTGTAGATTGCTTTTGGCAGGATTGCCATTTTTACTACATTGATCCTACCTATCCAAGAGCATGGGAGATCTTTCCATTTTCTGAGGGATTCTTTAATTTCTTTCTTTAAAGATTCAAAGTTCTTGCAATACAGATCTTTCACTTGTTTGTTTAGCATTACCCCAAGGTATTTTATGTTGTTTGTGGCAATTGTACAGGGTGATGTTTCTGTGATTATTTCTCAGCCACTTTATCATCTGTATATAGTAGGGCTACTGATTTTCTTGAGTTGATCTTGTAGCCTGCCACTTTGATAAAGGTGTCAATCAGCTGTAAGAGTTCCCTGGTAGAGTTCTTTGGGTCATTTATGTGAACTATCATATCATCTGTAAATAGTGAATGTTTGACCTCTTCCTTTCCAATTTGTATCCCCTTGATCCCCTTTTGTTGTCATATGGCTCTGGCTAAAACTTCAAGTGCAATGTTGACAAGGTATGGAGAGAATGGACAGCCTTGGCTTGTTCCTGATTTTAGAGGAATTGCGTTGAGTTTCTGTCCATTTAGTTTGATGTTGGCTGTTGGTTTCCTGTGTGTAGCATTTATTATGTTCAGGTATGTTCCTGTTATCCCAGATCTCTCCAAGACCTTTATCATGAAGGGGTGTTGGGTTTTTGTCAAAGGCTTTTTCAGCATCTAGTGAGATGATCATGTGATTTTTGTTTTTCAGCTTGTTTATGGTGGATTACATTGACGGATTTTCATATATTGAATCATCCCTGCATCCCTGGGATGAAACCTACTTGATCGTGGTGAATGATTATTTTGAAGTGTTCTTGGATCCGATTTGCCAGTATTTTATTATTTTTGCATCAATGTTCATGAGGGATATTGGTCTGAAATTCTCTTTCTTAGTTGTGTCTTTGTGTGGCTTGGGGATCAAGGTTATTGAAGCCTCATAGAAAGAGTTTGGAAAAGACCCTTCTGCTTCTATTGTGTGGAATAATTTGAGAAGAATTGGGATAAGCTGTTCTTTGAATTTCTCGTAGAATTCTGCACTGAGTACATCTGGGCCTGGGCTTTTTTTGGTTGGGAGACTTTTGATGACTGATTCTATTTCCATAGTGCTTATAGGTCTATTTAAAATGCTTATCACTTCTTTATTTAATTTTGGCAAGTGATAGCTACCCAGGAAGTCGTTCATTTCCTTTAAATTTATAATTTTGTGGAGTATAGCTTTTCAAAGTATGACCCGATAATTCTCTGTATTTCCTCAGAGTCCGTTATAATTCCCCCCTTTTCATTTCTGATTTTGTTAATTTGCATGTTCACGCTCTGCTATTTCCCCCTATTTCTGACTTGTGGTAAAGTAAGATTATCTACTTCCCACGCTATTGTGAGTGTCATTAACTGCCTTGGCTTGGAGTTTTCCTTCTAGGAGTTTTTGTAGGGCTGGATTTGTGGATACACATTGTGTAAATCTGTTTTTGGCATGGAATATCTCATTTTCCCCATCTTTAGTGATTGAGAGTTTTGCTGGGAATAATAGTCTGGGCTGGATTCTGTTTTATCTTAGTGTTTGTAGAACATCTATCCAGGACCTTCTAACTTTCAGAGTTTCCATGGAAAATTCAGGTGTAATTCTGATAGGCTTGCATTTATATGTTACTTGGCCTTTTTCCTTTGCTGCTCTTAATATTCTTTCTTTATTCTGTAAATTTGATGTTTTGATTATTATGTGGCAGGGTACTTTTTATTTTTTTGGTTCAGTCTATTTGGTGTTCAATAACCTTCTTGTATTTCTCAGGCATCTCCTTCTTCAGGTTGGGAAAGTTTTCTTCTATGATTTTGCTGAATATGTTTTCTCCACCATTGAGCTGGGCTTCTTTGCTTTCTTCTTCATTGCATTGATCTTTTTACAGTGTCCCATATTTATTGGATATTTTGTGTTAAGGAATTGTTGGATTTAAGACTTCCATTGTGGATAAATCTATTTCCTATAGTTTATCTTCAGTGCATGGAATTCTGTCTTCTATCTCTTGTATTCTGTTTGTTATGCCTGCATCTGTAGTTCCTGATTGTTTATTCAGTTTTTCCATTTCCAGCATTACCTCAGTTTGTGTTTTTTTATGTCTCCATTTCAGTTTTCAGGTCTTGAACCATTTGAATTGTTTCCTTCATCTGTTTGATTGTTTTTTCTTGGCTGTCCTTGCTTTCTTTAAGATATTTGTGGATTTCTGGCAGTTTTTGCTTAGTTTTTTTCTTCCATTTCTTTAAGGGGTTTTCTCATATCCTCTTTGAGTGCCTCTATCACTTTTGTGAGGTTGTTTTAATGTCATTCTCTTCTGTTTCATCTGGGCTCAGATGATCAGGTCTTGATGCTGTGGAGTCCCAAGACTCTGGTGGTTTCATATAAGTTTTTCTGTTTTTGGATGTGTTCATATACTGTCTTCTTCCCATCTGTTCCTCCAGTTGTTATAGGGGGAGTCTCTCCCTCTCCTGGTGAATATGGGTTTAGGCTCTTTCCTCTCTTCCCCTCACTTCTTCCCCAAGAAGTTGGAGGGGCAAGACCAGAATGGCAGCCAATGATGCTGGATGCTTTCTTCTGCTTCCAGGTCCCTCTGTGGGGTTCAGTGGCAGGAGGTGCCCTGCGGTCTTGCGTCAAGGGAATAGAGGAGGGGGAGTCTGGCTACAAGAGGCCCAGGGATTCACCTCTCTACCAGAGGCTGGGGTGAGACACTTTACTCTGAGGTAGTGTCTGTCTTTGAAATCAAGGTGTGTTTCTCCTATGCAGGAGAAAGATGGATTGTGTCTTCTTATCCATTCTGTTAGCCTGTGTCTTTTTATAGGTGATTTAGACCATTAATATTGAGGGAAATTAAGAACCATTGAACATTTTTTTGCTCATTTTGGATTTGTTGTTGTTGGTGGTAGTGTTTGTGGATTTTCCCAATTTTTATTTTGGTTTTTGGTAAAGTGGGATTATCTATGGCTATATTTTTCAGTGTAGTTAACTTCACTAGGTGGGAGTTTTTCTTCCAGAACTTTTTGTAGAGCTTGATTAGTGGAAATTGATTGTTCAAAGCTGATTTTGCATGGAATATCTTGCTTCCTCCATCTATAGTGAATGAAATGTTTGCTGGGTATAGTTGTTTGGGCTGGCATCAGTAGTCTCTTAATGTTTGCAGAATGTCTCTTGGCCATTTTAGCCTTCTCTATTTAGTTCTGTATCACACCTGTTAATTGGATCCTTTGGTGTTTTGGAGACTTGTTTCTTGAGTTCTTTGTAAATTTTGGAAGTAATTCCTCTGTCAGATGTGGGGTTAGTGAATATTTTTCCCATTCTGTGTACTGCCCTTTTGTCTTGTTGACTGTGTCCTTTGCCTTACAGAAGCTTTTCAGTCCCATTTGTTAATTGTCGATCTCAGTGTCTGTGCCACTGGTGTTATGTTCAGGAATTGGTCTCCAGTACCAACTCATTGAAGAGTATCTTCCACTTTCTCTTCTAAGAGTTTCAGTGTGGTTGGATTTATGTTGAGATCTTTGATCCATTTGGACTTAAGTTTTGTACAAGGTGATAAACATGGATCTATCTGCAGTCTTCTGCATACCAATACCCAGTTATGCCAGCACTATTGTTGAAGATGCTTTCTTTTTTCCATTGTATAGTTTTAGCTTCTTTGTCAAAAATCAAGTATCCATAGGTATGTGGGTTAAAATCAGGGTTTTCAATTTGGTTCCATTGGTCTACCTGCCTATTTTTGTGCCAATACCAAGCTGTTTTCAGGACTATAGCTCTATAATAGAGCTTGATGTCAGGTATTGTGATGCATCCTGAAATTCCTTTATTGTATAGGGTTGTTTTGGCTATCCTGGGCCTTTTGTTTTTCCATATAAAGTTGATTATTGTTCTTTCAAGGTGTGTGAAGAATTGTGCTGGAATTTTGATACGGATTGCATTGAATCTGTAGACTGCTTTTGGCAAGATTGCCATTTTTATTATATTAATCCTACCAATCCAAGAGCATGGGAGATCTTTCCATTTTCTGGTACCCTCTTTGATTTCTTTCTTTAAAGACTCAAAGTTCTTGATATACAGGTCTTCCACTTCCTTGGTTCACATTATCCCCAGATATTTGATGCTGTTTATGGCTATTGTAATGGGTGATGTTTCTCTGATTTCTTTCTCAGCCACTTCATCATCTGTATATAATAGGGCCACTGATTGTTTTGAGTTAACTTTTTATCCCACCATTTTGCTAAAGGTGTTTATCTGCTCTAGGAGTTGCCTTGTGGAGTTTTTCAGGTCACTTATGTAAACTATCATATCATCTGCAAATAGTGAAAACTTGACTTCTTCTTTTCCTATTTGTATCCCCTTCCCTTCATCTCCTTTTGTTGTCTTATTGCTCTAGCTAGAATTCAAGTACAATATTGAAGAGATATGGAGAGAGTGGACAGCCTTGTATTGTTCCTGATTTTAGAGGACTTGCATTGAGTTTGATGTTAGCTGTTGGTTTACTGTATATTCCTTTTATTATGATTAGGTATGTTCCTGTTATCCCTGATCTCTCTAGGTTTTTCTTTCACAGTTTGTTTGTATGGTGGATTACATTGATAGACTTTCTAATGCTGAACCATCCCAGCATTCCTGGGATGAAGCCTACTTGATCATGGTGGATCATTTTTTCTGATGTGTCCTTGAATCCAGTTTGCTAATATTTTACTGAGCATTTTTTGCTTTGATGTTCATGAGGGAAATTGGTCTATAGTTCTCTTTCTTAATTGTGTCTTCTTGTGGCTTGGGTATCAAGGTAATTGTAGCCTCATAAAAAGAGTTTAGCAGTGAGCCTCCTGCTTCTATTTTGTGGAATACTTTGAGGAGTATTGGAATTAGCTCTTCTTTGAATTTCTTGTAGAATTCTGCAGTGAAGCCATCTGGGCCTGGGCTTTCTTTGGTTGGGAGACTTTTGATGATTGCTGCTATTTCATTAAGGGTTATATGTCTTTTTAGATTGTTTATATGTTCTTTAGTTTTGGAAGTTATTTTTAACGCCCTTCTCTTCTGCTTCATCTTTGTTGGGATGTTCAGGTCTTGCAGGTGTAGAATCCCTAGACTCTGGTGATGTCATTTTGGTTTTTTTTATATTGAATGTGTTCTTATACTATCTTCCCATCCCTTCTTCCAGTGGGTGCTTGTGGGGTCTCTTCCTCTCTTGGTGGGCACAGGTCCAAGGTTCTCTTCCAGTTGTTGCAAACAGGTCCAATACTCTGATGGGTCTCATGATGTATGATGATTTGTTGGAGACTCTCTCTGTCCCAGTGGGTGGAGGGCAGCAGACTCTGTATGGCTTGATCCACCTTGGGAGAATGAACCTGCCCATAGTTCCCAGGCCAGTAGATCCCAATGAGGGCAAGTGGAATTCGGGCCTGAGACAGGGTTCCACATGCTCTCCTCTCCCCTGAGTGGTGGCAGGACTAGCACATGGATATCAGCAGAGTCTGAATTGCTTGGTCTGACTGGGGTGAGTCAACCGGCCCACAGAACCCAGGCTAGTAGATCCAAAAGCCCAGATAATTAATTGTTATTTTTAAGACTTTAATTCCTGTGTCATAATCTGTCTGGAATCCTAACCATTTAGACTATGTGCATAGTAAATCATTCTAACCCCCTGGTTAAAGAGACATCTATAGCCTAAGAGAAACTATGTGACTTCATCTTGTGTTATGAGAAAGGGTCATATCCTGAAAATGCAATTCATAATTGCCCAGATTTTTAACTGTGGGTGGAATGGAGGAAGGGCTGAGAAGAGACTGACAGAGAGAGACAGAAATAGATAGAAAGAGACGGAGAAAGACAGAGAGTGAGAGAGACAGAGATGTGGAGGCTGTGGAGCGTTAATTAGAAATAATCAGCTGTGTAGAGCAAGGAGAAGGGGTGTAAGCTAATTAGTAATATGTGAAGAGAGATTTTTCAGGGAAAAATTTGTTTCAAGATGAGGTAAAGAAAAAGTTAACACCAGAAAGCAGCTGTGTTTTCTTATTTTTCTTCTCAGATAGAAAAATTCTAACCTTCAGATAGATAAGAATTTTTCTTAAGCTCTCATAACGTTCAGATAATTTTTATTTGTAGACCCTAGGTGCTGACTGGAGGAAGGCAACCCAGTCAGCCATACCTTTGTGTCAAAGAAGAAATAAAGAAAAAAAGACTTCCTAGAATTCGTTGTAAATGAAAGCAGAACATGCCCAAAGTTATGGGACATAAAAAGTGTGCTAAATACTTATTCATAACAGTAAGTGCCCTCATATAGAAATTGCATATATCTCATACTAGTGACTTAACTGCATACCTGATAGCTCTAGAACAAAAAGAAGCAAACACACTCAAGAGGAGTAGAAAACAGCCCAAAATAATCAAACTGAAGGCTGACATCAATTAAATAGAAACAAAGAAATCAATATAAAAAATTCCAAAACAAAGAGTTTGTTCTTTGAGAAAACCATCAAGATAGACAAACTCTTATCCAAACTAAAAGGCAGACTCTGATCATTCATATTAATGAAACCAAAAGTGAAAAGGTGAGTGTAACAACAGACACTAAAGAAATCCAAAGAATCATTTAGATCACACTTTAAATAACTGTCAGATATATAGCCGGCAAAGATTTTCTCCCACTCTGTGTGCTCCCTTTTAACTGTTTTCTTATTTCCTGGGAAAATGGAGTCCTGCTCATAAAGTCCTTTTGCACACTTTTGTCTTGTAGGACACTGCCTATTTTTTTCTACTAGCACTTTTAGCTTTTCATAGTTCATATTGAGGGCCATGACTCATTTGGAGTCAGCTTTTGTACAGCATGATAGATGCTTCTTTAAGCTCATTATTATACATGTCAACATTCCATTTTCCCAGCAACACTTGTTGAAGGTGCTGTGTATTCTCCAGTACACAATTTTGGCATCTTTGTCAAGTATCAGATGTATGTAATTCTGTGCACTCATGTTTGGTGTCTTTTATTTTCTTCCATTAGAATATATATATACTTTTGTGCCAGTACCATACTGTTTTTTATTTCTGCAGTGGTGTTTTTAATCACATCTCAAGCTTTTAATTTTACCAATAAAGTCCCAGATGTTGGGGTGAAAGCCTGCTGTATCAAAGAGTCAGAGAAAGCACCTAGCTGACCTTCCTCCTATCCTGATGTCCCTAAAGCTTCCTTCTCCTAATCTGTCTACAACAAGCCTCCTCAAACTAAAATGCCTTTCTCTCTTACTTCCTGTGCATTTCTGTATCCATCGTCACACTCCCCTGTACTCTGTCTTGTGTTTCCTTAATCACCTTATGTTTACTTCCTGCAAAGTGGTTGCTTTCTCTTCCTCTTGACCTATGGTTGACTTTATTTAGTCCTGTTTACATATTCATGCAGTAACCTCTTGGATGAAAGGTATGTGCTAGGGTATAAGTATTCTACAACAGAAAAGAGGTTTGTCCAGCAATAATGCAATATCAGGGTTCACAGTGTGATCAAATATCATGCCATATCTACCCATTTTTCTAAATTAAAAGGAAAGGATTTAACTCTCACACAGTAAAACTATTTCCAATATTTCTGCCACGTTTTCCACAATGTGCAGCTTGTTTATATGTGATGATCTTATGATTAAATATTTTTGATTTGAAACCTTGTAAAAAGATCAAACCAGTCCACTATGAAGTCAGCAATTTGGATGTCCTGAGAAGTTTCTGGTTTGAAGCTGATCTTTGTGTGGTATTTATCAGCTGAGGGGCAATCCTGTTTAGGTAGAACACAGCAATCAACCAAAAGGTGTTCACTGTTTTGCAGAGGTTGGTATTAGAAGAGGTATGTGACAGTTTGGCCCCATGGTTAGCTTCACCACCATCCAGATTGAACTTTCATTACAGGGACTCATCATACTCTTGGGGACTTCAATAGCTGCTGATGGGAATGGCTGTAGTTTTTCTTTTCCAACTCCAACATTTTAAATGTCATATTCTGCAGATCTTCAATGATTTGAGCCAAAGATATTACATACATCTGAGGTGCACACACTTAGTTCTTAGTTATCTGGTTCAGACTCAAACCCCAAAATACATACAGGAAGCTAGATGCAACTTATTTCTAGAACTGGTTAGTACTCTGTGTGACTACTAGTGTCATGAAACTGAGGTTATATATTCATAATTATCTTATAGATTTTGAGATAATATTTTTGTCTTTAGAAGTTTTTGAGAGAGGCAAATGAAACTCAAAAGATTATGAAATTAGTGACAATAGAATAGCCTCTTATTTTTTGGCCAATACCAGGAGGCTCCTCTATTATGAAGAAAGTTTTTATGAATTTTCCTGTAACTAGCATGCATGGGTTTACAGAAGGAGAAAGACAAGCTCCAACCTTATATCTAGCTTTAAATATTAATTGAATTGAGATGACATAAAACCATTTGCCTCTTATGTCTCTAGAGGGCAGCAGAGACAAGCATTTGGGAATCTGCCATGGGTGTGCCTGGGTGCATGGGTGGTAGGAAATAGTCTTAGAAGGGAATACTCACCCAGCATGTCTTGTTCCTGGCCCACATCAGGTGGTTATCAGGCAGGAAGGGGCAGCCACTTTAGGAAGATGGTGACATGAGTGCTGGCACTAGTCTTTGGCGTTGAGCTGGTATTTCCGATTGGTCAGCTCAAGGTGGGCAATATCATTTGGCCAATATCCTATTTTTCTCTGGACATTTTCTCTGATGATGCACCCCTTTTCTTCAGCTGTTCCACTTATGCAGTGATCTCTACATTACTTAGTTGGATTATTTTATTCTCTTGGAACGAAAAAAAAAGCAAAATTCTGCTGCAACCTGTCTATAGGGAGGGAGGTTTCTTTTTTGTCAGGTAATATCTTTTTTCGGGTAAAATGATTTTTGACAACAGAAAAAGTATTATCTTTCAATTTAAGAAATCCGTTGTCTTTTTAACTGTTTCTTTTGCCTTACAGAACCTTCTCTATTTCAGGGGGTCTGTTTATTAATTATCGAACTTAGTGTCTGTGCTACTGGTGTTACATCCAGGAAGCTGTGTACTGTGTCAATTAGCTCAAGGGTACTTCCCACTTTCTCTTATAAGAGGTTCCGTGTGGCTGAATTTATGTTGAGGTCTTTGATCCACTTGGACTTAAATTTTGTGCATGGTGATAGATATGGGTCTAACAGCAGTCTTCTAAAAGTCAGCATGCAGTTATGCCAGCACCATTTGTTGAAGATGCTTTATTTTCTCCATTGTATAATTTTAGCTTATTTGTCAAAAATCAGGCATTCATAGGTATGTAGAGTAATATCAGGGTCTTTAATTTGATTCCCTTGTTCTACCTTTATTTTTATGCCAATACAAAGCCGTTTTTATTACTATAGTTCTATAGTAGTGATAAAAGTTAGGGATGGTGACTCCTCAAGAAATTCCTTAGTTGTACGGGGTTGTTTTGGCCATCCTGGGTTTTTTGTTTTTCCATAAAAAGTAGAGTACTGTTCTTTCAATGTCTATGAAGAATTGTTCTGGAATTTTGATGGGAATTTCATTGAATCTGTACTTTGCTTTTGGCAAGATGGTCTTTTTTATTATGTTGCTCCTACCTCCTCAAGAGCATGGAAAATCTTTCCATTTTCTAGTATCTTCTTCTCTTTTAAATATAAATTTTAAGAAACAATCTTATTTTACATATCAATCTCAGTTCCCTCCCATCCTCCCTCAATGACCATCCCATCCCATCCCTATCCACTCCTCAGGGTGAGTGAGACCTTTCATGAGGGATCATTAAAATCTGTCAAGTCATTTGGGACAGGGCCTAGGCCCTCCCCTGTGCATGTAAGCTAAGAGAGAATCCCTCCATGGGAAATGGGCTCCAGAAATCCAATTGTGCACTAGGTATACATCCTGGTTCCACTGTCAGAGGCCCCTTAGACTGCCCAATGCTTGTAACTGACACCCATTTCAGGGAACCTTCTTTTGTCCTATGTTGGTTCCCCAGCTGTCATACTGGAGTCCATGAATTCCCACTTGCTCAGGTCAGGTGTTTCTGTGGCATGGTTTTGATCCCTTTGTTCGTCACTTCTCCATCTGTAAAGCTGGATTCTAGGAGTTTGGCTCACTGCTTGGCTGTGAATCTCTGCTTATTCTTCCATCCACTACTGGATGAAGGCTCTAGGATGGCATTTAAGGTAGTCATCCTCATTATAGGGGATGGGCATTTAAGGTAGCCTTTCCACTATTGTTTAGGGTCCTAGTTAGAGTCATTCTTTTGGATCTCTGTACATTTCCCTAGTGCCAAATTTCTCTTTAAACCTGTAGTGGCTCCCACTGTTGATGTGTCTCTTTTCTTGCTCTCCTCTATTTCTCTCCCCACTCAATCTTCCTGATCCCCCATGTTCTCCTCCCCACTCCTCTTCTCTACTTCTCTTTCTCTTACCTCCCTCTCCCTGCCCCCCATATTCCCCACTTGTTTAGGGACTCTTGTGCCTTTCTGATTCACTGGGAGACCGTTCATGTCTCTCTTATGTTCCTCATTGTTTCCTAGCTTCTCTGGAGGTGTGGAATGTAGGTTGGTAATCCTTTACACTATGTTCAAAATCCATATGTGAGTGAGTACATACCATGTTTATCTTTCTGTGACTGAGTTACCTTACTTAGGATGGTTTCTTCTAGTTCCATCAATTTACCGGCAAATTTCAAGATTCCAATGTTTTTTCCTGCTGATTAGTACTCCATTGTGTAAATGTACCACATTTCTCTTCTTCTATTCTTCAGTTGAGGGGCATCTAGGTTGCTCCTAGGTTCTGGCTATTACAGGGATGACCCCAACTAAGAATCTAAGAAATAGTGGAGAGGCTACCTCAAATGCCTTTTGCCTATACAGAGATTAATGACTACCTTAAGTACTACCATTGAGTCTTCATCCAGTAGCTGATAGAAGCAGAAGCAGAGACTCACAGCTAAGCACTGAGCTGAACTACTGGAATCCAGTTGTAGAGAGGGAGGAGTGATCAGCAAAGGGGGCAAGAACATGCTGGGGAAACCCACCAAAATTTTTGACCTGAGCAATTAGGAGCTCACAGACTCCAGAGTGACAGCTGGGGAACCAGAATAAGACCAAACCAGGTCCACTAAGCATGGGTGTTAATAGAGGATCCTGGTCAGTCTATGGGACCTCTGGCATTAAAACTACTATTTATCCCTTGTGCAGGAGTGGGCTTTGGGAGCCCATTCCTTATGTAGGGGTACTCTCTCAGCCTAGATACATGTGGGACAGCCTAAGTTCTGTTCCAAATGATGTGACAGACTTTGATGATTCCTCCATGGAAGATCTCATTCTCCCTGGGGAGCAGAAAGGCAATGGGAATAGGGGGTTAGTGGGGAGCAGGGGAGGAGGGGAGGGAGAGGGAACTTGGATTGACATGTAAAACAGTCTTGATTCTAATTTAAATTAAAAATATAGAAATAAAGAAAAATACAAAAAATAAATAGGAACCCCACCAAAAGAAACATACCTCAATTTCAAAGACAGTAGTTACCTCAGAGTAAATGGTTGGGATGAGATTTTCCAATCAAATGGAGCTAAGAGACAAGTTAAGGTGTAGTTACCCTCACATCTATCCAATTAGACTTCAAACTTTAATTAATCAAAAGAGATGAAGAAGGGCATTTCATATTCCTCACAGGAAAAATCCATCAAGATGAAGTCTCAATTCTGAACATCTGTTCCCCAAAAACAAAGACACCAACATTCATAAAAGAAACATTACTAAAACTTAAATCACACATAAACCTACACACTTATGGAGGGAGACTTGAACACCCCACTCTCACCACTGGACAGGACTACAAAGGGAGACTTACAGAAAATAGGAACTAACAGAAGTTATGATCCAATTGGTTTTAACAGATATCTATAGAACATCCCATCCAAACAGAAAGGAATATAACATCTGCTCAGAATTATTTCAAGAAGTTCAACTGAGATGATTCAGCCTCACAGACTGCTCTAGCCAGGACTTTTTGGGAGGCCCTTCACTTTCCCATTATACAGAAAATGGATTATAAAGGACAAAGTTTGACAGTTAACCCAAAGTTTGTTTTCAGGATCCCCTTAAGATGCTGTCACCCTCAGACAACAAGAACTAACTTCAAGAACATGATGCCCACATTCCCAAGAGATGGGGTTGGATGGTGTTGGCCATTCAATGTGTTATGGATATTTGTCATTATTTAGGGATATTGGTTACAAAATGTTGTTGGTTACTGTCAAGAAGAAATCTGAAGAAAGGGGATTAGATCCAAGGTTCTTGTTTTAAAAAAGATACAGATATGACAGGATAAAATGGTAAATTATTGAATCTCCTTTTATAAAGAAAAAAAGAGGATATGAATATATGATAAAATGTTAGAATATTGAATCTACTTCTAAAAAGTATGGATATGATGAGATAAAATTCAGATTATTGAATCTTCTTTTAAAAGGCAACTATTAGATTTATTTATTTTACATTTGATTGGACTTTTGTATATTGCATACAAATATTGTACATTGATACAAATTTGAGATCAATTTGTTAAACATACTGTACATACTTTTCTAATATAGTTCAAGGTATCTTACCTAGAAATGTTATGAAAATTTCTAGTTCTTGAAAGTTATTATTATCAACTACATAGGATAACAAGGAAATGTAAGTGAGTAATTAGTCACCTATTACAATCAAACTTGTAGTTTCATTTGGTATCTTTTCAAAGTCGAACACAGATATATTTTAGATAGACAATCATCTTCACACACTTCAGAGATCTACAGATTATGGCATTTAAGATGTTTTAATAACAGTGCTTTTTATGATAATGAGATATGTCTGCTTCTGGCAGCACCAATCTACTTCACAGATGATTATGGGAATTGAAGAAACTCCACATAGAGTTTACTTTCCTTGTGGCAAAAGTAAGCCACTGGGTATTAAAGTGCCCTTGCCTCGACTGCTGACATTATGCTGTCCAGTTGGACAAGCAAGACACCAAGAATGACTGCCATCCTTTTCAAGACAAGATGTGACAATCTTTCAAAATTCTACATTACAGAAATTCTGTGAGATATCCTAGACCTATAAAGTAAAGTTGGAAGCCTCAATGTTGCAGAAGAACCTTGGGTGACTGCCCAGGCAGCCAGCTGTTTTGTAAATATCTTGCTTGCAGTTTCTGCTTACTCGGTAATATTTCCTTCTTGGAGCTCTGGAGGAGTTGAAGATTCGACAGTATAGTTTTCATTGTTTACCAAACTCAGAAAAAATATCTACTAAATATGTATAAAGTGCAAAAGGTTGAGAGACATTAGAAAAGAATTTCATAATGCAAGTTAGAATAGAAAGTAAATTAGGTACAAGACTTTGTACTCACCAATTTAGGATAGATAATGAAGTAGGTTCTCTGAATTGTCAAATTCAAAGGGACTAGATATATCCTTTGAACTTGTCAAATGTAAACAAGCTAGATATTTTCTCTGAATTTATCAAATACAAATGTAGTAGACATTGTTGATGAACTTGTTGCCTGTATATATTGTATATATTTATTGTATACAGTTTATTTTATGTCAGTTGCAGCCATCTTGTCTTTGTATTAGACGAAAAATGGAATTATAATGATGCATTTTTATTAATGCTTGCCTGAGGATTCAGAAGGCAAAGACAGCCACAAGTTATAGAAGCCAGGCACACACCTTTAATCCCGGCAGCCAGAAGCTCGTTGGTGGTGGTACACACCTTTAATCCTAGGACTCAGGATTAAGAGATAAAAAGATCTCTGTGAGTCCAAGACCACTTAGATCTACACAAGAGTGAATTAGTCTAAAAGATAATTATATCTCACACCTTTAATCCTAACATTGGGGAAGTATGCAAGACAGAAGCAAGCTTTCAGAGAGGCATTTGCTCTCCAGACACATTGAGGAGAGGCAGCAGTTTGAGAAGAGCTTGTTCATGAATCAGCCCTTGCAGCCTGAGCTAGAGGTAAGAGCTAGTGGCTGACTGCTTTGCTTTTCTGATATTAAGCTTGAAGTTTGAACTCTAATATCATTCTCTGGGTCTTTTATCAACTCATGTTACAACTAGACATTGTTGATACTTATTAACTGCATATATTGTATACACTTATTGTATATAGTTTTTCTTTTTTTGAAAATGTCAAAGTATCTTTATTTTTAGATGATATGATTGTATACACAAATGACCCTAGAAACTACCTTGAGAAAATTCTTCACATGGTAAATACTTTCAGCCAGGTGGTAGTATACAAAATTAGCATTTGAAATTAATAGCCTCATGTATATAATTTTTCTTACATTAGTTGTAGCCTTCTTTTTCTACCAGACAAAAGAGGGGAATTATGATGATACATTATTTATGATTTGATAAATCTTGTCTATGCGTTCAAAATATTAAGCTAGCCACAAGCCATATAGCCAGGCAGTGGTGGAACAAAACTGTGACCCCAGGACTCAGAAGACAAGCAGATGGGTCTCTCTTAGTTCAAGGTTACACTGAACTACTCAAAATTGATCCAGTTCTAAAGAGAAACAGCTCATACAAAGGTGATCTCAGCATTTGGGATCACACACTTTTAATCCCAGCATGGAGGTATATAATTTAGGATATTCAGTCTGGGGCATTTTTGGTCTCCTGTCACATTCTGGCAATTAGTCTCCAGCTACAAACAGGTCAGGATTGATTCAAACTGGGTAGAGGTAAGAGCTACTGGCTTGGATGCTTTTCTTCTCTGATCATTCAGTTTGAACCCCAATATATGTGTCTGGGTTTTTATTATTTGTACTAAAGATCTTAATTGGGAAGTGGTAATGAGTTTAATATGGAGGAAGAATGTTAGAGGAGGGATAAATAACATTGAGTATGTTTAAAAAGTCACAAGGATTATTTTACATTACCTAAAATTACATCATATATATGTATACACACAAATATATGCTAAGTTGTAGTACTTGGGGTAAGAATGCTCACTACCAAGAGCCATCCTCTTATAGAAGCCTAGTACCAGGAATGAGAAACCTCTTTCAAATTGTGGATTTGGTTAGTCCAAGAGATTCCCAAAGTAATGGAGACTATTGCTGTTGCCTTTAGTTCTATCCTAGAATTTAAAGATAGGTATTTATTATTGAAGACACCCTGCACTTAAAGAACACAAGGCTTTGAGTAATGTAGCTGGATCTTTCCCAGAAGTCTCCTTCCTGAAAAATAGACCTTATTGTACTTGAAGTTTCTATGCAAGCTATCAACAATCAATAGTCATACTTACTTGTAATGTCTACAACAAAACAGCAATGATCAGCATGAGAAGATATCCTTCAAGTTGCAGGAGTTGTTCTTAAATCTTGGAAGTAACCAACAACTGCCTTACTAGAATTAAGATCTGCTTAATAGGAGGGAAATCGCTTCTGGTATTGGAATCCTAGACAACTACAAATGGCTAATAAGGCCATGGATCCAAGAGGAGGCCATACTATGGCCACTTTCCTAAACCAATATAATTTCTAGGTAAACATTAATCACAAATGCTTGTACCAACAGCTAAGTGTAGCTTTCACTGTCATCAAAGAGGCCTCTATACACACAGATATAGATAAGCAAAGAAGTTTAAAACTCCTGCCTGGGCCTGAGGCTTCCATCCTGGTGGCATCAGGAGCCAAGATACCATAGTTTCCTGCTCCACCCATGGAACTAGGACTAGACCAGCTACCTGTGCTTGGTCCTGGATAGATATTCTACCAACATTAAGAGACCATGGATGCCAGCCAAGACTGCTATACCCAACAAAGCTTTCAATCAATATAGATGGAGAAAGCAAGATATTTCATGACAAAACCAGGTTTAAACAATACATATCCATTAACCCAGCCCTACAGAAAATTCTGGAAGGGAAACTACAACCCAAGGAAGTTAACTACAACCAGAAAAACATAGGCAATAGATGAGCTGACTTTGCCAACAGGCAAAAGAAAAAGTGGTGGAAATTCACATACAACTACACCACCAAAAACCATTCCAAAACAAAGAAGAATGAGCTATCATTGGTCATTAATTTCCCTCAATATTAATGGTCTTAACTTGCCCATAAAAAGACAGAGGTTAACAGAATGGATTCAAAGACAGAATCCATCCTTCTGATAAATATAAGAAACACACATCAGCTTCAAAGACAGACCTTACCTCAGAGTAAAGGGTTGGGAAAAGATTTTCCAATCAAATGGACCCAAGAAACAAGCAGGGGTAGCAATCCTAATATCTAACAAATTGGATTTTAAACTAAGATCAATCAAAAGAGATGAAGGAGGTCACTTCATACACATCACAAGAGAAATCAACCAAGATGAAATCTCAATTCTGAACATCTATGCCCCAAATATGAAGCCATCCAGGTTCAAAAAAATTACTAAATCTCAAATCACACATAAAACCTCACACACGTGTAGTGGGAGAATTCAACACACCACTCTCACCACTAGACAGGACCACAAGACAGGAACTTATCAAGGATACAAAGGACCTAATAGAAGTTGTGAACCAATTGGGTTTAACAGACATGTACAGAACATTCCATACAAACACAAAAGAATATATCTTCTTCTCAGCTCCACACAGAATCTTCTCAAAAATAGACCACATACTTAGCAACATAGCAAACCTCAACAGGAACAAAAAAATTGGAATAACTCCATCTTATCAGACCATCATGCCTTAAAGTTAGAATTCAACAATGACACAAATCGCAGAAACCCTACATACAAACTCATGGAAATTGAATAATACATGTGTCAAATAAGAAATAAAAAAGAAATTAAAGACTTCCTAGAATTCAATAAGAATGAAGGCACAACTTACCCAAACTTATGGGACACTTTGAAAGCAGTTTAAAGTTCACAGCACTAAGTGCCCACATGAAGAAACTGGAGAATAGTCACACTAGAGAATTAGCAGCATAACTGAAAGCTCTAGAACAAAAGGAAGCAAACTCACCCCAGAGGAGCTCACACCGAGAAATAATTAAACTGAGGGCTGAAATCAGTAAAGTAGAAACTAGGAAAACAATACAAAGAATCAATGTAACAAAGGGTTGGTTCTTTGAGAAAATCAACAAGATAGACATACCTTTATCCAAACTGACCAAACAGCTAAAATTACACAATGGAAAAAGATATCTTCAACAAATGGTGCTGCCATAACTGGATATTGGCGTGTAAAAGATTGCAGATAGATCCATGTCTATCGACATACAGAAAACTTAAGTCGAAATGGATCAAAGACCTCAGCATAAGTCCATCCACACTGAATCTGTTAGAAGAGAAAGTGGGAGGTACCCTTGAACGAATTGATATAGGAGAATACATCCTGAACATAACACCAGTAGCACAAACATTGAGATCGACAATTAATAAATGGGACCTCCTGAAACTGAGAAGCTTCTATAAGGCAAAGGACACAGTCAGCAAGACAAAAAGGCAACCCACAGATTGGGAAAAGATATTCACTAACCACACATCTGACAGAGGGCTGATATCCAAAATTTACAAAGAACTCAAGAAGCTATTCTCCAAAACACCAAAGGATACAATTAAAAAGAGGGGGAATGGATTAAATAGAGTATTCTCAATCGAGGAGTATAAAATGGCTGGGAGACAGTTAGAAAGTGATCAACATCATTAGCCACTGGGGAAATGCAAACTAAAGGGATGACCACAAATAAGAATCTAAGCAATGTTGGAGAGGCTGCTTTGATGCCCTTCCCCTATCATGAGACTAATGACTACTACCTTGGTTGCCATTCTTGGAGACTTCATCCAGTAGCTGATTGAAGCAGAATCAGGCACCCACAACTAAACACTGAGCCATACTCCTGGAATCCAGTTGCAGACAGGGAAGAGGTATGAGCAATGGAGCCAAGACTGCGCTGGAGAAATCCACAGAAACAGTTGACATGAGCTAGTGAGAGCACGGAGAAACTAGTTGTAAAGCTGGGGAGCCAATATTGCAGCAAACCAAGCATTTTGAATGTGGGTGCCAACTAGGAGGCCAGGGCAATCTATGGGGCATCTAACAGTGGAGCCAGTATTTATCTCTAGAGCACAAATGGACTTTGGGAGCCTATTCCCTATGGAGGAATACTATTGCATCCCAGATACAAGAAAGAGTGCCTAGGCCCTCCACCAAATGATGTGATGGACTTGGATGATTCCTCATGGAGGGCCTCACTATCCTTGGGGAGTGGGTGAGGGGTGAGTTGGGGCTGTCAGTTGGGAGCAAGGGAGGATGGGAGGGCAAGGGAATGGGGGATTGATATATATATAAGAGTGCTTCTAAAATAAAAAACATGTAGAAAATTCTAAAAAATACTTAAAAAGATTTAAAAATGAATGAAAATAAGAGAAAGCTAAGGAAAGTGAGAGAACAAGAAATAGTTGCCTTGAATCTGATCATGAAATGAGACCAAGAAGCCTCTTCTGAGAACACTCTCCATTTCTGGGCAACTTCATTGAGCTGTCTTCTCCTGATTCCTGACATGAAGACAAGGTCTGATCTCCCATAACCTTATGGGGCCAGAGGGAAGTTTTACACCATGTGTTTACTCCAGTCTAGTGTATGTGACAAGGAGCATAGAGGAGGCAGGTGTTGCAAACTGACAGTAGTCACAGCACAGACACCTCCTATACTCTGTCCTAGAGCCAGCTGCAGGATATATGGCCTGACTAAGGCTGTGGGAATCTGGGCTAAATCTGAAAACATGTGTCTCAACACAAAGTTGCAGAGACCATGCTTTGATGGTGGATGGGAACTCAAAGTACAGCTGGAGTCTTCTAAGAAAGGAACTTGAGAGGGGACTTGCAACCCAAAGGGGCAGGACAGAGAGGGACCGAAGCCCTTGATGAAGTTGAAACAGTAAGGAGAAGGGGAACTAGATTGTTTTCTACCCAGTTTTATTATCATTGTGTATTATATTCTGAAGACTGATGTTCTCAACTATGGCAGGCTCATCCTCTAAAGGAAAACCAGATCAGGGTAGGCCAGCAAGTTGGTTCAGTGGGTAAAGGCACTTGCAGACAAGATATCATTCTGATTTCAATCCCCAGATCTAACTTGGTAGAAGGAGAGAACCAACTCCCTCATGTCATCTAACCTCCATATATGTACAGTAGCATTTTTTCATCCATACACTGATGCATGCATGATGAAACACAAGTATTCTCTCCCTCTTTCATATAGATATATAAAGTGCATAAGTGAATATAAGTTAAAAGTAAAATGGGCATTGACCTATTTTCTTTTGTCTTCAAATATATCACCATATTGGGGTACATCCCTCGTGTCCCTAATCTCTCCAGGACTTTACCATGAAGGATTGTTGCAATTTATCAGAGGGTGAGTATTTGTATACTCTAATGGATGAAGCATATTTGATCATGGTGAATGATCTTTCTGATGTGCTCTTTGGTTCAGTTTGTAAGTATTTTTACAATTATGTTCATAGGGGTAATAACTCTGTAATTCTCTTTCTTTGTGCCATCTTTATGTGGCTTTGGTATCATAGTAACTGTGGCCTTGTAAAACAATGTCCCTCTCTTCTTATTTTGTGAAATGATTTGAGGAATATTGGCATTAAGACTTCTTGGGGAGTCAGGTAGAATTCTGTGCTTAAACCATCTGGATTAGCCTATTTTCTTATGTAGCAACATGGGATGCCTTCTAATCAGTGCTCTTGTGTCATCACTCATTCACTCAGCTGCCTTTAGGTATTGACAGAGATAACCCACACAGATACACAGGCTAGCCAGGGATTCCTATTCTTGCCTAAGCACATACATCCAGGCAGAGCATAGAGCTAGAATGGGCTGGGTGGGACTTTGCATTCCTAGACAAACTCAGGGTGATGAAGACAGGGGACATCTCAGATTAAGGTTCAGTGTATACATGAGGGTCCAGTGGGGTTTTTGTGTGTGGTGCCAATGACGGATCAAGGGCTTGTGTATGCTACATGAGTACTCTTATACTTATTTATACCCCAGCTCTGTTTGGCACTTGCTCAACTGAGGTCATTTGACAGATACTAGAGCCTTCTGTAAACCAGCATTTCCCATTTCTTTGCAGTCATCACATGTGGCTTCATTTGATTTGCACCAGATGGTTCATATGATCTGATGATATCGCTCTCAAATAATCATTTTATTAAGTGTCAAACCTCAACTTCTACTCTACTATTGTATCATTCACCCACACAGTACTCTTGGCTTATCAGTGGAGTGTCCCAGATATTCTGCCAAGAGCTCTTTATCCCCAACATCATTAGTAATGTTTATAAGTCTTATATCTCCCTTGTCTAGAACTCAATCAATGGAACCAATGGGAAGTGCATCAATGAAATGACAGCGCTGAGCTTTGAGTGAAACTTAGTTTTATATAGAGAGGCAGAAATTAATTCCCAGCCTGTATCATGGTCACAAAGAAATCCCAATCCTGTCATGAGATTCCAGCTACAATTCTTCCTCCTTTCTTTGCATTTGTGATTTTTTTTTTGCTCACCTTATATTGGTATTAGAATATCAAGTGGGGGGTTTCTCCAAGGAAGAAGGAACTTCCCAGGTTGAGAGTTATTCCTTAAGGTGAAGGAGATTTTTCTTTCTGTTCCTAACTCATGTATTTCTGTCTCCCAATTGTGATCATGATCCCTGTGGTCCAGAAGAAACACCCAGACCTTTGAGGCATGCTCAAGTTCCTTTACCCCACAGGCTTCCAGTTCCTGTGTTGTCTCACCTGGTAATTTGCCACAGCTCTGATTCCAATAAAGCCAGAAGAGGGAGAAGATGAATGTGCCTGGGAGGACTGCACTGAGTCAGGATGAAACTTATGTTTTGATTATGCTGTTTCACTAACTCTTCACAATGTCAGCTGTACAGATCACAATGTCCCTGAGATAAGTATTTGGGAAGTGAGAAACATCATCCCACTCAGAGTAGATGTTCTTGACCTGTACCCCAGCTCTGAATAGGCAACAGCACATGTGATGACCGTGGCAAACAGAGAGGGCCCCTCACTTGGAGGATGGGGAATTACGTCTACAATTTCCCTATGGAGGAAGAGAACTTAACAATTTGAAACAGTGTCTTTGTTAGCATTAACTGTCACCCTGAGACTGCCCAAAATCATCTGGACAGAAAACAGCCTTGGGGTGCAGGCCACACTAGTCAAAAATCAGGTGAGTGACCCACCTACCAGCTCTCATTAGATGCTGAAAAGGTCTTTAAAAATCCAACACTCCTTTGTGATAAACATGTTGGAGATAACAGGGATTCAAGGGACATATTTAAACACAGTAAAGGCAATATATAGCAAACCAACCCCAACATAAAATTAAATGGGGAAAACTCAAAGCAATTCCACTAAAATCAGGGACAAGACAACGCTGTCCACTCTTGTCATATCCATTTAAGAAAGAACTTGAAATTTAGCAAGAGTATTAAGACTACTGTAGTAGATCAAGTCGATGTAAACTAGAGAGGAAAAAGTCAAAGTATAACTATTTGCATATATGAATATATACATAACTGATCCAAAAAGTTCTGCCAGGGAACTCCTAGGGCTGATAAACATTTTCAATGAATTGACTGGTTACAAAAGTAACTAAAAAATCAGTAGTCCTATATGCAAATAATAAATTATCTGAGAAAAAAATCAGGGTTGAAACATTCTTCACAGTATGTAGAGAGCTGTGAAGTGCTGCACCCTTAAGATGGTGCTGGCTTCTGCCTTCTGCTAGCCCGAAAGCAAGTGCTCTCTGTGATAAACAACTCCTTATTTGGTCAAGGCTGGATATTAGGCTTGCTTCCTCGTATGTGGACCTATCTGCTGTCGCCACATGGCTTACTGGGGTTGGCCACCCATGGGTCTTTTTAACCTGTGGGCAGGCAGTCCCCGGGGTCAGACAATTGTTCAAGGTTCCTGAATAAACTGCTTAAAGAAGAGTCCAAGCATTGCGTCATCCTTGCTGGTCGAGGTGGGCACGACAAGTGGTGGTAAGTATGGGGACCCTTTCCAATCGACTCAGAACATTCTGCAGTCAGGGCAGCGTGCTGGTAAGTTCCCAAGGTAAGGTGGGACAAAAAAGGGACCTCGACAAGAGCGGGGTAAAAAAGGGACTGCCACAAGAGCGGTTGATTTGCTCTTCTCTGTAGGTAAAGAGAGAGCGGGACAAAGGTTCGTGGAGCAGCGAACCAAAAGTAAAAACACTGTTAGTTTGGCTAGCAGGAAACCAAAAGTAAAAGCTAAAAAGAAACATCGTTAGTTTGGCTAGCAGCGAACCGAGAGTAAATGCTTAAAAGAAACATTGTTAGTTTGACTATGGGCGCTTCTCAGTCGCACCCATTTTTTTTTTGGCTCTGAATGAGCTGCTTCATTAATAAATAAATAAATCTAAAAATATATAAATAAATAAGCCACGTAAAGATGGAAAATACACAATAAGTCTGGATACTGTATGCTCTTGTGTTTTTCAGTTTTTTGATTGCTCAGGAAGGAACAACTGCTAAAGTACAGTTGATGATAAATGCTGCTGAATTAATTCAAATGCTCAGAGGTGGTGTTCGGCCTCTCTGGAGACTAGTAAAGAGTTGCCTTGAGGATCAGAAGTGTAGTGAGGCAGTTGAAAAGGGAAGAAATGCTTTAGGACAATTACAAGAGGAGACATCAGAGCAGGCAAACAGGTATTGAAGTGAAGGGCTGTTGCAGACCTACTGCTCCACCACCATACCCGGAAGTGGATCAGCCTACTCAGGGTTCATGCTCTGAATGGTCCTTTTGTCCGGGGACATGGAAGCAAGTTCATATGGAATTGCAGCTTGCTTACGCTGTGTTCCAAGATCAGCAAGGACAGAGATATCATGAGCCATTGGATTTTAAGATAGTGAAGTCTTTGGCCGAGTCAGTTTGTGCTTATGTTTCTACAGAAAATGAAAAGCTGAGGATTCCTTCCAGGCTTATGTGGTTTGAGGAACCAAGACGCCCAGAAGCAGTGGGTCAGGTGTTCCAACAATTGAAACAGATAAGATGATGCAGTCTTATACAGGTTTTTGAGTTTTGTCGTGATCCCCATGGTATGAACAGTGCCCCTTTCCAGCAATGAAAAGGTAGATTTGCAAACATGCAGACAGGATAGACAGGTGTTTGAACAGGTGGATCAGATAGCCATTAAGGCTTGGAAATCATTGCCAAATTAAGGAGAAGTGAGTGGCAATCTTGGCACCTGGAGGCTGCAAGTGGAAAATGCAAGGATTATGTACTATATCTGTTCAGTATGCCAATTTTACAAAAGCTGCAAATTTGTCCAGTTTTCTTTTACAGAATTGGTCACGTAAATTTGAAGATACTTTGAAGGAGTTGAGGCTGGCAGTGGTCCATGTGAATTCCACCAGAGTGGACCTTTCCTTAGCATCGGGATTATCATCCTGGCTGACTTCTGCAATGAACCATCTTAAGGAGTGGGGAGGTATAGGAGCATTAACAGGTCTCTTGGTGTTGGTCTCCCTGGTTTGCTTGTGGTTTCTATGTAAGATTAGAGTCACACAAAGACGCAATGCAGCCATGATCATTCAGGCCTTTAGCACGATTGAAGCAGAATAGTCCCCCCCAGGCATGGTTACTCACCTTAAGAACTAATTAAATACACTCAGGGTGTGAGACAGAGCACTGCACTCTGAGTCAGCTACAGTGACCCAGAGAAGAGCATGTCTGATTACATGAGGGTTGGTACCCAAGAGTCCCGCCTCTGGAAAAAAGGGTATCAGATGGGTCTGATGCTTGTTGGGTGGATGC
This sequence comes from Mesocricetus auratus, assembly GCF_017639785.1. NCBI lineage: Eukaryota > Metazoa > Chordata > Mammalia > Rodentia > Cricetidae > Mesocricetus > Mesocricetus auratus. The sequence continues at coordinate 590,608 of NW_024429223.1, forward strand.
CACATAATGAGTAATCAGTACAATGTCCCTGTCATTGTCAGAGATCAGACCTCTACTCTTGCCTGTTGCATTTAAAACAAAAAAGGGGGAACTGTAGAGAGCTGCGAAGTGCTGCACCCTTAAGATGGTGCTGGCTTCTGCATTCTGCTAGCCCGAGAGCAAGTGCTCTCTGTGATAAACAACTCCTTATTTGGTCAAGGCAGGATATCAGGCTTGCTTCCTCATATGTGGACCTATCTGCTGTTGCCACATGGCTTACTGTGGTTGGCCACCCAAGGGCCTTTTTAAGCTGTGGGCGGGCACTCACTGGGGTCAGAAGATTTTTCAAAGTTCCTGAATAAACTGCTTAAAGAAGAGTCCAAGCGTTGCGTCTTCCTTGCTGGTCGAGGTGGGTGCGACAACAGTATTCACAAATAGAAAATATCTTAGTCTAACACAAACAAAGTGTTGTGGTTTGAAAGAAAATTGCCCCCAAAGGGAGTTTTACTATTAGCAGGTATGACCTCATTGAAGTAGGTTTGGCCTTGTTAGCTGAAGTGTTTCACTGTGGGGTTGGACTTTGAGGTCTCTTTTGTTTAAGCTTTGCTTTTGTGATAGGTGAACAATTTCCTGTTGCCTGGAAGATGTAGGGCTCTCAGCTACATCTCAAACCCCATATCTGTCTGCATGCTGCCATGTTCTCTGACATGGTGATAATGGAATGAATCTCTGAAAGTCTAAATGAGCCATCCCAATTAAATATGTTCCCTTGTAGGAGTGGCAATGGTCATGGTTTATTTTCACAATAAAAACCCTGAGACACCAAGCAAATGAAAGACCTTTGTGACAAGAACTTCAGGTCTTCAAAGAAAGAAATTTTTAAAAATATCGTAATATGGAAAGAGTGTCAATGCTCATGGATTGATAGGATTACTATAGTAAAAATGGCCTTCTTACCAAAAGTAATCTACATATTCAATGCAATAACCATCAAAATTCTAACACAATTCTTGACATCTCTTCAAAGAACAATAGTCAACTTCTTATGGAAAGTAAAAAAAGCCCAAGATAGCAGAAACAATTCTGTACAATAAAGGAACTTCTTGAGGTGTTACTATCTTTCATTTCAAGCTCTACTATAGAGCTATAATAATAAAAACCATATTTTATTGGCACAAAAACAGACTGGTGGATCAATGGAAGGGGAAGTGGGTAAAGGGACTGGGAGGAGAGGACACAATAAAGGAACTTCTTGAGGTGTTACTATCTCTGATTTCAAGCTCTACTATAGAGCTATAATAATAAAAACCATATTGTACTGGCACAAAAACAGACTGGTGGATCAATGAAAGGGGGAAGTGGGTAAAGGGACTGGGAGGAGAGGAAGGAAGGGAAACCCCTGCACCCAGCACATAATGCTAGAATGTAGTCTTGAAACACTCCATAGGAAGATGGGGTCCACAATCATTTCAAGGATGCACAGATCTCCTTTTCCCCAACACTTAACACATGAAACTCCTCACACAACTCCATCTGAGCCTCTCTCCTGGGTGATTAATTTGACTCATGACATTAGTGATAAAGGATTAATCTTCATCCCTAGCCATCACTCAGATGGTGTCTTTTCATCCCTCACAGGCATTTCTGTTACCTTCCTGCAGGGTAGACTGGGTATTCACCTGGGTCTCTGTGTCACAAGGTCACATAGGCATGACGGAGGCTCTCTCTAGTACTGATAGACCCAAGGTCAAGACGAAACAGGCATCATCACTGGGATGAGCTATTGTTCTCTGAGGGCATGGGGATGCTTATTATCCTCATTTCTCAAGGTGTGGCTTGTAGAAGAAACATAAAAGGGAGTTGAGAGGGATGGGGTCAGCACTAGAGTGGAAGGGGTTGAGGAGTGTCTTGGACTTAAACCCCATTCATTGCTCATATCCCATTTTACTCTGGGACGTGCTTTTGTCTGAGAAGAATCTCAGTACAGAAGGAAGAAGAGCAGCAGAGCCTGAGTTCTGTATTGGATCTGAGATTATTCTTTTTAGAGGGAGGACAGCAAGTGAGAAGTTCGATGGAGGAGTCCTCTGTTCTTCTCTGCAAGGGGTGCACCCCATGGCAGGGGTTTCTGCTCACAGGTAAGGGTAACCATTCTATGACTGTGTGAGGAGGGAAGCTCAGAAGCAGTCTATAGAAGACTCAAGGCTTTCGTTTGCAGTTACGGTGAAGAAGGCGGAGTGAGGGACAGAGGCTCAGCAGCCTGAAGCTCTCAGGAGACAGGAGGTGATGGCGGCAAGAAAAACCTCAAACATTCCATATTCACAGTGAATTACATTGGCTGGAATTTTCTGAAGGCAGCTCTTCCAAATCAAGACAGCATGACCCTCCAAATAGAAGTCAAACAGGGAGGTCTAGTGAGATGTTTCAGTGTATAAAGATATGAGAACCTGAAGCCCATATTCACCATTCACACAGTTTATGGGAGAGAAGACTTCTGCAGGTTCTATTGCAACCTCCACATAGGTGCTGTGTTTACACCCACACATGCAAACCCTGGCATATGCACCCTCGTGAAGACATGTGGCATATATCTTCATATGTGCACAAGGAGACACCTGCCTTCACAAATACTCACATATTTGTATAAGTAAATCTAAAGTCATTTATTTCACACTTGAATATTATTATTGTCATAAGCTGTAAACCAGGGAGGTGTGAAGACAAATCCATTGATCCACATTCCTCCTTCTTTTCTTCCTTTATCTACTTGTGTCTGAGTCTTTTCTAGGAACTGAAACTTCCCAAAAGGTCACACTAATCCTGCCATTACAAATTTCTGGTTCTGCTGGGTGGTGGTGGCTCAGGCTCTTAATCCCAACACTCCAGATGCAGAGTCAATTGATCTCTGTGAGTTCAAGGCCAGCCTGGTCTTCAGAGCATGTCCCGGGACATCCAAGGGTACATAGAGAAACCCTGTCTCAAAAAAAACACTAAACTAAAATCAAAACCAAAACCAAACACACATAGTGGCCTGATTCAAATGGGCCTAATGTCAGTATATCAAAAATATGAAGCTGTGGGTTACCTAGTATCTCAAAGGGAATAGAGAAAAAAGTCAGAAATTAAGGCCTCTCTAGAGGTGGTATTCTAAGAGACATTGCTTCTCACACAAAACACTCTGTGTGAGGAGGAATATGGGACAGTGAGTGGAGAACTTGACAGACAGCTGAGCAGAGAATTCCAAAGATATTTACTGAGTCACTCTGACACTCTGAATCAATGGAAGTCATGCTGCTCCTGTCTGCAAAGGAGGCTGGGTACACACCTACTCACACACCAAAGTTGAATGATGATAATCACATCTGCTTAATATTGGTGTTTTTTTCTCAATTCTCTTCTAGCCTCTCTTTTAACCCTCTGGCACTTGCCCACCACTGCCCATGTGACCACTGAATTGGCACCACTTCAAGTGGCTGAAGGAGAAAATGTCCTTTTTCTTCCTCATGATTTTCCTGAGAATGTTACAGCCTTTGCCTGGTTCAAAGGACTAAGAAACATGAAACAAGGAATCGCAGTTTATATACTGGGCCACAATTTAAGTGGTCCGGGGCCTGTGCACAGCAGTAGAGAGACAATATATCCCAATGGTTCCCTGCTGCTGGAGAAGGTCACACAGAAGGATTCAGGATACTATACCCTACGAACCTATAATGGACATGCAAAAATCATATCAACCACATCTATATACCTTCATGTGCATGGTAAGTGATTTGTTGTGAACGCTGTGATATAGATGAGGCTTGTTTCACTGGACACACAAAGGAGAGTGGTCTGTGCCTCCCTTTTCTATTCACTGTGCCCCTGTCCTGGGATTCAAGCATTACTTTAAGACACATATGATATAGAATGATTGCAGTAGATCTGAATCCTTCACTTAACTTCACCTTTTGCAGAGGTGGATGTATGGTGGGTAACTCAACCAACGATATCAGTGTCTGTGTAGATTCTTGTTTTCTTAGTCTAAATTTTATATGTTTAAATTTAATACAAACCATTGTTTCCCCTCCTTTCTCTCCACCTGTTCCCTCACCCTACATCCTTCTACCCCCTATTCACTCCTTCTCCATCTCCATTCAGAAAAGATAAGGTCTACTACAGGAATCAACAAAGCATGACACACCAAGCTGAGGTAGGGTCATGCTCCTCCTCCCTGCATCAAGGCTGAGTAAGGTATCCCGCCATAGGGAATAGGTTCCAAGGACTCAGACCATGCATCAGGGGCATACAGATCCCACTTCTAGGGTTCCCCCAAAATGACCAAGATGCACAACTGTCACCCAGATGCAGAGGTCCTAAGTTGGTCACATGCTGGTTTCTTAGCTGTCTGTCTGTAGTACATGAGCTCCTGCAATCTCAGGTTGGCTGTCTCTGCATATTTCCCCATTATGGTATTGACTTCCCCATCCACTTCTTTAGGAATCCCTCAACTCTGTCTTCAACTGGACTCCCAGAGCTCAGCCCAAAGCATGAATATCCATCTATGCATCTGCTTCCATGATGATTAGAGTAGTCATCAATCTAATTGCAGGGGAAGTCCAGTTCAGATACCCTCTCCACTATTGCAAGGAGCCATAGCTGGGGTAATCCTTGTAGGTTCCTGGGAGTTTCCCTGGCACCAGGTTTCTCCATAGCTCCATGATGTCCCTGTCTTTCACGGTATCTCTTTCGTTACTCTCCTCTTCTGGTCTTCCAACAACTCTGCTTTGTTGGGTTCTCATGTTCCTATTGACCCATCCCCTCTCATCTACTTCCTCCAGTTTACCCAGGACATCTCATCTATTTCCTCTTCCCAGGAATATCCATAAGTACCTCTTAGGGTCCTCCTTGCTACCTAGCTTCTTGGGGGCTGAGGATTGTAGCCTGGTTATCCTTTTCTTTGCATATAGTATTCTCTTATGAATGAGTACATACTGTGTTTGTTTTTCGGGGTCTGGGTTACTGCACTCAGGATTTTTTTCTAGTTTCATATAGTTGTCTGCAACTTTCTCGATGCCATTGTTTTTTTCACACTGAGTAATACACCATTTTGCAAATTGTCACATTTTCTTTATCCATTCTTTGGTTGAGGGCATCTTGTTTAGGTTCTGGCTATTACAAATAATGCTTCTATGAACATAGTTGAGCAAGTATCCTAGAGATATGATTGGGCATCCTGTGCTAAAGAGCAGTTTTGCAGGTCTTGAGGTACATTGATTCCCAATTTTCTGAGAAACTGCCATACTCATTTCCAAAATGACTGTACAAGTTTGGACCCCCAGAAGGAGTGGAGGAGCATTCTTACTTCACGTCCTCTCCAACACTGGTTGTCATAAGTGTTTTGCATCTTGGCCATTCTGACAGGTATTAGATTATATCTCAGAGTGGTTTTGATTTGCATTTCCCTGATGGCTAAGGATGTTGAGCAAATTTTTAAGTGTCTTTCAGCCATGTTAGATTCCTCTATTGAGAATTCTCAGTTCAGTTCTGTACCCCATTTTTATTGGATTATTTGGTGTTTTGGTGAATACCTTTTTGAGTTTATGAGGGAGATTGGTATTCTCTTTCATTGCTACATCTTTGTTTGCTTGGTATCAGCATAGCCAAGCCTTATCTGAATGAATTTGGCAATTTTCCTTTTGTTTCTATTATGTAGAACAATTTGATGAGCATTGGTATTAGCCCTTCTTTGAAATTCTGGTAGAATTCTGCATTGAAACTATCTGGCCCTGGACTATTATTGTTTGGGAGACTTTAATGATGGTTTGTATTTTCTTAGGTGTTATAGCCCTGTTTTAATTGTTTCTCTGGTCTTGATTTAATTTTGCTTTAATAATGAGTATGTGGTCAATTTCAGAGAAGGTTCCCTGAGATTCTGAGAAGAAAGTATATTTTGTATTTGAGTGAAATGCTCTGTAAATGTCTATTAAGTGCATTTGAGTCATAACATCTGTTAGCTCCTTTGTTTCCAGTGGTGAGAATGGGGTTTTGAAGTTTCCCACTATTAATATTTGTGGTTTCCTATGTGATTTTATGTTTAGTAATATTTATTTTCCAAATCCAGGTGTCTTGTTATTGGGGCATATATGTTCAGAATTTTGAGACTTCATTTCTATAGATTTTTCCTTTGATGAATATGAAATTACCTTCTCGATCTCTTTTGATAATTTTCTGTTTGAAGTTTATTTTGTTATGTATTAGGATAGGTATATATGCTTCTTATTAGGATCATTTGATTTGAAAATCTTTTCCCAACCTTTTACTCTGAAGTAGTGTCTGTCTTTGAAGTTGATGTATGTTTCTTGTATGCAGCAGAAGGATGGGTCCTGTTTTCATTTCTATTCTGTTAGCTGGTGTCTTTTTATTGGTGAATTTTAGTCTATTGATATTAAGACTTGTTTTTGACTAGCGACTTTCTTGTTTTTGTTTTTTACTTTTTAAACTTTTATTTATTTAATTTAGGAACAAATCTCATTTTGCATATCAATCCCAGTTCCCTCTCCCTTCCATCCTCCTATGCCCCATTGGGTTCCATAGAACCCCCTCTCCAGAGATGATGATCATCAAAGTCTATCACATCATTTGGGAGAGGGCCTAGGCTCTCCTTCATGTATCTGGGCTGAGAGAACATATCTCCATGGTGGAACGGGCTTCCAAAGTCCATTTGTGCACCAGGGATAAATACTGGTTTCACTGTCAGAGGTCCCATAGAGTGCCCAGGCCTCCTAACTGGCACCCACATTCAGAGGGCTTGGTTCAGTCCAGTGCTGGTTCCCCAGCTTTATTACTGGGGTCTGTCTGCTCTCACTTGGTCAGGTCAGATGTTTCTGTGATGATCAGTGATTGTTAACCCTTGTTATTTTTTTGTGCTAGGTAGTGGTGATGGTAGTGTGTGTTTTTCCTTTCTTTGGGTTTTGCTGGTGTGAGATTACCTTATCACTGTTTTTTTGGATATAACTCAGTTCCTGGGTTGTATGTTTCATTCTAGTACTTTCTGTAGTCCTGGATGTGTTGATAGGTATTATTTAAATCTGGTTTTTTCATGAAATAACTTGCTTTCTCCATCTATGCTGATTGAAAGTTTTGCTGGCTATAGTAGTCTTAACTGGCATCCATTGTTCCTTAGTGTTGAAACACCTGTCCTGAACCTTCTGTCCACTGAGAAGTCTGGTGTAATTCTGATTGATCTGCCACTTTATGTTAGTTGGTCTTTTTCCTCTGAAGCTCTTACAATTCTTTGTTCTGTATGTTTAGTATTTTGATTTTTATGTGGTAAGGGGATTTTTATTTTGGTCAACCTCATTGGTGATCTGTAAGCTTCTTGTACCTTTACAGGCATGTTCTTTAGGTCAGGAAATTTTTCTTCTATGCTTTTGTTTACTGTGTTTCTGTGCCTTTGAGCTAGTATTCTTCTCTTTCTATCCCTGTTATTCTTAGGTTTGGTCTTTTCATTGTGTCCCAGATTTCCTGGATGCTTTGTGTTCAAAAATAATTGGATTTAATATTTTCTAGTTGCTGTATTGTGTCTTCAATATCTGAGATTCCTTTCCATTTCTTGTATTCTGTTTGTGATGCTTGCATCTGTAACTCCTGTTCACATACCCAGATTTTCCGTTTCCAGAATTCCCTCAGTTTGTATTTTTTGTTTCTATTTCAGTTTTCCTGTCCTGAGCCATTTCCTCCTTCACCTGTCGGATTGTTTGTTCTTTGCATTCTTTAAGGAAGTTATTGATTTCTTCGAAATTTTACCTTTTCTTCAACTTCTTTAAGGGAACTTTTCATTTCCTCTTCTATATAATCTATCATTTAAGTTAATTGTCAGTTGCATTGGAATACTTAGGTTTTGTTGTTGTAGAATCACTGGTTCATGGTGGTGCCACATTGTATTTTGGTTGTGGAATATATTCTTAAACAGGTGTTTACTCATCTTTTATTCCAATTGATGTGGCCTGTGCCTGTGCCTATTCTTCCAACTATTGTGGTTTGCACCTGTGCCTATGTAATCTGCTGGTTTTTTCCCAGCTAGTGTAGTTCAGTTAGAGTCTGGACTTTGAGGTAGTCCAGCTGAAAGGCCAGTCACTTACCTGATTTTCCAGATGCTGTGGTTTGCACTTATGCCTATGTAGTCTGCTGGGGTTGTGGGGGAGAGATGTCCACAGGGAGCACATTCCGGTGCTTGTGATGGGGCTGCAGAGTTGGTCTCCTAGGGATAGTGTCCAGTGGGTGGTGGGAGTTTGGGAAAAGTCTAGAGACAGGTCTTTCACCTTCCTGCAGGCTTGTGGGGACTTTCAACTCTTGGAGTTAGAATGATTCCTCAAGAAAGGCCTCAAGGGACTCAACATTGTGCCTGGTAGAGGAAAGCATGGGATCTTCACAGAGATGTGAATACCAGATGCTCTGTCTCCAGACCTCTGTCTCAGACTCAATTCTGTCTATGAGAAGTATTTTGTAAGTGTTGGATTATGACTTCCTTATGCCAGGGGACACTGCTCCCTAGAAGTCAAAGTCTTATGATGTGTGAAGCCAGTTCACTGTCATGAGAGACTTGGTTGGGCTATGTCCCTTGGCCATCATTTTTAGAGAGTCAACAAGGGGCATAACTCAACAGGTATCCTGGCCATTAACTAACTGTCCTGCTTAACACAAGAGATTTCACATGAAGTCCATGGTCACCAAGGAAAGGGAGCGAGGAAACAGTATCTATTGACAAGTGCTTGTCCTCTCTGTCCTGCTTGGGGAATTCTCTCTGCCGGGCAAATGTCTGCAGGCTATGGCAATCAGACAGCTTCCCAGACATGAGCTTTAGTTTTCCCAGTGATTACCATGAATGTCATCAGGACAAACTATGAACTGGCAGAAAATTATTTGCCTGAACCAGGAATGTACCTTGTAGCTTGGTTCCATGCCTGTTTTTACACACCTGGAAATCGTGGTAACAGCATTCTCAGACCTACCAGCTGCTTAATGTATCTGCTGTACTGCCAGGAAATCATGTTCTGTTTCTCACTTTATATGTTTCTGTTGAAAAATAGATGGCATCCAAGGGGAATGAACTAGATAGAGATAAAAGGAACCTCAGAAAGACTACAGAGCACATTGGCAAATCCATTACATAGCTCAGCAAACAGAGGAAGTGGGATCATTGTCTTGAAAATATTTTAGAGAATGAAGGACCTTACAACCTTTTCCCAAGGATCAGGTCACCTCTTTGCAAACACCCAAGATGAGAGACTCCTGACACATCACGGGCCTTTGACCTTGGTCAGAAACTAGTGTGTCCATAACCAGTGAGAATAGATCTGTTCTTTTCTCCACACATCATTCACCTGGTGCCTTCAGAGTCTCAAAGTCAGTTTTGTCACCTTCTGGCTGTGAGCAAATTCAGTATTCCTAGGGCATTGAAAACAGGACAAACTGGGTGCCTACCTGGGTTTCCTTGTCACACAGTTGTGCAGATTTTCCCTTTTTGGTGCTGACTAATCTAGGCCAGTACATAGCAGAGTGCAGTTTCATGGTCAGCTGCTATTATCTCTTGTCACAAGGATAGTAATTGTCCTTGACTCTCACTGTGTGTTCTAGAGGACAGAAACATAAAAAACAGAATGGGATAGGTACATGGGGCAGCACAGAAACTGGAGGGGAAGAGCAGTGTTTTGAGCACAGACCCAGACTCAGCCCATGGGACTCTGGGTGGTGCTCCTTCCTGGGAAGAATCTCAGCTCACATTGAGAAGGACAGCAGAGCTTGGGAGCTGACTGCAACAGAAGTACCTCAGGAGCATGACAGATCAGCCTATTGAAACAATGGAGGCCTCCTCTGTACTCCTATGCAAAGGGGCTTATGCTCACAGATGAGGATACCATGAGTTGACTGTGAGAGGAGAGGACTGACTGCTGTCTGGGCTCTCCTGCATGGCCCAAGTACATAAGAAGGGTGTAAGTGTTCATAGGGGAGAAGATACAGAGTGGGAGAGAGGCTCAGCATTAGAGTGCTCTCATCGAATATTAAGTAATAGAGGTGGGGGACATTATTCTTGCGTGAAGTTAGTAAGCATAACAACAATTCTGAAGACTGATACTCTCAGCTTGATGTCCCAAATAAAAAATCAAGCTGGTCTGTATCAGAGGCAAGGTCCAACAGATACAGGAAATTGTTTCATTGTCTGAAAAGAAGTCCTCTGACCTCCACTCAAGTACTGTGTCTTGGACACATCACACACACTAGACTTGACCTTACACTGCTCCCACACAAGTATAATATGTAAACAAGTATAAAATTTAAACAAATGGAAAGGTATTCATGAGACTATGAGCTTCTTAAATAAGTCCATGGGCATGCAGGGCTCTGGGATATTATTTATTCAGTCAGTCTCCACATGTATCTCAGTTATTTTTCTAGGCATCACTTAAAAAATACAAGGCAACTCCTCGATCTTATGTCTCAGTCTGAGTGGACTTGACATAAAGAAAGCTAGAAGGCAAATTCAGGTGTTGTCTACATCCCAAAGAGGAACACCACAACAAAGTCTGAGTGTGAAGACATGGGGTCTGTAGGGGCAGATATCACTCTAACACTGGAAATGTGATCAGGGATCTGATAGCAGTAAGCCAAAATGACATTGAGAACATGAAGAACCTGTGCAGACCTCCTACCATTAGGACAGGGAGACACTCACCCAGAAACCTAGCCTGTGCAGTGGACTCATCTGCTCAGGACAGTGGGCCTCATCTTAGTCAAATACAAATGTCTCAATTTATATGGATCTCTCTCTTCCCTTCTAGCCTTCATTTGGAAGTGTGGGAGGTTTGACACCTCTGGTCAGCCCACTATTGAATCAGTGCCACCCAGCATTGCTGAAGGAGGAAGTGTTCTTCTACTTGTTCACAATCCCCCAGAGAATATTATAGCCTTTGCCTGGTTCAAAGGAATGACTGTGCTAAAGAACCAAGAAATTGCCCGGTATATAATAGATAGGAAAGCACCTGTTACAGGGCCTGCATACAGTGGCAGAGAGATGCTGTACCAGGATGGATCCCTGCTGCTTCATGGTGTCACTAAGAAAGATCTGGGATTGTATACTCTGCGAATTCTGAGAGCAGATATGAGAAGTGAAGAAGCACACGTGCAACTCCAGGTGGACAGTAAGTGATTCTCTGTGATTCTTCAGTGCTGGGTGGGCCTTAGACACACAGGGATGCCATGGACAGCCTAGGCTTTCTTCCATCTGCACTGTGTACCATATGGAGGTTGAGCACTTAGTGCAGGACACATTGGTAGACACAGATTGCCACAGAGCAGCTTCCACCTTCTTACTCCACCTGCATCAAGGATGACCTTGATGGAAAGTAACTCAACCTGAGAAGACAGAGTCATCCCAGTCTTCTGGGGCTCTAGACCATCAAACTGTGAATCCATTCATCTTTTCAAGGCTGAACTAAAGTGAACCAGGGGAGCATTTTTCTGGTGCTCTACACTTACATCCTCTCAGAGATGATAGGAAACAATGGTTTTAGAGCATCCGTGTCAAACTGGGGTATTTATTAGCTCTAAATAGAGAGTGCCATAAATAAAATTCAGAAACTGGTACAGAAAGCTTGGCATGATTCCTATTGGTTTGCTCTTCATGCTTGCTCAACCAGATGTCTTATATCACTGAGGACTTCTAGACCAGGGGTGAACTGCCTGCATTTTTCTGAATACCTTGACATCTACACCCAATTTTAAAAATGTAATATAGTTTTACAAACAAGCTAATCTGGTAGTGGCTTTGTCAACTGGGGCCTTGTTTTTGCAAAATGCAACTTGTATCAAGTTGAAATAAAACCAGCCTGAATAATACCCAAGCCTTTTAAAGACCTAAGCCTGACTCCTCTCAGCATCCTACAGCCCCAGTCTTATGGTGATACTCTGTTTATGCTCAAGCAAATAAAATTTGCCTTAATATCAGAGGGTAGAGGTATCTGCTAGAATTCTTACCTTTACAAAGCCATCAGACTTAAAAGGGGTGAGCCCCTGTCTTTACCTGCCTTAAAGTCCTCTCTCTGCCCCACCATATCACTTCCTGTTTCCTCCTCCCTAGTGCTGGGATTAAAGGCATGTGTCTCCCAAGTACTGGGTGAAAGGTGAAAGTGCTGGGACTGAAGTTGTGTGACACCAGTGCATGCCCTCTGTGGTTAACCAGTGCACTCTGCACAGTTTACTTGTTAGAGTACAAACAAGACATCACCACATGGACCTAAAGGCTATTTTTACATAACAGCAAGTTCATCTGTTAGGTGAAGACAGGTGTTGAGTGTTTCCTCAAAGGAAATTGAAGAAAAAACCTAGAAAGAGAAAGTTCCAGGTCTGTTGTGTTCAGGGGAGGCATCATCTCAAACCCCAGTGTGCAAGAGTGGGCAGTGTCTGACTGAGGAAGCAGCCATGTAGACAGCCAACGGGACAGTTCCATGAAGAGGAAATGACATTTTCAGGAGCACTGTTAGAAAGGATGAGGTCATGTTTCTGCACTTTATTAAATGGGTTAGATACAAGCACACCTACAACTCTAGGCTGAGAGATGGATCTATCTGCTCAGGATGGAGGTCACCATCTTTTTATCAAGCACAATGATACTTATACAATGGCTTTTTTGGCCTTTTCCCTTCCAGCATCCCTTTCTCTGTGTTGTAACCCTCTCACCACTTCCCAACTCATGATCCAACCTGTGCCTCAGTATGCTGCTGAAGGGGAAAGTGTTCTTCTACAAGTTCATAATCTTCCTGAAGATCTGCGAGCCTTTTCCTGGTACAAATCAATACATAGGTCCCAGGTTCTTAAAATTGTAGAATACAGCAAAATCATATATCCTGTCTCCTGGGAGCCTGCATACAGCAGTAGAGGAATGATATACAATAATGGATCCCTGATGCTCGAGAATGTCATGAAGAATGATACAGGAACGTATGCACTAGCAGTTTTAAACAAAAATTTCAAAATAGAAGAGGCATATGTGAAATTGTATGTGAAAAGTAAGTGATTCTCTATGTTCTCTAGCTGCTGGATATGGCTTATCTTACTTAATACACTGAACTGTCAGATTGGGCTGTTTCTGCTTTGTCCCCCATAGCATTGTGTCTTTCCATTGGGGTTTGGGCCCCTACTGTAGGCACTCATAGGGTAAATAAACAACAAAAGATAAGAACCCATCACCTATCTTTACCTGTAGACAGGAGAACATTTGCTGGGAAAACTCAGTCCCAGGATATCAGCCTCAGTGCACACACTTGGAGCTCTGACCATGCATATGTCCCCAGAAATACTCTATGGGAGTCAGGCAGTCCTTGCTGATGCATCCATAGGGTCCTCACAGAGAGTACCAAGAAAGTTTGACTCCAAAACTTTGCCACTGGGGAACATTTTATAACTGATTGTTTAGATTTTCTGTCTGAGCCAAAAGGGAACAAGGTTTTACTGACTGTCCAAGTCATGGAACTGACTATCCCATAGAGTGTAGAACCAGCTGTGTACTGCCATGACAGCTACAGTTAGGTAGTCGACCTGTGTATCTCCTTCTCCTGAGGCTCGGTGGACAGGTATCTGGGTCATTAGCCCCTTGTTATAATGGGTTTATGAAACTTCACAGAAAGATCAATGCACCAAGGGAAGAAACAGAGGAGGTAGCTACTAAAGATTCCTTTTTCACCTGGGGGTTCAGCCTAGGGAATTTTCTTTTGCAGGTAAATAGTAACAGATGGTGCTGATGTGAGCAGCCCCACACTCTGACATCAAATCATTGCTCATAACTAAGCTTAACTCATGGGCACTGCAATGACCATTCACTGTGTGTCCTATTATAGGGAAACAGAGGCACAGGAAACAGTGTCTGTATCAGGGTCACACATATCCTGGGTGGCAAATGCATAACACAAGATATGTCTATAGTCATAGTTCTAAATCCCACCCCCTTGAAAGTTTTTAAAGTATGAACTGAAGAGGGACTGGCTGAATATTTTGAACTCCTGTCATTTGGTAACCTCCTCTCTTTCTTCACAGAGCATGTGACACAGCCGTTTGTGCAAGTCACTGATACCACAGTTGCAGGACATAGATCTGTGATCTTCACCTGCATTTCACCTGACACTGATACCTCTATCTGTTGGATTTTCAATAACAAGACTCTGCAGTTCACAGAGAGGATGATTGTGTCCCCGACGAAGTGTGGACTCAAAATCGATCCTGTGAGGAGTAAAGATGCTGGAGAATACAAGTGTGAGGTCTCCAACCAATTCAGTTTGAAGACCAGCCTCCCAATCAGCCTGGCTGTGAATAATGAGTGACCTCTTCTCATCCTACTGCAGAGTGGGGGGGGTTATTGATTGGGTACAAAATAGAGAAAAGTTACATGATGGAAATGATGAGTCACTACTCAGGTACAGCCAGCATGGTGACTCATCCTATGATCCCGGGATACACGTGTGTACAAGGGAAGGTCAGGATTTAAAGTGGGGCTGTTTAAAACAAAAAATAAAGATATCAATGTGGTAAACAAAAGTTCAAAGGCCTTAAGAGTTCAGGTTGTGTTTCAGATGTATAATGATATCTCAGAATTCATGTGAACTCATTTCAGGATCCCTCAAGCTTTTGGAGTCTGTGAGTCTGCTGTGAAAAAAATGGTGCACTGTTTGCGTACATAAAAATATCCTCATATGCTTCAAAACATTCCCTGCTTAACTAATTTGCCTCATCCCAGTGCTGCCTGAGCACCATTCATCCATATGAAGTGAGGAAGTGTGGCAGGAGAAGGGCCTGCCCATGTTTGAGTATATAGATATAACTGGTTTCTAAATGGCTTTGATCCACAGTTTGATAAAAAAATCCTTCACATCAGGGCAGATCATACTCATGTTAACCTTAGAGTGGCATTCACAGTGGAACTGTGCAATGCAGGCTTTCTTGTTAATATGTATTTCTTTCCTTTTCTATTATCTTCTCATATATTACATTCCGACCAGTTTCCCTTCACTCCACTTCTTCCTAACCTCCACTTCCCATTTACCTCTGATTAATGTCTCTTCTGATTCCCTTCAAAAAATGAGTAGGGCAACCAGGGATATCTACAGAACATGGGATGGCAAGTTACATTAGACTTGACACAATCCCTCATATCAGAGATGGAAGAGGCAACCCAGTAGGAAAAAAGATCCCAAAGTGCAGGCAAAAGCATCAGAGATGTCCTCCATATCCAATGCTTGGAATTCCACAAGAATGTCCATCCACACTATTATAACTTATACACAGAATCCCTAGCTGAAACTCATTCAAAATCCATCAATGTAATACATTATATAAACAATCTGAAAAAGAAAACCACATGGTCATCTCACTAGATACTGAAAAAGCCTTTGACAAAGTCTAAAACCCCTTCATGATAAATGTCTTTGAGAGACCACGGATAATAGGAACATACCTAAACACAATAAAATCTATATATAGCAAACCAACAGCCAACATCAAACTAAATGGAGAGAAACTCAACATGATTCCTCTGAAATAAGGAAGAAGACAAGGAGGCCCCTTCTCAATATCTATTCAGTGTTGTACTTGAAGTTCTAGCTAGACCAATAAGACAACAAAAGGAGATCAAGGGGATACAAATTTGAAAGGAAGAAGTCAAACTTTCACTATTTGCAGATGATAAGATAGTTTCTATAAGTGACAAAAGGAATTCTACCAGGAAACTCCTACAGCTGATAAACACCTTTAGCAAAGTGGCAGGATACAAGATTAACTAAAAAATCAGTAAGCCTGCTATATACAGATGATAAATGGACTGAGAAAGAAGCCTACTATATACAGATGATAAATGGACTGAGAAAGAAATCAGAGAAACATCACACTTAACAATAGCCACAAACAAAATTAAATATCTTGGGGTTAAAGCTAACCAAACAAGTGAAAGACCTGTATAACTAGAAGTGTGAGTCTTTAAAGAAAGAAACAAAAGAAGATACCAGTAAATGGAAATATATCCCGTGCTCCTGAATAGGTAGGATCAGCATAGTCAAAATGAGAATCTTGCCAAAAGCAATCTACAAATTCAATGCAATTTCTATCAAAATTCCAGCACAATTCTTCATAGACCTTGATAGAATAATACTAAAGTTTATATGGAAAAATAAAAAATCCAGGATAGCCAAAACAACTTTGTACAATAAAGGAACAACCAGAGGCATCACCATCCATAACTTCAAGTTATAGTCCTGAAAACAGCTTGTTATTGACACAAAAATAGATAGATAGACCAATGGAATCAAATTGAAAACCTTGACATGGACCCACACACCTACAATCACCTGGTTTTTGACAAAGAAGCCAAAATTATACAATGGAAAAAGAAAGACTCTTCAACAAATGGTGCTGGTGTAACTGAATGCTTGTGTAGAGGACTGCACACAGATTCTTATCTATTGCCATGCACAAAACTTACATTCAAATGGATCAAAGACTTCAACATAAATCCAGTCACACTGAACCTCTTAGAAGAGAAAGTGGGAGGTACTCTTGAACAAATTGGTTCAGGAGAACACTTCCTAAGCTTAACACCAGTAGCACAGGCATTGTGATAAACAATAATAAATGGGACCTACTGAAACTGAGAAGCTTGTGTAAGGCAAAGGACATAGTCACCAAGACAAAATGTCAGCTCACAGAATGGAAAAAGATAATCACCAACCCCATCTGACAGAGAGCAGATTTCCAAAATATACAAAAACTCAAGAAGCTTGTTATCAAATCACTAAATAATCCAATTAAAATGTGGGGTGCAGAACTAAATAGAGAATTCTCAATAGATGGATCTAAAGTGACTGAAAGACACCTTAGCCATCAGGGAAATGCAAATCAAAACAGCTCAGAGCTATGATCTTGCTCCTGTCAGAATGGCTAAAATCAAAAACACTAATGATAGTATATGCTGGAGATCATGTGGAGAAAGAGGAAAACTCCTCCACAGCTGGTGGGAGTGCAAACTCATACAGCCACTTTGGAAATCAGTATGACAGGTCCTAAGGAAAATGGAAAGCAGTCTATCTCAAGATCCAGCAATTCCACTGTTCGGCTTACACCAGAAGAGTGCACTCATATACAAACAGCAGCACTATTTGTAATAGCCAGAACATTGAAGCAACCTAGATTCCCTGCAACTGAAGAATGGATAAAAAAACGTGGTACATGTACACAATGGATTACTACTCAGTGGGGAAAAAAGTCAATGGAATCTTGAAATCCACAGGCTAGTGGATGGGACAAGAAGAAACTATCCTGAGTGAGGTAACCCAGTTACAAAAAGACAAACATGTTAAGTACTCACTCATATATGGATATTAGACATAAGCAAAGAATTATCAGTCTACAATTCTCACCGCCATAGAAGTTAGGATGCAAGGAGGATCTTAACTGAGATATACATTGTCCCCAAGAGAAGGGGAAATGAACAAGATCTCCTAAGCAAATTGGGAGCATGGTGAGAAGGGAGAGGGAGTTAGGAGAAAGATAAGAGGAGAAGAAGAGGGGAGAGGAGGACATGAGGGAGCAGGAAGATTGAATCTGGGGAAGAATATAGTAGAGCAAGTGAAGTGATACCATAATAGAGGGAGCCATTATAGGTTTAAAGAGAAATCTAGCACCAGGGACATGTCCAGTGATCTACAAGGATGACTCCAACTGAGAATCTAAGCAATAGTGGAGAGGAATCCTTAAGTACCCTTCCCCTATAATGAGATTCATGACGGCCTTATATGCCATCCTAGAACCTTCATCCAGTAGCTGATAGAAGCAGAGGCAGACACCCACAGGTAAACACTGAACTGAACTCCTGTAATCCAGTTGCAGAGAGGGAGGAGTGATGAGCAAAGGGGTCAAGACCAGGCTGGGGAAACCCACAAAATCAACTGACCTGAACAAGGGTGAGCTCATGGCCCCCCGACTTATAGCTTGGAAACCAGCATAGGACCGACCCAGACCCTGTATGTGTGTGTCAGTTATGAGGCCTGGGCCATCAATGGGGCCTCTGGTAGTGGATCAGTACTTATTCCTAGTGTATTGTAAGGGACAGTGTATGAGTGAACTTTGGGAGCCCATTCCACATAGGGGGATACTCTCTCAGCCTGGATACATGGTGGAGGGCCTAGGCTCTGATTTAAATGATATGACAGACTTTGAAGATCTCCCCCATGGAGGGCCTCACCCTCCCTGGGCAACAGAAAGGAGATGGAATAGTGGATCTGTGGGAGGTAGGGGAGGAAGGGAGGGAGAAGGAACTGGGATTAACATGTAAAACAAGCTTGTTTCTAATTTAAATAAAAATATAGAAGAAAAAACTTAACAAAAAGAGTGAAAATAAAATAGAGGTAGAGAGAGTGAGAGAACAAGAAACAGCTGTCATTGTAGTGAACATGAAGTGAGGCCCAGGAGCCTCTTCTGAAAACAGTCTCCATTTCTGGGCAGCATCATTGAGCAGAATTCTCTGAATCTCTGGCATTAAGGGAAAGCTTGATGTTTCATTATCTTACATGGGAAGAGGGAACTTTTACACCACTCATTTAGTACAGTGTAGTGTAAGGATCATGGAAAAGCTAGGTGTTGTAAACTAAGAGTGTTTGGGTCAGAGCACAGATAGCTCCTACACCCTGTCCTAGTGTGAGCTGTAGGAGATGGGGTCTGACTAAGGCTGTGAGACCCTGGTCTAAAGTCTTATACCCGTGCCCTAACAAATTTGTAGAGACCTTGTCTTCACAGTAGATAGTAGGAGGGAAATTCAGAGTATCACTGATGTTTTCTAAGATAGAAGCTTCAAAGGAGACTAGGGGATTGTTCTCACAGCCCAAAAGGCGAGGAGAGTGAGAGTGAGAGTGAGAGAGAGAGTGAGAGAGAGAGAGAGAGAGAGAGAGAGAGAGAGAGAGAGAGAGAGAGAGAGAGAGAGGTTTAGTAGCAGGAAGCCTTTGTTGAATAGGAAACAGTAAGGGAAGGAGGAACCAGATTATCAATGCTTATTTTCATTGACCAATACTTATGAAAAATTTATGAATCAGAGCAGGGTGGTCCAAGAAGATGGTTCAGTGAATAAAAGCACTTGCTGCCAAGGCTGACATGTTGACTTCAATTCTCAGATTCAGATTCATGGAGTTAGAGAACAAATTACTTCTTTTTTAACTTCCTTTTTTAATTTAAGTTAGAAACAAGCTTGTTTCACATGTTAATCCCAGCTATCTCTCTCTCTCCTCCTTCCCAGCCTTCCCCACCAGGTCCCCCAGCTCCCCACCCAATCTTCACTCCAATCCCCAGGGAGGGTGAGGCCATCCATGGTGGAGCTTCAGAGTCTGTCATTTCATCCAGGGCAGGGCCTAGGCCCTCCCTCAGGAGTCCAGGCTGAGAGAGCATCCCTCATTGTGGGATGGGAAATCAAAATCTATTTGTATGCCAGGGATAAATACTGTCCAAGGCCCCGTAAATTACCTAGGCTTCCTCACTGACACCCACATTCAGGGGGTCTGGGTCAGTCCCATGCTTTCCACATAGCCATCAATCTGGGATCCAAGAGCTCCCCTTTGTTCAAGTCAACTGTTTCTGTGGGTTAAACCAAGCCAGTCTTTACTTCTTTGCTCATCAGTTCTCCCTTTTGGTGACTGGATTCCAGAAGTTCAGTTCAGTGTTTAGCAGTGAGTGTATGCCTCTGCTTCCATCAGTCGCTAGATGAAGGTTCAGTTTCCCAGACTCTCTGGCAGTGGGATTGTGTGCTGACACTCCCCTGATTCATGTCTAAAATCCATATATGAATGAGTACATACAATGTTTCTCTTTTTGTGACTGGGTTACCTAACTCAGGATGGTTTCTTCTAGTGACATACATTTGCCTGCAAATTTCAAGATTACCTTTTTTTTCCGCCGAGTAGTACTCCATTGTGTAAATGTACCACATTTTCTCTATCCATGCTTCAGTTGAGGAGAATCTAGGTTGCTTCCAAGTTCTGGATATTACAAATAATGCTGCTATGAACATAGTAGAACAGACATCCTTGTTGTATGAATGTGCTCTTTTGAACCAATTACTTCTTATCATCTAACCTCAATTAAGTATTGTAGCATTTTGTCACCTGTACATTGATGTAAGCCTGCGTAAATACATTCTTTCTCTCTCTCTATTTCTTTCCACATATATAAATGCATAAGTAAGTGTAAATTTGAAATCAAGATATGATATTAGCCTATCTTGTTATCTACCAACATGAGAATCCTTCAGTGATTTTGTATCATTCATTAATTCACAGTAGTATTACCTTTTTCCAGGCCCTGGAACATCCCAGTACAGCAGACACATTCTGTACTCACAGAGCCATAATTGCAATGGACCAAGAAGCAGACAGGCATGTTGAAGGTGAATCCAGGGGTTGACTGGAACCACAAAGGTAACAAAGAAGAAAATGAGGAAGGAGGTTTGGGGCGATGTTCCAATGTTTAATAGCACATATTGTTCTTTCAGAGTACCTTATTTCAGTTCCTAGCACCTAGGTCAAGTTGCTCTAAAACTTTACCTAACTCCAACTACAAGGGCTTCCACACAGTCCCTGATCATGCATTAATCACCTGGACATCTCCTTCTGAGACTCAACATGGAGAACCCAGACTCACTGGCACTCATGCTGTTAACCAACTGATCTGAATGGCTTATGAGGTGTTACAGGACAGAGAGGATCTTGGAGGGTATTGACAGAGGTCATAGGTCTTCCTGATGACTCCATATACTCAGGAATTAAGTCTAGCAATTTTCTCCTTTAGGCAAGTGATAACAGATGGTGTTGGTCTAGACAGCTGTTCTGTCCTAGGGTCAGGGCCATGTTTATATTTGAGACTACCTTATCACCATGGCAACATTCATTTACAATGTGTGCTACCACTGGGAAAGAGACACAGAAAACAGATGGGTCACAGATATGCTGTCTGTGTACTGTCACATATCTAGTGTCTTCACCCCGAAGGCCTTCTCATATGTATATGAAGCAGCAGCAGCTGCTTTTCACAGATGCTAGTCTAGGCCATCAGCAGCTTGAGGATATGTATGTTCTATGAAGTGAAAAGAAATGGCTAGTTAGGTTTGACTCTAGAATTCAAGTACTCACTCTGGAGAATTCTTCCTAAATTTTAGGCATGCCACTGTCACTACTCCCAAAAGGCAAAGGACAGGGCTTTGCTTTGTACCTTATGAAAGATCACACATCTAACACAGGGCTCTCTCTGTTCATATAGTTACTGATTTCAAGCAACATCTGTCTCTGACCACACCTCGTTATAATTTTCAGAGAAGCAGTCCTTTGGGTGATTGGCCTTATATTAGTAACAATTGTCTGATATGGAGAATGTTAGCATTTCATATGCCTTGCCCAAATCTGCCAAACACACTTGTCCCTCCCAGCCAGAGTTACAGAAAGTTCTTGCTCACTACCTTCTATCATGATATTTGTTCCTGAAAACATTCACCTGGGAGTCTGGAGAGATGGCTGAGTGGTTAAGAGGAATGATTGTTCTTGAAGAGGGCACAGTTTCTGTTCCCAGAGCATGCATGGTAGCTAATTACCAGTCCTTTAAGGCTTCTGGGGTAAACAGAAGCTTCTGTGGGCACCAGGCTTAGTTTTAGCATACAGATATACATGCAGTAAAAGTTCATAAACATGCAATGAAAGTAAGAAGAAAAGAAAGAAAGGAAGGAAGGAAGAAAACAACTACCTAAATTTCTATACATATCTCTCTATGGTCCTCATCTGTGCAAAAGAGGGCATTGCAGGCTAAGACAATGATTCCCTTTCAAGTTCACCTATACCCAATATTCTTGCCTTTCCTAAATCATTCTGAGACTCATTCTTTTTTATTTTTAGTGTTTTTTCTTTCTTATTTAACTTTTTACACATGTTACTCTCAGTTCCCTCCCCTCCTCCCCCAACCTCTCCACTCCATCCCATCCCCCTTCTGCTCCCCAGGAAGGTAAGAGTTTCCATGAGGGATTTTGAGAGTCTGTCATATCATCCCGGGCAGGGCCTAGGTCCTCTACCATGTGTCTGGGCTGAGAGAGCATCCCTTCATGTGGAATGGGCTCCCAGAGTCTATTTGTATGCCAGGAATAAATACTGCTCTACTCTCCAAGGTCCCACAGATTGCTGAGGCCTCTTCTCTGACACCCAGGTTTTGGGCAGGGGGAGGGGTGTTTGTGTCTGGATCAGTCCCATGATGGTCTCTTAGTCATCAGTCTGGGGTCCATGTGTTCCCCCTTGTTTAGGTTAACTGCCTCTGTGGGTTTCGCCAGCCTGATATTGATTCCTTTGCTGATCACTCCTCTTTGCAACTGGCTGAGACTCATTCTTTGCCTTTTGGGGACCTGAGCCTTATATCAATTGTCATCAAACACCTGAGAAGATTGTCCCATGTTATGACCCATATTTGGTAGTTGTCTCAATAACAAGCTCACCCATGGTCTCATGTGTGAGATTTCTGTGCACACATCAAATCATGAGGAAAGTCTGTGGGTACTTCAGAAGCTCAATGGGAACCTTTACTCTGTCTATTCTGCAGGATTTTCTTGAACAGAGATGCCTTTGATGGTCCTATCCCAGGCTCACCAGTGGACATCAGCACAGCAGGAGAAATACAGAACCCTTTAGTGCAAGGCAGACAGTTGGTCAATATGGACCAGGAAAGACAATGGACATCTGACTCCAGATCCTAGGTCTGTATAATCATGCTCTACAGCTCAGGTCACAGATGGCAAAGAAAGCTTCTCACATACAGCACAGGAGACCCACCATCTGTGAATACTAAGACCCTTCAGGATCTGACTTTGAGTCATCTTCTGCCTGGCTATCTAAGAACATGGATTGGGAGTTGAGCTTAGAAAGACCAATACTGGTTGAAAGAGGTCTTTGTTAGGATAAGAGGTCCCACAGGGGGAAGTCTCTCTGTTTTCTTCACAGTAATGATACCCAAGTTCACCATCACAAGCAACAAATCTAACCTCATTTAGAGTGAGTAGGATTGCCTTAAAGCATGAACAGGAGAGTCAGAATACATTCTACCCATTGATGAAAAATGATCAAAGACTCTCAGAAGGTGACAGGCTGAACTATCAGACAACAATTGGACTCTCACTTTAATGAAAGTCATGGTTGATTCAGGACTCTGAGTGTGAAATCTCCAATATAGTGAGTGCCAAAAAGACCCATTCACCTGAACATTATCTGTGATTGATTTGTTTTACTTTGACCACAACTGCCTAAATGCAGATGACTAGATCTAGGACCCTTGGACCCTCTTGAGTTTATTACAGGGACCCACCACAGAGACACCTAGGTTAGTCAGGGCCTGAAAATACATATCCTTTTTATAAAGCTCAGGGTGAGGGAAGCAGGGGACACCTCAGACTCAGTCTCAGTGCACACATGAGAGTGTACAGGGCTGTTTTGTGTGTTTTACTAGGGATGTGTCAGGACTTGTGCATGCTACAGGAGCATCCATTTAATAATCTGTGGCACAGCTCTTGTGGAACCTGCTCAACTAAGGTTATTGCACAGATACCTTGGCCTTCTACAGGGGAGAATTTCTCCTTCCTACTGATGATCTCACATGTGGCTTTATTATGTTTGCTCCAGATGGTTCAGATGACCTGATCATATTCCTCTAGAAATTCATTTGCATCCTCTCCTGCAATGTTGATTCTCACCCATGTGTACTGTACTTATCAATGGAAAATTTGGTATACTGCCAAGAGCACTTTATCAGCAATATCACTATTAATAATTGCAGATCCTATACTTCTCTTGTCCAGAACTTGGCTGTAGATGCCCATAGGACCAAAAGTGAAGAAAAATACAGGCCTTGCAAAGTGGATCCCTGAAGTGACAGCACCAAGATCAATTTTATGGATAGATGCAGAAATTAAATCCCAGTCTGTGTCATGGGTACCATCAAATTCCAGTCCTCTTATGAGATTCCGGATATGATCTTCCCCCTCTCCTCACATCACAGGTTTCTCCTGGATCACCATAGACTGTGTTGGAATGTGAAGGGGGGGATTGTCTGAGGATACTGGATCATCCCAGGCACTGAGACATTAGTCTTTATAGTATAGTTGACTTTAGATTCAAGTAGATATTCCTACAGTATACTCAAATCTTCCTCTCCCCTTAATTTGCTTTCATCATTGCCATGACCCAGAAGGATTACCTAAAGCTTTGAAACATGCTAATGTTCCTTGACTCCAATGCTCCTAGCTTCTGTCTTGACTAGCCATTGATTAGCTTTTGTTCTCATTCCAGTGGAACCAAATATGTCAGGTGATGACTGTCTCTGGGATGCCTGTCCTAAATCAGGATGAAACTTATGTTTTGATGATGATGCTTCCTTAACTTCACAATGTTTTAGTGGATATCATATTGGCTCTTGACTGAAGATATGGGGAGTAGTAAAAATGATAACCAGGGAAGATATTTTTTGAGCTGTACCCTGGAGCAGAGTGGACACCAGCACTTCTGATGACCCTTACAAATGGAGACAGACACACACTTGGAGAATGGGGAAATTCCTATGAATTCACACTGTGGAGGATAGGGATGTTACAGATTGAAACAGAGCGCTAATCAGCATTAAGTGTCACCTTGATACTAATCAAAGTCAGCTGGGTAAGGAAACAGTCTTGTAGCACAGACCACATCAGTCAGATGAATGAGTGAGTGACCCACATGCCTGTTGAACAGGCAAATTCCATAGATTCTGTTCCCAAAGTCCCATCCTATAGTGCAATGTGTCCCAGCTCATCACTCACCCTGATGTCTGGCCCTGTCCTCAATACTGCCTGACTTCTGATGTTCATGCACAGTCCACACCAGTCCAAGAATCTAAAACAGACCATACCAGTCAGAAGAACAGAGACACTTCTGCTGCACTAAACACGAAAGCTATTCACCAACTTGATCAAATGTCACACAGGTCACAAAGACTAGGAGACCTAGGAGGAAGCAGAAACCAAGGAACAGAATATCAGTCCTCCAAAGACAATCTCAGAAATAAGTTCTTAGACCTAATCATCTCAAACTCAGATCCCAGAACACCAGTGTAGGGACATGATCAACAACATCCAGGGCAATAGGACACCACCAGAGCCTAGCTACTCTCTGAGAGTAAATCCTGAATAACTCAACTGTGCCATAGCATGAGGAAACAAGCTTAAAAATTTTAAGAAGATGATTTTTGCCCTTAAAGAAGAAATGAAAAACATCCTTAAATAAATTGAGGAAAAGATAACTAGAATTTTAGGAAATATGTATATATTCCTTAGTGAGTGCCAAGAAAGCCAAGAAAAAACAAGCAACCATGTGACAGAAATTAGACAAGACCTGAAAATTGAAACAGAAGCAATAAAGGAAAAACAACTGAAGGAATTCCACAAGTGTAAATCTGGGTAAGCAAACAGGAAATACAGGTGTAAGCATCCCCAGAAGAATGTAAGAGATGAGAGAAAGAAGTTATATATATTATAGAAGAAATAGATTCATCAGTCAAGGAAAATGTTACAACCTCACACACTTAAGGGTGAGACTTCAACACCCCACCCCCACCACTAGATAGGACCACCAAACAGAAATTTAACAAAGAAACAAAGGAACTAAGACCCCTGAGAGACCTGAGGACTACACATGGCAGATCTGGATCTCAGCCCGACAGGATTCAGCCAGCCCAGAGACTGCCAGCTTCCAAGTCCCATTCTCCACCCACGGGACAACTGAGGTAAATGTGGGACTGTCTCTAGCCTACTTTCTGGTGCCCTGAGCAGTAACACCTGAGACCTGGGGACTGTGCACAGCAGATCCCAGCCCGATGGGATTCAGCCTTCCCAGAGCCTGCCAGCACCATAATCCCTTTCTCCACCCATGGGGCTAGATAGGCCCATCTTCTAATGATCTGCGCACAACTAGCCACAGACAGGGTACTGCACTCTTCAAGCCCCATTCCTGCAGGAGCCAGCCCAACCAAAGACTGCCAGACTCCAAGTCCCACTCTCCATCCACAGGAGAGGTAAGGGTCCAGCCTACTGAGAGATTGCCAAGGTGGTGATACTAGGACCAACTCCATCCACATAACAGGAAAGCCACCAGGGTATTGGATTTGCTCTCACACACTGGAAAGGTAACGTGATCACATACCCACCAGGAGAGAAAGAGACTCCTTCTGTACCTACAGGAAGAAATGATGAGAAGGAGAGAATAAAAAAACACACCCTCCAACAGAAAAAAAAATGACACTGCTATAATGATATTCGATGCTATATATAGAAAACAATATATTTACTTACCAGAGAGAGAGTCGCACAGACCAGGAGTTAGAAGGGTGGCTGGCTTCCAGGAGAAAAGGGAGGTTCCTTTTTCTTTCACTTCCTTTTATATCTACCTGTGTCAGTTTACATGTCTCCACCCTCATGGGTGGATAGATTTGTGGGGTTCACTCCTTCAATTCCCCTTTTAGTCTAAATAGAAGATTTAAATTTGATACAAACTCAAACATATACAACATATATACATAGAGGGTGATAATTAAGTTATAATCTACTTATCCTAAGCTAAACATATCCATTCCACCTAAATTCTAAACTTATCTGAAAAGGATCCCTAACTCTGAATACCTCCTTCCAATCCCAACCCTAAAACAATTGTAAATTAACACTGACAGGTGTAAACTATCCTCTAATATCAATAGTAGGGAAAAGGGACATGGAATTCTCAAATTTACTTCCTGCCGAAGTGGGACGATGACAATCATGTGGACCCGTGGGAAGAAATTGTTAGAGTAACAAGAGTCTTAAGTAGGTCAATTAGTCTCTGTTTTGCAGGAGAGGCTTGACTGAAGTTCTGGATTAGACTTCTAATTTTGATTGAAGCTCTTGTCTGAAGCTCTGATCAGATTGTAGAAAATGCACTGTATCAGTTCCTTGGCCTGACGATGTGTCGAGTGATGTAGTTCAAAGCTGGTTTCAGGATGGTGCTTGTCAGGTGGGGTCGATGATGTGGGGCAGTTTAGATGAATCCATTCGAATCAGGTGGATTCAGGGAAGTGAATCCACATTCTCTTTCTGAAGCAGTTGAAGATCGTTGTCAAGAAATCCCTTTTTCTCTGGAAAACTGAAATATTAATGTGAGCACAGAAACTTTAAAATTTTATGTGTATGAATACTGGGAAAGGCGACCCTAAGGAAGATAATACACATGAAGGAGATAAGAGTTTTAGAAAAAAATCAAATATACACAGATGACAGTCCATATATATATATATATATATATATATGTTTTTTGTTTCTGTCTTATATCAATGGCTCTTTGATATAATACAGAAAGTCTGAATTGCATTTAAACAATATGCTTGGGTTTAAAGCAGGAGAGCCAATCCAACTCCAAAGCCAGCGTTAATTAGATGAATTGGGACTCAGGCATATTAAGAAGTGGAAGAAATAGAAATTACAATAATAAAATAGAGAGATTTAGACTTTGATAACACGTTGTATTATTGCATGTTTGGTGGTCCTCTGGGTAGCTATCCTTTCTTCTTTAGGTATCCATATACCTAGTATTTTTCGCTGTTCAGAACTAATTATGTAAAGACATAAACAGAATACTTCTCTTTCCTTTAATGAGGTTTCCTTATACATAGCAGACCTTGTAGATGAGCCGTCATCCTTGCTTCTCTTGAGATATTTTCTGTTCTGATCGAATCTTAATTAATTTAGATAGGACCCAAAGCTTTTCTTCTCCTGTGGAAACAAAAGCATAACCCCTTCCCCAACATAACACATATCCTGGTTTCCAGACTGAGGTCATAACATCCTTAAAATACACTGGTTGGGTCAGTTCAGAAGTCTTCTCTGTAGTCCAGTGTCTTTCTGCTGCAGTTTGTTCTTTTTCATCAGCATTAAGAAAAGTCAATGTTAGTAAAGCATTATATAACCTGTGTTTAGGGGTTTTTGTTCTCCCTGGCTGTTTATGAAGCATCTCTTTTAAGGTTCGGTTAGATGTTTCAGTCACTGCTTGTCCTGTGGGATTGTAAGGTATACCAGTTACATGTTTTATATTATAATATTTGAAAAATTGTTCCAATTTACCGGAGACATATGCTGGAGCAATGCCAGTTTTTTTTATAGTTTTAGGTATACCCATAACAGCCATCACCTCTAAGAGGGGTGTAATAACAGAATCAGCTTTTTCAGAGCTGAGGGCAGTAGCCCATTGGAATCCTGAGAATGTATCTATGGTATGGTGTACATATTTTAAACTTCCAAATTCTGGGAAGTGAAATACATCCATTTGCAAAAGTTCATTTCTGTGAATACCTTTAGGACTACAACCTACTGGTAATGGAGTTTGATTGTAGAATGAGCAACTGGGGCAATTTTTTACTATTTCTTTGGCTTGTTGCCAGGTGATAGAAAAATCCTTCTTTAAGCCTTTGCTGTTAACATGGTGTTTCTTATAAAATTCCGAAGCTTCCAACACATTACCTACTAATAAACGATCGATTTCATCATTGCCTTGTGCCAGAGGACCTGGCAGACCTGTATGGGATCTGATGTGTGTTATATATATAGGATGAGTCCTGTTTCTGATGGTTTCCTGTAATTGTAAAAATAATGCAGTTAATTCTGTACTATCAGGAACAAATTCTGCAGTCTCAATGTGCAAGACAACTCTTTTCGCATACTGAGAATCCGTGACTATATTGAGAGGCTCTGTAAAGTTTTTAAGTACCATGAGAATGGCATATAACTCTGCCTTTTGTACGGAGTTGTAAGGGCTTTGAACTACTTTACTTATATTTCCTGATTTATACCCTGCCTTACCTGATTTGTTTGCATCTGTGTAAAAGGTAAGACCTCCAGAAATAGGTGTTTGTCTCACGATACGTGGAAGAATCCAAATTATTTTCTTCATGAATTTGATTCTCTCTGTTTTCGGCTAGTTATTACTAATAGTTCCCAAAAAGTCACTGCAAGCTATTTGCCAATACTCATTATCCTTCTATAAGGAAGAAATTTCATCATTTGTTAA
The DNA here is from genome assembly GCF_017639785.1 of Mesocricetus auratus. Lineage (NCBI taxonomy): Eukaryota > Metazoa > Chordata > Mammalia > Rodentia > Cricetidae > Mesocricetus > Mesocricetus auratus. Next base: position 619,728 of record NW_024429223.1, read on the forward strand.
AGGCACAATAATTTCAGCTGGGTCTTTCCCAATCAGTTGACGAAGCCTTAACTTACCATTTAATATCAAATCAGAGATCTTTTCTATATACGATTTCAATTTTTTATTCTGTTCATGTGGCAGAAATACCCATTCTAGTATGATGTCTTCCCTCTGCATTAATAATCCTGAGGAGTATTCTCTAGATGGTAAGATAACCAGAATACATTCCAGTTTTGGATCCACACAGTCTACATGTGCTTCTAATATTTTCTTTTCTACCCATTCTAATTCCTTTTCAGCCTCAGCTGATAGTACTCGTGGTCTGTTTAGGTCTTTATCTCATTTTAAAGCCATTTTCAGGTGTTTTAAATCATGCCCTTCTACACCAATAATTGTCTGTAATTGAGAGATTTCTCCTAATAGTTTTGGAAGACCATTAAGAGTCTGGAAATGATCTCTTCTGATCTGTACTTTCTGCAGCCTAATTTTCTGAGCATGCAATTTATAACCTAAATAGTTAATAGAATCTCCTTTTTGTATTTTTTCTGGGGCATTTGTAATCCCCAGCGAGGCAAAGTTTCCTTTCTTTACTGCTTCAAACATCTTTTCCAAAGTATCCTTATTTGAATCAGACAATAATATGTCATTCATATAATGATATATTAACAAATGTGGAAATTTTTTACAAATTATTCTAGAGGTTTATTCACAAAATACTGACACAAAGTTGGACTGTTTAACATACCTTGAGGTAGTACCTTCCACTGGAATCTCTGTACCGGACGGGAATTATAGGTAGGTACCGTGAAGGCGAACTTTTCTCTGTCGTTTTCTTGTAATGGTATGGTGAAGAAACAATCTTTTAAGTCTATAACTATGATTGGTCAATCCTTAGGAATTAGAGAAGGTAACGGTATCCCAGGTTGTAGAGACCCCATAGGCTGAACTACCTTGTTGATGGCTCTAAGATCAGTAACCATTCTCCACTTACCAGACTTCTTGACAACAAAAACAGGTGAATTCCATGCAGTAGTTGATTCCTCAATATGTCCAGCATCTAGCTGTTCCTGAACTAACTTCTCCAAAGCCTATAACTTTTAAGATGTCATAGGCCATTTACCCAACCAGACAGGTTCGTCTGTCAGCCATTTTAAGGGTACAGCTTTCAGTTGCTCTGTAAGTTTGGCACTAGCATCCTGCTTCTGTACAGCCTATACATTTGGCATCTGTTTTCTGTCTTACTATATTCTTTCTACCATCAAGAGCTTGTCTATAATTCCTAGCTGATACAGGAGGAATGTTAATCTGCATATTCCATTGCTGCAATAGATCATGACCCCAGAAGTTTATAGCAATATCTGCAACATAGGGCTTTAACCTTCCTCTCTGTCCTTCTGGCCCAATAAAGTCAATCCATCTAACGCTCTGTTTAACTTCAGATAGTGTTCCAATCACTAAGAATTGAACGTTAACCTCTTTTAAAGCTCAATTTGGGGGCCAGGACTTCTGATTAATGATGGTGATGTTACTTCTTATGTCTAAAATGCCAGTAATCATAATATTATTTACTTTAACTGCTAACTTGGGTCTATGATATTGTATAGAAGTTTGCCAAAAAATATGTTTTTTATTTCCTCCTGATATAATTGATTCATCCCCTGGAGTTAATGTATTATCCAGTGCCATATTATTTACAATGGGCAGTGGATCTTCTAATTGTCCTGGGAGAGGCTGTCCTCCACTATCACTGGGAATGACCAGATAATCTTTCTTTCTGGGGCCCACTTGAGGCCCTGATTCCCGTTTCCTGGCTGTAAAGATCTACCTTGTTTATCTCTTGTGGACCAGTATTCATCAGTCCAATGCCTGCCCTTTCCACACCTCCTGCAGAGACCAGGAGGCTGAGGCCTATTGTTTGACGCATTCCTGGTAGAAGTATTATTTCTAGTAATGCGTTGTCTACAGTTCCTACTCAGATGTCCTATTTTACCACAATTAGAACATCTAAAGTTTCAATGTCTTTTGAAACTTCTAAAGATTGCTTCCCCAACCCAATATTGTATCTCCTCTTGGGTAGGCCATTTTTCATCCTGATTCCTCCTAAATCCTTTAGAAATGGCTTCTCTTATCCAGATTCCTGCCTCTGGATTGTCATATTCAAAATTAGTTGTATATAAGACCCATTCCTCCAATGGTGCTGATCTTATCTTTAATGTCCACAGTATCTGTTTGTAATGTGGGTTTGTATTCTCATAAGCCAAAGATTCTGTAAGAAGTCACCTAATATTAGGATCAGTTATTTGTAAATCTACTGCTCTGGATAATCTTTGTAAGAATTCAGAGAATCTTTCTCTCGGACCCTGTATCACTTTTGAATATGATTCAACTTTTTCCCCTGGTTCACGAACCTTATCCAAAGGATTTAGTGCTGCTGTTTTGCATAAATCAAATGTATGCTCATCATAACCAGCTTGGACCTGCGGGTCAGAAAATTGCTTCTCCCCAGTAATCTTACTTTCATGGCTTCAAAGCCATCCTTCAAACCTTGAAGTTCAAGGGCCTTGGCTTCCTGTCTCCACAAAGCTTTCCACAGTATTTGGGAAGACTGGTCCATCACTGCAGATATTAAATCATTCCAATCTGAGGGAGTTATCTTATTGGTAGTAGCCCATGTGCTTAGTAACTGTTTTACATAAAGGCTGTGGACCCCAAAAGACATTATCGCTTACTTTATATCTTTCATTTCTTTCATGGGAATAGGGTCCCATTTATGTGTAGTGGAACCAGATTGGTTCCTCCACGATGCTGGCCTTTCTACCATGGTTACTGGAAAGGCCACTTTAGGATGTCTAGTAGCCATATTTCGTTTATTTCCTGGTAGCCTAGCATCTGTTGACTCAACATCTGATGTTTCAGAGGATGTATCTTCTAAAGATTGAAATTTTGCAACCATGTCATCCTTTAGGTCTTGGATTTCCTGCATTAAAAATTGTACTGAGTCCTTGGACTGTTCATTGAGGTCTTGGATTTCCTCCACTAAAAATTGTTCCAAGTCTTTGGATTGTTAATTAAGGTATTGGATTTTCTGTGTTAAGTCTTTGGACTGTTCAGTTAAATGTGATTGCACGCTTTTCATACCATCCTCCCTAAAAACTCCAAAGGTATCTATTTTTCCTTCCAGAAAAAAACACATTTGGTCTGCTAGATTGCCATTATTATCAGACATAGATTGAATTGACTAATTTTGAAAATTCCTCCTGGCTAATTTTGAAAATTCCTCCTGGCTAGACTCCATCTTAGCCATAAATGTAGTGGACATTGAATTGAATGTTTCTCGAATGTTGTCCTTGTCAAATTTAACCAAATCCCCTTGTTCCTGAATTTTTGACTCTAACTTTTGAATTGACTCTGCTAATTTGGAAAGTTCCACCTGGTTAGACTCAGTCTTAACCATAAATGCAGTAGACATTGAATTAAATGTAACTAAATCCACTTGTTCCTGAATTTTTTGCTCTAATTTTTAATTGACTCTGCTAATTTGGAAAGTTCCAGCTGGTTAGACTCAGTCTTAGCCATAAATGCAGTAGACATTGAATTAACTGTGCCTTGAAGATTGTTCTGATCAAATTCCAAATAATCTGTTTTGGTAACTAAATCACCTTTTTCCTGAACTTTTGACTCTAATTTCGAATCATAAGCTCCTGTTTCTTCCATGTGATTACATGTATTAATACACTAATCACAAGCATGGCACACATATACGTATGCAAATATATCATACGTATCATAATTGTCTTTTACTGCATAATCCATCACATTGGTAACGAAATCTCTAAAATCCTGCAGTGTTAAATTACCTGCCATGTTATAATTAGATGTTCTTACCACCAATTGGTGATTCCTAAATTGGATAAATCACTTCCTGTTTTGTCTCAGATTAAAATACCTGTAGTTACCGCGCTTGACCAGCAGATTGCGCATGTGTACTGCCAGACACCCCTTCTCTGTGGAAAATTCAATGCTCCCCAAGGAACCTGTGAAAACTTAATGAACAGATTTGGGAAGGCGGATTCGTCGCACAGCAGTGGAGCTCACAGTGGCTCTGGTAGCTGCTAAGGCGATGGAAGGCAGAACTAACTGGGCAAGGTAATGAGGGGGGTGGCGAGGGGGGGCGAGCAGCAGATGGCCGCAAACAGCAGATGGCTGGGGCGCCGCAGTGGGGAAAGCAGTCCTCTTGGCAGCCTTGGTGGCAGCAGCAGGCAACAGTGGCAGTGGCTCCAAGCGCTGCCGCGGTGAGTGGCTAGCTGTGGCAGCAGGTGATGAGCACAGGCGGCAGGCAGCGAGCAGTGGAGGCAAGCGGCAGCAGCTCCGAGTATGGCGGGTGGCGGCACGCCCGGTGGCAAGAGGCAGCTGCTCTGAGCTTGGTGGCAGGCTATGGCTGCCGCCCCAAGAGGTCAGTACTCGTGGGAAGCTTTGGCGTGGAGTCTTTTGCAGCGTCCCACCCCGGGATCCTGAGCGGGCAGTAGAAGATGTGAGAAATGGAATTCGGGAGAAATGGGAGGGAGTGAGTGCATGCAATGTAGCTGAGGCCGAGTGGCTGGAATGGCGATTAGCAATCACCTTGGGATGCCCAGTCAGGCAGTTATCCCCCACAGAGGCATGGGCAAGAAAGACAGAAAAAGACAAAGCAAAAATTGCAAGAAACAATCCAAACAGTTCAAGGATTGAAAGCTGAAATAGAGACAAAAACACACAGTCTGAAGGAATAATAGGAATAGAAAAACTGGGCAAACAGTCAGGTACTACAGATACAAGCATAACCAACAGAATACAAGAGATGGAAGAGAGACTCTCAGGTGTTGAAGATACACTAGGAGAAATTGATTCATCAACCTAAGAAAATCTTAAGTCCAACAAATCCCTAACACAAAATGGGACACCGTCAAAAGACCAAACCTAAGAATAATAGGTATAGAAGAAGGTGAAGAAAACCACCTCAAAGGGGCAGAAAACATATTCAACAAAATCATAGAAGCAAAATTTTCCAACCTAAAGTAAGATATGCCAATGAAAGTACAAGAAGCCTACAGAACACAAATTGAATGGACCAGAAAAGGATGTCCACTTGCTAAATAATAGTGAAAACCCTGAACATAGAGAAAAAAGAAACAATATTAAGAGCAGCTAAGGAAAATGCCAAGTAACATACAAAGGCAAAACTATCAGAATCACACCTGACCTCTCCATGGAAACTCTGAAATCCAGAAGGGCCAGAATAGATATTCTACCAACACTAAGAGACCATGGATGCCAGCCCAGACTGCTATACCCATCAAAGCTTTCAATCACTATAGATGGAGAAAAGATATTCCATGACAAAACCAGATTTAAACAATATGTATCCACTTGTCCAGCCCTACAGAAAGTTCTGGAAAGAAAACTCCAACACAAGGGAGTGAACTACAACCCAAAAAATATAGGCAATAGATAATCCCACCTTACCAACAGCCAAAAGAAAAAAGAGGTCTAAATCCACATAAAATCCCACCACCATCAAATATTCCAAAACAAACAAGAATGAGCAACCAATGTTCATTAATATTCCTCAATATTAATGGTTTTAACTTGCCCTTAAAATGACACAGGCAAACAGAATGGATTAGAAGACAGAACCCATTCTTTTGCTGCATACAAGAAACACACCTCACCCTCAAAGACAGACTTTACCTCATAATTAAGGGTTGGGAAAACATTTTACAATCAAATGGACCCAAGAAACAAGCAGGGGTAGCAATCCTAATATCTAACAAGTTACATTTTAAAATAAAATCAATCAAAAGACATGAAGGAACATTTCATACTCATCACAGGAGGAACCCACCAAGATGAAGTTTTAATTCTGAATATCTATGACCCAAATATAAAGGCATAAACTTAGCAAAGAAGCAAAGGAACTAATAGAAGTTATGACACAATTGGGGTTAACAGACATCTATAGAACATTCCATCAAAATAAAAAAGGATACACCTTTTCAGCCCCACATGGCGCCTTCTTAAAAATCAGCCACATACTTGGTAACATAGCAAACATCAACAGGCACAAAAAATTGGAATAACTATATGCACCTTATCAGACTACCATGATTTAAAATTAGAATTTAATGACACAAATTGAGGAAATCATACAAACACATGGAAGTTTAAAAATGTGCAATTTCACCATTCCTGGGTCAAAGAAGAAATAAAAAATAACTTAAAGTCTTCCTAGAATTCAATTGGAATAAAGACACATCCTATCCAAACTTCTGGGACACTTTGAAACAGTCTTCATAGCACTAAGTGCCTACATGAAGAAACTGGAGCGTAGATACACTAGAGAATTAACAGTGCACCTGAAAGCTCTAGAACACAAAGAAGCAAACTCACCCAGAAGGAGTAGATATCAGGAAATAAACTGAGGGCTGAAATCAATAAAGTAGAACTAGGAAAACAATACAAAGAATCAATGTAATGAAGAGTTGATTCTTTGGATAGACAAACCTTTATCCAAACTTACCAAATGGCAGAGTGTGAACATGCAAATTAACAAAATCAGAAATGAAAAGGGGGACGTAATAATGGACACTGAGGAAATCCAGAGAATCATCAGGTCATACTTTGAAAACCTGCACTCCACAACATTTGAAAATCTAAAGGAAATAGAAAATTTTCTGGATAGATATCACTTGCCAAAATTAAATAAAAAACAGATGAGAAATTTAAATAGCCCTATAACCCCTATGGAAATAGAAGCAGTTACCAAAAATCTCCAACCAAAAAAAAAAGCCCAGGGCCAGATGACCTCAGGGCAGAATTCTACCAGAAATTCAAAGAACAGCTTATAACAATTCTTCTCAAAGTATTCCACGTAATAGGAGCAGAATGGTCTTTGCCAAACTCTTTTTATGATGCTTCAATAACCTTGATGCCCAAGCCACAGAATGATACAATTGAGAGAGAGAACTTCAGACCAATATCCCTCATGAAGATTGATGCAAAAATACTCAATAAAATACTGGCAAATCGAATCCAAGAACACATCAGAAAACTCATCCACCATGATCAAGTAGGCTTCATTCCAGTGATGCAGGGATGTTTCAACATATGAAAATCTGTAGGAGGAAAACAATGCCGCCATTAACCATGTGACTTACTAGAGGCACATACAGGTGAGGTAATAAAAGAGTGGTTTACCACATCGCTAACCACACCCACTTTAGGAATGACTAAAGACATATACGGATGTACATAAAGATGTATACGGACATAGGCAGTGAACTAAGTCACTAGCCAGACCCACTTTTGGGCATGGCTAGGGGTGTTAAGGGGGAAGGTATAAAAGATTGAACAACGAAAGTCATGGCCTCCTTAATTCCCTTTAGGTCCTTCATCTGTATAGTTTCCCATTGATAAGCAAAGGGACCATTTGAGCGTTTTTCCTTGCTGGTTTTTCTGTTACAGATACTGGGAAAATGATAGGTGAATGCATAGTAACCTTAGGGAGATCTTTTCCGGCATTTGAGAGGTGTTGGGAAACCCCTGTCCTGATCTGTTGCTTGTATGTCTGATTCTGAAGTATCAGATTGAACGTCTTCTAAAACCTTTGGTCTATTCATCATTGTTTCTCTCAGCTCTTGAAGTTCTTGGGACAAATAATTTTCTAAGGATGTCATGGATCTTTCATTTTTTTGCATTCATCACTTGCACATGATTCCAAATATTTAATATTCTCATCCTTAGAAAGTATCTCAAAAGCATGTAAACTGCCTTCCAGAAATGATGTTCTATCAGCTAGTTTGTCATTGCTCTCAGACATGGAACAAATCTTTTCTGTTAGCATTCAATCTTATGTTCCAGTCTTTGTAGTTTGCTAGTGAAATCATCAAAAATGGAACAGTTTTGTTGGTTAAACGTTTCAACATTATGTTCCACTTTTTCTATTCTGACTGTTGAACATGTTTTTCCTGAAAGTAATTCAGTTTTGTGTTCCATCTCTTTAAACTTGTTTGTCAGACCTACATTATCATTTTTAATATCCTGAATATTTTCTTCCAAAGCTTCCTTAACATCCAGCAAGGAATTTTCCATTTCCTGAATTCTTTGTACTAAGATTTCATAACCATCCTGCGATGACCATAAAACCTGTATAAGTTTTGCCCTATTTCAAACTATTTCTTTAGCAAAATTATATTGATTATGAAACTAATAATCACCATCATGGGTAGGAAGCACCTTTCAGGTAGGTCCTCAATCCCTTCTAAAACCCCATCCATACATAAAACAAGAAAATTCTTAACATCCTGCAATGTAATGTTAGTTGTTGACATTGTATAAAGCAGTTAAGTTTGTTACCAGTGGAGTTTTACTCAAGCCGAAATCAGCAGGCTGCCAGCGAAAGAGCACTTGGCCAAAGTCAGCAGGCCACCAGTAAAAGAGCACGTGGCCACGAGAGAAATCTCGGAATACCACCTAACCTTACTGGCAGGTAGAAGGTGCTGGTTCCCGGTGGCAGGAATTGTGCCAGGAACCCACCATATAAACAAGCTGGGAAACAAGAATCACATGTTCATCTCACTAGATCCAGAAAAAGCCTTTGACAAAATCCCACATCCCTTCATGATAAAGGTCTTGGAGAGATGAGAGATAACAGGAACATACCTGAACATAATAAAAGCTATATACAGCAAACCAACAGCTAACATCAAACTGAATGGAGAGAAACTCAATGCAATTCCACTAAAATCAGGAATAAGACAAGCTGTCCACTCTCTCCATACCTCTTCAATATGGTACATGAAGTTACAGCTAGAGCAATATGACAACAAATGGAGATCAAGGGGATGCAAATTGGAAAGGAAGAAGGCATACTTTCAATAATTGCAGATGATATGATAGTTTACATAAGTGATCAAAAGAACTATACCAATGAACTCCTACAACTGATAAATACCTTCAGAAAAGTGGCAGGATACAAGATCAACTCAAGAAAATCAGTAGCCCTACTATATATGAATGATAAAAGGGCTGAGAAAGAAATCAGAGAAACATTGCCATTTACAATTGCCACAAACAACATAAAATATCTTGGAGTAACACTAACCAAACAAGTGAAAGACCTGTATCACAAGAATTTTGAGTGCTTAAAGAAATAAATTAAAGAACACACCAGAAAATGGAAAGATCTCCCATGTTCTTGGATAGGTAGGATCAACATAGTAAAAGTGGCAATCTTATCGAAAGTTATATACAGATTTAATGCAATCCCCATTAAAATCCCAGCACAATTCTTCACAGACCTTGAAAGAACAATTCTCAACTTTATATGGAAAAACAAAAGACCCAGAATAGCCAAAATACCCTTGTTCAACAAGCCAACATCCAGAGGCATCAATACTGCTGACTTCAAGCTATATTATAGAGATATAGTACTGAAAACAGCTTGGTATTGGCACAAAAATAGACAGATATACCAATGGAATCGAATTGAATACCCTGACATTAACCCATACATGTGTGAACACCTTGACAAAGAAGCTAGAAGTATACAAGGGAAAAAAGAAAGCATCTTCAATAATTGGTGCTGGCAAAACTGAAGGCTGCCATGTAGAAGACTGCAGATAGATCCATGTCTGTTACCATGCACAAAACTTAAATCCAAATGGTCAAAGTCCTCAACATAAATCTAGGCAGACTGTGTTAGAAGAGAAAGTGGGAGATACCCTTGAACAAACTGGTACAGGAGAGGTCTTCCTGAACATAACAGGAGTAGCACAGACACTGAGATCGACAATTAATAAATGGGACCTCCTGAAACTGAGAAGCTTCTGTAAGGCAAAGGACACAGTGAGCAAGGCAAAAGGCATCCCACTCATTCAGAAACGATATTCATTAGCCCCACATCTGACATAGGGCTGATCTCCAATATTTACAAACAACTTAAGAAGCTAATCAGCAAAATACCAAAGGAGTGGAGTACAGAACTAAATAGAGAATTTCCAGTATAGGAGTCTATAATGGCTGAGAGACACTTAAAGTGCTCAATCTCCCTAGCCCTCTGGGTAATGCAAATCAAAACAACTCTGAGATACCATCTTACTCCTGTCAGAATGGCTAACATAAAAAACACCAATGACATGTCTAAAATTCAAATATGAGTGTGTACATACCATGTTTGTCTTTTTGTGACTGGGTTACCTCACTCAGGATGTTTTCTTCTAGGGCTGTCCAGTTGCCTTCACATTTCAAGATTCCATTGTTTTTCCCCCTGAATAGTATTCCATTGTTTAAATGTACATTTGTTGTATCCACTCTTTAGTAGAGTGCCATCTAATTTGCTTCCAAGTTCTGGCTATTACAAATAATGCTGTTATGAACACAGAGGAACAGATTTCCTTGTTGTATGCATGTGTCTCTTTTGGGTATATGCCTAAGAGTGGAATTGCTGGGTCTTTTGGTAGACTGATTCCCAATTTTCTGAGGAGTCTCCATACTGATTTTCAAAATGGGTGTACAAGTTGGCACTCCCAGCAGCAGTGGAGGAGTGTTCCCCTTTCTCTACATTCTCTCCAGCATAAACTGTCATTGGTGTTTTTTGATATTAGGCATTCTGACAGGAGCAAGATGGTATCTCAGATTTGTTTTGATTTGCATTTCCCTGATGGCTAAGGATATTGAGAACTTTCTTAAGTGTCTCTCAGCCATTTTAGATTCTTGTATGTTAACTACACAGGGTCTTCTTTCTGTTTACAAATATAAAACTATCTTTATGTATATATTTTGTATATTCACACAACTTAGGATATTTTATCATGTTGCACATTACAGTTCTACTTCTAGTCAAGGCATTTCACTTCTATATCTGATATATATATATATATATATATATATATATATATATATGAAGTCATTATCCTTGCTAATTTTGCAAAGTTTCAGCCATTGAGCAACTATGTTTCTCAGAATTACAGATTATAGTTACCCACATTTCTTATACCTATGAAGTTAGTCAGACATAGATATTCGATCTTCAAACACTTCAAAGACCTGCACAATGTGTCTTTTAAATGTTGTAATATTAGTACTCCATTGACATGAGACAAAATTTCTCCTAACAGCAATGAGCTATTCCCAAGTGTATGACACACCTTCTGGAGTTCATTTTCTCCTCAGCTACTGTCCTCTTGGGCAAAGAATTGCCCCCACCTCGACTGCTGATCTTGCACATGCTGTCTTAATTGAGATTGCAGGAGATAAACTTAAAGACGACTACTGTATCCTGCCAAGTCAGGATAAGACAGGATTTCAATTTCCCTGCTTCTGATATGGTCATCTGACTCTTTAGGCCTTAGCCAAAGTTGGCTGCCCTGACATTGCTGTAAGACCTTGGGTGACTGTCCAGGTAGCCTGCTGATTCTGTCTTCGTTTTCACTTTTGGAAGTTGAACATTTGCACTTCCTATCTACCCTTGTATTTTTTATTTCCTTCTAGGGTCTTGGATGAGGTTGAAGATTAGACACTCATAGTAATATTGCCTTTTATCTTAGATTTAGACTTTCCAGATTAGGACTGCTATCAGAGTAATCTCTGTCATGCATTACCCTGATATTGGACATTTATATTGGACATGTATTATATATGTATTGATCAATGTTGTTCTTGCTGATAGTAGGTTTTAATTTGTGTATGTTTAACATTTCTTTTCCTGGAGTATACTTGAGATGTTATCATTGTATATTGTTTTTGCATCAGGATTACAACCTCCTTCTTTAGACTAAAAGGGGAATTGGTTTATGGACCTATAATGGTTGCCACACCCCTTTGGGTGTGTCTTCAGGTGGACAGAAGAATAATGAGGGAAGCTTGAGGTGTGGTTCTGGTAGGTTATATTATCCAGTAGGAAGGGCAGGGAAATGCTCCCACAGTTCTTTGTATTTTTCTGTGTAATTGTTCCCCAATAAATACCAATTTATCATTTATCTTGGGTCTAGTGAAATAATTACATCCTTGCCTTCAGTGTTTGCTGTTTTGTAAGCTTCTTGTATCTTTGTAGACATGTGCTTCTTTAGGTTTGGAACATTTTCTTTTCATGATTTTGTTAAATGTATTTTCTGTGCCATTGAGCTGGAATATTTCTTCCTCTTATATCCCTATTCTTTTTAGGTGTGGCCTTATATGATATCCCAGATTTCCTGGATGTATTGTGTTAATAATTTGTTGGATTTAACATTTAATTTGCTCTATGAATCTAATTCCTCCCAACCTCTGAGTGTCTCTCTTTGATCTCTTACATTCTGTTGGTTATGCTTGCATCTGTAACTCCTGTATGTTTTCCCAGACTTTTCATTTCCAGAAATCTCTCTGTTTGTATATTATTTTTGCCTCTATTTCAATTTTCAATTCTTGAACTGTTTGTTCACCTCTTTGATTGCTGTTTTCTTGGCTTTCTTTAGCGATTGTTTGATTTCTTTCAATTTTGTTTTGTTTGTCTCTTCCTGGATTTCATTAAGGTCCTCTATCATCTTCGTAAAAATATTTTAAGGTCATTTTCTTCTGCCTCATCTGCGTTGGTATCATTAGGTCTTCTTGTTTAGAAGTGCTAGTTTCTGGTAGTGTCATACAGAAGTTTCTGTTTTTCTATGTATTCTTACACTGACTTTTACCCATTTTGGTTTTGGATAATTGCAGGAACTAATTTTGACTCTTGTGATGGCTTTGTTGTATAGTTCTTCTTTTCCCTTATTGTTTGCTTTCTTTTGTGTTGTTTGGCCTGAATGGTCAAAGATTTTGTGATTAACTGGTTGTTAGGTCAAGTAGGGTTATCTCAGCTGAGGCTTGTGGATGTTTGGGTTCTTAGATCTAGTATATAATACACTTCTTCTGGCTGATGTGGGCTCTACTCACACCTGTGGAGTCTGTTCTTCCAACCCATGTGAGTTGCACATATGACTATAGAGTCTGTTCTTCCAACTCATGTGGGCTGTGCCTGTTCCTGTTCATGCAGCTGATATGAGTGGTGCTTGTGCCTATAGGATTTGCTGATGTTGTTGGAAAGTGCGGTTCACAGGGTGGCTGCTTTTCTTCCAGTTTGGTAAGGTGGTGCCTGTGACTCTAGGGATCTTCTTCCACATGGTGGATGTGGTTCTTATGCCTCTAGAGGCTGATGACTTTGTAGGGGATGTTTGGCCAGGGAGAGGATGATGGGCTTGCTGGGCTTGAACAGTGGTACAATGGGTCTTGCAGGTTACAGGTTCTGATGGATGGTGGTGGTGATGATAGTGGTGGTGGCAGCACATTTTGCCTGCAGAACTCTTACCTGGTGGCTGGCTGCTGTGGATGAGATGGGCGGGGGTGAGCATGAAATGTGTCCTAGGCCCTAGTGTCTAGGCACTGGGGCAATTCTCCTGGGAGCCAGTCAGTCACCTCTTCCTCCAAATGGTGCAGATGATGGTTGTGCCTCTAGAGTCTGCTGAGTTTTTGGAGATGGTTGGCCAGGCCATAAAATTATTTTTCATGTTGTTTTCTTGAGTTTAAGGGGTATTGGGATGTTGAGGTCTTGCTGCTGCAGGATCACTGGGTTCTGTTGATGCCATATTGCTCTATGGATTGTTTAATGTATTGTTATCCTGGCTTTTACTTATCTGTTCTTCCACCTGGTTTGGGTTGCGCCTATGTCTGTGTAGTCTGTTCTTCAAACTGGTTTGGGTCATTCCTGTGGCATTTATTCCAAGTGCTATGATTTGTACCTGTGCCTTTGTAGTGTGTTGTGATTGCAGGGGAGACCTGGTCATGGTGAGGATGTTTAGGTATGAGGGGTTTTGCAGAGAAGTGAGTCCTGAAGGAACAGAGTCCAGAAGGTGGTAGTGGTGGTGGTTCAGCCTGGAGGCAGGTATCTCACCCCCTTGTAGGCTGGTGGGGAATTCACTAGAACATTGGACATCCACTAAATTTGGGAGCAGATCCTGGCTACCTTGCTGGTGCTGAGAGGGAAAGTGGACTGATATAGGTTGTTCTCTGAGGTTTAGGGTCTGGATTTCAGGGCATTCCAGATAAACAACCAGTCACTTGCCTGGTTTTCCAACTGTTGTTGTTTGCACTTATGTAGTTGAGGATGAGATCTGAACATGGGGAGGATGTTCAAGTGTGTGGGGTTGGCTTGCAGATTGCTTCTTGGAGGAAAAGATTCCAGTGGGTGGCAAATAGTAACAGAGGTGCTGATCTGGACAGCAATTAGGCATAAGTTGTAGTTCCTCTAATAATTGTTAGATGGCTGTAGAAGGACACCCAACACCTACAAAAATTTTTTGAGGATCCATGAGTACAATTGTATCCTGGCTTCCACCCCTGTCCCTACAGACCCAGAGGTCACTGATAGCCTTCTCAGACCTACTGACTGTTTCTTTGTTTCTAAGTAAACTACTATTGGGCCCCAGTTCCCACAGGGTCTCTGTGAGCTTCTGGTCAACCAACTGATGCATCCTGTTTTCCAGTCCAAGTGCATCCTGTTTTCTAATCTTGACTTACTGCCCTGGTCTTGCCCCACTGACATCAACATCTATCATGAGGAAAACATGGTGTCTTCCACCTGGAGTTTTTCCACTGTGCTGTAAGCCTGTATATAAGAATGTTCCCTCTCTACAATGAAGAAGAGACCTCTTAGAACAAATGACCGGATGTCTTGTCTTTCAGTTCAATCTCCAGGCTTTCACCCAATAGATTAGACTCGCTTATGGTGTGGGTGCCATGAGTACTCTACCAGAGTATTACCACCCTCTCCCTTCAAGAACATCAAATGTGATATTCACCCAGACAAGGTTAGCTGTTTTCCGGAGAGGCCATGGTATAACACAAGACATGATTTAGCCATCACAGGAAGATAGAGTATCCCTCTGAAATTGTTTCCAGGCTGATGTAGCCACCATACTCTCTCCAGGACTCAGCTCACCTTCTCTCTCACACCCACATGCCTCTTCTTACTCAAATCCTCTACTATAATGCACCCTGACTAGTGACTCCATTGAGAAAGAGTATGTCCCATTTTCTAGGCATCGCTCAGATCTTACATTTCTAGCTTTACCAGACACTTCTAACACCTTCCTGCAGGTAGTACATTTCACATTCTCAGAGATTTGAGAACCAGGGTACACTGGATACTCATTTAGGATTCTGTATCATAAAGGACACATTGTAAAAAACACAGCAGAGGGCAGCCATGGGGTAATCTGTTGTTTTTCTAGGGCACAGAGACAATGAGTTCATGACATGGTCTGGAGGACTGAAAAAATATATAGAGTGAAGTTGACTGGTACACCAGGCAGGATTAAATGTGTAAGAGACAGACAATAGCCTTGGACCCCATCCTGATAACAATTAGCTTTACCCTGGGAAGTCAGGGTAAAGCCAGGAAGATGAGCTAAGGGAAGGAAGGCTATAAGGCTTTGTGGTAGTGCTGGTACTAAAGAGGTTCTCCACAAAGGAGGGTATAGGAGGCAGCAGCCTCCACGGAGGCCCACGGGGTACTTGCCTGTAAAGGGTGAAGCCCCTGGTATTGGCTCCTGCTCACAGGTAAGAACACTGCCTCATAGTATAAGGAGAGGGAGCTCAGAAACTGACTGGAATCTCCTAAGGTGCTAGGATGGGAAAGGCTTTCTCACTTTCTCCTCTGACCTTCATCTAGGTGCTGTGACCCTCATTCTGCCATACCCACAGGATGGCATACATCTGCCATACCCACACTCATTCCCACCTGTGCCCATTTCTTTATTTCCACTGAGGTGGATAGACATTTTCACCTACCTCAGGTAAATTATGAACCTAAGATTTTCATTATACAAGGCCCATATTGTCAACAAAGAGAAAGATCTCAGTATTGAAGAATCTGTCTCCTCTTTTATCCCCTTTTAGCCTGTGTTCACCATCCTGATAATGCCAAGCTCATTGTTGAATCAGTGATGTCAGAATGATGGAGTCAACATTCCAGACTTCTGTCTCAAACTCAAATTTAAGAGACCCAAAGGAGCTGACTCGTAATGGATAGGTGCCAAGACATAAGGCAATTCTTTTGAAGGACTTAAGAGACTTCACAGAAAGGTCAGGATCCCTAAGGAGGGGACATAGGAGACAGCTCTCCAGGCATCTTTCTGTCCTCAGGGACCCAGCCTAGGGAATTGTTTTCTGTGGGCAAAGAATGGCAGATGCTGCTGACATGAGTAGGTCCTCCATCCCAAATCAGGAAGACAATAATCATGCATGGTGTGTCCCATTTGAGGGAAATGGGGGCACAGCACACTCATTGTCTGAATCCAGGACACACAGGCTCTGAGTGGCAGATCCCAAGCATAAGATAACTATAGTCACAGTTCTAACATATCTACCCTGGAGGCTTTCTTAAGTGTGAACTATTGAGGGGATGGTTGAGATGTCTGAAGGAGGACTGTCATCTCCACTGATTCTTTGGTTTCTTTGAAGGGCCTGTGACAGAGCCCTTCATTTGAGTCACTGACACCACAGTCACAGTATAGAGCTAGAGCATCTCAGATGCATCTCAGCTGACACTGGAATCTCCATCAACCATATCTTCAATAACCAGAGTTTGCAGCTCACAAAAAGGATGACACTGTCCCAGAAAAAGTGCAGACTTAGAATAGATACTTTCAGGAAGTAGGATGCTGGAGAGTATCAGTGTGAGGTCTCTAAACCAGTCAATTCGAAGACCAGTGTCCCAGTCAGATTGGCTATGGTGAATGAGTGACCTCTCCTCTTATCTTACAGCATAGTGGTGGCATTTCTTTAGCAATGAGGTACAAAATATAGAAAAAAAATTTGTAGCAAAAATTGTCAGTTATCAGTCAGGTATAGTCATCATGGTGAGTCATGACAGTAGTCCTGGGATACATATTTGAACAAAGACAAGGCAGGATTTAAAGTTAGACTCTCTCTCCAAAGGAACATAACAACATTGTTAGAGTAATCAACATTGCAAAGGTATTAAGAGCTTATGGTGTGGATCAAAAATACAGACAACCCTCAGAATCTGGGAGAATTAATTTCAGGAATTGCCCCAACTTCTGGATGTTCTGAGTCCCATGTTAAATGGTGTAGTGTTTCATACAGATTAACCTCATTTGATATGATCCAATAATCTTACTTAATACCAATGCTTTCTAGAAAGCAGTCATCCATATGAAGGGAGGACGTGGGATAGGAGAAGGGACTGCCCTTGTTTCTTTGTGGACATTGCTGGTTCCTATATATCTTTGACCTGCAGCTTACTGCACAGATGTAAAATAATTCCTGTAAGGGTAGACTCTACTGTTTCATCTGGAGAGTGGCAACCTTGCATACAGTTGCTTTTCCTGGTAACACACACACACACACACACACACACACACACACACACAATATCTGCCTTTAACCCAATTGGAACATGCAGCTAAGTGGTATGAAGTACATTTATATTGTCATGTGACCATTACCACTGTCTATTTGCAAAGCATTTCAAATCCTATCTTGCTCTCTCAAGCCCTATGTAACCTCATAAATTTCTGTCTCTGTGTATGTGACACAACAGGAAACGCATTTTTTGTGGCCAATACTAAATTACATAAGTACTTATTTGCCTGCCAGTTTCAGAAATTTCTGTAGAATCTATAGAATTTTCTCCAGATAAGTTCATGTCATCTGCAGATATATTTTACAGGTGACTGGTCAAATTTTATTTCTTTTTCTTGCCTAATTTTACTGTCTATGACTGCTAGTGGAACACTGAACAGAAATGGCCACAGCATCATCCTTGTGTTGATTATGGTCTTAGAGGGAAAGCTGTCATTTGTGCACTGCGCACTTAGTTGGCTGGGGATTCCACATTCACCCCTACTGTACTGACCTCTCCTCTCCCCTAGTTTGGCTGTTTCATTATTAAAAAGATGCTCACTTTTGTCAAATATCTTCAATGATTCATGTATGTATTATACACCGAGTCAGTTTTGTGTCACTTAGCTCTTCCATCTCTGTAGGTTCCCAACCTTCTAGGAATTTGCTTCATCTATCTCAATGAACAGTTAGCACATAACTATTGCATACTAATGGCATTTGTAATATCCTGAAGAATGGAAAGTAAGGTCTCAAATTTCACTTCTAGCATTGGTAATGTTAATCTTTGCTTTGTTTTTTAACACTGGATTCTCTGTATAGCTCTGGCTGTCGTAGACTAGTTGGCCTGGAACTCAAAGATCCATCTCCTTCTCCCCCAATGTGCTAGCATTAAAGGTATATGTGACCACCATAGGAACAATGCTATTAATAACTTTGAATAGTAATCTTTTTGTTCATTGATTTTTTTACCAGTATTATTTTTGAATAATTATTTTATCATGGTAACAGAGGCAAAGACAATGAAAGAATGTGATTCCTGCCCTGCTCTCTATCCTTTGATCAGTTAACTTTTCCTTGTTTAGCAAATGATGACCTGTCTAGGGATAACACCATTCACAATGGGTTAGGCACTCACATTATTCAATATCTAAGTTAACAATGTATAGAGAAAAGTGATTGAGGAATTGATTTGAGGTTCCCCAAGTGTCTCTAGTTTGTGTCAAATGACCCAAACTAGATATCTCAACTGTTGCACAGTTTGGGCCATCAAGTAATTATTAGCAAGTTGTGGCTTCTAGTTTCCATAGGTGAGATAATCGGCATCTACCTGTGTTGTTGAATATTGGTTTATGATGTGTTGCATTTGTTTATCCCATGGAATATTTGTTTAATGTTGCAAAAATGTGTTGCATTCTTTTATGTTGCATTTCTTTACCTCTGTAAAGCTATGTTATTTTGCCTGTCTAAAACACCTGAATGGTCTAATAAAGAGCTGGATGGCCAATATCTAGGGAGGGGAGAGAAATGTGCAACACTTGTGGGAAGATAGAATATATAGGTGGAAAAATCTAGAGAACAGAAAGGGATAGAAAAGGAGACAGAGAGGAGGATGCCAGGGGTCAGCCATCCAGCTAGTATATAGAATAAAGCAGGTATGTAGAATAAATAAAGGTAAAACCCCAGAGGCACAAGTTAGTTAAAGATAAATGGGGAAATTTAAGTTAGAAAAGCTGCCTAGAAACAAGCCAAGCTAAAGACCTAAGCCAGAGGCCGAATTTCCCATCAGGCTGGGAGTAGGCAGCTGTAATTTACCGAAGAGAAAACTTGTTTACTAAAAACAATCTGGTGCCTGTAAGAAATGTTTACCAGAGCAATAAGTTCCTGATAAGGGCTCGCTCATGGGAACACCTTGATTTTGATCTTTCCAATGGCTCTTCCTGATCCACCGCTGCTGCCAACTCTGGTGTCAGGGGCATATAACCAGCCAGGGTAAGAATAAAACAAGATTTCTTGGGACCTTATTGAAGCTTTCTTTGCACCACCAACTGGTCTCTGTGTCATCAATCCCGACACCCTCCACACATTCTCTCAAGGCAATTGGAGATCCCACTGAGATGTGAAAGTGAAGTAAGTGGATGGGGTTTTCCCTTTTGCTGGTCAGGAATGGACTGGAAAAATTAAGAAAAGAAAAGATGAGGAATAGTCCCAGGAAACTTGAATTACGGTATCAAGTAAAAAAGTTACTTGAAGAACAATGGACTACATTCAAGGTTAAAACCATGGAAGGCTTTCTAATATAGATTGAATGAGTGATTCTGTGGTTCATTACTGGAGGAGGCTTAAATGTCCCAGATTGGGAGGAGGTTCACTATGATCTTCAGAGAGTCAGGTGGTGGTGGCTCATGCCTTTAATCCCAGCACTCAGGAGGCAGAGGTAGATGGATCTCTGTGAGTTCAAGGCCATCCTGATCTACAGAGCGTGTTCCAAAACAGCCTCCAAAGCAATACATAGAAACCCTTTCTCAAAAAATAAAAATAAAAAATAAAAAAGGGGTACCAAGTTAAAGGTACCAGATTAAATCTCCAGGTCTTCGCCTGACACAAAGATTGGGAAAGAAAGGGAAACCTGAGAGATCGCCCACAGTTGTAGGGTGAATTGGATTAAATCTCCAGGCCTTCACCAGACACAAAGATCAGAAAAGAAAGGAAAACCTGAGAGGTCACCCTGAGTTGGAGGTGGATTTAATAAATCTCCAGGCTTTTGCCTGAGGGATCATCCTCAGTTGGAGGATGGATTGAAAATGGGTGAATTGAGAAAATTGGTAACAGTTAGTAAATGAGGTACTGGTATTAAGTGAAGAAAAAGGAAAAGACAAAGGTCTATGGAATGGAAAATGTTTGTTTGCATTTCTATGGGGTTGGTTACTGATACAAATTTAAGGTCAGTTTTGTGAGTCATTTCTAAAAACTTTTGGCCAAAAGCCTGGCCTCTCCACCTTGAATCTACAGAATTACAAGGAGTGGGTACAGCTGTAGCCCCTGACAGTAGCTCAAATGGAGGAATGATGAGGGGAATACAGGAGGTTTTTAACCTATTGTTTTAGTTCAAGGTTTGGCTGGAATTGTTCTGTTACAGAGATTTCAATTAAGGAAGTTTCGTTTCAACAAACTAATCATGACCTAGGGAAAAAGGATGACTGAAAGATATATGTATGTTCTGAATGTATGGTGTGGCCACACTGGTATATATGAAATGTGATTATGAATACATGAGTGTGAACTGCTTAAATTGCCTTGGATATGATCAAAAGGATACTTAAATCCCTTCAAATATAGTTAAAAACCTACCTAAATTACTTTGGATTTAGCCAAAAGAAACATATACCCAGTCGGTTAATGTCTGGATTAAAAGTTAAAAGATTTAAGCCTTCAGAGACAGTTAATTTAAAAAAAAAAGGTTTTTCAGGGAACTGCCACTTTGTCAGGCCCCACCCCCAAAGGTGTCTGTGTAGATGCAAATTAGGCCTTGTCAGCTCAGATGCAATGAGGCCTTGTCAGCTAGTGAGAGCTCTACCGGTTAGATTGAAAAAGACTGCTCACAGACGTTAAATAATTTTCAAAACTCATTTGGGACATAGTATAGTTTACAATCCTTGCATGATTCTCAGAAGTTTTGGGGGAATACTTAATGGTTATGTCCTTTTTAAAGGGCATCTACTAGTAATTTAGATAGAGATCCTAATTCACCTAGGTAGTTCACTAAGGAGGGTAGACAAATCCTTCTACTGTTATAGTCCAGCATCAACAGTTGTTAGCAAATAGTTCAAACAAAATTTTAAAAAATAAAAATGGGGGAGTAATGTCCCCAGTCCCCACATGATTCATAAAGTAATCCGCTCCTCATTTAAAAATTTTTAAAATGTGGATCCCAGTGAGCAATCTGCTTCAGACAGATTCTGGCATGATGGAACTTGAGAGACACGTGCTCAGGTCAAATGGAGACATCCATGCACTAGACAGTGAAGAAGACCTGATTCTGCCCTAATTTGGGTCAAAGGTGTATTTGTGTTTTCTTGCAGGAAAAGAATAAAGCTCGGTGGCTGTCAGAACATTTGGTGAGATGCATGGGGCAGAAAAAAACTGGAGCTGAGACCATGAGAGCCTGCCCAAGCCAGTTTGAGATCTCCTAAATCAGTGTTCCTGACCCTTGATGTCATCGAATCTACAGCCCGAGATAGAAAGAAAACAGTCGGTTCAAGATTTCCAGTTTCTCAACAGGCCTGCTGCATCAACCTTGTGGACCTGTGAGTTTTCATCCCGAGGCCAACAAAGAACTGGAAGATTAGCAGTTTGCCCTTGACACATCTTGAAACAACAGAATTCATTTTCCTAGTTTTCACTTTGGGGGAAAAATGATCCATTTAAAACATCTGGACACCAGTATGGATCTGCAAATTGATGCTCTGTGGATAGTGCAACAAGCCTCTTGTTCACATTTTTATCATGAGTGCATCTAATGTATCTATGCAAGTGTGCCTTCTAAATGCTTTCCTGAATGGATCTTGGAATGATTTTAAACTTTATCACCGTTTTGGCCATCAAATTTTAACTGTAAATCATAAGCAGGTTACCCTTGTAACAGGGGAAAGCTGGTAGAATGCTATGGCCCAGATCGGGGGATGGGTGCAGTGATGGGGAGGTGCTATGTCAATGGGGGTCCTGGGATTGGTGGCAGTGTTGGTAGGCATTTTGGCTTTATGCTGAGTTCAAACATGCCTTATTCCATAGGCAACAGATCCATCACGAAGTATTCCTCATCTTAACCAATGGCAATCACAGTAGCCATGAAGTCTGATTACAGATGATTTAAGGATGAAGTTCTCTGATGACGGACAACCTGTGGGGAAGATGGATATCCAAGGATGGATAAGGGAAGGTGACACTACTTGACCTAAGACAGGAGTGCCTCATTAGAAAATAAAAAGGGGGAATTGTGGGAAGAACGGACCTTGGCCACAGGCCCAATTCCCCATCAGCCCAGGAGCAGGCAGCTGTAACTGACCGAAGAGAAAACATGTTTATTAAAAATCCGGTGCCCATAAGAAATGTTTACTGGAACAATAAGTTCCTGATAAGGGCTTGCTCACGGGAATACCCTGACTTTGATCTTTCCAATGGCTAACCACCTCTTCCTGAACCCCTGCCACCACCGACTCTGGTGTCAGAGGCATATAACCAGCCAGGGTAAGAATAAAGTGAAGCTTTCTTGGGGCCTTCTTCAAGCTTTCTTTGCACCACCAATTGGTCTCTGTGTCATCAATACAGACACCCTCTGCACATTCTTGGCCAGGCTGTGCAGCGGGGTACGGCACTGGGCATTCATAAATAAGAAGTCTCCATATATTTATTTGGGAGATGGATGGTAGGCCATAAAAGAGTAAAAAAAGCCAACTACAGTATGCCTTACTAATGTGGAAAACAAATTTCCATGAAGGGCCTGAGAAAGCTGAGTGTCTCTATCTCCCTGAACAATCAGCAGCCTCTAGAGGCTCAAGCACCACACATCAATTGGAAGAAGAGGTGAGTGACTGATCTGACAGTTAAACAGCCCCAATACCAAGGCCTTAAGCCCCATGGAAATTTTGTGACCCTTCCTCACCCAGCTCAGCCCCAGAAGCCAGGGAACAGTTAATTCTCTGAAGGCAGGCCACTCCATTACTGCCACTACCGCCATCTATTGGACCCTGTAAACTACAAGGGCCACTCTTCTGCCCAAACCCAATGAACCCATCATTCTCTCCCTGGCCAACCATCATCTGCAAAATCAGCAGCCCTAGAGGCACAAGCATTTCTGTACCACTTGGTTGAAGAACACCTAGCGGCAGAAGCACCACCTGCATCAATTGGGAGAAGCTGAGATTCCCTGTGAGCAGCCCTCCCCAGCAACATCAGCAGATTCTGTAGGCCCAAGTGCCATCTGCTGGAAGAGCAGACAAGGCAAAACCAACAGCAGTTGGAAGAACAGCATCTACAGGCACAGTCACAACCAACACCAGTAGGAAGAACAAACCACATAGGCACAAGTAAAGGCCATGCCAGGAAGGAGAACTGTACAACCCAATGTATCTAGGCACCCAAACCCCGACAAAAGTCAGCTAAGACAACCCTACTCAACTTGACAATCAGGCGATCACCAGAACCTAATTGAGGCCAATAAAACATAAAAGGAAACAAAAATAAAGCAACAAAGGACCTATCCGACAAAACATCACAAGAATCAACACCTGTTCCTGTAATTATCCCAAACCCAGATTGGTAAAGGGCAGTGTAAGAATACATTCAACAACATAAAGGGCAAAATAACATCATCAGAACCCAATGGTTCTACAAAAGCAAGACCTGAAAACCTGTACTCCACAAAATTCGAAAATTTAAAGGAAATGGATGACTTCCTGAACAGCTATCAATTGCCAAAACTAAATCAAGAACAGATAAGCAATTTAAATAGACCTATAACCCCTATGGAAATAGAAGCTGTCATCAAAAGTCTCCCAACCAAAAAAAGCCCAGGTCCAGATGGCCTCAGTGCAGAATTCTACCAGAAATTCAAAGAACAGCTTATACTAATTCTTCTCAAAGTGTTCCACACAATAGAAGCAGAAGGGTCTTTGCCAAACTCTTTCTATGAGGCTTCAATAACCTTGATCCCCAAGCCACACACAGACACAACTAAGAAAGAGAACTTCAGACCAATATCCCTCATGAACATTGATGCAAAAATACTCAATAAAATACTGGCAAATCGGATCCCAGTACACATCAAAACAATCATTCACCACGATCAAGTAGGTTTCATCCCAGGAATGCAGGGATGGTTCAACATACGAAAATCCATCAACGTAATCCACCATATAAACAAGCTGAAAAACAAAAATCACATGATCATCTCACTAGATGCTGAAAAAGCCTTTGACAAAATCCAACACCCCTTCATGATAAAGGACTTGGAGAGATCTGGGATAACAGGGACATACTTAAACATAATAAAAGCTATATACAGTAAACCAACAGCCAACATCAAACTAAATGGACAGAAACTCAACGCAATTCCTCTAAAATCAGGAACAAAACAAGGCTGTCCACTCTATCCATACCTTTTCAACATGGTACTTGAAGTTCTAGCTACTGCCATACGACAACAAAGGGGGATCAAGGGGATACAAATTGGGAAGGAAGAGGTCAAACTTTCACTGTTTGCAGACGATGTGATAGTTTACATCAATGACCCAAAGAACTCTACCAGGGAACTCTTACAGCTGATTAACACCTTCAGCAAAGTGGCAGGCTACAAGATCAACTCAAGAAAATCAGTAGCCCTACTATATACAGATGATAAAAGGGCTGAAAGAGAAATCAGAGAAACATCACCCTTTACAATTGCCACAAACAACATAAAATACCTTGGGGTAATGCTAACCAAACAAGTGAAAGACCTGTATCGTAAGAACTTTGAATCTTTAAAGAAAGAAATTAAAGAAGCCCTCAGAAAATGGAAAGATCTCCCATGCTCTTGGATAGGTAGGATCAATGTAGTAAAAATGGCAATCCTGCCAAAAGCAATCTACAGATTCAATGCAATCCCCATTAAAATCCCAGCACAGTTCTTCACAGACCTTGAAAGAACAATAATCAATTTTGTATGGAAAAACAAAAGACCCAGGATAGCCAAAACAACCCTGTTCAACAAGGCAACGTCCGGAGGCATCACCATCCCTGACCTCAAGCTCTATTATAGAGCTATAGTCCTGAAAACAGCTTGGTATTGGCACAAAAATAGACAGGTAGACCAATGGAATCAAATTGAAAATCCGGGTATTAACCCACACACGTACGAACATATGATCTTTGACAAAGAAAATAAAAATATACAATGGAATAAAGAAAGCATCTTCAACAAATGGTGCTGGCATAATTGGAGACTGGCATGTAGAAGAATGCAGATCGATCCATGTCTATCGCCATGCACAAAACTTAAGTCCAAATGGATCAAAGACCTCAACATAAATCCAGCCACACTGAACCTCTTAGAAGAGAAAGTGGGTGGTACCCTTGAACGAATTGGTACAGGAGACAGCTTCCTGAACATAACACCAGTAGCATAGGCAGTAAGATCAACAATTAATAAATGGGACCTACTGAAACTGAGAAGCTTCTGTAAGGCAAAGGACACAGTCAGCAAGACAAAAAGGCAGCCCACAGAATGGGAAAAAATATTCACTAATCCCACATCTGACAGAGGGTTGATCTCCAAAATTTACAAAGAACTCAAGAAGCAAGTCTCCAAAACACCAAAGGACCCTATTAAAAAGTGGGCTGCAGAACTAAATAGAGAGTTTTCAATAGAGGAGTCTAAAATGGCTGAGAGGCACTTGAGAAAGTGCTCAACATCCTTAGCCATCCGGGAAATGCAAATCAAAACAACTCTGAGATACCATCTCACCCCTGTCAGAATGGCTAAAATCAAAAACACCAATGACAACTTATGCTGGAGAGGATGTGGTGAAAGGGGGACACTCCTCCATTGCTGGTGGGAGTGCCAACTGGTTCAGCCACTTTGGAAAGCAGTGTGGAGATTCCTCAGAAAAATGGGAATAAACCTACCACAAGACCCAGCAACTCCACTCTTAGGCATATATCCAAAAGATGCCCATTCATACAACAAAGATGTCTGTTCCACTATGTTCATAGCAGCTTTATTTGTAATTGCCAGAACGTGGAAGCAACCTAGATGTCCCTCAACTGAAGAGTGGATAGAGAAAATGTGGTACATCTACACAATGGAGTACTATTCAGAAGAAAAAAATAATGGAATCATGAGATTCGCAGGCAAATGGATTACACTAGAAGAAACCATCCTGAGTGAGGTAACCCAGTCACAAAAAGAGAAACATGGCATGTACTCTCTCATATATGGATTTTAGACATAGATCTGGGGAGTGCCAGCCTACAATCCTATGGCCAGAGAGTCTGGGAAACAGAAACTTTATTTAGTGGCTGATCGAGGAAGAGGCAGACTCCCTTGGTTAAGTACTGAGCTGAACTCAAGAAAGCCAGTAACAGAGAGGGAGGACTGATGATCAAAGGGATTAAGACTGGGCTGGTTTAACCCCCAGAAACAGCTGACCAGACAAAGGTTAACTCTTGAATCCCAGGCATTAGCCTGGGAAGCCAGCATGGGACTGATCAAGACCCCCTGAATCTGGGTGTCAGTGAAGAGGCCTAGGGAATCTACTGAGCCTTGGGCAGCAGATCAGTACCCATCCCAAGTATACACACGGACTTTGGACTCCCATAGAACAATGTGAGGTGCACTCTCACCCTGAACTCTTGGGGAAGGGTCTAGGCCCTGCCCTATATGAAATGACACACTATGCACACCCCCATGGAGGGCCTCACCCTCTCTGGAGAAATGAGGGGATAACGGGGGGGGGAGGGCACGGGAGGAAGGGAGGGAATGGGAGAGGGACCTGGAACTGACTTGTGAAGCAACCTTGTTTCTTATCTAAATTTAAACTGGAAAATAAAATTAAAAAAAAAAAAGACCTGAACATCCCAACACTGATAAAGCAGAAGACAACTGGCCTTAAAAATAACTTTATGAAGATGATAAGGCACCTAAAATGGAGATGAAAAAATCACCTTAAAGAAATTGAAGACAAGACAAACAAAACATTTGGAGAAATCAATAAATCCCTTAGTGAAAGCCAAGACTGCCAAGAAAAAACAATCAAAATTGTGAAGGAAAAAGTTCATGACTTGAAAATTGAAGTAGAGGAAACACAAACCAAAGAAATTAAAAAATGGAAAATCAGGGCAAACTACAGATGCAAACACAACCAATAGAATACAAGGGATGGAAGACACAATCTCAGGCACTGGAGATATGATAGAGAAAATAGATTCATCTGTCAAAGAAATGCTAAATCCAACAAATTCTTAACACAAGAAAGGACCAAACCTAAAAATAATATGAATAGAAGGAGAAGAATACCGGCTCAAAGGTACAGAAATATCCATTCTCCACATATATATGCAATATACTACTCAAATATCCAGTTAGAACAATAAGACAACAAAAGCAGATAAAATGGATACAAATTGGAAAGAAAAGAGTAAAACTTTTGATATTTGCAGATGATATAGTATACATAAATGACCCCAAAATTGTATCAGTGAAATCCTACAAGTGATAAACACCTTCAATAATTTCAGGAATACAAGATTAACTCAAAAAAATCAGTAGGCTGCCTATAAAAATAATAAATGGGCTGAGAAAGAAATCAGGGAAACAAGACCCTTTATAATATCTACAAGTAATGTAAAATATCTTGGGTTAATTCTAACCAAACAAATGAAAGACCTGTATGACATGAACCTTAAGTCTTTGAAGAAAGAAACTGAAGAGGATATCAGAAAATTGAAAGCTCTCACATACTCTTAGATAGAAAGGGTTAACATGGTATAAATGTCTAACTTACCAAATACAATCTACCAATTCAGTGCAATCCTCATCAAAATCCCAACACAATTCTTCACAGACCTTGAAAGAACAATGATAACCTTCTATGGGAAAACAAAAAGACCATGGTAGCCAAAACAGTTCTGTATAATAAAGGAACTTCCAAAGATATCACCATCTCTGATCTCTAACTCTACTATAGAGATACAGTAATAAAAACAGCTTGGATTGCCGTAAAAATAGACACTGGATCAATGCAATTGAATCAAAGACCCTGACATAAATTCACACACTTGTGAACATCTGATTTTTGACAAAGAAGCCAAAATTGTATAGTGAAAAAAAGAAAGCATCTTCAAAAAATGGTGCTAGCATAAACGTATCACATATGTAGAAGAATTCAAATGGATCCATATCTATCACCCTGCACAAAACTCAAATCCAAATGGATTAAAGACCTCAGTATAATTCCATTTACACTGAACCTGACAGAAGCAAAAGTAAAGTACCATTGAATGCATTGGCACAGAAGACTACTCCCTGAACACTTCAGTAGCACAGACTCTGAGAAACTGACAGTTTATAAATGGGACCTCCTGAAACTGAAAATATTCTGTAAGGCAAGGGGCATTGTGAATGAGACAAATCTCCAGCCTACAGAATGATAAAAGGTTTTAAGCAACCCCTTATCTGACAGGTGATTTCCAAAATGTATAAAGAACTCAAGAAAGAGCAGAATGACAAATATTACAATTAAGAATGGGGTAGAGATATAAACAGAGAATTCTCAACAGAAGGATCTCAAATGGCCTAAAGATACTAAAGGAATTTCTCAGCATCCTTAGTCATCAGAGAAATCCAACTCAAAAGACTCTAAGATAATATGGCTAAGATACAAGAAAAAAAATCTGATGACAGCTTATGCTAGAGAAGTTGTGGAATAAGCAGAGCACTCCCCCTGCTGGTGTGAGTTCAAATTTTTTCAACCACTTTGGAAATCAGTATATCAGTTTCTCAAAAGAAGAAAAGAAAAGAAAAAGGAACCAATTTACTTCAGTACCAAGCAATTCTAATCTTGGGCATATTCTACTCTTGGGCATATTCTCAAAGGATGCTCCATCATACCACAAGGACACTTGCTGAACTATGTTCTTAGCAGTATGATTAATTATAGCCAGAACTTGAAAACAACTAGATCTCCCTCAACCAAAGAATCGATAAAGACAACCTGGTACATTTACACAATGCCACATCATGTGATTTGCAGGCACATCCCAAGTGATGTAGCACAGACCTAGAAAGATAAACATTGTGTGTACTCACTTATAAGTGGATACTGGATATAAATCACATGATAACAAGGCTACAATCTACAGCCTTAGAGAAGCTAGATAACAAGGAGGACCCTTAGAGGGACACAGGTATCACACTGAGAAAGTGAAATAGATTAGATAACCTGGGTAAACTGGGAGCAGGGGGTAGAGGAGGAGGGTTGGTGGATGGAAACTTAAGCTATGGATGCTTGAGATAGGGGAGGGATAATAATGGAGAGCAATCTTGATATCTTGATAAAGGGGGGTGTTATAGGGCTAGAGAGGAACCTGGTGCCAGGGAAACTCACTGGAATCCACAAGGATGAACCCAGCTAAGACTCTAGCATTAGTGGAGAGGGTTTTGAAACTTGCCTTCTCCTATAATCATATTGGTGGCTAACCTAATTATAATCATAGAACCTTCATCCAGTAACTGATGGAAGTAGATGTAGAGATCCACAGTAAAATACAGGGCTGAGCACCAGGAGTCCAGTTGAAGAAAAAGAGGAGGGATTATATGAGCATGGGGTCAAGGTCATGATGTGGAAACCAACAGAGAGAGCTGACCAGAGTTAGTGGGAGATCATAGACTTTGCACTGAAATTTGTGGTCCCACATGGGAATGACCTAAGCCCTCTGCATGAGGGTGATAGTGAGCATCTTGGTCTCTTTGTGTTCCCTCATTGTGTGACCAGTGTCTACTCTTGGCACATGAGTTGGCTTTTTGGAGTGGTGGGATGCCTCACTCAGCCTTTATGCAGCAGGAAGGTGCTTAGTCCTGTCTCAACTTGGCATGCCATGCTTTGTTGACTCCCATGGGAGACCTTATCCTTTCTGAGGAGTGGATAGGGTGGTGGAAGGGAGGTGGAGGGATGTGACAGGATTAGAGAGGGAGGGGAACTGTGGCTAATGTATAAATTAAATTTAAAATTATTAAATAAAAGAAGAGCATAAAATACATCCCTTGGAACCAATGATCTGTGTACTTAAGAGTAGACTGCCCTCACTACCATGTGGGCAGAGAGAATGAATGATACACAGACCAGAGGTTGGGCAGTGAGTGCAGTTGGAGCTCCTTCACTAGTGTCCTGTCCATTGAGTCTCAAGATAAATGTCCTGAGACTTTGAAATATTGGGTTACAATTATTCTCCTGAGGATGCCTATCTTCTGGATAAACATTGTTTCAAGTTTAGTACTGGGGTTCCCAGGAAAAATTTTGATCCTTGTGTAGATCTCTCCTACAGTAGGTGGAATTAGCAGCCCCTGAGACCACAGTGAACAGGATGACAGGCTCTGCATCCCAACTGTGTGAGGGCATCAGGGAAGTTCAAGGTTTACTTTTTGAGCATGTCTGATGGAGCCCTAGACATGCTATTGCAGTTTTCCCAGTGATCTCCTGGTGGGGATATCAGGATACACACTCAGTAATCAGAAAAGCATTTCCCTCAGCCATGAGTTTCCCTTGCGACTGATTTTCATCCTGAAGTCTACTAACCCCAAGTACCTACCAAGACCCTTTTCTGTTTTATTTGTCTGAAAAAGAGTCTCTGCCTGGGGAACCATAGAGTTACCCCACTTATGGCATCTATTATAGGGGAAGACAGGATTACTGCAGGACAATCACGTAGGCAAAGGGCAACGGTTACCCAGGAAGATCACAGAGGATGTGGGGACACACAACACACAGCTCAGCCAACACCCGATGCTGGGAGATTGCTGCACTGGCTGTTTTGGATGTCAACTTGATGCAAGCTAGGGTCATCAGAGAGACAGGAGCCTTAATTGAATAAAAGCCCCCATGTGATAAAGCTGTAAAGCATTTTATTAATTAGTGATCAGTGGGGGAGTGTCCAGACCATGGCAGGTGGTGTCATCCCTAGACTGGTGGTCCTGGGTTCTGTAAGAAAGAAGGCCCAGCAAGCTAAGGGAAGCAAGCCAGTAAGTAGCACTCCTTCATAGCCTCAGGCTCCAGGATCCTGCCCCATTTGGGTTCCTGTCCTGACTTCCTTCAGTGATGAACATTAATGTGGAAGTCTAAACCAAATAAATTGGTTGCTCCCCAATTTGCTTTTTGGTGTCTCTTTCTTCACAGCAAAAGAAACTCTAACTAATATAGTTACCTTGAAATCCTCCATAGGAAGAGGGTGCCCACTGTTTTTTCCAGGACACAAAGGTTACTCT
Source organism: Mesocricetus auratus (assembly GCF_017639785.1). NCBI lineage: Eukaryota > Metazoa > Chordata > Mammalia > Rodentia > Cricetidae > Mesocricetus > Mesocricetus auratus. Next base: position 651,133 of record NW_024429223.1, read on the forward strand.
TTCCCAACACTGAGGATGTGAAACTCCTGACACAACTGCTCCTGGGCCTCCCACTTGGATAAGATCTTTGAATGGTGACACTAGTGATAAATAATTGATATTCATCTCTATTTATCACTCAGGTGGTCCCTTTCCAACATTTACAGACATCTCTCTTACCTTCTTCTGTGTGTGTGTGGGGGGGTTAATTCTCACTTTCCCAGAGCACTGAGAACACAGGGCAGACTGGATACTCAGCTGTGTCTCTGTGTCAAAAGGACACATAGGTAGGATACAGGCTCCTTTTTGGCTGACAGATCCAAGACCAAGACACAGTAGATGTCAGCCCTGGGATGAGCCTTTGTTCTCTGAGGGCATGGGGATGATTATCAGCATTATTACTTATTGTGTTGCTTGAAGGAGAAACATAAAGAGAGAAAAGTTGAAGGAAGTGTGGGGCAGTACAGCTATTGGAAGAGACAGAGAGCAGTGCCTGGGAAACAGACCTTACCCCCAGGGCCCATTGAATTCTGGGAAGTTCTCAAGGATGAAAAACTGCTCATCTCCGAAGGAGGAAGGACAGAAGATCCTGGGGCCTGCATTGGAGCTGAAGTTCTCCTCATAGGGAGGACGACACAGTGAGAGGAGAGATGGAGGAGTACTCTGTGATTTTGTGCCAGGGGTGCACCCCTTGGCAGGGGCTCCTGCTCACAGGTAAGTGTGCCCACTCTCTGACTGTGTAGGGGAGGGAAATTCAGGGGCAGGCTGGAGTCTCCTAAAGATGGAAGAAGCCCCAGAGGAGACTCATGGATTCTGTTTGCAGTTATGAGGCAAAACGTAGTGTGACAGACAGAGGCTCAGCAGTCTGAAGCTCTCAGTGAATAGAGAAAAATCTCAAATGCTCCCCATTCAAAGACACTTATAATGGCTGCAATATTCTGAAGTCTGATGTTCCCAACCATGACAGTATGACCCTCCAAACAGAAATAAAACAGACCCCTGAGAGGAGCTGTGACCAAGTTCAGTCCTCTGCTCCCATAGGGTAGATGGAGAGAATAGAGTCCTGCAGGTTCTTCTCTGCCCTCCACACAGGTGCTGTGGTGTGTACCCACATATGCTCATACTGAGACAGGTGCCTTCAGAGGCAGACACATATAGTGCATAAGCAAATGTAAAAAAATAATCACACTTGAGTGTAATAATTGTTATTTGCTCCAAACCTGAGAACTATGTAGATAAACTCATTTTCCTTCCTTCCTTTTTTTCTTCCTTCCTTTCTTCCTCTATCCACTGGTGCCTGAATATTTTTCCAAAGGGGTCACACTAATCCCTGTCCTCACAAATCCCTGCTTCAAGTGGACCTGGCATCAGAGCATCCAGAGGATTGACTGGAAGCACATAAGGAATTGAGAAAAAAATTCAGAGTGATAATCCTCTGGAAGAGGAAGTCACAGAGGCATTGCTCCTCATACCAAATATACTACGTGAAGAGGGACATGGGGACACTCAAAAACCGAGTAAAGAATTCCACAGAGGGGAAATAATAGGCTCTGAGAGATTGGAGGTCATGTTTCTCACCTCCATTAAGGATGGTGGACACATCCCTACCCACACACTTGCTGAGTATTTGCTGTCTTGTCTCTGTTCCCTTCTAGCTTCCCTTTTAACCTGCTGGCACCTGACCACCACTGCCCAAGTCAGCATTGAGTCAGTGCCACCCCAAGTGATTGAAGGAGAAAATGTTCTACTACAGGTTCATAATCTACCAGAGAATCTTCTAGCCTTTGTCTGGCAAAAAGGGGTGAATGAGATGAACCTTGGAATTGCACTATATTCACTGGCTGAGAATGAAAGTATGACAGGGCCCTCACACAGTGGCAGAGAGACAGTGTACAGCAATGGATCCCTGCAGATCCGCAATGTCACCCAGAAGGACACAGGATTCTACACCTTCCGAACCATGAATCGACATGAAAAAGTATTGTCAGTGACAACCACATACCTTCATGTGCACAGTAAGTGATCCTTTGTGAACTCTGGGTGGGGTTCATTCCATTGAACACACACGGAGAAATGTCAACCTAGCCTGTGTCTATCTCTCCTCTGCATGTGTCCCCATGTTGGGTTTGAGCATTCAGTACAGGACACACATGACAAGGAATAACTGGAGTGGATGAAAATTCTTCTTTTAATGTCACCTTGAATACAGGTGGATTCGTGGTAGGGAACTCTTCCAAGGATATCAGTCTCTATCTAGACTCCTAGGGTTCCCACAGAAATGTGTCCCTGAGAAAGACTGAGTGATGACTACAGTGAGAATGGATCTGTCCCCTACCCCATGTAGCACTCAGCTAGTCCTTTTGAAGCCTAACAGGCATCTTTGTCACTTTCCACCTAAGAGGATATTCTATCTTTTTAGAGCACTGATGAAACAGGGTTGACTGGGTGCCCAGCTGGTTTTCTGTGTCCCACAGGGAGTACAGAGGCTTCCCTTTGGTGATGACAGCCCCAGGGCCAGGACAGAGTAGAGGACAGTCCCAGGGTGAACTTCTGTTCTCTCAGGATATGGGGAAGCTCATCAGCCCTTTTGATCACTGTATGGTCTGGAGGAGTGGAGCATAAAGGGAGAAGTGGAGAGGGATATGTGGAGGCACTGAGAGTAAGGGGGCAGAGCAGTGTTTGGAACAGGGAACCCCCACAGTCACATGGAGATGCTCCTTCCTGGAAGGAGTCTCAGCTCAGATGGGGGAAGGATAGCAGAGTTGGGGAGCAGATGTGCCACAGAAGGTGGATGATCAGACTACAGAGACTGAGGGTGCAGCATTGTATCCCTCTGCAATGGATTTCTGACTCTCAGAGACACCTGCTCACTGATGAGGACACCATGAGTTGACAATGTATGAGAGAAGAGGACTGATCTACAGTTTGCTGCCTCCTAACAGGGACAAAGACTTAGAAGAGATGAAGAAGACACAGGGTAGGCCAGAGATTCAGCAGCAGGGAACTCATTCTTGGTGAATCTGAAAAAGTAATAGGGGTGGAGGGGTAGTTCTCATTAGTATGTCCACAATAGTCTTAAGACTGATGTTGTAGGCTTATCTTCCCAGAGGAAAGGCTCAAGGTGGTATAGATCAGGGATGTAGCTCAGTAGATATAAGCATTTGCAGAGATTAATGAACAGAAGTCCTCTGACGTCCACCTAGGCACCGTGTCCCACACCCACATCCACACCCTGAGACACACACAAATGAGCATAAATGAGCATAAAAATCAAAGTTAGCTAGTAACAAGCTCCATCCTCTGATCTTCAGACAAGCTTTATAAGCTTTATTTGTATAATCGAGATATCACAACATTTTCCAGGCACCATTTCTTTAAAAAATACAAGACAAACCCAGGTTCTCACAATGACCTAGTCCCAGTGTGCTAAAAGTAAAGAAAGTGTAGGGGGTGAAGTCAGGTGTTGACTGGAACCACAAGAATAAAGAACATAGACAACAAAAAGTCATCCAGTCAGGTGTTATGTTCTAGAGGGAAAAAAAGCCAGGAAGTCATCCCCCCAACACCAATCTACACTGAATGTGAGCAGGGATCTGAGTATAGTGAACCAGGGTCATATTTACACCTGAGCAGAGGGAGCCATACATAGTAAATGACAAGTGCAGGGACACTGAGGACATAGAAGTCAGTAAATGACAGGAAGACATCCACTTGCATACCTAAGCTAAGCTATGGGCACACCTGCTCATTACACAGAGCTCTAGCTTAGCTAAATACGAAAGTCCAACTACTGATCAAGCTCTGTCTTCCCTTCTAGCCTCCAATTGTGGGCACCCTCCCACCTCTGACAAGCCCACTATTGAATTAGTACCATCCAGCTTTCCAGAAGGAGCAAGTGTTCTTCTAGTGGTTCACAACCTCCCGAAGAATCTTCGAGCCTTTTTCTGGTACAAAAAAGCGGTTGTGTTCAAGAACTTTGAGGTTGCCCGGCATGTAATATCCACAAATTCAACTGTATTGGGCCCTGCACACAGTGGTAGAGAGACAGTGTACAGTAATGGATCCCTGCTGCTGCAGAATGTTACCTGGAGTGACACTGGATTCTATACCCTACGTACTCTGAGTACAGATCTGAAAACTGAATTAGCACATGTGAAACTCCAGTTGGACAGTAAGTGATTATTGTGATCATTCAGTCCTGGGTTGTGTGTAAACACACAGGACTCTCTTGCCTGAACTGTTCATGCCTTCATTCTGTACCGTGTCCCGTGTTGGTGTTTGAGCATTTAGTGCAGGACACACATACTAGAGACAAATAGCCATAGATCAGACTCTTGCCTTGAGTGAACTCTCAGAGGTGTGTGTGTGTGTGAGTGTGTGTGTGTGTGTGTGTGTGTGTGTATGATGGGAAGGGTAAGTCAGTGCAAGTGCATTAGACTCAGTCTCATCTTTGGTGTCCTTGCCATAAACATGGTATTGAGAATGGCTCTGTTGGCATCAGGCATATTTTGGAATCTTCAGAGAAAGGTGAGCACCTCTCTCCCAGGCTTGATTACAAGTGAACTTGGGGAGTATTTTCTGAGGTTTGGACTCTTACATCCTTATGTAGCTGAGAGGGAAACAGCAGCTTTGGGGTATCCATATTTCACAGCATGTGAAACCAACTAGTGCACTGATTTGAGAACCACATTCAAGTTAGGTCACCTGGACATCTCCTTCTGAGACTCAGCATGGAGGGCAGAGCTAGACAGATGCCCAGACTACCAGCCAACTCTTTTGATGGGCTTATGATAATTCAAAGGAAGATCAGTGTCCCCAAGGTGAAGTACAGAGTGCATAGGTTCACTTTGTATGTGCTTGTCCTCTGGAATCCACCCAAGGGAATTGCCTCATGGATCCAAATAGTCTTTATGTCTTCTAGATATGAGCATCTGTCATCCTATTGATCATCTGGGGGTGATATTAGCTCACAGTCAAACCCTGAGATGCTTGTTTCCTAGAGAAGATGAAAGAAACATATGTGACTTACATTTCTGTCCCAATAGACCTGGAGGTCCCTCCCACAGGACATTATGACCTATTGGTGCTTCCTTTGTCTGAGAAAAGTACTATGCTAGGGTACCATGTTCACCCTTCTTCCTTCTAGCAAAGGATAGAGTTGTCCCTAAAATGTCAGTGTGAACATGGACAAACCTGAACCATACCTCAGCCAACAAAAGAATTTAGGTTTCTATTTGAAACCCTCAACAGCAGAGTAAGACCACACTTTTCCAGGACACAGGTGACATTCTCAACAGACAGGACATGGATCTCCTGATTCCACTCTTCCTGGATGTCTGTCCTGGATCTGACCTTGAAAGGTCTCCCTAGTGTCCTTCTCCTGACATCACTCAGGTGGTGCCTTTCCAGCTGTCACAGATATCTGTCACCTTCTGGATGTGAGCAAATTCTACCTTACCAGAGCACTGAGGATACAAGGACAACTGGGTTCATGGCAGAGTTTCCGTGTCCCAGAGAATGCATAGGGATGAGAGAGTCTCTCCTTCTTTGGTGCTGCAGATCCAAGGTCAGGACTCAGCAAAGGTCAGCCCTGGGGTGAGCTGTTAGACTTTGGGACACAGGAATGATTATTGACCTGTTGCTCAATGTGTGGTCTGGAGGACTGATAAAGAAAGACATTCAGGAAGAGAATCATCAAGCAATGCTAAAGAGAGGAAGGAAAAGTGCCTTGGACAAGTACCCATCCACAGTCCATGCAGCTATTTAATGGTCTTCTGCCTTGTAGCAGGCTTACCTCAGAGGGAGGCTGGACAGCAGAGCTCACTCATATCAGAGCTTACTGTGGGACAGAGGAGTGTGGTAGCAGTGCTTGGAGACCCTGCCTTGTTCCAAGGGGCACCATGGGCAAGGGCTATTCTGCTAAGTGAAGAGAATTCTCTAGACATGTGTGGAGGGAGAGCTCAGGCCCTGGGTGGAGTCTCTAAGGTGGACAAGCATCTGAAGGAGAATCAAGGTGTCTTCTTGCCCTCTTGAAGGTGGTACATAGGAGGACGGAGATATAGAAGTAGGAAGTTGTCAGTGAACAGGAAAAGGTAAGGGTTAGGGATGAAAGCCAGTTTGCTTTCTATTCAATGACAATCAGGTTGGTTGATATATTCTTAATACTGATGTTCCCAAATGTAACAGGTGACAAAGAAAAGAATCTAACATGGGAGGGTCAGTGAGGTGTCTCATTGAGTGAAGGCAAATCCTGCCAGGCCCAGTGGTCTGAATTTAGTCCCCAGCTCCCATGTGGTGGAAGGAGAGTACCCTCTTACTCCTCAAAATTGTCCTGTGCCTCACACGTACAGTGGCATGCATGCAGCAATATACACATGGATGTAGGAATGCACATGTATTCTTGAACACATGAAATAAATGTAAAAAATTAAATAAAACTCTGGGCATGATGGGCCTTGGGACATTTCTTACTCATTATCATGTTCATTCATTCGTTTATTCATTCATCCATTCATTCTTCACAGATGTGAGAACATTTTCTAAGTAGCATGCCTTCCAAAAATGGTCTTCACAAAAGTATATTCCAAGTGAACTTGAAGACTCCAGTAAAGAAAGCTCAAAGGTGAAGTTAAGTGTTGTCTGGAACCATAAGAGGAAAGAACATAGGCAACAGAAATGTCAGAGAATCAGGTGCTAAGGTTTGTAGGGAAACAAGCCAGGAAGTCATCCCCCCAACAGCAATCTACACTAAATGTGAGTAGGGGTCTGAGGGCAGTGATCTTGGGCCATGTAAACAACTGATCAGAGAGTCTCATACAGAGAAAATGACATGTTCTGGGACAATGAATGCATAGAGATCATGCCCTGACTCATCTAATAGGACAGGGAGACACACATCTTGCTTGAGCAATGGACACACCTTCTTAGGACACAGGGCCTCTACTTAGGCAAATACAAAAGTCCTACTTCTAATGGATCTTTCTTCCCTTCTAGCCTCTCATTGTGGACCCCATCCCACCTATGCCCAAGCCACTGTTGAATTAGTTCCACCCAGCATAGCTGAAGGGGGAAATGCTCTTTTAGTGGTTCATAATCTCCCGAAGAATCTTCGAACCATTTTCTGGTACAAAGGAGTGACTGTGTTCAAGAACCATGAGGTTGCCCGACACATAGTAGCCACAAGATCAAGTATACTGGGCCCTGCACACAGTGGTAGAGAGACAGTGTACAGCAATGGATCCCTGCTACTCCAGAATGTTACCAGGAATGACACTGGATTCTACACCCTACGAACTCTGACCACAGATCTGAAAGTTGGAGTAGTGAATGTACAAGTCCTAGTAGACAGTAAGTGATTTTCTGCTATCATTCAGTGTTCTGTTATATTTAAACACATAGCACTGTCTTTTCTGGCCTGTGCATAGTGTCCCCGTGTTGGTGTTTGAGGTGTGGACACACGTGATGGATAAAAATGGTGATAGACCATGCTATATCATCTGATTCCCCCTCTGTCAAGAAAGTCCTTGATGCAAGGTCACTCATCCTAAGATACCAGATTATGCTCAGTCTCATGAAAACCCCAATGAACATTTCAGTAAGGAAGATCATGTTGGCATTAGACAGGAGCTGCTTGAGGAAATCATGGCATCTCAACAGAGAGGCAATCACCAGGAAGACTTGTCCACACTCCACTCTCCTAGGCTCAACTATTAGTGACAATAGGGGACAAATTGCTAGAGACAGACTATTAATGCCTCTTAATGCTAAATGGGAACAATGTTTTTCAGCTGTCCATGTCAAACTGGGGCATTTATTTTTTACAAACATGAATTTCATGAATAAATCTAGAACTGCTGCAGAGAGAGTGGAGGAGTGATACCTGTTAGTTTGTTCTTCATTGCTTGCTCAGTCTTGTCTCTTATGTCATCCTGGAACCCTTAGGATAGGAGCAGATCTGCTTTCAGTGAGCTGGACCCATCCACATCAACAACCAATTTAGAACATTTTACAATATATTTGTCCACAGACCAACATAGTGGTGGCATTTTCAATTGAGTCCCCCCTCTTCCAAGTCAATGGCAGCTTGTGTGACATTGACATTAAACCAGCCATCCTAGTATCTAAGTCTTTTCTAACACCTGAGCTTGCTAAGAGTATCAGACTTCTTCTCACCTTTGTCTAATTCTAGACTTGTGGGATTCAGGGCAGAGCAGCAAGGACTGGAGCTACAAAGAAAATTGAGGAAAAAGCTATAGAACAAAGATGTGGGGTCTTTGGAGAAAAAGTTCAAAGGAGCCGTAATCTCAACCTCAGTATGCAATGCTGAAGGCAGTGAGTGGCAGCTGCATAGACACCCCAGGAAACAGTTCCATGTAGAGGAAATGACATATTCATGGGAACTGAGGAAATGAAGTTCATGTTGTTGACATCCACCAAGTGGGCTACAAACACCCACACCTTCATCTCTAGGCTGAGTGATAAATTCATCTATTTAGGATGAAGGTTGCTATCTTCAGTGATAACTGTTTTTCTTTGTCTTTCAGCCTCCCTTTCTGTGTGTTGTAACCCTCCCACTTTTGTCCAGCTCATGGTAGAGTCAGTGCCACAGAATGTTGTTGAAGGAGAAAGCGTTCTTCTCCTTGTTCACAATCTACCAGAAGATCTTCGAGCCTTTGCCTGGTACAAATCAGTGTATAACACCGAGAGTTTTAAAATTGCGGAATACAGCAGAGTCATGAATTACATCACCCGGGGGCCTGCCTACAACAGCAGAGCAATGGTGTACACCAATGGATCCCTTCTTCTCCAGGATGTCAAGAAGAGAGATGCAGGATTCTACACACTACAAACTTTAAGCAGAGATTTCAAAATTGAAAAAGCACATGTACAACTCTTTGTGTACAGTAAGTGATTCTTTATGGTCTCTAGCTCCTGGGTGTGGCTTATCCTAATTCACACACTGAACTCCCAGGACTGGAGTGTACCTGCCCCCCTTCCTCCACATTGTGTCCTTACAAGGGGGTTTGGACCTGTACTACAGGACACACATGGAGTAGACAAACTGTAATTTGTCATAACCCCTCACCTTTCTTTACCTGTAGATTTAAGAACCTGTGCTTGGTAAACTCAGCCCCAGGATGCCAGCTGCAGCCAAGACACTGTGAGCCCTCACTGTGCACATGTACCACAGAAAGACACTATGGGAGTCAGGCAGGCTTTGGCTGATGAAGGCATGGAATCCTCATAGAGAGTGCCAGGAAGCCCTGGCTGCACATCTTTGTCTCTGACTGGACTCCATATGACACTTTGGGGCTTTTAGCTACTGCTTGGTTTTGATTTCTTGTGAAAGCTGACAAGGAACAAGGTTTTATTGGTATGTGGAACCAGTTAGTACAATGTCATGAGAGCTATAGTTATATTAGGCCACCTGGATATCTTCCTCAGAGATAGCACATGGGTGCATAGCCAGTCAGGTGCCTAGACACATAGCTCATTGTTCTGATGGACTTATGAGACTTCACAGGAAGGACAGGTCAGGATCCCCAAGTGGAATAACACAGGACAGAAGACTTCTTGCAAGTGATTTTTCCTCTGGAGTCCAGCTCTGAAATTCTTTCCTATGGGTAAATAGTAACAGAGGTGCTGATTTGGGCAGCTCCCAGACATGAGGGACCATTCCTCCAGTAATCATTAGGCTGCCATAGAAGGACACAAAATCAATACTGAGGAAAGTTTTTCCAGGAGCCATGGTCTTAACTGTAGCCTACCTTCAATTCATGTCCCTATAGGTCATTTATTTACATCTTTCATAGACATCCTGGTTGCTTTCTGTGTTTCTAAGCACACTTCTCTGCCAGAGGATCCTATGTTACCAACCCATATCTCCTGGCACATCCCATGAGGACATCACCTAGACAGATGTGAGCTGCATCCCAGGAAGACATATAGAGACGCAAGGCATGGCTCAACTATCACAGGAATATGGAGGGTCCCTCTGATAGAGCCACTATCCTCTTTCCAGGACTCAGGTCACCACCTGCTTCATATCTTCATGAATTTCCTTCTGGGTTTCATGTCCATGAATGGTGATTCCATTGAGAGTGGATGTCTCCCTTTTCCCAGGCATTACTCAGCTGGCCCCTTTACAGCGTTCATAGACATCAATGTCACCTTTCCATGGGGAGTAAATCCCATCTTATCAGAGCATTGAGAACACAATGCAGAATAGGTGCTCTGCTAGGACTCCATGCTATAAAGGATACATAGGAAGAACATAGCAGAGGGCAGCCCTGGGGGTGGTTGTTGTTGTCCTAGGGCACAGAGATCATCATCAGACTTGTTGCTCATTGCATGTTCTGCAGGACTGAAAAATACATAGAGAACCCGACTGGGATACCAGGCAGGACTAAGAGTTGTAAGGACAGAGAATGACCTTGGACACCATTCCAGACAACATTTCCATTAACCTCAGAAGTGCCCCTGCCTGTCAAGTGCAGAGCTCAGAGAGTGGAAATCCACAAAGATTGGGGAAGTGCTGGAGGAAAAGCTGTTCTTCACAGAGGGAGGGAAGAACACATGGCAGCACCTTTGGAGGCCCACTATGCACCTCTCTGAAAGTGGTGCAGCCCCTGGTAGTGGATCCTGTACACTGGAGGGAAGAACATTGTCTGATAGTTTGAGGAGGGAGGGGAACTCAGAGACTGGCTGGAATCTCCTAAAGTGGAAGTATAGGAAATATTTTAATCTGGATGCTGTTACCTGCATTCACACATACATGCACGATGTCATACACATGCTCATGTACAAGCACACTCAGACTCCCATCCCCCTGCCCCCACCCCCCCACATAAGTTAATGTAGGCTGGAGTTGTAACTGGTAATAGTAGCTCCACACATGAGAATTTCATAAATACCCAGACGTGAAAATCCAAGGAAATTCCTTCTTCCATCCACCCACATGTATCTCAGTCTGTCCATGGATTGGGCCTTCCAGAAGGAGCAAACTAATTTTTCTAATAAGGCCCCAGCTTTAGAGAACTGGAAGACAGACTAGGAAGCCATCTCAAAGTAAAGTCAGGGTTTGACTGCATACAGAGTGATAAGACATCAAAGAGATAAGAATGGGAAGACTGAGGTCTGCAGAGGAAGAATTGAGGGAAGGCACCCCACCCCAACCTTTTCTGAGTGTGAGCAGGCATGTGACAACAGCGAGTGTGTAAACATGGGAGGAGAGAGCTCTCCACACAGGATGTGACACAGTCAGATGCACAGATGTCATGGAGGTCATTTGTTACTTCATTACTCTGAGTTTGATAGACACTCCCACCTACCTCAGCTAAGTGATGGTAAAAGCTTCTCAGTAATCAGGCTCCAGCTTTTTCATCAAAGACAAAGAGGTCTCAGTATTGACGAATTTGTCTCTCTTCCCTTCTACCCTTTCATTTAGCCTGCAAGCTTCCACCCAAGGATGCCCAGTTCTCTGTTGAAGCAGTGCCATCCAATGTTGTTGAAGGGGAAAATGTTATGCTACTTGTTCATAATATCCCAGAGAATCTTCGAGGCTTTTCCTGGTACAAAGGGGTAACCTTCGTCAGCAGACATGTGATTGCAGGGAAGGAAATAATTGCTGATAAAAGTTGGCTGGGGCCTGCACACAGTGGTAGAGAGATTGTGCACCCCAGTGGATCCCTGCTGCTCCAAAACACCACCCAGAAGGACACTGGATTCTACACCCTACGGACCTTAAATACACAGTTTGAAATCAAAGAAACACATGTGTACCTCCACATATACAGTAAGTGATTCTTTGTCCCTTTCCACACAGAGGACTGAAGTTGTAAACTGATTGCCTCCCCTCTGCACTGTGTCTCCACATTGAGGTTTGAGCACTTAGTGCAAGTAGACATACTAAAACAGACCAGAATCCCTCACCTGACTCCACCTAAAGAGGAGGATGCATGCTGAGTAACTCAGTCCAAGGATATCATCCTCAGAATCTTGGGGCTCTTATCATGAACATGGCTTTGAGCAAGACCTCATGGGAGTCAGGCATGGCCTATCAGAGAAACTATGGTTTCATTATGGTGAGGTGAACATCAGGCAGCCCTTGATCGAGACCTCTGTTCCAGGCTCAACTCCAGAAGACCATGGAGAACTTGTCCCCTGGGCTAAAATTTGACTTCCTGTCAGAGCTGACATGGGACAAGCCTTTAACAGACTGTCCAAGACCCATAGATTGTGGAATCAACTGTGTACTGCCATGGCAGTTGCAGTTAGCTAGTGACCTGGGTATCTTCTACACCTGAATCTCAGTGGACAGCTGCCAGGACTAAGCCAACTCTTCTTATGGGCTTAGGGGTCTTCATGAGGAAGAAGACCAGGCTGCCCAAGAGGATGGACAGAGGGGACAGGTCTCTTTAGGGGTCCAGCATAGGGAATCCTCTTCTAGAGGTAAATAGTAAGTGATGCTGCTGATTTGGGCAGCCCCCCCATTCCAAGGTCAGGTCATTGCTAATGTCTAAGCTTAACTCAGGGCCCTGAAAATGATCATGCTCTGTGTGTACTGTTGAAGGGAAACACAGCGAACAAACCAGGGACACACAGGCCATGGGTGACAGTTCTAAACCACAAAAACTCTCTATTGTCATAGCCCCAATGTCTCCACCCTGGAGGGCTTATTAAGTGTCCATTAACTTCAGAGGAGCTAGATGAGATCTTTTAAGGATTATGGTCATTACTACCCCCCTCTTTTGCTTCACAGAGCCTGTGACACAGCCCTTTATCCGAATCAACAGCACCACAGTTACAGCACAGAACTCTGTGGTCCTCACATGCTTCTCAAGAGATACTGGAGTCTCCATCCGTTGGATCTTCAATAACCGAAGTCTGCAGCTCACAGAGAGGATGACACTGTCCCCAACAAAGTGCCGACTCAGCATAGATCCTGTCAGGAGGGAGGATGCTGGAGAGTATCAATGTGAGGTGTTCAACCCAGTCAGTTCAAAGACCAGTCTCCCAGTCAGCCTGATTGTGATGAATGCTTGACCTGTCTGATCTCTTACAGCAGATTTGGGGCATTTCTTTATGGTCTGGTACAACAAGGAGAAAAGCTTTGTGGTAAAAGTGATTGGTCACCACTCAGGTGCAGCCAACATGGTGACTCATGACACTAACCCTTTCATAATGGTGTTTCCCAGGACAGGACAGGGCATAAAGAGAGACTTGGTTTCCAAAAGGTAAAAGAAGACAATAATATAGTAAACAGAAATGCAGGAGTTCAGAGCTTAGGTTGTTGATCAAATATTTAGACAAGTCTCAGAATCCATGGAAACACATTTCATGAAGCCCCATGTTCTGGATGTGACAAAACAGGACATCCAATTGTTTGTGGTCATTATTCATTTACAGAAGTACAGCTCATATGTGCTGGTTTGCTCACAAGTTTCAAAAATTTCTGTGGAATTTTTAGGATTTTCCATAGATCAGTTCATGTCATCTGCAGACACATTGGTTACCTTTCATTTCTTTGTCTTGCCTAATTGCTCTGTACATGACTCCTGAGGGAATCCTGCACAGAACTGTCCACAGAAGCATCCTTTGTTGATCCTGGTTCTAGAGGGAAAACTGTCAGTGTACCCCACTGAAAAATGAGTTGGCTGGGTTTCCATGTGTATGCCTACTGCTCTGGCCTATCGTCTCTGCCCAGCATGGCTGCTTTCATCATTAACAACTGTTTACTTTGTTAAATGTATTTATTGATTCATAATATCAGGGGTTGGTCACCTTCAACATTAACCACCAGGCAGCACTACTGTTCTGTCTAGGTGAAGTTCAGGGCCTGTTTTGTTCAGTGCTGTAGCTGGTAAAGGGGAGAGTCATCTCTCTCATTTGTTGAAGAGAAGTGGCCACAGGACTTAGAAGGAAATTTCCCAATGTCTCCACTGAATACAGCTGGACCTGTGCTTTCATGTGTGGCCCTATTGTACTGGAATACTATACTATTCCTTGTTTCTTTTTATTATCCTCAATAACTGTTCATTCTAGGTAGGTGGTGGTGGCATTTTCCTTTAATACCAACACTTGAGATGGAGAAGCAGGTAGATCTTCATGAGGCTGAGGCCAGCCTGGTCTACAAAGCAAGTTCCAGTGCTGTCAGAGTTATACAGAGAAACACTGTCTTTAAAAACAAAACAAAACAGATTGTTCATTTTGTCAAATAGCATCACTTTTGTGCTTCTTCATGCTTCTATCTCTGTTGCTACTGGGCTTCCTGGAATATGTCTGTTTTATCTGGGCCACTCAACAGTTAGCAAACAGGTATTGAGCACTCATGGTAGTCTTAGAATTCTGAAAATGGACTGTAGGTGTCAAATTTTACTTCTAGTACTAACAATGTTATTCTTTTAAAAACAAAAAATGCTGACACTGTTCTAACCTGCCTCAAGAGCAAAAGAGAGTGCAACGCAGTGTTGATGCTTTTCTCACCCCCTTTCTAAAATTTCTACCTTAACTAGCCACACTTAGGAATATAGTTTAACACATGAATGGACCCTCTCACTTCTTAGAAATATATAGCCCCCTCCTCAATTGACCATTTGCCACTCAGAAATGCCTGGGAGTCTCACAAGTCACACCCCCTCTGTGCCACAAAGGAAACCGATAGCTGTTGTGTGTAGCCCTTATCTGTTTTTATAACCCTGGGGAATGCAACTGTTATAAGCTTGCTATTGCCAGAGAATTGCTGTGTGTGTGTGTTTACAAGCTGAAAACTTTGTAGGTTGGCAGAACAATAAAGAAACTGATGTGGAAAAGTACATACTGGAGAATTTATTCCACCGTCAGATTTTTCTAGTACACATGCTTGCTATAGCACTCTCTATGAACTCTGAGTTTGATGGGGGAAGTCCTTCTGTGTATATGTAAATATGTAAATGTCTATAGAGAAGCAAGATAGGTGGAACTAGGAGTCTAGGAGGAATCTGGGAATTGTAGTGAGGACACTCATCACCATGTGATCATGGGGAGAGGACGAATGAGGCTGCATCCTTGGAAAGATAAGTCCTTATAAAAATATATGTTAGTAATTATGGGTTAATAATTAAGTCAGAGCTAGCCGATTAGAAACCATAGCAAATGGTCAACAGCTTCATAACTGATATAGTGTCTTGTGTGTTATTTGGGGGCTAAAGCAGCAACAGGACCCAGGCAGGATCCCTCAACAATATGGCACCAACGACGTGGGTATTAGAAACTTACACTCAAAACTTGACGAAAGCTTAAAAAGGGATTTTACAATCAAAAGAACAGAGGCAAACACAGCTTCTTAGTAGCAGCATTTTTTTCAGGTGGGCTCTATTTTGCTAGAGACAAACATAGGCTCGTACAGGCATTGCTGGCAGTAAACTTATGCCTGCCGTCTTGCAAAAAGAGCCATTAAAACAGCCACGGTTTTTATTTTTATTATTTTTTTTGGTTTTACGAGACAGGGTTTCTCTGTATTGTTTTGGAGGCTGTCGGTCCAACCCAGCTTCGAACTCACAGAGATCCGCCTGCCTCTGCCTCCTGAGTGCTGGGATTAAAGGCGTGCACCACCACCGCCCAGCCACGCGGTTTTGATTTTAGCAATGCTGTTTAGCAGATAAAAGACAAGTGGTCACAAAAACATAAAGATTTATAGTAAAGTCAGATTCAGATGAAGTAACACCTCTAAAAGGTTTACAGTATGTTTAAAAATATACATAGGCTTGAGAGAGAAAAAGAAACAGGATAGTGGTTAAAAAATAAGAGAGAAGCCGGCGGTGGTGGCTGTCTCGTAAAAACCAAAAAAAAAAAAAGAGAGAATCACTGGACAGTGGTGCTGCACACACCTCTAATCCCAGCACTCCAGAGACAGGCAGGCAGATTTCCACAGAGAAATCCTGTCGCAGAAAAAAATAAATAAAAGTAAAAGAAACAGAGTAATAAAAAACCACGTAAAGATGAAAAATACAAAGAGAGTCTGGATACTGTGTGCTATTGTGTTGTCTTTAAATTGTTGAGAGCTAAGTAAATAGCAACAACTGGTAAAATTCACTTTATTGTATATGCTGCTAAGTTAATCTAACTTATATATATTAAAAATGCTTTGACTTATAAATTTAAATGTAAGGACAGGTTACTTGGGAAAGGAACTTCTGCTTTTGTTTCCACAGAAAATGAGGAGCTGTGGGTTCCTTCCAGACTAGTATGGTTTGATGAAGAAAGACCTCCGGAAATAGTATCCCAGGTGATCAAATATCTAAAGTAGCTGAGATCATGTACACTTGCAAACTACAAAAACAGGGACTTTGCCAGGTTTCTGTGTTTTGTCATGATCCCCATCCAGTGCCCCCATCCAGCAGGAAGCAGTTTGGAATGAACAATGCCCAAATTCCTAAACATTGTTCATAAAGCTCTGTTTTCATTTAAATTGGGTTGCTTATAAATTGTAATGAAAACAGTCAATCTCCTTTTAAAGGGGAAAGTCAGAATATGATATAGAAGTGAATAATTTGTATTGGTATGGAATTTCATTTATTAATACAAATTTAGGTCAGTTTTGTGATATGTATAGTTCTCTTCTTATTTAGGTATTGTGTTTGTATAACTCATTTAAAAATATAATGTATCATTAAATACAGATTATACATAGTTACCTATAATAGTCAGAATTTACAGTTAGGTAAGTCAGGCTTTCTAGATATACAGAGATATATTTGAGATAAATAGTCTTCAAACCTTTCAAAGACCTTCAGAAAATGGCATTTAAAATGGGTTAGGGCTTTTCTTGAAAACGAGAAATCTCTGCTCCTGGTACACCAGTTACATCTGAGAGGAAGATGGGCATTGAAGAAACTCGTTTTGGAGTTTGCTTTCAACATGGCAAGATTAGCCATTTGGACAAGAAACTGCTCTTGCCTAGACTGTTTGACTGTTGCTGTATAAGATGGATATGCAGGACCTACAGGAAAGTGCCTACTGAACTTGGACAGTCCTACAGGGTTCCTGCTTCATGGAAGAGTCTGACAGACATTCTGCAGGACAGAGAAAATGACTGACAAACTGCCAATTCAGGTGGACAGCTTAAAATTTCCTGGGATCCTGCAACATGAGTTGGCACTGAGCCTGGTACTCAAAGTCTCCCTTCCCCGATGCATTCCTAGATCATTCTTATATTCATGCTTCAACTATTGGTAACCAGTGGCTCATGTCAGTCATCATGAACTTCCAAAAAGAATGGATCATTTTGTGGTCCAGCTGGACCACTGAGTTGGAAGCAGGCCTGCTCCTGGTATCCTAGTGAGGTTTCTGTTCAGACATCAAGTCCTGAGGACAGGTTGTGAGAGTACCCAGCGAAGTAACAGGGAATTCTCATCACCACCTATCTGTAGGACAGCCTTAGACAGTAAATTTTGGAGGGCACTGGCCCAGGCTGAGCAGTGGTAGTCAGTGCACCTAAAGGGATATATCTGCTCCTGGCAAAACAAATATGCTTCAAGGAAGATAATGGGCATGGAATAACCACCATATGTAGTTAGCTTCAAATGTGCTGAACCTAGTCACTGAGCAAGAAACTGCCCTGGTCTCTACTACTGAGAGCATGCTGCACAAACTGGTTATGCAGGACACAAAAGAAGAAGGCTGCCTAATTTTGCCAAGACAAGGTAGACCATTCCTTCAAAATTTCTGCTTCACAAAAAATTCTGCCAGTATCAGATATCCCAACATTGCAGAGGAACTTTAGGTGACTGTCCACGCAGCCAATTGTCTTTTTCATTTCTATGGTTTTAGAAGTTGCTTGTTCTACACTTCCTGTTTACTAAGATAATGTCATATCCTTCTCAGGTCTCTGATGATGTTGAAGACTAGATAGTTGTGTTGCCATTTTCTTTGTAATACAATTTAAAAAAACTCTCAAAAGAGATGTAAAATTTATAAAGTTTGAGAGACATAAAAGTTTAAGTTGTTTGCCAGCGATTCAGGGAGACCAGGGGACCAGCAGTTCTGGCGGAACCAGGTAAAACAGGCCCTGAATCTGGGCCTGTGTTCCAGTGCCTGGGGATCACCTAGGAAGTGCACAGAGCTTCCTCCCAGTGGGATCCAACACTCCAGACTCCAGGTCTTCCCTCCCACCAATGAGACCAGGAAACCAGCAGATCCAGCAAAGGGACCAGGCAACCAGGTGGGAGGCTAAGCACCCCAGATTCCTGGTCTTCTTCTCCACCCATGGGACCAGAACAAGGATGAGGAATAGAAGAACTACCAGATTATTGGACTTGCTAGCACACGCCAGAAGGGAACTCTGGTTCCCTAACCACCAGACCGTAAAGGGGCTCTTTCTGAAACGACCAGAAGAAGAGATGGGAAAGAGACAATACAAAAACACACTCAAAAACAGAAAAACAAAGATGATACCGACAAATTCTAGAAACTCCACACCAGCAAGACTCCAACATTCCAATGCAAATGACGAAGAAGAGAATGACCTTAAAGCCACCTTCATGAAAATGATCGAGGCCATAAAAGAGGATATAGGAAAATCCCTCAAAGAAATGGATGAAAAAATCAAACCAACAAATGCAAGACATGGAAAAAAAACAAAAAATTCAAGAAATGGAAGAAAAAGAAAACCAAAAAATGCAAGAAATGGAAGAAAAACCAAACCAAAATGTGCAAGAAATGGAAGAAAAAACAAAGCAAATTATTCATAAAATGCAACAAATGGACAAAAAGATAAAACAAAAACTGCAACAAACAATTCAAAAAGACCAAGGGTTGAAAACTGAAATAGAGACAATAAAAAAAACACAATCTGAAGAAAGGCTGGAAAG
This sequence comes from Mesocricetus auratus, assembly GCF_017639785.1. Taxonomy (NCBI): domain Eukaryota; kingdom Metazoa; phylum Chordata; class Mammalia; order Rodentia; family Cricetidae; genus Mesocricetus; species Mesocricetus auratus. The sequence goes on from NW_024429223.1 coordinate 669,960, forward strand.
AGAAAAGCTGGGCAAATGGTCAGGTACTATTGATACAAGCATTGCCAACAGAATACAAGAGATGGAAGAGAGAATCTCAGGTGCTGAAGATACACTAGGATAAATGGATTCATCAACCAAAGAAAATCTTAAGTCCAACAGATCCTTAACACAAAACATCCAGGAAATATGGGACACCATAAAAAGACCAAACCTAAGAATAATAGGTATAGAAGAAGGAGAAGAAATCCACCTCAAAGGGGCAGAAAAATATTCAACAAAATCATAGAAGAAAACTTTCCCAATCTTAAGAAAGACATGCCAATGAAGGTACAAGAAGCTTACAGAACACCAAATAGAGAGGATCACAAAAAAGTTCCCTTGCCACATAATAATCAAGATCCCAAATATACAGAATAAAGAAAGAAAATTAAGAGTAGCTAAGGAAAAAGGCCAAGTAACATATAAACGCAAACCTATCAGAATTACACCTGATTTCTCCATGGAAACTCTGAAAGCCAGAAGGTCCTGGATAAATATTCTACCAACAATAAGAAAACATGGATGCCAACCCAGATTACTATAACCGGCAAAGCTCTCAATCACTATAGATGGAGAAAACAAGATATTCCATGACAAAACTAGATTCAAGCAATACGTATCCACTAAACCAGCCCTACAGAATGTTTTGGAAGGAAAAATCCAACCCAAGGAAGTTAACTACAACCAGAAAAAGATAGGCATTATAGAATCCCTCTCTACCAACAGCCAAAAGAACAACAGCCACACATAACTCCACCACCAACAACCATTCCAAATCAAAGAAGAATGAGCAATCAATATCCCTCAACATTAATGGCCTTAACTAACACATAAAACGACACAGGCTAGCAGAATGGATTCGAAGACAGATCCCATCCTTCTGCTGCATACAAGAAACACCCCTCACCCTCAAAGACAGACATTACCTCAGAGTTAAAGGTTGGGAAAAAATTTTCCAATCAAATGGACCCAAGAAATAAGCAGAGGTAGCCATCCTAATATCTAACAAATTACACATTAAAATAAAATCAATCAAAAGAGATGAAGGAGGTCATTACATACTCATCACAGGCAAAATCCACCAAGATGAAGTGTCTATCCTGAATATCTATGCCCCAAATACAAAGGCATCCACATTCGTAAAAGAAACATTAGTAAAATTTAAATCACATATAAAGCCCCACACACTTATAGTGGGAGATTTCAACTCAACACTCTCAACACTAGACAATAATACCAGACAGAAACTCAACAAAGAAGCAAAGGGTCTAATAGAAGTAATGACCCAACTGGGATTAACAGATATCTATAGAACATTTCATCCACATAAAAAAGAATATAACTTCTTCTCACCACCACATGGAACCTTCTCAAAAATTGACCACATACTGGGCAACATATCAAACCTCAGCAGCTACAAAAAATTGGAGTAACTCCATGCATCTTATCAGACCACCATGCTTTAAAATTAGAATTCAACAACAACACAAAATGCAGAAAACCTACAAACTCAGGGAAATTGAATAATGCTCAACTGAACCATGCTTGGGTCAAAGAAGAAATAAAAAAAGAAATTAAAGACTCCCTAGAATTCAATGAGAATGAAGACACAACATAGCCAAACCTATGGGACACTTTGAAAGCAGTGCTACGGGGGAAGGTCATAGCACTAAGTGTCCACATGAAGAAACTGGAGAATAGTTACACTAGATAATTAAGAGCACACCTGAAATCTCTAGAACACAAAGAAGCAAACTCCCCCAGGAGGAGTAGATGCCAGGGGATAATCAAATTGAGGGCTGAAATCAATAAAGTAGAAATTAAGAAAACAATACACAGAATCAATGCAATGAAGAGTTGGTTCTTTGAGAAAATCACCAGGATAGACAAACCTTCGCCCAAACTTACCAAACAGCAGAGAGTGAACATGCAAATTAACAAAATCAGAAATGAAAAGGGGGAAATAACAATGGACACTGAGGAAATTCAGAGTATCTTCAGGTCATACTTTGGAAACCTGTACTCCACAAAATTCAAAAATTTAAAGGAAATGGATGATTTTCTGGATAGCTATCACTTGCCAAAATTAAATCAAGAACAGATAAGCAATTTAAATAGACCTATAACCCCTATGGAAATAGAAGCAGTCATCAAAAGTCTCCCAACCAAAAAGAGCCCTGGTCCAGATGGCCTCAGTGCAGAATTCTACCAGACATTCAAAGAACAACTTATACCAATTCTTCTCAAAGTATTCTACGCAATAGAAGCAGAAGGGTCTTTCCCAAACTCGTTCTATGAGGCTTCAATAACCTTAATCCCCAAGCCACACAAAAACACAACTAAGAAAGAGAACTTCAGACCAATATCCCTCATGAGCATTGATGCAAAAATATTTAATAAAATACTGGCAAATCGGATCCAAGAACACATCAAAACAATCATTCACCACAATCAAGCAGGTTTCATCTCAGGGATGCAGGGATGGTTCAACATAAGAAAATCCATCAATGTAATCCACTATATAAACAAGTTGAGAAACAAAAATCACATGATCATCTCATTAGATGCTGAAAAAGCCTTTGACATAATCCAACACCCCTTCATGATAAAGGTCTTGGAGAGATCAGGGATAACAGAAACATAATTAAACATAATAAAAGCTATATATAGTAAACCAACAGCCAACATCAAATTAAATGGACAGAAACTCAAGGCAATTCCTCTAAAATCAGGAACAAGACAAGGCTCTCCACTCTCTCCATACCTTTTCAACATTGTTCTAGCCAGAGCCATATGACAACAAAAGGGGATCAAGGGGATACAAATTGGGTAAGAAGAGGTTAAACTTTCACTATTTGCAGATGATACTATAGTTTACATAAATGACCCAAAGAACTCTACCTAGGAACTCTTACAACTAATTAACACCTTCAGCAAAGTGGCAGGCTATAAGATCAACTCAAGAAAATAGGTAGCCCTACTATATACAGATGATAAAAGGGGTGAGAAAGAAATAACAGAAACATGACCCTTTACAATTGCCACAAACAACATAAAATACCTTGGGGTAACAATAACCAAACAAGTGAAAGACCTGTATCACAAGAACTTCGAATCTTTACTGAAAGAAATTAAAGAGGCCCTCAGAAAATGGAAAGATCTCCCATCTCTTGGATAGGTAGGATCAATGTAGTAAAATGGCAATCCTGCCAAAAGCAATCTACAGATTCAATGCAATCCCCATTAAAATCCCAGCACAATTCTTCACAGACCTTGAAAGAACAATAATCAATTTTGTCTGGAAAAACAAAAGACTCAGGATAGCCCAAACAACCCTGTTCAACAAGGCAACATCCGGAGGTATCACCATCCCTGACTTCAAGCCCTATTATAGAGTCATAGTCCTGAAAACAGCTTGGTATTGGCACAAAAATAGACAGGTAGGCCAATGAAATCAAATTGAAAAACCTGATATTAACCCACACACATATGAACATCTGAACTTTGACAAAGAAGCTAAATATACAATGGAATAGAGAAGGCATCTTCATCAAATGGTGCTGGCATAACTGGAAGCTGACATGTAGAAGACTGTGGATTGATCCATGTCTATCGCCATGCACAAAACTTAAGTCCAAATGCCTGTACCAATTCGTTCAAGGGTACCACCCACTTTCTCTTCTAAGAGGTTCAGTGTGGCTGGATTTATGTTGAACGAATGGGTACAGGAGACAGCTTCCTGAACATAACACCAGTAGCATAGACAGTGAGATCCACAATTAATAAATGGGACCTCCTGAAACTGAGAAGCTTCTATAAGGCAAAGGACACAGTCAGCAAGACAAAAAGGCAACCCACAGAATGTGAAAAAATATTCACTAACCCCACATCTGACAGAGGGTTGATCTCCAAAATTTACAAAGAACTCAAGAAGCAAGTCTCCAAAACACCAAAGGATCCAATTAAAAAGTGGGCTGCAGAACTAAATAGAGAATTTTCAATAGAGGAGTCTAAAATGGCTGAGAGGCACTTGAGAAATTACTCAACATCCCTAGCCATCCGGGAAATGCAAATCAAGACAACTCTTAGATACCATCTCACTCCTGTCAGAATGACTAAAATCAAAAACACCGAAGACAATTTATGCTGGAGAGGATGTGGTGAAAGGGGAACACTCCTCCATTGCTTCTGGGAGTTCCAACTTGTTCAGCAACTTTGGAAATCAGTGTAGAGATTCCTCAGAAAAATGGGAATAAACCTACCACAAGACCCAGCAACTCCACTCTTAGGCATATATCCAAAAGATGCCTTATATCCAGAACTTGGAAGCAACCTAGATGCCCCTCAACTGAAGAGTGGATAGAGAAAATGTGGCACATTTACACAATGGAGTACTATTCAGCAGAAAAAAACAATGGAATCCTGAGATTCACAGGCAAATGGATGACACTAGAAGAAACCATCCTGAGTGAGGTAACCCAGTCACAAAAAGAGAAACATGGCATGTACTCTCTCATATATGGATTTTAGACATAGATCTGGGGAGTGCCAGTAAAGAATCCCATGGCCAGAGAGTCTGGGAAACAGAACCTTCATTCAGTGGCTGATGGAAGAAGAGGCAGACTCCCTTGGTTAAGTACTGAGCTGAACTCAAGAAAGCCAGTAACAGAGAGGGAGGACTGATGACCAAAGGGATTAAGACTGGGCTGGTTTAATCCCCAGAAACAGCTGACCTGACAAGGGTTAACTCTTGAATCCCAGGCTGATGCCTGGGAATCCAGCACGGGGCTGATCAAGCCCCCTGAATTGGGGTGTCAGTGAGGAGGTCTAGGCAATCTATGCGGCCTTTGGTAGTTGACCGGTATTTAGTCCTGACATACAAATGGACATTGGGTGCCCATCCCACAATGAGAGATGCACTCTCACCCTGGACTCTTGGAGGAGGTTCTAGGCCCTGCCCTGGATGAAATGACAGACTATGGACACCCCCATGGAAGAACTCACCCTCCCTGGAGAGAGGAGGGGGTACTGGGTGGGTGGTAGGATGGTGTGGGTGGAGGGGAGGGAAAGGGAGAGGGACGTGAGATTGACATGTGAAGAAACCTTGTTTCTAATTCGAATTTAAATTTAAAAATAATATTTTTAATAAAAAATTTAAGTTGTTTATACAAGAAAATATTTTAATGTCTTGTTGGTAGTACAAGTTATAAAGGAAAGTGACTGAGGTACAAAACTTTGAACTCACCAAGATAGGATAGGTAAGAGAGTAGTTCTCTAAAATTGACAAATAAAAATGGATTGGACATTGTGAGTTAAAACCTTTCCTTTTTATTTAGACAATATGGGAACTATTATGGGCCATTTTATCTCACTCTGTGAACATGTCTCTCTATTACCTCACTTGCCTAAGGCACATTCTTTCATATGGCCAGAAGGTAGGCAGGAGAGGATAGTCAGGTATTCTGGGGAGAGAGAGAAACTGGGCCATTAGTCAGTGAGGCAGGTATTGGCCAGAAACCCTCAGAGGAAGTCAGGTATGCAGGTTGAACATAGATTAAATAAATGCCTTAATTTACGTTATAAGAGCTAGTTGTGTACAGGCCTAACCTAAGGACAAATGTTCATGATTGAGAAATCTCTGTGTCATTATTTGGAATAAAATTTGGCTATAGTGACTCATTTGTAGTTAATTTTATTCAGTGTTATAGATAGTGGTCTAATTTCATTGTTCTATCTGTGAACACTCCATTTCCCTAGAAGCACTATTGGAAGATGCTGTCTCTTCTACAGTGCATGCTTTCGGCATAGCTGTCAACTATCTGATGGATATAATTATGTGTACTCATATTTGGTGTCTTCCATTTTATTCAATCAGTCTATATGTCTGTTTTGTGCCAGTATCATACTGTTCTTATTACTATATCTCTGCAATTTGTTGAAATCCAAAATTTCAATCCCTCCAGCATTTTTTATTTGCTCAGGTCAGCTCTAGATACTTGGGGTCTATTGTAGTTCCACATGGAGTTTTGAACTTTTTAATATTTTTGTGAAAAATATTAAGGTGGTTTTGATTAGGGTTGCATTGAGTCTCCAAATTGCCTTGTTATAATGGTTATGTTCATAGTGTTAATTATACTAATCAATTAGCATGGGATGCCTTAGCATTTTTTAGTGTGTTTCTCAATCTTTTTCTTCAGAGATTTAAAGTTTATATTGCAAAGGTCTAACAACCCCACAGTTATTTTATTCCTATCTTTTCTGAGGCCATTGTGGATGGGAGTTTGGTCATGATATTTTTCCTAGTGTGCTTAATTGTGGTGATACCTTTCTTGGCGGTCAGAGAATGGAGCTTGCCACTAGCTAACTATATAGGTCTGGAGGTCTGTACATACAAGCAGCAAGTGACATAGCTGGGCAGAAGCTGCCACTAGCTAACCATAGATGTCTGGAGGTCTGTACAAGAAGGTAGGAAGTGACATAGCTGGGCAGAAACATTATATAAGCAGGGACAAACAGGAAATTACTCTCTTCTCTGTGGAGACATGACTTGCTTGTCTCTGTTCTCCCAGCATTTCCCTCTATATCTGACTCCAGCCTTTAATTATCTAGATCAATTACAGACTCCATTTACATACTGGTGCCCACGTGGCCAGAAAATTAAAGGCAGGACAGGTGCAACGGCCCCAATGAGAGTCCCAGTCCTGTCCTGAGAGAGCCACCATCTGCTTGCTGTGACCTCAATCAGACAAGTGGTCGATGTCTGCCTCTCTGCTATTCCCCTGCATCCAGTGCCAGTGGTTTATACAATCAGTAAAACCCTTTTCTTTGAATTTGTTTGTTTCACCCAGCTTCTATTTAGATAAAGGGAAACACTCCCAGAACTTGAGCCTTCCCAACACTGGTACATCCAATCCAGCCCACAGCTGCCTATTATAATTTTTGACTTAAAGGACTGTTTCTTCACAATACCTTTACAAGAAATAGATAGGGAAATTTTTTCTTCACTGTGCCTACTTACAATAATTCACAATCTGATAAAAGATATCAGTGGAAGGTTCTCCCATAGGGGATATTAGCCCTACCATGTGCCAATATTTTTTACAGCAGCCACTGGAATTAATAGTTAAGAAACTTCCTCAATCTGTAATTTACCATTACATGGATGGCATTTTATTATCTGATTCAAATATAGATAATTTAGAAAGAATGTTTGAAGAAGTAATGAAAAGTTTGTCTTGTTGGTGATTACATATTCTTCCTGAAAAAATACAAAGAGAAGATTACATTAATAACTTAGGCTATAAAATAAGTTTACAAAAAAATTAGACCTCAAAAGGTGCAAATTAGGAGATATCTATTGCAGACTCTCAATGACTTTCAGAGATTGCTAGGAGATATTTCCCATCTATAGCACACTAGATTCATTTAAACCAAACCTTAAATGGAGACAAGGACTTAAATAGTCCCCAGGAATTAACAGGTGAAGGTGAGAAAGAATTAGCTTTGGTGGAAGGCAAATTACAGATGGCACATGTGGATCATGTAGATCCAAAGCTTAAGTGCATTCTAGTCATATTACCCTCTAAGCATCCTCCTATAGGAATTTTAATGCAGAGGGAAGATATTATCATAAAATGCATATTTTATCACATAAACTAAGTAAGAAATTAAAAGCTCCTGTGGAAAACATCTCTGAGTTGATTCTAAAAGGAAAATTGAGACTTTGTGAATTAGCAAGAATCGATTCAGCATAAATTGCAGTACCTTTTACTAAGGATGAAATTGAAAAACTATGAGTAGAACATGAACCCTGGCAAAGAACTTGTAGTATTTTTGGGGGATATGTCAATAACAAGTATCCAAAAAGCAAGGGAATTAACTTATAAAGAGGACTAACTGGACCCTTCCTTGCATTGTAAGAGAAACACCAATACCTGGAGCCCCGACATTCTACACTGATGCAAATAATTTAGGAATGGCAGATACAAATCAGAAAATTAAGTAAAGTGGATGTAATTTCTTATAATGCTGTCTAAAATTCAGAATTGCATGCTATTCTCATGCTGTTGATGGATCATAAAGAACCTCTCAACATAGTTACTGATTCATAATATGCAGAAATATTTATTTTATATACTGAAACCACTGAATTTACACCAGATGATATGGAATTGACTTTATTATTTAATCAGTTACAAGACATAATCAGGAACAAAAATAATTCTATTATATATAACACACATCCAATCACATACGGATCTGCCAGGCCGTCTAGTACAATGTAATGATGAGATTGATCAACTATTGATAGAAAATGTGCTAAAGGAATCAGAATTTTGTAAAGAATAACATGCCAATACCAAATGTTTGAAAAAAGACTTTTCCATTACTTGGCAACAAGTCAAGGAAATTATAAGGAAATGTCCTACTTGTTCTTTATACAACCAAATTCCCCTACCTGCAGGAAGTAACCCAAAGGGTATACAAAGAAATGAAATCTGGCAGATGGATGTGTTCCATTTTGTAGAATTTGGAAGTAAAGTATTTACACCACACCATTGACACCTATTCAGGTTTTCTTTTTTATATAATAATTTTTATTTAACTTTTTCTTCCTTTTTAAAGAGTTGGTTTAATTCAAGGTAACACAGAACTCAGAGTACAACAAAGATGAAACACCAGGCTCTGTTGGGATTCCAGACTGGGTTTACTTTAAATTCACAGCTGAGGTAGGGATTGCTGAACACTGGGACAATGAGTCATTGTATTATTCATTTTCTTTTTTAGAAAAGTTTATTACAATGTACAAAAAGCTCCAAAATAATACTTCATTCTAGCTGTAGGTGGAAAAAATGTTATAGTAGGGAATCCAGATCTTGAACAGGCTCCAGTATAATGCTTCATTCTATCTGTAGGTGGAAAAGAGGGTATGGCAAGCGATACAAATGTTTAAATAGGAATGGAAGAGGGTCACCATCATCTCTGGTATGAGGAACAGCTAACTTTTTCCTAGATGTCTTAATTCCACCTGTAGCCAGTGGTCCCTTCCCCATGGCCTTGGCTTTCAGCTCCTCTAGTGTCTTCTGCTCCTCTTTTTTGTTTCTGCTTGAGAGCCTTACCTTCCTTGTCTGTCTCCTTGGCCTGCTTCTTAGGCTGTTTCAGGGTCATCCTTTTGACACCTTCGTGTACCAACATGATGCCCACAGACAGCCCTATCCCAGGTCCTGATCCTAAGCTGCAAACGGAGCTTACTCTTATTTAACTTTTTACACATGTTGCTCTCAGTTCCCTCTCCCTCTCCTTCCACCCTACTCCATCTCACCTCCTCTCTGCAGGGAGGGTAAAGACTTCCATGAAGGATTTTCAGAGTCTGTCCTATAATCGTGGGCAGGGTCTAGGTCCTCTCCTATGTGTCCAGGCTGAAAGAGCATCCCTCCATGTGGAATGGGATCCCAAACTTCTTTTTCTGCCAGGAATAAATACTGTTCTACTCTCCAAGGTCCCATAGATTGCCGAGGCCTCTTCTCTGACACCCAGGTTAGGGTGTGTGTGTGTGTGTGTGTCTGTGTCTGTGTGTGTGTGTGTGTGTGTGTGTGTGTGTGTGTGTGTGTGTGTCTGGATCAGTCCCATGCTGGTGTCTAAGCCATCAATCTGGGGACCATGCTGCCTCTGTGGATTTTACTACCCTGGTCTTGATTCCTTTGTTCATCACTCCTCCTTGCAAATGGGCTCCAGGATTTCAGTTCAGTTTTTAGCTGTGGGTGTCTGCCTCTGCTTCTGTCAGCCATGCAATGAGGGTTCTAGGATGACAAATAAGGCAGTTATCAATCTCATTATCAGGAGAGGGCATTTAAGGTAGCTTTAATTACTGTTGGCATCATTTTTGTAGATCTGTGAAGATTTCTCTAGTGCCAGATCACTCTTCCAACTTATAATGGCTCCCTCTATTATGGTATCTCTCATCCTTCTGTCCTCTATTCTTGCCCTCACTCAACCTTCCTGCTCCCCCATGTCCTCCTCTCCCCTCCTCTTCTCCTCCTCTCTTTCCCCTATTTTCCTCTCCTTCTCCCCTCCCCTTCCCCTGCTCCAAATCTAATTAGGAAATCTCCTCCCATAACCCTTCTCCAGGTTACCATGCATATCTCTCTTAGGGTCCTCCCTACTACCCAGACTCTCTGGTGGTGGGATAGTAGACAGACAATCCCTTGCTCCCTGTCTAAAATCCACATATGAGTGTGTACATAACATGTTTGTCTTTTTGTGACTGGGTTACCTCACTCAGGATGGTTTCTTCTAGTGTCATCCATTTGCCTGTAAATTTCAAGATTTCATTTTTTCTGCAGAGTAGTACTCCACTGTGTAGATGTAACACACTGTCTCTATCCACTACTCAGTTGAGGGGTATCTAGGTTGCTTCTAGGTTCTGCTATTACAAATAATGCTGCTATGAGCATAGTTGAGCAGATCTCCTAATTGTATAAGTGTACATCTTGTGGGTATATGCCTAAGAGTGTAATTGTTGGATCTTGTGGTAGGCTGGTTTCCATTTTCCTGAGGAATCTTCATACCGATCTCCAAAGTAGCTGCACAAGTTGGCATTCCCACCAGCAGCAGAGGAGTGTTCCCCTTTCTCCACATCCTCTCCAGCATAAAATGTCATTCGTGTTTTTGATTATAGCCATTCTGATGGGAGTGAGATGGTATCACAGATTTGTTTTGATTTGCATTTCCCTGATGGTTAATGATGTTGAGCCCTTTCTCAATTGTCTCTCAGCCATTTTAGACTCCTCTATTGAGAATTTTCTATTTAGTTCTGTACCCCACTTTTTAATGGGATCCTTTGGTGTTTGGGAGACTTGCTTCCTGAGTTCTTTGTAAATTTTGGAGATCAGCCCTCTGTCTGATGTGGGGTTGGTGAATATCTTTTTGAATTCTGTGGGCTGTTATTTTTCTTGTTGACTGTGTCCTTTGCCCTGCAGAAGCTTCTAAGTTTCAGGAAATCCCATTTATTAATTGTTGATCTCAATGTCTGTGCTACTGGTGTTATGTTCAGGAAGCAGTCTCCTGTACAAATTTGTTCAAGAGTACATTGTACTTTCTCTTCTAAGAGGTTCAGTGTGGCTGGAATGATGTGAGGCCTTGGATCCATTTGTACTTAAGTTTTGTACATAGGGGTAGACATGGTTCTATCTGATGTATTTTACATGCCAGCATCCAGTTCCTCAAGCACCATTTATTGAAGATGCTTTCTTTTTGCCATTGTATAGTTTTACCTTCTTTGTCAAAGATCAGTTGGTCAAAGGTGTGTGGGTTGATATCAGGATCTTTGATTTGATTCCAATTGTCTACCTGTCTGTTTTTATGCCAACACCAAGCTGTTTCCAGGACTATAGCTCTGTAGTAGAGCTTGAAGTCAAGGATGGTGATGCCTCCTGAACTTCCTTTATTATGCAGGGTTGTTTTGGCTATCCTGGATCTTTTGTTTTTCCATATAAATTGGAGGATAGTCCTTTTGAGGTCTATGAAAAATTGTGCTTGTAATTTGATAGGGATTCCATTGAATCTGTAGATTGTTTTTGGTAAGATTGCCATTTTTACTCTGTTGATCCTACCTATCCAAGCACATGGGAGATCTTTCCATTTTCTGGTATCTTCTTCAATTTCTTTCTTTAAAGACTCAAAGTTCTTATTGTACAGGTCTTTCACCCACTTGGTTAGATTTACCCAAAGATATTTTATGTTTTTTGTGGTTATTGTAAAGGGTGATGTTCCTTGATTTCTTTCTCTTCCCCTTTATTTTTATATATAGTAGGGCTACTGATTTTTTATGTAATTTTGTATCCTGCTACACTGCTGAAGGTGTTTAGCAGCTGTAGGAGTTCCCTGGTAGAATTCCTTGGGTCCCTCATATCATCTGCAAATAGTGAATAGTCTAGCTGGTTCTGACACAGAAGGCTCCTTGGTGTGTACTATACCTTGTAGCACTTGATATTTCTGTGCAAGCAAGCAACAGAGGGAAACAATCATTAGTCTTTCTCAGTGTGTACAAGCCACAGCAATGACCAGCATGGCATAATATCCCTAAAGGTATGAAAGTGGCACTTATATCCTAGAGATAACCAACAATTGTGCAATTAATCTTAAGGACTGTTTGACAGGAGGGAAATCATTTCTGGTATTGGAATCCTAGACAACTACAAATGACTAGTAAGGTCATGGATAAAAGAACATACTATGGTAAATTTCCTAAACTAGTATAATTTCTAGGTAAATTTTAAGTACACATCCTTATACCCACAATTGAGTGTAACTTCCATAGGCATCAGCAAAGCCTCTATTTGCAAAGATGGAATCCAGCAAAGAAATCCAAAACTTGTGTGAATGGATAGAACAACAGATATCACAAGGTGTCCCTCCCCAATTTATTTATCTGTATTGCAACACCCATTGTTTGCAGCTCATGGAACATCTCAGAAGAGGAAAGGGAAAATGCTAAGGATTAGAGGACCGGGATATTTACTGTGAGATGGTGTGTTCTATATATGACAAGGAAGATACACCCAAAATTCTCAAATATATGGCTCTCTAAACAATATCTAAACATTGACAAGACCACCTTACATGCTAGAGTGGATGAGGAAATCTACCAGGGTTCCACCCATAAGTAAATAGCTACAGCAATTGATGAGTGATGAGGGAAAATCTGTTTTCTCCATGGATGAGCCCCTGATAGATTGTCCAATCCCAATTGGTCAGCCATAAATACATGTACACATGAGCAATACTAAATGGGCCCACCATATTGTATTTATATATTTATTATTTTTCCAAAAATAAAAGTGTAATTATAATAATTATAACAATAACAATAATTACAGAGGAGACATGAATCTGGGTGAGAGTAGAAGGCATGGGAGGAAGAAGCAAGTGAAATGGAAAAGTGCAAATGATTACAATATGATAAGCAAGTAGGAAATGCTGAAAAAAACTTTGGAAATTTTAAAATTGACGATAATAAGAGAGAGCTAGGGATCATGAGAGGACAAGAAATAGTTGCTGTGAGAGTGATCATGAAATGAGGTTAAGCCTCTTCTGAGAACAGTCTCCATTTCTGGGCAGCATCATTGAGCAATCTTCTCCCTGGTATAGAGGATAGGTCTGGTCTTCTATAAACTTATAGGGCCAGAGGGAAGTTTCACACCATGTATTTAGTTCAGTACAGTGTAAGGAACAAGGAACAGGCAGGAGTTAGTTACTGTAAACTGAGCATAGTCAGGTCACAATACAGAGAATTCTTTACTCTGTACTAGAGTGAACTGCAGGAGACGTCGTCGGATTAAGGTTGTAGGAACCTGGTCCAAAGATTAGACCTGTGTCCTAACAAAGTTGTTAAATTCATGCCATCATTATAGATATTAGTATGGAAACTTAGAGCTTGGTAACATTTGCTAAGATAGGTTCCTGAGAGGAGACTGACAGTTTGTTCTCCCAGTCCAAAGGAGAGGACAGAGGGGGACAGAGATTCAACATCAGGAAGCCCTTGGTGAACTGAAAAGAGTAAGGGGAGTGGGAACTAGATTCTCTTTTACTTAAATTTTATCATCATTGGCCACTATTCACTGAAAACGGAAGTTCCCTACTATGACAGTGTTCCCCTCTGAATGAAAATTAGAGCAGTGTGGGCCACCAAGTTGGTTCACTGAATGAAGGCATTTGCTGCCAAGGCTGACATGCTGAGTTCAATTTCCAGATTCAGCTTCATGAAATTAAAGAACCAATTTCCTCATGTCATCTAACCTCCATATGGGTACAGTGACATTTTTTACCCATACAGTGATATATGCATGAGTAAATATACACATATTCTCTCTCTCTCTCTCTCTCCCTCTCTCTCTCTCTCTCTCTCTCTCTCTCTCTGTCTGTCTCTCTCTCCCTCTTTCCACATGTATAGCATACAGAATTGTAAGTTAAAAGTCAAAATATGGCTGGGCAGTGGTGGTGCACGCCTTTAATCCCAGCACTCGGGAGGCAGAGGTAGGCGGATCTCTGTGAGTTCGAGGCCAGGCTGGACCGACAGCCTCCACAACAATACAGAGAAACCCTCTCTCATAAAACCAAAAAAAAGTCAAACGGTGGTATTAACCTATTTGTTACCTACCAACACAAGATTCCTTTAAAGTTAGTGTTCCTGTGTAGTCATTCATTCATTCATTCATTCATCCATCAACATGTGTCTGAGCCATCTCCAGACACTTGAAAACCCACTAAGAGTTGGGACATTCTGTCTTCCCAAAGCAGTAGTTGAGATGGACTGGAAGGGAGAAAGGGATATAGAAGGCAAATTCAGAGGTTGACTTGAATCACAAAGGCAACAAGGATGAAAATGAAAAAGGAGGACTGGGAAAATTGCTCAATATTTAGTAGTGCATTCTAATCTTCCAGAGGACCCGAGTGCAGTTCCCAGCACCCATGTGAAGAGGCTTCACAAGGTTATCTAACTCTAGCTCCAGGTGATCCCTCACAGTCCCTGGGAATCCACTAATAACCTTGGCATCTCATTCTGATATTCAACATTAAACCTGCTCAGGCAGTTAACCAACTGTTCTGGTGGGCTTATGAGATGTCACAGGATAGTCAGGATTTTCAGTGGGAGGGACAGGTGACATAGGTGCTCCTGATGATTCCATGTCCTAGAAAATTCCTTCCTACAGGCAGGTAGTGACAGATGGTGCTGATCTGGTTAGCTGTTCTGTCCCAGTGTCAGAGCTTTGTTCAGGTTAATTTATAGGTCCTTAGCAACATTTGTTCATTGCATGTGCTATCAGTGGGAAAGAGACACAGAAATCACAGAGTGTACATCTGCCTCACAGGCTATGGGTGACAGACAAGCTGTGTGCAACCACATAACTAGTGTCTTTACCCTGGGTGTATGTGGATCAGGGGCAGCTCTTTTCCACAGATGTTAGTCTTCACCATCAGCATCTGGGGGAGATGTCTCTTCTACCAACTGAAAACAAATGGAGAGTTAGGTTTGACTCTAGAACTAACTACCAGACTCTTGTAGAACTTCTACTAAATTCCAAAACTCTAAATCATATGCACTGAACAGAAAATCTTGTGTGTTCTGGCATGCTACTATCATTACTCAAAAGACAAATTCCAGGGCTTTGCTTTGTACTTTTCAAAAGATCCTGCATGTAAGACAGGGCTCTCTCTGACAGGGAGTCACTAATTTCAGACAACTTTAGCATCTGTCTGTCATTAAACTTCATTGTACTCTTAGAGATTGGGGATTGTCCATAGATCCTGGATATTATTGACAATTGTCCTGTATGGAGGAAGTTAGCATTCCATATCCTTAATCCAGATATGCCAAATACACTTGTCCCTTTTCTGCAGAGTTCTATCATGTTCTTGATCACTGCCTTCTACCAGCCAGATCTGCTTCTGAAATCATTCATCTGGAAGTGGTGGAGAGATGGCTCAGTGTTTAGTAAGACTGATCACTCTTGTAGAGAACACAAGTTCTGCCCAGAATGTAAATGGCAGTTCATAAGCAGTCTGTGATTCCATTTCCAGGGGAATACAATTCCCTCTTCTTGCTTCTGTGGGTGCCGGTCATACTTGGTGCAGAGATCTACAAGCAGTAAAAGTTGCCATACACATGCCAAGATAGAAAGAAATAAAGGAAGGAAGAAAGGAAGGAAGAAAACAGACACCTGATTATCAAGAACTATTTCTCTAGTGTCCTTAGGTTTGCAAGAGAGAGTATTATGGGCCAAGACAATGGTTCTGTTTCAAGCTCACCTATACCCCATATTCTAGATCACTCTGAGATTCATCATTTGCCTTTTGGGACCTGTCCCTTGTCTCAGTCATCATCAAACATATGGTAAATATTGGCCTATGTTAAGGTCCATCCTGGGTAATTAAGCTCAATGACAGGTCCACTCATGGTTCCATGTGTGAGATTTCTGTGAACACATTAAGTCCTGAGGACAGTCTGTGGGTGGTTCTCAGTGAACCACTGTGGGAAGTCTTATTCTAATAAGTAGGACATCCTTGAACAGAAATGCCTTTTAGAGCACAGAATATGGAATATAAGACATTTTAATAATGTAAGACTTTTCACAACAGTGGTACATGTCTGCTCCAGGAAGCACCAATCTGCATCAAATGTGATGAGTATTGAATAACCTCCATATGTAGTTAACTTCAAATGTGGCAAACCAAGCCACTGGACTAGAAACTGCCATGGTCTCTACTGATGTGAGTATGTTGTTCAAATTGCATAAGCAGGACATAAAAGAAGATGACTTGTTACCAAATTTAAAAAAAGAAACTCTCAAAAGAGATGTAAAGTTTGAGAGACATACTAGCTTAAGTTGTTCATGCAACTAGCCCAGACTCTGATGTGAATATCACTACAAAAGTGTGGATATAGCTCTGTTTGTTGCAAGGTAGACAGTGGGTCATTGAGGACCAAGAGAGACAATAAGCATCTAACTTCAGGTGGTAGGTATGTATCATCAGGACCTGAAGCTCAGCTCATGCATGGCCAAGAATGGTTCCACACAGCACTGGGGACCCACCATCTCTGAGTGCTTATATTCTTCAGCACCTAACTTTGGGTCATCTTCTAACTGGTTCTCCAAGGACATGGATTGGGGGTGGAGGTTTAAAGACCAACACTAGGTGAAAGAGGCCTTTACAAGTGTCAGAAGTTCCACAGAGGGCCATCTTCTCTCTGTTTTCTGCACAGTACTGCTACCCATGTTCACCACCACTAGCAACAACTCTAACCCTACGGAGGGTGAGAATGGTAGCCTTAAGTCATGATCATGGAGAGTCAGGAAACAATTTATCCTTTGAGGAAAAATGCTCAAAGATTCTTAGAAGGTAGCAGGCTGAACTGTCAGAGCACAATTGGATTTCAAATTACCGAATGTCATGGTTATGACTGATGCAGGACTCTCTGAGTGTGAAAACTGCAACTTAGTGAGTGCCATTCAAACAGACCCATTCAACCTGAAAATTATCTGTGAATAATTTCTGTTTCACCATTGCTACAATGGCCTAAATGCAGATGGCTAGGACCAGGATACTACAAAGACACCTAGTGAGATTAGGTCTTGGAGGGCCATCCCCTACCTAGAGATGCTCAGAGTGATGGAGACAGATGATATCTCAGACTCAGTTCACAATGAGGGTATAAAGGTGAGTGTGTAATTATTTCATTAGACCCAAGATAAATGATGAATGGGTGTTTATTGGGGAAAATTACACAGAAAAATACAAAGAACTGTGGGAATACCTATCTTCTCTTCCTATCGGATCAGATGACCCACAAGAAAGACTAGGCCAAGGAAAGCCAAGTCTCAGCTTCCCTCTTTCTGCTTCTGTCATGCCCAAGGGGGTGTGGCCACCACTATCAGGTCACTGCAAGACCACTACAAGTGTACAGTGGGGGTGTTTTTAGGATTGTGCTGAAGTTGGATCAAGAATTTTGCTTACTTCATGAATACACTTTGAGTCATCTGCTTGCCAGATTGGTTGTGAACTGCTCAACTATACCCCTCTACAGATGAGTATTTTCCTTGTCCTCTAGTGACTTCCATGTGACTTCATTATGTTTCATGGCTCACAGGACCTAATCATATCTCTCCAAGATATTCATTTGCATCCAGTGTCAACCCTCAACTTCTGCAATGTTGCCTCTCTCCCATCTGCACTGTACACTTGTCTTCTCAGTGTACGGCCACAGATATCCTGCCAAGGGCACTGTATCCCCAACATCACTACTAATAATTGTAGATCCTATATCTCCCTTGTCCACAACTTGGCTGTTAGTGTCCATATGATCAAAGTGAAGAAAATAACAGTTCTTGGGATATGGATCCCTAAAATGACAGCATTGAGCTTTGAGGTGAAGCCTTAGTTTTATGGATGGATACGGAAATTAATTTCCACTCTATGTCATGGGCACAAACAAATCCCAGTCCTCTCATAAGATTCTAGCTATGATTCTTCCTCTTCTCTTTGCATCCCTGATTTACCTGGATCACCCTAGGCTATCTTGGAATGTGAACTGAGAGATTCTCCCATGGTGAAGGCAAGTCCCAGGCAGTGGTACATTAATCACTTTAGGATATTAGATCTTATAGTCAAGTAGATTTTTCCTATAGTCAATGAAAATCTTCCTGTCCTCTCCATTCATTTTCCTGATTGCTGTGACCGAGGAGGATTACACAAATATTTGTACCATCTTCATGTTCTTTTAAACAAAATGCTCACACATCCTGTCTTGTGTCAGCTGTTGATTTCTTCTGGTCTGATTCCAATGGAGTGATAGAGGCAGATGATAAACATGCCTGGGAGGCCTGTAATGAGTCAGCATGAAACTTATCTTTTGAAGGTGCTATTTTATTAACTCTGTGGTGAGCATCACAGTATCTTGGGCCCAGAATCTGGGATGTGGGAAAAGGGACACTCTGGGAAAATATTCTTTAGTTGTACCATGGCTTTGAATGAGACATCACTAGTGATAACTATGTAAAACAGGGTCAGACATTCATCTGTAGAGCTTTGCACACCCAACAGCAATGGAGAAGTGTTGCCCTTCCTCCACATCCTCTCCAGCATAAACTGTCCTTGGTGTTTTTGATTGTAGCCATTCTGACAGGAGTAAAATGGTATCTCAGAGTTGTTTTGTTTGCATTTACCTGATGGCTAAGGATGTTGAGCAATTTCTTAAATATTTTTCAGCCATTTTAGATTCATCTATGGAGAATTCTCTTTTTAAATATCTATTCCACATTTTAATTGAATTATTTGGTGTTTTGGAGATTTTCTTCTTGAGTTCTTTGTATATTTTGGAAATCAGTCCTATGTCAGATGTGGAGTTGATGAAGAACTTTTCCCATTCTTTGGGTTTCCATTTTGTCTTGTTGACTGTGTCCTTTGCCTTACAGAAGCTTCTCAGTTTCAGGAGTCCCATTTCTTAATTGTCAATGTTAGTATCTGTGCTATTGGCATTATGTTCAAGAAGTAGTCTCCTGTACCAATCTGTTCAAAGGTACTAAGGTACCTTCTAAGAGGTTCAGTGTGGCTGTACTTATAGTTATGCCTTTGATCCCTTTGAACTTGTTTTGTGCATGGCAATAGATTTGGAACTCTCTGCAGTCTTCTACATTTCAACATCCAGTTATGCCAGCACCATTTGTTGAAGATGCTTTAATTTTTTATATTGTATAATTTTAGCTTCCTTGTTGAAAATCAGTTGTTCATTAGTGTGTGGATTAATATCATGATTTTTCTATTCAGTTACATTGGTCTACCTGTCTATTTTTGTGCCAATACCAAGCTATTTACAATACTGTAGCTCTGTAGTAGAGTTTGATGTCAGAGATGGTGATGGCTCTAGAAGTTCCTTTGTCATACAGGATAATTTTGTCTATCCTGGCTTTTTTGTTTTACCATAAAAAGTTGCTATTTCAAGGTCTATGAAGACATGTGCTGGGATTTTGATGGGGATTGCAATGAATATTTGGATTGCATTTGGCAAGATTGCCATTTGTGCTATGTTGATCCTACCTATCTAAGAGCATGTGATAACTTTATATTTTCTGATATCTTCTTTAATTTCTTTCTTCTTATATTTAAATTAGAAACAAGCTTGATTCACATGTCAATCCCAGCTCCCTCTCCCTCCTCTCCTCCCCCCGCCTCCCACAGACTCACCCACCCAATCCACACTCTGCTCCCTAGGGATGGTAAGGCCCTCCATGAAGGATCTCCAGAGTCTGTCATTTCATCCAGGCCAGGGCCTAGGCCCTCCCCCATTTGTCCAGGCTGAGAGAGCATCCCTTGATGTGGAATGGGCTCCCAAAATACATTTGTATGTCATGGATAAATACTGATCTACTACCCAATGCCCCATAGATTGCCAAGACCTCCTCTCTGACACCCAAATTTATGAGGTCTGGATCAGTCCCATGCCGGCCTCTCAGCCATCAGTTTGGGATCCAACAGCTACCCCTTCATTCAAATCAGCTGTCTCTGTGGGTTTCACCAGCCTGGACTTGACTTCTTTGCTCATCATTCCTCCCTCTCTGCAACTGGGTTCCAAAATTCAGCTCAGCTGCTAGCTGTGGGTATCTGCCTCTGCTTCCATCAGCCACTGGATGAAAGCTCTAGGATGGAATATAAGGTAATCATCAAACTCATTATCAGGGAAGGGCATTTAAGGTAGCCTCTCCACTATTTCCTAGTTTGCGTGTCATGCTTGTAATTCTCTGGAAGTCTCACTAGTGCCAGATCTCTCCTGAAACCTATAATGGCTCCCTCTATTATGGTATCTCTCAGCCTGCTTGCCTCTATTCTCCCAACTCAACTTTCCTGCTTCCCCATCTCCTACTCTCCCTTCATCTTCTCTCTCTTTTTCCCAGCTCCCTCTCCCCTCCTCTATACACTGAACAATAATTTATGTGCTCCAGGGCCTGTACATAGTGGTAGAGAGACAGTGTATCATAATGAATTCCCGCTGCTAAGAAATGTCACAGAGGAAGGATATAGGATACTTTACCCTACAGACCTTAAATAGACATGCAGATATTGTGTTCACAACGACCACATGCATTCTTGGGCACAGTAAGTGATTCCTTGTGTATTCTGGACTTTGAGTGGGGTTCACCTAATTGGACACATACAGTATAATGGTCAGTGCCTTCCTCCCCTGTGGACTGCACTTTTATTTTTGGGTATGCGTATTCAGTGCAGGACACTCATGGTTTAGAATAATCGCAACAGATCAGAATTCTTAATTTGACATCACTTTTCATACAGATGGGCAAATGGTGGGTAGTTCAGCCAAGCTTATCAGCCTTTTCCTAGATTCTTGAGCTTCTTACCAGGAGTGTGTCCTTGAGAAAGACCCAGAATTGAATCAATATTTGACCTCATGGAAGAAAATGTGGGATCATCACAAAGATGTTAGCAGCAAGATGAGCTGACCCTCAGCCTCTGTCCCAGAATCCACTACAGGTGACATTGAGAATCATTTCATGAAGGTTGGATTTTGACTTGCTGATGGCAGGAAACAATGCTTTTTCATAGTCAAAGTACTACATCTTTGGAATCAGCCAAAGCACTGTCATGAGCTATGTGGCTGGTCTAGTTCCTCTGGGCATCTTTTTCACAGACTAAACAGGGATAGCTAAGCCTTATAGGTGCTCAGTTCATTACCTATATGTTCTGATGGGCCATGAGACTTTACTAGAAGGTCAGAGAAAATGAGTACATGACAAGTGTCCTTTGGGTTCCAGCTCAGGGAATTCTCTCTGCAGGCAAATGGCTACAGGCAGTGCTGATCTGACAGCTCCCCAGAAATGAGCTGTAGTTCCCTGAGGGATCACTTGATATGGCATCAGGACACACAATATACTAGCAGAAAAGACTTCGCATGAATCAGGATTTATCTAGTAACTTAGTTCCACCCCTGTTTTTTCAGACTTGAAAATCATGATTACAGTGTTTTTAGACATCCTGGTTTCTTAATGTGTCTGCTACTCTGCCAGGGGAACATATTCTGTTTCTCCCTTCTGTGCTTCTCTGGGAAATAGATGATTTCCAAAGGGAACGAATTAAATAGAGACCCAAGTTATCTCAGAAAGACCATGGAGCATATACGAAGACCCATTACTTAGCTCAACAAATAGAGGATGTGGGAGCATGGTCTTGAAAATGTTGCTTGGGACAAAGGAGTTCACAGCCTTTTTCTAGCAATCAATCACCTCCTTCCACACACCCAGGATGTGAGACTCCTATCTCATCCTGGGCCTTTGACATGGGTGAGAACCTGGATTGGTGGCTCTGTTGAGAACAGTTTGTTCTTTTCCCCACCACATCACTCAGCTGGTCCCTTTGGAGCTTCACAGATATCTGTCACCTTCCTGCTGGGAGTAAACTCTATGTTTGCTGAACATTGAGAACACAAGGCAGACAGGGTGCATAGTTTCTGAGTCATTGTGCAGACTTTCCCTTTTTTAGTGCTTAGAGAGCAAGGCAAGGACACAGCAAAGTTCAGTCCCAGGGGTAGCTGTTATTTTCTCATGTCACAGGGACAGTTATTCCCTGTACCTCACTGTGTGTTGTAGGAGACAGAGACTTAAGGAGATAAGGGGAGAAGGGATGCTGGGTAACACAGAGAGTGGAGAGGGCAAAGCAGTATTTTGAAAACAGGCCTACCCAAAGCCCATGGAATTTTGGGAGATGCTTCTTCCTGGGAAGAGATTCAACTCAGATGGGGAAAGGACTGCAGGTCTTGTGAAATGTGCTGTAGCAGACACACAACAGAGAGAAAACAGGTCAGGCTACAGAGACAAGAGAGGCACTCCATGGACCATTGTGCAAAGGATGTATCATTTTTCATGGGTTCCAGCTCACAGTCAAGGACACCACGAGATGACTGTGTGTGAGAGAAGTGGACTGACCCACTGTCTGGAGTCTCCTGAGAGGGACAAAAAACATGTGAAGAGTTTCATTGTTTATAGGGGCAGTCCAGAGGCTCAGCAGCATTACCATTAAATAGTAAGGTAGAACATTAAAAGGCAAGGGTGGGAGAGATAGTTCTTTTTAAATTTTTATTTTATTTTTAAATTTTACATATCAATCACAGTTTTCCTTCCTACCCCCTCATCCTACTCCCCTCATTTTCCCATCATCCCACCCCACCCACTCTTCAGTGAGAGTAAGACCTCCCATGGGGAATCACCCATGTCTGTCACATCACCACAAAGAGGTCTGACCCAGGCCCTCCCCTTGTTTCTAGGTCGAGCAAGGTGTCTTTCCATAGGAAATGGGCTAGAAAAAGCCAGTTCAAGGAGTAGGGATAGGTCTTAGACCTACTGGCAGTGGCCTGATAAAATTCCCAGTCTACCCACTCTCACCTGCACTCAGGGAGCCTAGTTTGGTCCCATGCAAATTACACAGCTGTCAGTGTGGAGTCTTTGAGCTCTCACTAGCTGGGGTCACTTGTTTCTGTGGGTTGCTCCATTATGGTCTCGACTCCTTTACTCATATTATCACACCCTCTTTTCTTACACTGGATTCCAGGAGCTTGGCCTAATGGTTAGTTGTGAATCTCTGTATCTGCTTCTGTAAGTTACTGGATGAAGTTTTTATCATTATGGCAGTCCTCAATCTGATTATGGGGAAGGCCAGTTCAGTCCCCCTCTCCTCTATTGCTTACAGTTTCATCTGGGGTCATCCTTGTGTCTTCTTGTGAATTTCCTTAGTCCCAGGTTTTTCATTAATCCCAAAATGGTTCCTCCATCAACATATTTCTTTTCTTGTTCTCCCTGTCTGTCCCTCCCCCAACTTGACCTCCCTGTTCTCTAATGTTCTTCTTGCCACTTACCTTCATCCCCTTCCCCTTTCCACCTGCCCACTCCCTCCAATGCTCCCAATTTACTCAGAATATTTCATCTGTTTCTCCTTCCTAGGTGGATCCATGTATGGTTCTCTTAGGGTCCTCTTTGTTACCTAGCTTTCATAGGGTTGTGGACTGTAGTTGATTTGCCTTTGTTTTATGCCTAATATCCACTTACTAGTGAATAACACCATATTTGTCTTTCTGTGTCTGGGCTAGCTATGTTTTTTTCTACGTCAATCGATTTACTTGCAAAATTCAACATGCCATTGTTTTTTTTAAATCAGCGAGAACTACTCCCTTGTGTAAATATGCCACATATTCTTTTATTTTTTCAATTTAAAAAATATTTAGAATTCAATGTCTGTGAGGGTGTCGGATCTTGGAGTTACAGGCTGTTGTGAGTTGCCATGTGGTTACCACTATATCATCTCTTCAGTAGAAAAAAATCCAACCCAAAGAAGTTAACTACAACCAGAAAAACATAAGCAATAGGTAATCCCACTTTACTAACAGCCAAATGAAAAACGGGGTGGAAATCCACACACAATTCCACCACCTCCAAAAAATCCAAAACAAAGAAGAATGAGAAATCAATGGTCATTAATTTCCCTCAATGTTAATGATCTTTACTAGCATATAAAAAGACATAGGCTAACAGAATGGATATGAAGACAGAATACATCCTTCAGTTGCATACAAGAAGCATACTTCAACTTCAAAGGCAGAAGGTACTTCAGAGTTAGGTGTTGGGAAAAGATTTTCCAATTAAATCGACCCAAGAAACAAGCGGGTATAGCAATTCTAATATCTAACAAATTAGAATTTAAACTAAAATCAATCAAGAGATGAAGGAGGTCATTTCATATTCATCACAGGAGAAATCCATCAAGATGAAGTCTCAGTTATGAATATCTATGACCCTAATATAAAGGCACCTAAAATCAAGTTCTATTATAGAGCTGTAGTCCTGAAAACAGCTTGGTATTGCAACAAAAATACAGAGATCGACCAATGTATTCAAATTGAAAACCATGATAAGGATTCACACACCTATGAACACCTGATTTTTTGACAAAGAAGCTAAAATTATACAATGACAAAATGAAAGCGTCTTTAACAAATGGTGCTGGCAAAGCTGGAGGCTAACATGTAGAAGACTGCAGATAGATCTCTATCTATCACCATGCACAAAACTTACATCCAAATGGATCAAAGACCTAAACATAAATTCAGCCACACTGAACCTCTTAGAAGAGAAAGTAGGTGGTACCCTCAAACAAGTTGGTACAGGAGACCACTTCCTAAACATATCACCAGTAACACAGACACTGAGATAGATAATTAATAAATGGAACCTCCTGAAACTGAGAAGCTTCTTGAGGCAAAGGCCACTGTCAACAAGAAAAAACAGCAGCCCACAAATGGGAAAAGGTCTTCCTCAACACCCCGTCTCACAGAGGGATGATTTCCAAATTATACAAAGAACTCAAGAAGTTAGTCACCAATACACAAAAATATCCAATTAAAAAGTGCGAACATAACTAAATGGAGAATTCTCAATGGAGGAATTCAAAGTGGCTGGAGGACTCATAGAAAAGTGCTCAATGCCCATAGTCATCAGGGAAATACAAATGAAAACAACTCTGAGATACCATCTTGCTCCTGTCAGAATGCTAAAATCAAAAACACCAATGGCAGTTTATTCTGGAGAGGTTGTGGAGAAAGGGGAATACACCTTCACTGCTGTTGGGAGTGCAAACTCATATAGCCACTTTGTAAAACAGTATGACAGTTCCTCAGGAAAATGGGAATCAGTCTATCACAAGATCCAGCAATTCAACTCTTAGACATATACCCAAAAGATGCACATTCATACATCAAGGACATCTGTTCCACTATGTCCATAGCAGCATTATTTGTAATAGACAGAACCTGGAAGCAATCTAGATGCCCCTCAACTGAATAATGAATGGAGAAAATGTGGTGCATTTACACAATGGAATACTAATCAGCAGGAAAAACAATGGAATCTTGAAATTTGGAGGCAAATGTATGGAACTAGAAGAAACCATCCAGAGTGAGATAACCCAGCCACAAAAAAACAAACATTGTATGTACTTACTCATATATGGGCTTTAGACATAGAGCAAAGGATTACCAGCCTATGATCCACACTGCCTGAGAAGCTAGGAAACAAGATAGACCCTTAGAAAGATATACATAGTCCCTTGGAGAATGGGAAAGGGACAAGAACTCCTGAGCTAACTGGGGGGGAGGTGATTGAGAGTTAGGAGAAAGAGAATGGGAGAAAAGTAGGGGAGGTGAAGACATGAGAGAGCAAGAAGATCAAGTCAGGGGAATAATATAGGAGAGCATGAAAAAAATATACCATAATATAGGGAGCCATTATAGGTTTACAGAGAAATCTGGCACTAGGGAAATGTCCAGAGATCTACTAGGTTGACCCTAGCTAATAATCTAAGCAATAGTCGAGAGGCTTCCTTAAATGGCCTTCTCTGATAATGAGATTGATGACTACCTTTATGCCATCCTAGAGCCTTCATTCAATAGCTGATGGAAACAGAAGCAGACACCCACATATAAACACTGAGCTGAACTCTGGAATTCAGTTGCAGAGAGGGAGGAGAGGTGAGCAAATGGGTTAAGACCAGACTGGAAAACCCTACAGAAACAGCTGTCCTAAACAAGGGCGAGTTCATGGACCCCAGACTGATTGCTGGGAAACAAGCTTAGGACTGTCTCAGAACCCCTGAATGTGAATGTCATTTTGGAGGTCTGGTTAATCTATGGGGTCTCTAGTGTAGATCAGTATTTATCTATAGTACTTGAATGGACTTAGGGAGCCCACTCCACACAGGGGGGATACTCTCTCAGCCTAGACACATGGGGGAGGGTCTAGGCCATGTTCCAAATGATTTAACAGTCTTTGAAGATTCCCCATGGAAGGCCTCACCCTCCCTGGGGAGCAGAAAAGGGATAGGATAGGGAGTCCATGGGGGCAGAGGTATAGGTGAGGGAGAGGAAACTGGGATTGACATGTAAAATAAGCTTGCTTCTAATTTAAATAAAAACTGTAAAGCAAAGGATACAAACAGTAGAGTGCATACACAATCTTCAGAATAGGGGGAAATCTTTTCCACCTACTTGGCTGAAATGGGATTTATCTCAAGAGAATATAAAGAATTTTTTAAAAAGCTAAACAGCAAATAGTTCCATCAATAATTGGACAAGTTACCTGATCAGTTTTTTTTCCTGGTGAAGAATTACGAATGGCCAATAAACACAATGGGATTGACTACCTTAAGCAATGAAGGCTATGCTAACAAAAGTATAATAAAATTACATACTAGTCCAATCAGAATAAATATCATCACAGAATCAAATGCAAGTGTTGGCAAGATTCTGGGAGGAAAGGAACTTTACACACTGCTGGTTGGAATGCAAATTCCTTGAGCCACTATGGAAGGCAGTATGGAGATTGTGAGAAGAAGAGATGCTGTGTCCGTACTCCACTTCTGGGCATGTATCCCAGAAAATCAAAGTCAGGTATTGATGACTATTTCTGTAGTTACAATAATCATGTTTTAGAACCAACCTAGATTTCCATCTGGATATCAGCAAATGAATGGATAAACACGATGTGGTATACACAGTGAAGCTTTGTTTAGTCTTAAAGAGAAATTAAATTATGCCACTGGTTTGATGGCATTTTCTTGGTTTTCTTTAAGGGATTTGTCAATGTCTTCCAATTTTTTGTTTGTATTTTCCTCCATTTCTTTAACGCAATTTTCCATTTCCTCTTTTATGGCCTCAATCATCCTCATAAAGTTATTTTTAGGTCATTTTCTTCTACTTTGTCTGTGTTAGGATGTTCAGGTCTTGCCTTTTTGCACCACTAATTTCTAGTGCTGCCTTGCTACACTTTACATTGTTGAATGTGTTCTTACCTTGTTGTCTACACATATCTTCGTCTAAGTATAGTTGGAGCTTGTGCTTAGGGATTTTCTCTTTCTTCATTTGGTATACTTGGGGGCTGTGGCTCCCTTGACCACTCCCTCAGGCATAAGTAGAGCAAAGTATCCTATGAATGCTCTTCCTGGTGGAAGTGGGCCAAATGCTGAGGTGTTCACTTCTTGAGGTACAGGTGGTGCTACAGCTCTAGTAGACATTCCTCCCATTGAAGGTATAGATGGGGCTGAGGGTCCAGTAGTTGATGTAGTATTGGGGTATCTCCCACTGAGAAATGGCAGTGGATGCTGGCTGTGACACAGGTGCTCTTTCCCAGAAAATTTTTTTGCAATAGTTTCTGGAAGCTAATGCTGGAAAGTGATGCCATTGCCTCACCTGGGGATCACTCTTCAGTCCTGGACCTGAGGCTGGGGTTGCTCTCTGACACTGCTCCCAGATCTGGGATTTGTTACTTCCTTGATGCTGTTCGGGGCCTGAAGCTCTGACCTTCCTTCACCGAGACTTATTATTAATTATAAGTGCTTGGCTGATGGTTCAGGCTTATTAATAACTATCTCTTACAACTTAAATTTACTCATTTCTATTAATCTATGTTCTGTGTCAAGGCTGTTGTTTTAAGCTCTCCTATGTGTTCTGCTTTCTTTTGTTTTTTCTGCAACTCCTCTGACTCTCACCTTTATCCGGTATTCTCTCTGCCCACAAAATCCCTCTTAGCCATCAAATAATCAATCAGGTTTTTAGAACAGTGAGAGCAATAGAAACTTATCTTGTACAAAAATAGTTCCACAAAATATGCCTCCTATGATTGGTTTCATCCTTAAAACCTGTTCACTTTACCTGGGCAGTGATGATGCTTGCCTTTAATCCCAGCACCTGGGAGGTAACACAGTATGACCCAGTCAGCATTAATGTCATCTGTGAGCAACTTTTGTTTAACCATGAGTACAAATGTGTAATTACACTGGGTCAGAGAGAGACTCCTCAGTTCCTTTTTGTTTCATGACATAAAACCACCTATATGAGCACCTAGCTTCGCCGATGTTATCCTGTGCTTGCTCATAAACATCCATCTGGGTCCATCCTGGAGCCATGTATGAAAATTGGAGATTTATCTTGTCTGGCCAATTTCAGAGTTACCATCTGTGATGAAGAAATGCGACATCTCAGACTCAGTTTCTGAATGTGTTTACAGTTGGAAATCTTCAGTATTTGTGATGTGCAGGTATTGGGATCCAGGTTGTTGTGCTTGGCACAGAAGCACCTTCCTACTTCAATATATCCTAGCCTCGGGTGGTAGTTTTGGATATTGACACATTTCAGGGTTACTGTGGCTTTCCATTCTCTCTCTGGTTATTCTACATTTGGATTTGTTCTGCTTGCACCATAAACCTACCCTTCTTGTCCTAGTTAGCATTAATGTCAAACTGATACAACATGAAAGAACTACCATGGGGATCATGTCTCAACTGATTCATTATTCTATTCAGATCAGTCTGCAGAATTGTTTGTGTGGATTATCATGATTGGTTTTCCAGTGGTCCAAGGCAACTGTGAGAAGAGCCATTCTAATGCAGGCTGTCTTGGGTCATCTAAGTAAGCTAGTCTAGGTTAAGCCAGAGAGAGCAGTGTCAGAGATATACAGACACAGGGTGAGAATGAGACAGAGATAGCAAGAGAGAGAAAGAGAGAGAGAGAAACATATATATATATATATATATATATATATATATATATATAGAGAGAGAGAGAGAGAGAGAGAGAGAGAGAGAGAGAGAGAAAGTACCTTTCCTCCTAGGTTCCTACCTTCAGGTTCTTGCCATGAATTTCTATTCTGACTTTACTCAACGATGGATTAGCCTCAATTCAGTTAAATCCTTTGCACCCTAAGTTGCTTATATCAAAGTGTTTACACAACGGAAACAACTGAACTGAGCAAGTGGGAGCTCCTGGACACCAAAGTGATAGCTGGAGAATTAGCATAAGACCAAACCAGGTGCTCTGAATATAAGCGTCAGTTAGGGGGCTTGGGAAGTCTATGGGGATTCTGGCAGTGGAACCAGTATTTATCCCTAGTGCACAAATGGATTTGGGAGCCCATTCCCTATGGAGGGATACTCTTTGAACCTAGATACATGGGTAGGGCCTAGGTCCTGTCCAAATGATGTGACAGACTTTGATGATCCCCCATGGATTCCTCACCCTCTCTGAGAAGTGGATAGGTATGAGATGTGGGGATGGTGGGGGGAATGGGAGTACAGGAGGAAGAGGAAACTGGGTTTGGTATATAAAATAAGATTGTTTTTAATTTAAATAAAATTAATTAAAAAGATATCTTTTTCATTGT
Source organism: Mesocricetus auratus (assembly GCF_017639785.1). Lineage (NCBI taxonomy): Eukaryota > Metazoa > Chordata > Mammalia > Rodentia > Cricetidae > Mesocricetus > Mesocricetus auratus. The sequence goes on from NW_024429223.1 coordinate 699,746, forward strand.
TCTTCCACTGCACCTCTCCCTGCCTAGGCCATCTCATTCCCTTCTGCTCTCATTCCTCCTCCCCTTCTTCCTACCACTACAAGTACCCAGTTTGCCCCATAGGTATCAACTAGTTTCTCTTTCCAAGGTGATCCAATTGTCCTTCTTAGGGTCTTCTTTTTACCTAACTTTTCTGGAGCTGTGGATTTTAGTTTGGTTATTCCTTGTTTTACATGTAATATCACTTATGAGTGAATGCATACAGTGTTTGTGTTTCCTAGTCTGTATTACCTCATTCAGGGTGTCTGTTTCTAATTGTATCCATTTGTCTGATAATTTCATGAGGTCATCATTACTTTGCTCCTGAGCAGTTCTCAATTGTGTAAATGTACCTACATTTTCCTTCTTCAAAACAGCCACAGTGACTTCCAAGATGACTATAAAACCAGCAGTGGAGGAGTTCTCCCCTGACTCCACATCCTCTCCAACATAAGTGGTCCTCAGTCTTTTTTATCTTAGTCATTCTGACAGGTATAAGATGGTATATTAGAGTTTTGATTTTCATTTCCCTGATGATTAAGGATTGTAAGCACTTCGTTGAATGTCCTTTGACCCTTTGAGATTCTTCTGATGAAAATTTTTCTGTTTAGCTCTCTCTCTGTACCCCATTTTTCAGTTGGGTTATTTTGGATTTTTTGTATAGTTTCTTGAGTTCGTTATAAATTTTGGAGGCATCCCTCTGTCTGATGTGGGGGTTTTGAAGATCTTTTCCCATTCTGTAGGCTGCAATTTTGTCTCATGGACAATGTCCTGTGTCTTACAGAAGCTTTTCAGTTTCAGGAGGCCCCATTTATTGATTGTTGCTTTCAGTGTCTGGGTTACTGGTGTTATATTTAGGAAATGATCTCCCATTGCAATGAATTCCAGGCTATTTACCATTGTCTCTTCTATCAATATAGGTTCAATATAGCTAGATTTGTATTGAAGTTCTTGATACACTTGGATTTGAATTTTGTGCATGGTGAAAGTTTTGGGTCTATTTTTGATGTTCTGCATATTAACATCCAGTTATGCCAGCACCATTTACTAGAAGTTTTCCTTTCTCCATTGTACCATTTTGACTTCTTTATCAAAATTCAGGTGTTTTTGCATTGGTGTGTGGATTGTCATCGGGATCTTTGATTGGATTACACTGATCTGACTGTCTGTTTCTATGCCAAAACAAAGCTGTTTTTATTATTATAGCTCTATAGTGGAAATGGACATAATCCATTTTCCAATTATGTCCAGAGGGCAGAAGAGAGAAACATTTGGGAATCTGTCACGGGTGTGCCAGTAGCATGGAAGGAAATACTCCTAGAAGTGAATTCCCACTAGGGGTGTCCTATCCTGACCCAAATCAGGTGGTTATAAGGCAGGAAGGGACAGCTACTTTTGGAAGATAATGACATGGGTGCTGGCATTAGTCTCTGATGCTGAGCTGGTATTTCAGGCTAGTCAGCTGAAGGTGGGCAATACTACTTGGCCAATATGCTATTTTTCTAGGGACATTTTTCTGTAGTGCCCTATCCTTTTTCTTCATAATTTCCACTTATCCAGTGGTCTCTAGATTTCTTTGTTTGACTCTTTTATTCTTCTGGAAAGATAAAAAGCAAAATCCTGCTGCAACCTCATCTTTAGGGAGGGAGGAGTCCATTTTTTTGGCAGGTTATTCCTTTCCTTAAGCAAAGTGTTTTTTGGCAATAGAAAACGTATTAACTTTTGATTTAAAATTGTTTCTAATTTTGAAACTAAATATACCTTAGTATTTGTGGGTAGATATGCTTATATTTTCCTTTCTCTTTATATATAGATTCAAGGTGTAAGTGTATATATTTTTTAGATTCCATGGATGCAAACTTAAATTTAAACCTCCCTTTTGCAGGCAGCTTTTAAATTTAAATCACTGTAATTCTTATGTGTCTTCTTCTGTCTCCCAAGTGTTGGGATTGGAAATGTGAACCACACTCTGGCTATGGATTCCCTATAATAGCTATTCTCATAGGATTGTCTTGGTATAATTTGGTTCTCCATTTCCCCTTATTTCTTAGTGTTAGGGTAAACTTTCAATTTCATTCAAATGTGTAACCCATCATTCTTGCTGAGTTAGTCCCTGGAAAATTTTAATATTCTAGTCTTAATTAAACATGATGCCAACTTTTCCACTATTTCAATATTTTCAGATGTTTTATCTTTCCTGCCTGTATGAGTTACATAAAATTTGATGTCTTTGCTCAATTTTGCCATTTCCATTCATGCCTTCTATGATCATTTATTTATCTGTCAGGTAGTGTTTATACATTTTGAAATATATATATATATATATATATGTATATATATATATTTGCACAAGCACCATGAATTGGAGAAGATAGAGATCTTTCTTTTGTTTCCTAGGCATGTGTGTTATAGCCAATAGTGCTATGTTGATTTTCTGGTCTCTTCCTCAGTGATGGCCATTCCATTGCACTTTCCATTAGTTTTGGTTCCATCAGTGGTTGAAGAACCATCAGTAAAGCTGATGTCACTCGGTTCCAGGAGTTCAGTTCAGTGTTTAACTGTGGGTATATGTCTCTGCTTCCATCAGTCACTGGATGGATGAAGGTACTAGGATGTCATATAAGGTAGTCATCAACCTTATCATCAGGGAGGGGTTATTAATGTAGTCTCACTGCTATTGCTTAGTTTGCCAGTTGGCATCATCCTTGTAGATCTCTGGAAATCTCACTAGTGTCAGCTCTCTCTTCAAACTTATAATGACTCCATCTATTATGATATCTCTCATCCTGCTCTCCTCTACTCTTACCTCGACTCAACTTTCCTGATACCTCATGATTTCTTCTCCCCTCTTCATCTCCCCTGTCTTTTTCCTGGTTCCCTCTCCCTTCTTCTCATGTGTCCAATCTGCTCAGGAGCTCTTGCCTCATTCCACTTCTCTGGGGTATCATGAATATCTTTTGGGAACCTCACTGTTTCCCAGAGTCATTGGTACTGGGATTGTAGGCTGACACTCCCCTGATCCATGTCTAAAATCCATATATGATTGTCCATGTTTGTCTTTTTGTGACTGGGTTACCTAACTCAGGATGGTTTCTTCTAGTGACATCCATTTGCCTGAAAATTTCAAGATTCCATTGTTTTTTCTGCTGAGTAGTACTCTATTGTGTAAATGTACCACATTGACTGTCTCCACTCTTTAGTTGGGGGCATCTAGGTTGCTCCCAGGATCTAGATATTGCAAATAATGCTGCTATGAACATAGTGGAACAGCCATCCTTGTTGTATGGATGGGCAACTTTTGGGTATATGCCTAAGAGTGGGAACTGTGGGTCTTGTGGTAGACTGAGTCACATTTTCCTTAAGAATCTCGATACTGATTTCTAAAGTGACTGTACAAGTTTGCAATCCCACCAGCAATGGAGGAATGTTCTCCTTTCTCCAAAAGCTACTGGATGAAGGCTCTATGATGGTATTTAAAGTAGTCAGCAATCTCACTATAGGAGAAGGGCATTTAAGGTAGTTTTGTCACTATTGCTTGTACTATTAGTTGGGGTCATCCTTATGAATTCTTGGTGATGTCCCTAGTGCCAAGTTTCTTGTTAATCCCATAATGCCTCCTTCTATTAAGGTATCTTTTTCCTTGCTCTCCTTCTCTGTTACTCCTCAAACTCTAACTTTCTGATCACTCATCTTCTTTTCCCCTCTAACTTTCTCCTCACCTCTCTCTCCTCCCTCCCTCCAACACACTCCCAATTTTCTCAGGAGATCTTGTCCATGTCTCCTTCCCAGGCATCAATTTATGTCTCTCTTAGGGTCCTTCTGGTTTCCTTACTTCTCTGGGGTTATGGATTGTAGGCTCCTGATCCTTAGGTCTATGTCCGATATCCACTTATGCATGAGTATATACCACCTTTGTCTTTCTGGGTCTGAGTTACCTCATTCAGGATAGTTTCTTCTAGTTCCATCCATTTGTCTGCAAATTTCAAGATATCATTGTTTTGAATCACTGAGTAGTAGTCCACATCCTGCAGAATCAGAAAAGATCTTCACCAACCCCACATATGACAGAGAGCAAACTGGTACAGCCACTTTGGAAATCAGTATGACAGTTTCTCAGGAAAATTGGAATTGATCTACCTCAATACCCAGCAATTCCACTTTTAGGGTTATTCCCAGGGATTAAAATTTATACCACAAGAACATCTGTTCAACTATGTTCTTAGCAGCAGTATTTGTCATAGCCAGAACCTGGAAGTAACCTAGATGCTTCTCAACCAAAGAATGGGTAAAGAAAATGTGCTACATTTACACAATGGAGTATTATTCAGTAGTAAAAGAACATAACAAAAGACAGTGAAGAAATCCAGAGAATCCTTACTAATCTTTCAAAAACCTGTACTCCACAAAATTGGATGGGTAACACATACCCAAACTAAATCAAGACCAAATAAGAAATTTAAATGGGCCTATTACCCCCAATGAGATAGAAGCAGTCATCAAAATTCTCCCACTCTACAAAAGCACAGGGCAAGATGGTTTCAGTGCAGAGTTGTACCAGAATTTCAAGGAAGAGCTAACTACAATACTCCTCAATTTGTTCCACACAATAGATACAGAAGGCACATTTCAGAACTCTTTTTACAAGGCTATAGTTACTCTGATAGTCAAACCACACAAAGCCATAGCAAAGAAAATGAATTATGGATCACTTCCTCTCATGAACACTGACACAGAAATACTCAGTAAAACACTGGCAAATTGGATCCAAGAACACATCAAAAATCATCTACAATGTTCAAGTAGGCTTCATCCCAGAGGTGAAGGCATGGTTCAACATTGGAAAATCTGACTATGTAATCCACCATATAAACAAACTGAAATAGAAAAATAAATATTACCATCTCATTAGATTCCTTAAAAGGCTTCAAAAAATCCAATACCTCTTCTTGATAATAGTCTTGGAGAGATCAGGGTTAAAAGGAACATACAAAACATAATAAAGGCAATATACAGCAAGGCAACAGATAACAGCAAACTAAATGATGACAAACTAAATATTATTCCTGTAAAATCAGTAACAAGACAAGGCTGCCCACTCTCCTTATATCAATTCATTATAAACCTTGAAGATCTAGCTACAGCAATAAGACAACAAAAGGAGATGAAGTGCATACAAGTTGGAAGGGAAGAATTCGAAATCTTGTTACTTGTAGATGAAATGATAATATACATAAATGACCACAGAAATTCTACCAGGAAACTCCTACATCTGATAAACACCTTCAGTCATGTTACAGGATGCAAGATTAACTCAAAATCAGTAGCACTCCTATATACAGAAGACAAATGGGCTGAAAAGGAAATCAAAGAAACATCATCATTTACAATAGCCACAAACAACATAAAATATCTTGGAGTAACCAAACAAGTTAAAGACTTGTATGACAAGATCTATAATTCTTTGAAGAAAGAAACTGAGGAAGATATCAACAGAATGGTAAGATCTCCTATGTGCTTTAATGGGTAGGACAAACATAGTAAAAATGGCAATATTACTGAAAGGAATCTGCACATTCAATGCAATCCCCACTAATATCCCAACACAATTATTCATGGACCTGGAAAGAACAATACTCCACTCTGTATGTAAAAACAAATAAAATCCATGATAGCCAACACAATCCTGTACAATAATGGAAACTTAGGAGGCATCAGCACCCTTGATTTCAGCTTTAGAATAATGCTACAGTTTATAAAAAACAGCTTGGTATTTGCATAATAACAGACACCTCGATCAATGCAATTGAATAGAAACCCTGACACTAATCTACATATCTATGAACACCTGAGTTTTGTTAAATAATTTATAATTGTACAATGGAAAACAAGAAAGCATCTTCAACAATGATGACGGCATAACTGGATGCTGACATGTAGAAGAATGCAAATGTATCCATATGTATTGCCATGCACAAAACTTAAGTTGAAGTAGCTCAAAGTCCAAGTGAATCAAAGTCCTTAACAGAAATCCAAGTATACAGAACCTGACAGAAGAGAAAGTGGGAAGTAGCCATGAACACTTTGGCAAAGGAGACCACTTCCTAAACATATTAACAGTAGCATAGACTCTGAAAGAAACAATAAATAAATGGGACCTGCTGAAACTGAGAAGCTTCTGTAAGGTAAAGAATACTATCTCCGGGTGGTGGTGGCACATGCCTTTAATCCCAGCACTCCGGAGGCAGAGGCAGGCGGATCTCTGTGAGTTTGAGGCCAGGCTGGATTGACAGCCTCAAAAACAATACAGAGAAACCCTGTCTCATAAAAAATGAATACTGTCAATAAGCCAAAACACTAGCCTACAAAATGTGGAAAGATCTTTCCCAACTACACATCTGACGTAGGGCTGATCTCCAAAATATGTAATGAACTCAAGAAACTAGATACCAAAACACCAAATAATCCATTTAAAAATAGGGTGCAGATTTGAACAGAGAATTCTTAACAGAAGAATCTCAAAGGCTGAAAGATATTTGAGGGGTTGCTCAAGACTTAGTCATCAGGGAAATGCAATTCCAAACCACTGTGACTTACACTTGTCAGAGTGGCTAAGATAAAAAAATACTGATGACCAGTTATGCTGAAAAGGATTTAGTGTAAGAGGAATACTTCTCCACTGCTGATGGGAGTGCAAACTTGTATAGCCATTTTGGAAATTTGTATGTTAGTTTCTCAGAAAATTGGGAATCATTCTACCTCAATACCCTGCAATACCATTTTTCAGCATATACCCAAGGGATGCACATATGTATCACAAGAACATTTGCTCACCTATGTTTAAAGTAGCATTATTTGTAATATCCAGAACCTGAAAGCAATCTGGGTGCCCCTCAATTGAAGAATGGATAAAGAAAGCATGATGTATTTACACAGTGAATTATTTCTCAGCGGTAAGAAGCAATGACACCTGGTAATTTGCAGGCAAATGGATGGATCCAGAAGAAGCCATCCTGAGTGAGGTAGCCCAGACCCAGAAAAACAAATATAGTATGTATCCACTCATAATTTCACATTAGATGTAAGCAAATGATAACAAAGCTACAATCCACTACCTCAGAGATGATAGATAAATACAGCAATCCTAAGATGAACATTCATTTAGGGCTCCGGGAAGGGAAAATAGTTAATATTCTGGGTAAACTTGGAGGAGTGATAGAAGGGACAGGATGGATGATGGGAACATGAGGGAACAAGAAAACCAAGTTGAGGGAGTTGCAGAGGGAGTCTCTATAGGGTTAGAGTAAAACCCAGTGCTAGAGAAATTTTAAGGAATCCAAAAGGATAACTCCAGCTAAGACTCCTAGCAATACTGGAGAGGGTGTCTGAATGTGCCTTCTCCTTTAATTAGATTCCTGACTACCCTAATTGTCATCATAGATCCTACATCACATAATTGATGGAAGCAGATGCAATGACTCACAGCCAACCACTGAACTCCTAGAGTTCAGTTGAAAGGAGGGAGGAGGGATCATATGAACAAGGGGGGTATAGACCATGATGGGGAAAATTAAATAGACAGCTAACCCAAACTAGAGGGAGCTCATGGACAATGGACAGATAGAAATATACATTCTGAACGTGGGTGACAGTTATATGATTTGATTTGTTTGGGGGGCCTTGGCAGGGTCACCAGGACATCTTCCAGGGGCATGAACAGTCTTTTGAGAGCCCATTTCCTATGATGGGATACCTTACTCAGTCTTGATAAAGGGGGGAGGGTCTTGGTTCTGTCTCAACTTGGTATGCCAGACTTTGTTGGCTAAGGAAGGCCTAACCCCTCTGAGTTATAGGAGCGGTGGGAATGGAATGGAGGCAGGGGGTGAGAGGATAGAGGGGGGAACTAGGGTTTGTATGTAAAATAAAAGCTAAAAATTTTTAAATAAAAAAGATTAAATACAATAAATAATCTTCATTTATCTAAAAATAAAATATATTCCAGAAAAGCCACCATTAGGTCTATACAGGAGACTTCAAAGTCCATAGAATAGAAATTACTTGGTTTTGGGTGGTATATATGTACTTTTCATTAAACATTTCAAAATGCCCAAAATAAACAATTAAAGGTATAAGGAAGCCATTAATTTATTTTTACAAAGCTAATTTTCTTATTATTCTGTAATGAAGATATAAAATAGAAATACTGTAAGTTCTGATATTCACATTTTTAAATCTTGACCAGCTCACAATAAAATACTATTAACAGTGAAAATAAATAAATGTGTGTAATAATAATAATGATAATGATAACAATAATTACTGAAAAAGCATGAATTAGAGAGTGGAAAGCACAGGAAGAAGTAGAGGGCATAGTATGTAGAAAATTCTAAAAAAATTCCTTTTCAAAGACTCAAAAAGAAGTGAAAATAAGAGAGAGCTAGGGAGAATGAGAGAACAAGAAATAGCTGCCATGAGACTGATCATGGAAGGAGACCAAGAAGCCTCTTCTGAAAGAACTCTCCATTTCTGGGCAACAGCATTGAGCCATCTTATCCCGGCATGGAGGCAAGGTCTGATCTTCTATATCCTTATAGGGCCAAAGGGAAGTTTCACACAATTTATTCACTACAGTCTAGTGTATGTGACAAGGAGCACGGAGAAACCAGGTGTTGTAAACTGAGAGTAATCATGTCACGGCACAGACACCTCCTACACTCTCTTTCCTAGAGTGAGTTGCAGGATATGGGGCCTGACTAAAGCTATAGGAACCTGGCTAAAACTGAAAACCTGTGTTCTAACACAAAGTTGCAGTAAATTGGAACTCAGAGTATGACTGGAGTCTTCTAAGATAGTAGCTTAATAGGGGACTAAGGTTATGTTTTTGTAACCCAAAGGGAAAGGATAGGGAGGGACAGGGATTCAGCAACAGGAAGTCCTTGGAGAATTGGAAACATTAAGGGGAGGAGGAACCAGATTGTTTCCTGCTCAAAGTTTATTATCCTTGGCCATTGTTTTTTGAAGACTGGTGTCCTTAACTATGGCAGGTTCACCCTCTAAATGAAAAGAGCAGGGTGAGCCACCAAAATGGATCAGTGGATAAAGGCACTTGCTGACAAAGCTGTCATTCTGATTTCAATCCCCAGACCCAACTTGGTGGAAGGAGAGAACCAACTCCCTCATGTGATATAACCCCCATATATGTGCAGTAGCATGTTATTACCCATACACTGATGTATGCATGAGCAAAGACAAATATTCTCTGTCTCACACACATATCTAAAATGCACACAAAATTGTAAATTAAAAGTCAAACTGTGGAATTAGGCTATATTCTTATGTAGCAACATGGGATTCCTTCCAATCAGTGTTCCCATATCATTCATTAATTCATTCATCCACAGGTCATATCTGAGCCTTTTCCAGGCACTGGAACATCCAAAAACAGCAGGGATATTTAGTCCTCCCAATAGAAGGCAGACAGGCAATAGAAGGTGAATTCAGGGGTTCACTGGAACCCCAACGGGAAAAATTACAAAATGAAAAAGGAGGGATGGAGATATGGCCCAGTGTTTAATAGCATATGATGCTCTTCCACAGTACCTAAGTTCAGTTCCCAATACTTATGCGAGGCAAGGTTACATAAATCCATCTCCAGGGGACTTCACACAGTCCTTAGTAATGTACTAGTCAACTGGGCATCTTCTTTTGAGTCTCATCATGGAGAGCCCATCTGCTCCAGTGCCAAGGCCTTATGTAACTGCTCTTCGTGGCTTATGAAACTTTACAGGAAACTCAGGGAGTCCAAGGGGAGGAACAGAGGACAAAGGTCCTCCTGATGACTCCATGTCCTCAGAGATTAAGTCCTGTTATTTCTCTCCTGCAGGAAGTAGTAACAGAAGGTGCTGACCTGAACAGCTCTCCTGTCACAGTGCCAGGGCCTTGTTCATATTGAGGCTACCATACCAGCATGGCAACATTCATTCACCATGTGTAGTATTACTAGGAACCTGAGCCACATAAATCCCAGTGTGTAAATCTACCTCACAAAGGCCATAGGTGACAGACAAGCTGTGTGTGTACAAGCATGTATCCAGTGTCTTTAACACAGAGTCCTTCTCATGTTTCTTTGGATTGGGAGAAGCTGTTTTTTGAGATGTTAATATTGGTCATCAGGAGCTTGAATGAATGTCTGTTTCTACAAGTTAAAACTGGACAGTTTGATTTGACTTTAGAACTAAGCTACCTGCCACTGCATAATTTCTGAAAAATTTCAGGACTCACAAACCCACCTACTGGACAGAAAATAATTTGTTTTCTGACATTCCACTGTCATTACTCCAGAAAGGCAAAAGACATGGCTTTTCTTTGACCATTCCAAGAGATCAGGCATCTAAAACAGGACTTTCTCTGGTCGGTTGGTCACTGATTTCAAACAACATAACATCTGTCTCTTATCATGCCTCATTGTACTCTTTAGAGATGTAATGCTTTCAGAGTTTGGCCTCAGATCCTGCGTATTAGTTACAATGGTCTAATATTCAGAAAGAATTTTAAATTTCTTTTCTTTATTTGTTTTTTTTCATTTTATATACCAAACCCAGTTCTCCATCCTCTTCTCCTTCTCCAACTTACTTCCAATTCACCCCAATACACTCCTCAGAGTGAGTAAGTACTCCTTTGCAGAGTTAACAAAATCTGGCATATCAAGTTGGGGTGGGACCAAGACCATCCTCCATGCATCAAGGCTGAACAAGGTATCCTACCATAGGTAACTGGATCCAAATAGATAGTTCATACACCCAGAGTATGGACTGTCATGGACCCAGAATAGGTACTGGTACCACTGCCATACACCCCCTCCAAACAGATCATGCCACATAACTCTCACCCACTTTCAGAGGGCCTAGTTTGGTCTGATGCAAGTGATCTGACTCTGTGGTTTTTTACTCTACCATGATCTTAACCCCCTTGCTCATATGATTCCCCCTTCCCTCTCTTCAGGTGAAGTCCAGGAGCTCATCTCAGTGATTTGCTGTGGGCCTCTACATTTGCTTCCATCAGAGTCCTAAATTTCTAATCTAGATCTGCCAATACACCTGTCCATTGCAGTCACAGTTTTAGAAAGTTCTTGTTCACTGTCTTCTACCAGTCAGATCTGCCTCTGAAAACATTCACCTGGGAGTTCTGGAGAGATGTGTAAGTGGTTATGAACTCTTATTGCTCTTGTAGAGGACACAAGTTTTGTTCTCAGCACACTCATGATATATCATAACCAATCTGTAATTCCATTTCCAGGGTATTCAGTGCCCTCTTGTGTCTTCTATGGGCACTGGGCATATTTGTGCTTCACAGATATACATGCAGTAAAAATAACCACACATGTTCAAAGAAAGAAAGGAAGGAAGGGAGAAAGAAAAAGAGAGAGAGACAGAGAGAGGGAGAAGGTAAGAGAGATAGCTCAGCAGTCAATAACATTGATGCTCATAAATTGAAATGGCATTTAGTTTCCAGCATCCATGGGGTGACTCAAAACAATCTGTAATTCCAGTTCCAGGGAATCTGATGCCCTATTTTGGCCTCCAAGGACACTGCTTTCTTGTGATACATAATACTGTAGGCAACACACCCATACACAGAAAAACACATTTAAAAATGCTTTAAAGAAATTGAGTCGGGGTGAATGTGGTGACATATGCATTTGAATGGCTGAAGCAGGAGGGCTGGATCTAGGGTTCCCACAAAATGAGACATTACCAGAGACAATCAAGTAAGTCCTCAGAAATGTGCCACAGAGAAAACAAACTCTGTTTCACCGGTTTCTGAATCAATTGGTTTAATCTTCTAAATATCAAAACAATCTTATCTAAACTGTAACACAATGGTTTATAGCCATCCTAATGCTGTGACACTTTAATGAAGTTCCTCATGTTGTCATGGACCCCTAACCATAAAACTATTTTTGTTGTTACTTCGTAACTAATTTTGTTACTGATATGAATCATAATGTAAAGATCTAGCATGCAGAATACCCCATACGCAATTCCTGTGAAAGGATGGTTTGAACCCCCAATGGGGTTATTACCCACAAGTTAAGAACCACTCCTCTAGCATGGAGACCCTTCATAACGATTACACATCCCCCTTAGCTTTTGCCTGCCTGCCTGCATATATCTACCTGGATCCTCCTGTGCACATCTCTTCATTTGGTGACTTGCTTGCCATGAGTCTCCCTCACCTACATGATGAGAGAAATACTATGATGGGGCAAATGGAACTAAGACTTCCTCAGAGGTACTGATGAAAGCACAAAGGGAACTTGGGTTCTGTACCCTAGACCAGGAGTACTCTTGGAAAGGCTGATCTGAGACTGGAACAGGTACCTCATGGGAGTTGAAGCTGCTCTTTCTGGGGACCCAACTCTTCCCTCTGGACTGCAGCTTTTAGTACTAAGACAACACTGTGACTGAGGTGTCCCCTGTTCTCTTTACCAACATTGTCTGGCTTAGCTCTCCGTTGACCTTGGCTTTTTCTCTCCCTGCAAATAGGATATGAGACGCCATACTTCTTAATAAAGACAGGTATTTCCTGTCTTCCTTATTTCTCATTTTCCCTATTTCTCATCCCCAGTTTTCACAGTGGACCCCTTGCCATTCAGGACCCTTATTCCTGTGGGTAAGTTCAATTCAAGTGGTATCCAGACATGTGTTGCAGAATATATGTTTACACTGTGTGAAGATGTGTCACTGTGATTGGTCAATAGCTGGGTAAGAGAGAATAGGCAGGATTTTTGGGGGGAGGAGAGAGAAAGCTTTGGGAAGAAGAGAAGCTGATTTAGTAGGAAACTGTCAAAGAAATCAGACATAGAGTACACAACAGAGGTAACCAAGCTATTTGGAAGGGCATAGATTAATAGAGGTAGGTTCATTCGCGTTATAAAAGCTAGTTGCAAAAAAAGCCTCAGCTAAGGCCAACCTTTCATAATTAATATGAAGGCTTTGTGTCATTATTGGGTAGCTGGCAGCCCCACAAAACAAATTCAAACTACATTTAAGAAAGCTTGTTGCATTTGGCATCCAATATGGGGCTGAAATATCCAAACATAGGATCTGAGAAAGCTAAAAATAATTCGGAGGCAGATGTGGCATCCTTGCCCCACAATCTCTCATGCAGGCAAATGCTTACTGCTTAGAGAAACACTACTCCTGGCTGCTACCTGTAGGCTTGAGTGGCCACCAGTGCCGTCTTCCCACCATGGATGAGCAAACATACTGGTACTTTAAGGCTTGCCTCATGGTGTCAAAGAATGCTGCAGAGGCACAGAAATCCAGGTCAAGACACAAAAAATATCTAAAAAGGTATTTAGATATGCTAAAAAAATAGTTAGGTGCTGGATAAAGATAAGAAAGTGTGTATAAATAATCATTGAAAAAATAAATGGCTTAAACATAATAAAGTAAAATCTTTACACAGAGAGTAAAGTAATATAAAAAATAAACTACATAAGGATGGGAAATAGTATAACACAGGGAATTTGGACTTTATATGGTGCTTTGTTAATTTTTTGAGTGTTAATGAATAAAGAATGACAGCTCATAAGAGACATTGGAATTGGAAGAGTCTGATAAGTTAAACCAGCCTATATAATTTAGAGATGCCTTGGCTTAAGAACAGAAGTCAATGTGTTGAATTGGGGGAGACGTTGTACTTCTGTTTCCGAAGGCAACAAAAAGCTATGGATTACTTCAAAGTCAATCAAGATTAGATTTGATAGGGGTAGACATGGACATCTTGGCTATAGACATAGGAAATAACATAAAGACTACAAGACATGTGATGTGTATGCTGATCTCTCTATATGGGCACAGCTCTGAGACTGGATGAGACATGATAAATCTTGTTGGCTACAGAGTCCTCATGATTTATTATTACATGCCATCCTTTCATACGGTATGGGCAGAGGTTTGGTTGTGCAGTCCAAACAGACTTACAAAGTTGACAGATGCCTTTTACCTTCTCAAACACAGAACAGAAAAATCAGTACTTTTAGAAGTCTGTTTGTTTGAGGGGGAAAAGGACCAGAAACCAATGAAGACAAGTAGACAGTGTGATTCAGAATCTCAGAATGCCTCTGTTACAGTCCCCTCAATATTTTATATTCAGAACAACTTCAAAGCTGCTAGTTGAGATGGTCCATCCTCACAGACTACTCCAGTCTGATCTTCAGATAGTACTTATACTTTCCTATCACACTGAGACTAAACAAAAAATATAATTAGCTCTTCCAGGATTGACCACTATCCCAATATTCACAGGATCCCCTAGAGATATTGCTACCCCTGAAAGGAGGAAGCAGTCTAGGGAACATGATACCCACATTCGGAAGAATTGGGGTGGGTGGTTATTGGTTGTTCAATGGGTTATGGATGTTAATTGGCATTTAGTAGGGTTGGCTGCAGGTTGTTGCTGGTCAAGGTCAGGAAAAAAGCTGAGAAAAGGAGATTAGATCCAGGGATCTCTTTCTGAAAGAAAAAGGGGAAATATGGTATAGAAATGATAGGAGAGAGGGGGGATTGTTGAATGTACTTTTAAACTAAAAAGCAACTACTAGTCTGAAACATTTTACATTTGCATCAAGTTTTGTATGTTGATAAAATTTTAGATAATTTTTGTTAAAATGTGCAAATGTTTCTACTCTTCTTAAATGCATTATGCTTATGCAGCTCATTTGACAACATAACATGGATTTGTGAATATATAGCCCTTGAAATTTATTATTACAGACTATTTAGGGTAATCAAGAAATACACCTAGTAATCAAATTTATTGCCATGGTATGTTTCAAGGTCAAACAGAAATATATTTTAGATAAACATATGGTCTTCAGAAACTTTAGAGGTCTACAGAATATGGCATTTAAATTGTTTTAGTGCCACAAGGCTTTTTATGACAGTATCTTCTCCTGGCAAAACCAATTCACTTAAAAAACAGATAATGTGCACTGAAGAACCTCCATAGAGAGTTTGCTTTTATTGTGGTAAAGCTAGCCACTGGGCAAAAAAAAAATTACATTTGCCTTGGTTACTGAGACTATGATGTCCAAATTGTACTGCTGAACTTTGGCAAACAAGGTAGGACAGTCCTTCAAAAACCCTGCTCCACAGAAAATCCAAGAATGCCTGTAGTCCAAATATGGACGCTCCAGCATTACAGAGGAGCCTTGGGGTGACTCTTCAGACAGCAAGATGTCTATGTCATTTCTATAGTTTTGGAAGTTGTTTACTCTGCACTTTCTCTTTACTTGGTTAATATTATATCCTTCTTGGGTCTTAGACAGACATTGAAGACTAGATAATTATAGCATATTTTTCTACCAAATTCCAAAAGAAACTTACAAAAGGGATGTAAAGTTTATAAGATTGAGAGACACAAAAGCTTAAGTTATTTATTTAATGAATTAGTTAAACAATGAATATATTTGACCACATGAGAAGACTTTTTTTTCTTTCTGCAAACCCTCCACCATTTTTATGTCAGACTCAGAGCTTCCAAAAGTTTGGCAGTTCCTGAAATTAGTTCCCACAAATTCTGATGTTTGGCTCTTTTGACTCATAAACACAGCTCTCAGTTCCTTTTCATTTATGTTTACCATACTGGTGTCTTTATTTTTTTGGAGACACAGTCTCACTTTAAATCTTGGCCTGTCCTGTACACCCAGGATTATAGGAAAGTGTTACCATGCTGGCTATATATGAATGATAACTTATGAATTTCACCCTATGGTCATTTCTGTGTTTAGTACTCCATTAATAAAGAAATTCTGGCATTCTGCTGTAGGATGAAAGGAGAGCTCATTCATTTATCACTCAAACCAGACTGGGGGACTGGTAGCCAAACTGACTCGGTTGGAGATCTCACACTGATATTCTCCAACATTCTCCAACCCTACAGGATATATTCTCAGTCCACACTTTGTTGGGGACAGAGTCATCCTGCTTGAAAGGTGCAGATGCTCCTTATTGAAGAACCAGCGGATGGAGACATCAGTGTCAGGTGAAACACAAGTGAAGATCACAGATCTGTTTGATGAGACTATGCTGTTAGTGATTTGCACAAAGGGTTGTTCCACATATTCTGTGAAGAAACAGAAGAAGGTATCAAATGGTGCAACCAGCCCTTCTTTAGTTAATAATTAATAAAGCATCCAGGGTCAGAGTTTGGAGTAGTGACTGTAGATATACCCTATGTTTTGGTTTTTCTACACAGGCATTCTGTGATTCTGATTCAGGCACTGTTTTCTGTGACCTTTTCTGTAATAGGACACACAGATCATTATTTAAGGTTAATTGTGAACAATACCTGACCTTGTATGGGAACTCTTCACATCAGCACCACCTGTTTCCATTTAACTACAGAAGAAAATTCCCCAGGCTGACCCATGAGGAGAAGCAAGAATGTGGATAGCAGCCTCTGCTGTTTCTTCCCTTGATGGCTTCAATTGCCCTTGTAGTCTCATATGCCATCACAACAATAGGTCAATGGTCTGGACCATTGAGACGCAGGAGAAGGAGATACACACGTAACCCACCCAACTGCATCTGTCATGGCAGTACACAGCTGGTTGTATACTCTAAGGGATTTTGAGAGTCAGTAAAGATATGTTCCTTGTCAGCTCTAAAAGGATGTCAGAACAGTGATAAAAAACTAAACAGTGTAACTTAGAGTGTAGCCAGTGGCAAAGTTTTGGAGTCAGGGCTTGTTGGTGTTCTCTGTGCAGACCGCATGATGCAGACCGCATGACTTCCTCATCCAGTGTCTCCCTGACTCCCACAGAGTCTATCTTGAGTCTATGTGCTTAGTGAGAACCATAAGTGTCTGCACTGAGGCTGATATCCTTGTGGTGAGTTATTCAGAACAGGTTTTCCTTTGTACAGGTAAAGACAGGGGAGAGATTCTAACCCATACTTGATTGTCTCCCCAGTGTGTTTCCAGCAGTAAGTGCCCAAACACTATTGTGGGGACACAATACAGTAGGTAAGATAGCAGGCACGGTGAGTCCTAACAGTTCAGTGTATGAATTAGGATAAGCCACACCCAACAGCTATAGCCCAGAGGGAGTCACTTACTATTTACATGTAATTGTGCAAAAGCATTTTCAATTTTGAAATCGCTTTTCAAAATTTCTAGTGTGTACATTCCTGCATCTTCTTGAGTGATGTTCTCGATCTGCAGATTTCCATTGTCATACACAGTCTCTCTTCTGCTATATTGAGCTCCCCAGGTGACAGTATTCAGGACTCGGTTGTGTTTGACAATTTCAAAATATGGATCACGATATACTGTCCTGTACCAAGTAAAGGCTTGGACATCTTCTGGAAGTTTAAGGACTTGGAGAAGAATACTTCTCCCTTCAGCAACATACTGAGGCAAGAGTTGGATCCTGAGTTGGGAAGAGTTGGAAAGGTTGCTGGATGGAGAAATGGAGGCTGGAAAGGAAAAGAGAAAACATCCATTGCATGGGGAACATTGTACATAATGAAATGGTAGTGACTTCAATCTTGAGTAGATGGATTTGTCACTCAGCCTAGATAAGTAGGTGTGGGTATGTCCACATCACTTAATGAAGGTCAGTAACATGGCCTACTACATTACATCTAAGCCCAAAAAACATGTCTTTTCTACACCATGGAACTTCATGACTATTCCCTTACTTCTTTCAATCAGACATTACATACTCATGCACAATGAGGATTCAGATGTGTCCTCCCAGAAACTCAACAGGACTGTTATTTTTACTTTATAGGTTTTATTTTTAAGTTTCCTTTGTGGCTCCAATCAAATCCTGAGGTCTCACTGTAGATGCCATTGCTTCCCTGCCTGCCAGCCCTCAGGACTGGGACTGGGTGGGATCTGGGACAAGTCTGAACTTCATGGCCAACTTAGGTCTTTAAAAGCCTTGGGTACTAGACTGTCTAGTTTCAAGTCAACTTATCACAGGTGAGAGTCATTTTATATACAGGGGTTCAATCAAAAATACCACCATCGAGGCCCCAAACCCCGGCTATCCCAGCCAGCCAGGTGAGGTTGGGTCTCTTGGGGAACACTCCTCATCCTCTGCCCGACATCGATCACTTCAATCTTCCCGGACTGCTCCTGGCATCCAGAAGACCCACCCACACAGGAAAGTCATAAGCCCTTCCAGGACCCAAACTCCAGCTACCCCAGCCAGGCCTCAAACTCCGGTGATCCCAGCTTCAGCTTCAGGAAGGAAGGAGACCAGTGGAGACAGAAAGACCCCACCAGCACCCATTGGAAGAAGTGGTGGGAAGAAGACAGAATAAGACATCACTCAGCAATCAAAAGACCAACATGACTCCATCAGAATCTAGGGAACCAATGCCAGCAAGACCTGAAAATCACTACATAGATGAAGCAGAGGAGACAGACATTAAAAATCATTTTATGAAGATGATAGAGACCCTCAAAGAAGAAATGAGGAAATCCCTTAAAGAAATAGAGGAAAAACAAACAAAAAACCATGAAATGGAGGAAAAATTCAAGAAATAAACAAATCTCTCAAAGAATCTAAAGAGTACTAAGAAAAAACAACCAAACAAATGAAGGAAACAACTCAAACAGTTGAAGGATTGAAAGCTGAAATAGAAACAATAAAGAAAACACAGAACGAGGGGATGCTGGAAATGGAAAAGCTGGGTAAATGATCAGGAGCTACAGATGCAAGTATCACCAATAGAATGCAAGAGATAGAAGAGAGAATCTCAGATGTTGAAGACTCATTGGAGGATATACAGTCGTCAACCAAAGAAGACCTCAAAACCAACAAATCCCTAACAAAAAATATCCAGGAAATATGGGACACCATGAAGAAGCCAAACCTGAGAATAATAGGTATAGCAGAAGGTGAAGATATACAGCTCAAAGGCACAGAAAACATATTCAACAAAATCATAGAAGAAAACTTCCCTAACCTAAAGAAGGATATGCCTATGAAAATACAAGAATCTTACAGAACACCAAATAGGCTGGACCAGCAAAAGAAGTCACCCCGCCATATAATAATCAAAACATCAAACCTACAGAATAAAGAGAGAATATTAAGAGCAGCTAAAGAAAAAGGCCAAGTAACATATAAAGGCAGACCTATCTGAATTACACCTGACTTCTCAATGGAAACGATGAAAGCCAGAAGATCCTGGACAGATGTCCTACAAACACTAAGGGAACAAGGATGCCAGCCCAGACTACTATATCCAGCAAAGCTTTCAATTACCATAGATGGAGAGAACAAAATATTCCATGACAACGCCAGATTTAAACAATACATATCCATAAATCCAGCTCTACAGAAAGTGCTAGAAGGAAAACCTAGATCTAAGGAAGCAATAAAAAAAGAAATTAAACACTTCCTGGAACTCAATGGGAATGAAGACACAACATACGCAAATTTATGGGACACATTGAAAGCAGTGCTGAGAGGAAAGTTCATAGCACTAAGTGCCCACTTGAAGAAACTGGAGAACTGTCATACTAGAGAATTAATAGCACAACTGAACGTTCTAGAACAAAAAGAAGTGAACTCACCCAGGGCACTAAGTGCCCACATGAAGAAACTGGAGAACTGTCATACTAGAGAATTAATAGCACAACTGAACGTTCTAGAACAAAAAGAAGCGAACTCACCCAGGAGGAGCAGACGTCAAGAAATAATCAAATTGAGGGCTGAAATCAATCAAGTAGAAACCAGGAAATCATTGAGAAGAATAAATAAAGAGTTGGTTCTTTGAGAAAATCAACAAAATAGAAAAACCTCTGTCGAACTAGCCAATAGACAGAGAGAGAGAATGCTAATTAACAAAATCAAAAATGAAAAAGGAGACATAACAACGGACTCTGAGGAAATCCAGAGAAGCATCAGGGCATATTTTGAAAATCTGTACTCCACAAAATTTGAAAATTTAAAGGAAATGGACAATTTCCTGGATAGATATCACTTGCCAAAACTAATTCAAGAGCAGATAAACAATCTAAACAGACCTATAACCCCTAATGAAATAGAAGCAGTCATCAAAAGTCTCCCAAACAAAAAAAGCCCAGGCCCAGATGGCTTCAGTGCAGAATTCTACCAGAAATTCAAAGAAGAGCTAATTACAATACTCCTCAAAGTATTCCACACAATAGAAGCAGGAGGCTCACTGCCAAACTCTTTTTACGAGGCTACAATTACCTTGATACTGAAGCCACACAAAGACACAACTAAGAAAGAGAACTATAGACCAATTTCCCTCATGAACATCAATGCAAAAATTCTCCATATCTCTTCAATATTGTACTTGAAGTTCTAGCTACAGCAATAAGACAACAAAAGGAGACAAAGGGGATATAAATAGGAAAAGAAGAAGTCAAGCTTTCACTATTTGCAGATGATATGACAGTTTATATAAGTGACCCAAAAAACTCCGCAAGGGAAATCCAAGAGCTAATAAACACATCCAGCAAAGTGGCAGGATACAAGGTAAACTAAAAAAAATC
The DNA here is from genome assembly GCF_017639785.1 of Mesocricetus auratus. Taxonomy (NCBI): domain Eukaryota; kingdom Metazoa; phylum Chordata; class Mammalia; order Rodentia; family Cricetidae; genus Mesocricetus; species Mesocricetus auratus. The sequence continues at coordinate 720,308 of NW_024429223.1, forward strand.
AGTGCCCCTATTATATACACACAATGAAGTGACTGAGAAAGAAATCAGAGAAACCTCACCCTTTACAATAGCCATAAACAGCATCAAATATCTGGCGATAAATTTAACCAAGGAAGTGAAAGACCTGTATATCAAGTACTTTGAGTCTTTAAACAAAGAAATCAAAGAGGATACCATAAAAAGGAAATATCTCCCATGCTCTTGGATTGGTAGGATCAACATAATAAAAATGGCAATCTTGCCAAAGTAGTCTACAGATTCAATGCAATCCCTATCAAAATTCCGGCACAATTATTCACAGACCTGGAAAGAATATTAATCAACTTTATATGGAAAAACAAAACGCCCAGGATAGCCAAAACAACCCTATACAATAAAGGAACTTCAGCAGGCATCACCATACCTGACTTCAAGCACTATTGTAGAGCTATAGTCCTGAAAACAGTTTGGTATTGGTAAAAAAAATTGGCAGGTTGACCAATGGAACCAAATTGAAAACCCTGATTTTAACCCACACACCTATGAACACTTGATTTTTAACAAAGAAGCTAAAACTACACAATGGAAAAAAGAAAGCATCTTCAACAAATGGTGCTGGCATAACTGGGTACTGGTATGCAGAAGACTGCAGATAGATCCATGTTTATCGACTTGTACAAAACTTAAGTCCAAATGGATCAAAGATCTCAACATAAATCCAGCTACACTGAAACTTTTAAAGAGAAAGTGGGAGATACTCCTCAACGAGTTGGTACAGGAGACCACTTCCTGAACACAACACCAGTGGCACAGACACTGAGATCGACAATTAACAAATGGGACCTCATGAAACTAAAAAGCTTCTGTAAGGCAAAGGACACAGTCAACAAAACAGTCCACAGAATGGGAAAAGGTATTCACTAACCCAACATCTGACAGAGGGCTAATCTCCAAAATATACAAAGAACTCAAGAAGCAAGTCTCCAAAACACCAAAGAATCCAATTAAAAGGTGGGGTACAGAACTAAACAGAGAATTCTCAATAGAGGAGGCTAAAATGGCCAAGAGATACTTAAGAAAGTGATCAACATCCTTAGCCATCAGGGAAATGCAAATCAAAACAACGTTGAGACATCATCTTACTCATGTCAGAATGGCTACAATCTAAAACACCAAAGACAATTTATGCTGGAGAGGATGTGGAGAGAGGGGAACACTCCTCCATTGCTGGTGGGAGTGCCAACTCGTACAGCCACTTTGGAAATCAGTATAGAAATTCCTCAGGAAAATGGGAATCAATCTACCACAAGACCCAGCAATTCCACTCTTAGGCATATATCCAAAAGAGGCAAATTCATACAACAAGGACATCTGCTCCACTATGTTCCTAGCAGCATTATTTGTAATAGCCAGAACCTAGAAGCAACCTAGATACCCCTCAACTGAACAGTGGATAGATAAAATGTGGTACATTTACACAATGGAGTATTACTAAGCAGAAGAAAACAATGGAATCTTGAAATTCCAAGGTAAATGGATAGCACTGGAAGAAACCATCCTGAGTGAGGTAACCCGGTCACAAAAAGACAAATATGGTATGTACTCACTCATATATGGATATTAGACATGGATCAGGAGAGTGCCAATCTGCACTTCCACTGACAGAGAGTCTGGGAAACAGGAAAGAACATAAAAGATATGTATGGTACCAAACAGAAATGAAATGAGGCAAGATCCTCTGAACAGATGGTGACACAGCGAGGGGTGGGGAGGGGGAGCTGGGAAATAGAGAGGGGGAGAAGAAGAAGAGAAAGTAGGTCATGGAGGAACAGGAAGGTTGACTGGGGAGGGTAGGATAGGGGGAAGAGGGAATCATAGGTTAGAAGACAGATCAGGCACCACTGTGACCTCTAGTGATGTAAAGGGATGACACCAATTGGCAAGCTAAGCAATAGTGTAGACACCACCCCGAATGCCCATTCCTGATAATGAATTTGATGTGTATAACCATCCTGGAGCCTTCGTCCAGTGACTGATGGAAGCAGAGGCAAACACCCACAGTTAAACACTGAACTGAACCCAAGGAACCCAGCGACAGAGAGAGAGGAGCGATGAGCAAATTGGCAAAGAATGGGCTGGCACAACCAGCAGAGACAGCTGATCAGAACAGGGGAGAGCTCTTGGACCCCAGACCGACAGCTGGGAGGCCAGGGGGACTGATCCAGGCCCCCTGAATGTGAGAGTCAGTGAGGAGGCCTGGGCAACCTATGGGGTCCTGAGCAGTGGATCAGTGTTTATCCCTCGAATACTAACAGACATCGTGTGTCCATAACACAAAGAGGGATGCTCTCTCATCCTGGACTCTTAGGGGAGTGCCTGGACCCTACCCTGAGTGAAATGACAGACTCTAGATATCCCCTTTGTGGAAGGAATTGGCAATAGGGTGGGAGGCTGGAGGGGATGGTGGGGGGTGAAGGAGCAGGGGAGGGAGAGAGAACTGGGATTGACATGTAAAACAAGCTATTTAAAATTAAAATAATAAAAGAATTTTTTTAAAAAAGAAGAAAATGCCACCATCATCTTGACCTGTGGGAAAGACTGCAGCACATTTTTAAAATTGGGGATTGATGAGAAATATTTGAGACCACTGAAGACAGTTCCACACCTGGACAAGAAGTCCTAGGTGATACAAGTTTGCAGATTGAACAAGTCCTGAGGAGCAAGCCAGTAGGCAGCACTCCTCCATGGTATCTCTACCAGTTCCTGGATTTTATTTATGAAACTATTAACATGGAGCTAATGCATGCCCCATTGTGACATGGATGTTCTAAATCCATTGTATCCTATCAGTTTCGGCTGGAATGAAGAGTAGAGTACTGGAGAAGTGCTCCCTTTGGTGACTTTAGTCCAGCTTTGGAAAGATGACAGGGCTTAGGGCTCCACGATATATATCTCCAAGAGGCTAGACTGACTCTAACATTTTAGGATAAATTACTTTTCCTCAAGGTCTTCCTTGATGCAGGTGGGATGAGAAGATGGATGCTGATCTATGACCATTTTTCTCTACCGTATTTTTTCCTGAATTAAATTCTCATACCTCCACATGGGGACACACTGGGGAGGGAAATACGACCAGGACAGCCCTGTGTGTCTAAGTCCCACCCAGCACTGAACAATCACAGAGAATCACTTACTGTCCACCTGGAGTTGCACGTGTGCTTCTTCACTTTTCATATCTGTACTTATAATTCGTAGGGTGTACAATCCAGTGTCATTCTGAGTGACGTTGTGAAATAGCAGGGATCCATCACTGTTCAATGTCTCTCTGCCACTGTATGCAGGCCCTGTAATACTTGATTTGCTGCCGATTGTGTATCGGGCAATCTCATATTCCCAGAGCACAGATATTCCTTTGAACCAGACAAAGCCTTGAAGATTCTCCGGGAGATTGTGAATGAGTAGAGTAACATTCCCCCCTTCAGCAACACTGTGTGGCATTGATTCAATAGTGGGCTTGGCAGAGGTGGCAAGGCGCCCACAGTTCCAAAGGAAATCTAGAATGGAAGAGAGAGATCCATATAGATTGGGACTTTTTTTTTACTACGATGTCCCAACAGTTGACGATGGGTCTGTGTTCGAAACTCTGCTCTGCCCCTCCAGTTTCTGTGCTGCCCCATGTTCCTTCCCCATTCTTTATGTTTCTGTCCTCTAGAACACACAGTGAGAATCGAGGGTAATGGCGATCCCTGTGACATGAGATAATAGTGTTGACCCTGGGACTGCACTCTGCTGTGTCCTGGCCAAGGTTTGTCAGCATCAAAAAAGGGGGGGGGGATCTGCACAACTGTGTGAGAAAATAATCCAGCTATGTATCCAATCTGCCCTGTGTTCCTGATGTTCTGGAAGCATGGAACTTATCCCAGCAAAAAGATGACAAAGCTGCCATTGAGGCTACAAATAGAACAGGTGATTGATGTGTGCAGAGAAGAATATATCTGTTCTCACTGGGGTCACCATAGGACTGGGCTCTCACTGAGGTCAAATGCATATGATATGTCAGAAGTCTCACATCTTGGGTGTATGAGAGGAGGTGACCTGATTCCTGAAAAGGGCTCTAAAAGGTCCTATATCCTGTGCAATATTTTTAAGACCATGCTCTCATTTCCACTACTAAGTGTGTAATGTGTCTAACCATCTGATCCATGATTTTTCTGACATACCTTGCACTACTATACTATTGATTACCCATGGATGCCATGTATTTCCCAAAGGAAACACATAAAGTGGGAAACAGAACATGACCAACTAGCGGTGTAGCAGACACATTAGATAACTTGTAAGTCTGAGAATGCTATTACCATGTTATCTAGGTCTGTAAAAACAAGGGTGGAAGCAGGCTACTAGGTACATTCCAGGTCCAGGCAAATACTTTTCTGCTAGTTCATTGTGTATCTGATGAAATTCCTGGTAATCACTGGGGGAACTACAGCTCATGACTGAGAATGTGTCAGATTAGGATAGCCTGTAGCCATTTTCCTGCAGGAGAGAGTTCCCTGAGCTGGACCCACGGACAAGCACTTGTAAGGAAAAAGCCATGTCCTGTCTACCTCTCTTTGGGGACCATAATCTTCATGTGAAATCTCATATGCCCAAAAGGACAATTAATTAATGGCCTGGATACCTGTTGAGCTATATTCCCCTGAAAGAGATGGCTAAGGGATGTAGCTCAATCAAGGTTCTCATGACAGTGCACTGTCTGGTTCCACACATCATAAGACATTGACTAGTAGGGAGCACTGTTCCCTATTATCAGAAAAATCAAAATCCAACCCTTATAAAATGTTTCTCATGGACACTTGGAGTTGACTCTGAGATAGAGGTTTGGAGCAGGGCATTCTGGTGTTCACACCTCTCTGAGGATCCCATGTTTTCCACAACCAGGTACAATGTTGATTCCCAAGTAGTCTCTCTCAAGGAAACATTCCTGGTAAGAAACCCCTAGAGTCTAGACAGGGCTGATTTACCCACCATGCATCCACCTATGTGCAAGGTGAATTCAAAGGAAGGATTCTGATCTATTTCCATTACTCTAAACCATATGTGTCTCACACTAAATTGTCAAACTCCTACATGGGGCACAGTGCATGGGGAAGGTAGGCCCAGACCATTTTCTTATGTGTGACCAGTGAAATGCACCTCACTCAGCTCACAGAGTTCACAATGAATCACTTACCCTGCACGTGGAGGTACATGGATGTTGTTGATATGATTTTTGCATGTTCATTATAGGTTCGTATGGTATAGAATCCTGTGTCCTTCTTGGTGAGCTTTTCGATCAGCAGGGATCCATTGTGATATATTGTCTCTCTCCCACTGTGCACAGGCCCTGGCCCACTTACATTGTTGAACAATTCATATACTGCAATTTTGTCTTCCATGTTTGTTCGCCCTTTGAACCAGGCAAAGGCTTGTACATTTTCTGGCAGATTGTGGACAAGGAGAAGGACATCATCTCCTTTGGTCACTAGGGGTGGCACTGATTCTGTGGTCACATAGGCAGTGTTGGACAGGCGACAGAACATTAAAAGGGAGGCTGGAAGAGAATTGAGGAAAAACTGCTAATATTAAATAGGTGTGATCATCACTTAGCTTTGGTGTGTGAATGGGGCCATGCCCACCCTCTTTGTAGGCATAAGCAACATGTCTTTCATTGATTTTAGTGTCTGAATGTGTGAGTAACTCTCTTAGGAACTCTCTGCTCAGTTTTCACCTACTGCCCCCCCCCCACATCTGCTGTGTCTTACCTCACATAGAGTATTTGGTGTGAGGAGCATCGCCTCTTTGAACTCCTCCTCTGGAGACACTTTTTGTTGTTTTTGTCTGTCCTCTTTGTGATTCTATCCAATTCATGACTTCACCTTTCCGATAGACTGACATTAGATTCACTGGATCCAGGGCTTTTTGTTTGTTATGTTTCATTTATGGTTTTGGTTATAGTTTTGGTTTTGAGACAGCATTTCTCCGTGTAGCTTGGCTGTCTTTGAATTCACTTAGATCACCTGCCTCTACCTTCCAAGGACTGGGATTAAATTCCTGAGCCACCACCATCCAGCATATCAAGGGATATGTATGAGCAGGATTATTGTGTTCTATTTTGGAAGTTTAGGTTCCTTGAAAAGACTCAGACACAAGTGGAAAAAGGAAAAGAGGAGGGAAGGAAGGAAGGAAGGAAAGAAGGAAGGAAGGAAGGAAGGAATAAAAGGAAAGAAGGAAGGAGGAACGGGTCTCCATAGATTTCTTTTTACAGTTCCTAGGTTTGGATCTTATGACTATAATAATGTTCAAGTGTGGAATAAATGATTTTAGATTTCATTTTGTAAATATATTTTGTGTATAAGCAAAGGCTGGCATCTTCTTGTGCGCATATGTAGATGTATGTCATAAATCTGTGTGTAGGCACATGTGTCAGGGTGTGTATGTGTGTGTGTGTGTGTGTGTGTGTGTGTGTGTGTGTGTGTGTGTGTGTGTGTGGAGGGCGAATAGAGCCTATAGGAGTCTGTTCTCTCCATCATCCACTGTGTGGGAGCTGAGGATTGATTTCAGGTTGCATATATTCACATACTGCAATGTCTCGCTAGACCTCCCTGTTTGGTTTCTATTTCGAGGATCTGTTTCTGTTGTTTGGGAAGAGCTGTCTTCAGAACATTGCAGCCAATGTAATTCACAGTGAATATGGAATGCTTGAGGCTTTTTTCTTACCACCATCACCTCCTGTCCCCTGAGAGATTCAGGCTGCTGAGCCTCTGTCCCTCACTCTGCCTTCTGCATCATAACAGAAAACAAAAGCCTTGAGTATCCTCTGAAGTTCCTATTCTCTTTAAGAGACTCCAGTCTGCTTCTGAGATTCCCTCCTCACACAGTCAGAGAATGGTTACCCTTACCTGTGAGCAGAAGCCCCTGCCAGGGGGTACACCCCTTGCAAAGATGAACAGAGGACTCCTCCATCAATCTTCTCACTTGCTGTCCTCCCTCTGAGGAGAAGAGCCTCAGCTCCAACACAGAACTCAGGCTCTGCTCTCCTTCCTCCTCAGACTTTAGTACTTCACAGAATCCAATGGGCTGTGAGTGATGGAGTGATGGAGTTGGAATCAAATGCCTTCCATCCTCAGCACTGATCTGCATCCCTTTCAACTTCCCTTTATGTTTCTCCTCCAAGCAATACACATGAGCAACAGTGTTGATAAACATCTCCATTTCCTCAGAGAACAATGACTCATCCTAGGGCTGACACCTGCTGTGTTCTTGCTTTGGGTCAACACCAAAAGGAGCCTCCATCTTCCTATGTATCCTTGTGACACAGAGAACAAGCTAAGCACTCAGTAAGCACTCAGTATGCCCTGTGTTCTCAATGCTCTGGGAAGGTGGGATTTACTTAATCCCATCAGAAAAGTGACAGGGAAGTCTCTGAGCGCCTGGAAAGAAAGCAGCTGGGTGATAACTAGCTAATTTCACCATTCAAATTAAAGATCCAGGAGAGAGGCCTACAGTCAGTTGTGTGGAGTGTCATGTGCTCAGTGTTGGGGGAGAGGTGACCTGTGTGTCTTTGAAAGGACTACATCTTATGGAGGGTTTCAACGAGACCTTCAGCATTGTTTGCGTGAGGCTAAATCCTCCCTAATCTCCCTGGGTCACCTTTGCCCTTTGTTTAGTTTATTCCCTGGTGGTAATTCTGCCTTCCCCTAAGAGAGATGCTAGGAGGGAAGGGACCTTCACGGTGAAGGTCCCCACGCAAAAAGGTCTTCTCAGACAAAAGAAAAATTCCAGTAGCTTAGTAGCGTAGTGCTGGGAAATCCTGGACTAAATTTGGAAGTAGTATGAATCTTAGGAGGAAACTTGTGCTCAGGAAGTTTCAGAAGGAAGTCTTAGTACATTTCTCTTGAGATTAAACAAAGGGACACAGCTGGGAGTGGTAGTGAATGCCTTTAATCCAAGCATTCATGAGGCAGAGGCAGCTGGGGCTCTTACATCCAGACCAGCAATGTCTATGGGATTACACATAGAAATCCTGTCTGGTTAAAAAAAGAAGAGGAATCTAATGTAGGGGACTGCACATATGCTTCCTGATCAATAAATGCTGTCTAAATACTATCTGTCTTTGCACAGAGAGTGCTGAGGGTGCTTACTCTTGAGTACAAATCAGATTTACTCAAAGTGACATGTCTTACCTATATACTCTTCTGTTTCTCTTTCTGTCATAAAAAACACCCTGAAAAAGAGCAGTTTGGAAAAGGTATTAGAGTACATTTCCCTTCTGAGGTTGTGTTATATTGCAGCACTGAAGGAAGTCAAGGCAGAAAACATGCTACTTGATGGTTGATTCCTATGCTCACACTCTGGCTCATGATTAGCTAGTTTCTTATACAACCAAGGACCGTATGCCTAGGAATGATGCTGGCCAGAGTGGTCTATCCCATCCAGCATCAATTAACAGAATCATTCACAGAAATGTACAGCCTGTCCAGTCTTGATTGAGACTCTGTTTTCTTTTTGTTGTTGCTGCTTTTTTGTTTATGTAATTTTGCACCATGACTGAAGTTGTCTTTCCCTCTGTTCCTCCCAGTCCCTCTCCCACTTCCTCCTTTCCACTAACCCACTTTCCTGTTTTTGTGCTAATAGAACATAGTTTCTATTACTATAGCTCTGTATCAGAGCTTGAAAGCAGGGATGGTAATACTTCCAAAAGTTCCCTTACTATACAGGATATTTTTTAGCTATCTTGGATTTTTTTTTGTCGTTCCGTAAGAAGATGAGTATGGTTCTTTGAAGATCTGTCAAGAATTTTGGTAGAATTTTTATGGGAATTCTGTAGATTACTTTAGATAAGATGGTCATTTTTTTTACTGTGGTAATCCTATCAATCCATGTGCATGGGAGATGTTTCCATCTCATAATTTCTCCAATTTATTTCCTCAGAAACCTGAAGTTCTTGTCATAAAGGTCTTTCACCTGCTTGGTATCTTAGTCAGGGGTTCTATTGCTGTGAAAATAAACATAACTATTGCCATTCTTATAAAGAAGCATATTTAACTGGGATGGATCCCTTACAGTTTCAGAGGTTCAGTCATTACCATCATGTCATAGAGCATGGCAGAGTTCAGACAGATATGTGCTTGAGAAGTTACTAAGAATCTTACATCTTCTAAGCAACAAAAATGGTCTGTCTGGCCAGGCGGTGGTGGCGCACGCCTTTAATCCCAGCACTCGGGAGGCAGAGGCAGGCAGATCTCTGTGAGTTCGAGGCCGGGCTGGACCGATAGCCTCCTAAACAATACAGAGAAACCCTGTCTCGTAAAAACCAAAAAAAATGGTCTGTCTGTCACAAAAGCAGAACTTGAGCAAAAGAGACCTCAAAGCCCACCCCTTCAGTGAAACACTTCATCCAAAAAGGCTTCATCTACTTCAATAAGGCAACACCTCTTAATATTGTCTCTCCCTTTGGGGGGCATTTTATTCAAACCACTACAGTTGGTAAGAGTTACAATAATATATTTTCTAATATTTGTGGATACTGTGAAGGGTATTTGAGCCCGGATTTTTTCTCTGCCCACTTATCATCTGGATAAAGGAGGTCTCTAATTTTTTTTTTGAGTTGTTATTCACTGAAGTTATTTATTGGCTCTAGGGGTTCCCTGGTAGAACGTTTTGGTTCAGTTAGGTGTACAATCATATCATCTGCAAATAGTGATACTTTGAGTTATTACTTTTCATTTTATATACACTTGATCTCCTTCAGTTGTTTTATTGCTCTAGCTAAAACTTCAAGTACTTCATTTGGTAGATATGGTGAGAATGGACAGTCTTGTCCCTGATTTTAGTGGAATTGCTATGAGTTTTTCCCCATTAAATTTGATGTTGGCTATTGGTTAGCTGTATATTGACCTTATTATGTTTAGATATATTCCCTGTATCCCTCTTCTTTCCAAGACATTTATCATGAAAGCGTATTGGATTTTTTCAAAGGTTTTTCCAGCATGGAATGAAATGATCATGTGAAGTTTTTTCAGTTTGTTTATATGGTGGAATACATTGACAGATTTGCATATGTTGAACTATCTCAGCATCTTTGGGATGAAGCCCACTAGATCATGCTAGATGTTGTTTTTGATGTGTCCCTGAATTCTGTTTGTGAGTTTTTAATGAATACAGTTGCATCTATATTCCTGAAGGAAACTGGTCTGTAATTCTCTTTCTTTGTTGAAGCTATGTGTGTATGGCTATAGGGGTGACTGTGACCTCACAAAAAGAACTTGGGTATGTTCCTTCTGTTTCTGTTTTGGGGAATAATTTGAAGAGTATTGGTATTCTTCTTTGAATGTCTGGTAGAATTCTGAGCTAAATTCATCTGACCCTGAACTTATTTGTCTGCAAGATTTTAATGACTACTTCTATTTCCTTGGTGATTATAGGTCTATTTAATTTGTTCATCTGGTCTTGATTTACATTTGGTAAGTGGTATATACTGAAAGAAATTATCCATTTACTTTAGATTTTCTGATTTCAATTTTGGTATGTTCTTCATTCAATTTTACTGAATTTTAGAAAGTCTTAAATTTTTTCCTTTGATCTTCCTTGACTCAGTGGAAATACTGTAATGAGTTGTTCAGTTTCCATTAGTTTCTGGCTTTCTGATGCTCCTGTTGCTGTTGAAATCTATCTTTAATCCATGGTGGTCTGATAAGATACAGGGATTGCCAGGTGGTGGTGGTGCATGACTTTAATCTCAAGAGGCAGAGGCAGGTGGATCTCTGTGAGTTTAAGGCCTGCCTGGTCTACAAAACTACATAGAGTAACCCTGACTCAAAAATCCAAAAAGGATACATGGAATTATTTCAATTTTCTTGTACCTATTTATACTTGCTCAGGTGACCATATATGGCCAATTTTGAATAAAGTTTCAAGAATTGCTGAAGAGAAGGTATTTGTGTGTGTGTGTGTGTGTGTGTGTGTGTGTGTGTGTGTGTGTGTGTGTGTGTGTGTTTGGGTGAAATGTTCTGTGGATATCTCTTAGGTCCATTTTAGTCAAAACTTTTTAAATAGTTTCTTTATTTCTCGTTTTATTTTCTATCTAAATGACATGTCCAGTGGTGGCAGTGGGGTGCAGAAGTCTTCCACTATTAACATCTTGGTGGATTTTTCTTTGATGAATATGAAATGCCCTTTCCTATCTTTTTTTGGTTAATATAGGTCTCAAGTCTATTTTGTTAAATATTAGGATAGCTAACACCAACTTGCATCTTAGGTGGTTTGACTGGAAAATCTTTTTCCAACTCTTTAATCTGATCCAGTAGTAAGCTTCTGTCAAGGTTAGAGGTCATTCTTGGGAAGTTAGTATTGCTTTGGTGCAGCAGGGGGGTCTCTGTTCTTCTTACTGATATGACCTGCATCTCTTCTTCTGATTGATGTGGCCTGTGCCTGAGCAGGAGCAGTCAGGTGGAAATAGGACAGGGCCCAACAACAGTGTAGTTGATGAACTGGAATAGCTTACTCTGTGGTATGGGACAGAATATAGGGAGTGTTGCATTTCAGCTGGCAGGTGTGTCACTCACCTGTTCTGACTATTATAGCCTGTCCCCCTCAGGTGATTTTGGGAAATTCAGGGTGGCAGTTAATGCTATCTAGGACACTGTTTCAAATCGTGAAGTCCTGCTCCATAGGGAGATTGCAGAGGAAGTTTGCCATTCTCCAAGTAAGTGTCCCTCTTTGTTTGCCATAATTATCACATGTGCCAGTGCCAAATCAGAGCTAGATAGAGTACAGCTCAAGAACACCTACCCTGAGTTTCATTTTTCCTACTTCCCAGATCCTGAGCTCATGGAAACCGTGATGTCCACCATTCTGACTCAGGACAAGCCTCCCAGGCATATTCATCATCTGCCTCTTCCTGCTCCATTGGAATCAGAGCAGAAGCCAATCGCCAGCTGAGACATGACAGGATCTGGGAGCATGTAGGGGTAAAGGAACATGAGCATGCCCAAAGATCTGGGTGTTCCTTCTGGGTCATAGAAGTCATGATAGCAAATTCGGGGACAGGAATGCATAAGTTACTGACAGAAAGAAAAATCTACTTGACCTTAAGTAAAGTCTCTCTACCTGAGCAGTTTTTCCCTCCTTCACATTCCAATACCAGCCAAATGTGAGCCAAGAGAATTCAGAGATGCAAGAAGAGGAGAAAGAATCACAGCTAGAATCTCATCAGATGTATGGGAATTCTTTGTTTCCATGACACACAATGGGAGTTAATTTTTGTATCTATCCATAAAACCAAGACATCACCCAAAGCTCCATGCTGTCATTTCAGGCATTCACTTCCAAAGACCAGTAATTTTCTTCACTTTGGTCCAATGTCTGAGTTCTAGACAAGGGAGATACAGTATTTACAAGTATTAGTAATGTTGTTGGGGATAAAGAACTTTTGGCAGAATACCTGGAGTATTCCATCAATAAGCCAAGAGTGCCATGCATGTGGGTTGGGGGCAACATTGAAGTAGAGGTTGAGGTTTGACCCTGGATACAATGATTGCATGAGAGATATATGATCAGATCATCTGAGCCATCTGGATAAAACCAAATATTGTCACATGTGATGCCCAAAAGGAAATGGGAAAATCCTGGTGTATAGAAGGCTCTAGTATATATTCTATTACCTTAGGTGAGCAGATTCCCAACCAGAGCTTGGGTGTAGATTAGTAATTAGTACTCATATAGTGTACACAAGCCCTTGATGTGTCCTGGCACAACACAGAAAAAAAAATCTCACTGGATGCTTATGTGTGCACTGAGCCTAAATCTTAGATGTCCCCTGCCTTCATCATCCTGAGTCTCTCTAGGAAGGAGAAGTCCCGCCAGACCATTCTAGCTCAATGCTAGGCCTAATTGCATATGCTTGGGCTAGAAAGGGATTCTCTGATCAGTTTAGGTGTCTGTGTGGTAGGTGTGTGTCAATACCTGAGAGTGCCTGAGTGTCCCAGCGCTAACTCCCTGTATGTAGGCAGTTATAGCTATGAAGAAACAGAAATTACTCACAAGTGACATTCAGGCTAAATGGGTCATTTTGGGTGCGAGTCATTAATTTCCAGATTACACACTCATAGGCTCCTATGTCAGTTATGACACTGAATAAATGAGAGTTCAGTTGCCTTCTGACAGTTTCAGCCTGTTGTCTTCTGAGAGGCTTTGACCATTTATCCCCCATATGTGGGATGTATTCTGACACTCATGTACGTGCTTCAAGGCTACTGTCCTCAAGCTCAATGGGGTTAGAATTATTGCTTGTGATTGAGGACTTGAGTAGCAGTGCTTCAGAGAGAAAAAGATAGAAGGTGGACTGCTGTGGGAACTCTGACACTAACAAAGTCCTCTTTCAACCTGTGTTGGTCTTTCTAACATCCACCCTCAATCCTTGTCCTTAGAGAACCAGGCAGAAGATGAATCAAATGCAGATCAAGAGGACTTGAGTTCTTAGAGATCACAAGCCTCCTGTATTGTGTGGGAGAAACATTCTTTGCTGTGAGTGAGCTGAGCTGAAGAGCTTGATGATACAGATCTAGGATTTGGAGTCAGATGACCATTATCACTTCTGGAAATAACAGACACATGGACTGCCTAGCACCAAAGAATGCTGTGTCCCTCTAGCTGTGCTGATGGCCACTGCTGATACCCGGTCTGTGCCCCTAAGGCAATGACGTTTAAGGAAGTCCTACAGATAGGACAGATTAAAGTTTCCTATTTAGTTTCCCAAGATGCACCCACAAACAGACATCAGGATTTGTTTGTACACAAATCTCACACATAAGACCAGCAGTGGTCTTGTCATTCAGCTAAAAGAACAGACTGGATCATAACCTGGGCCCATTTTCCCAGGTGTTTGGTGGTGACTGAGATGAGGCATGGATCCTTAAATTCAAATGATCAGGGAAAATTATGGGCTGGGTTTGACATGTGAAACAAGCTTGTTTCTAACTTAAATAAAAAAATAAGTAAAAATAAATAAATAAATAAATAAAAGAGAACTATTGTTTTGACCTGTGATACTCCTTCTTGCACTGTTAATGGCCATAGCAAGATATTTACTCAAATTCAGGTAGCTGTTCTTTCTTTCTTAGATCATCTTCAATCTTTTCACTCCACCTGCACCAAGGAAGCCCTTGATAGAAAATAACTCAGCCTAAGATGTCAGAGTCAGCCCAGTTTCTTGGGGTTCTAGACCAGGGAGTTCAGAATCCTGTCATCTTCCCAAGACTGGAATAAAGTGACAAATAGGAGAATTTTTCAGTACTCTCCTCTTAGTTCCTGTCAGATCTGATAGGAAACAATGATTTTAGGTCATCCTTGTCAAAATGATGCATGTATTAGCTCCAGGAGCTGGTAGAGGTATCATGAAGGAGTGCTACCTTCTGGCTAGCTCCTTGGGGCTTTCTCAACCTTCACTCTTATGTCACCTAGGTCTGCTTGCCCAGGGGTGGAACCGCCTGCAGTGGTCTCAATCCCCAATTTTAAAAAAATCATGTACTAAAGTCTTTTCCGCAGGCCAATCACGTAATGGCATTTTCAACTGAGGCGCATCTTTCAAAATGACTCTCACCTGTGGCACATTGACGTCAAACTGGCCACCCTGCATCCAAGTCTTTTAAAGACCTGAGCCTGCCCTGAAGGTAATACTGCTCTCAGATCCCACCCAGACCCAATCCTGAGAGCTGGCAGGCAGGGAAGCAAGAGCATCTATACTGAGACGCCAGGGTTTGATTGGAGACATAAAAGAAACTAAGAAAAAACATACTGTGGAAATCCTAGTCATGTTCAGTTCATGGGAGGCCACATCTGCATCCTCGTTGTGCGTAAGTGTGCAATGTCTGACTGAGAGCAGTAAGGGGGCAGTCATGAAGACACATGAGTGGAGGGTTTCATGATGTGAAAATGAAATTTTTTTCTGGCTCAGGTGTAAAGGAAGAGGTCATGTTGCTGACCTTCAGACTGCGTCATAGACACACCAACATCTGCAGCTTTAGGCTGAGTGACAAATCCATCTTCTCAAGAAGGATGTCACCATCTTTTCATTACGCACAATGATCCCCATGTGATGGCTTTTTTCTGTTTTGCCCCCTAGCCTCCCATTCACCATTGTATAATCCTCTCACCTCTTCCTAAATTGTCATCCAACCAGAGCCTCAGTATGCTGCTGAAGAGGAAAGTGTTCTTCTCCAAGTTCATAATCTTCCAGAAGATTTCCAACCCTTTACTTGGTACAGGGCAGTATGTAGTGTTTCATATTTTGAAATAGTTGAACATAGCAGAGAAGCACATAACATCATCTGGGGTGATCAATATAGACAAAGAGAGACTGTGTATGCAATGAATCCCTCCTGCTTCAGGACATCACTGAGGAAGATGCAGGAATGTACAAACTAGAAATTTTGAAACGTGATTTCAAATTGAAAAATTATATGTGCAATTCCATGTAAACAGTAAATGACTCTCTATGTCCTCCAGCAGCTGGAAGTGACTTTTCCTACCTCATACACTGAACTGTCAGAACTCACTGTATACTGCATTGTGTCCCTACAATAGGATTTGGGCGCTTACTGCAGGACACACATTGGTGAGATATTCAAGTATAGGTCAATATCTCTCACCTTTCTTTACCCAAACAAAGGAAAACCAGAAGCAGCTACTTCTGGATAACTCATCATAGTATGTCAGCTTCAGTGCTAACTCTTGTGGTTCTCCCCATGCACATAGCCTCAAGTCACAAAGCCCCTTGGATCAATCACTAACAGCATAGTCTCATCACACAGATCTGTGATCTTCACCTGTGTATCACCTGATACTGATATCTCCATCTGTTAGATCTTTAATAACTGGTGCCTGCATGTCTCAAAGAGGATGATTTTGTCCCCAACAAAGTGTGGACTGAGGATATACCCTTTATGGTTGGAGAATGTTGGGGAGTATAGGTGTAAGGTCTCCAACCGTGTCAGTTTACAGACCAGTCTCCCAATCTGGTTTCAGTGATGAGTGAGTGACCTCTACTCTCAACCTATAGTAGAATGCTGGCATTTCTCTATCAGTGTTGTATTAAGCAGAGAAATGACATATGGTGAAATTGATCAGTTATCACTCAGGTATTGCCTGCATGCTGACCCATGTGTATAATTCTGGGATACACATGTGTACAAGGGAAGACCAAGATTTAAAGTGAGATTGACTCCAAAGTAAAATAAAGATGCCAATATGTTAAAGGGAAATGAAAATGATTTAAGTGCTTAGGTTATGGATCAAACATAGCCAATCATCAGAATTCATGATGTCTAATTTCAGACACTGCCAAACTTTTGGATGCTCTGGGTCTGCTGTAAAAATGGTGGAGTATTTGCATAGAGAAAAACATCCTTTCACATGGTCATATATATTCAGTGCTTAACTAATTCACTAACTTAAATAAGTCCAATTCTGATTGCACACTAGTCATCCATGTGAAGTGAGGAACAGTCTGCCCATGTTTCACTGCAGACCGAGCTGGTTGCTAAATAATTTTGATCTGCAGTTTGTTTGATGTATAAATATAACATCCTTCACATAAGGGCAGATCATCCTGAGAGAGGCACTCACAATGGGACCTTGCACAGGGTTATTTTTAAATATGTATTTCTTTCCTCTCCAATTCTCCTTTTACATATTATATCCCACCACAGTTTACCCTCCCTCCAGTTTTCTATAAACTTACAACTCCCCCTCTCTCAGATGCAGTCTTCTATTTTCCTTCAATAATGAGGAGGCCTCCCAGGGATATTAACCACACATGGCATGATGAGTCATATTAGACTTGACACACCTCTCATATTATGGCTAGGTGAGGAAATCCAGTAGGAAGAAAAGTGTCCTAAGGACAGGCACAATAATCAGAGCTCTCACCCTTTCCCACTGTTAGAAGTTCGACAATAATACCCGGGTACATTACCATAACTTATATGCAGGGTATCTAGCTCAGACACATACAGGGTCAATGATTATCATATCAGCCTGTACGGTCCCCTATAAGCTCTCATTAATTGATTCTGTGCTCCATGTTTTCATAATTTTTTTATTTTATTTTATTTTCCAGTTTAAATTTAGATAAGAAACAAGGTTGCTTCACAAATCAGTTCCAGGTCCCTCTCCCTTTCCCTCCCCTCCTCCCGGGCCCTCCCCCCAACCCTCCCCCCGTTATCCCCTCATTCCCCCAGGGAGGGTGAGGCCCTCCATGGGGGTGTCCATAGTCTGTCATTTCATATAGTTCAGGGTGAGAGTGCACCTCACATTGTTCTATGGGAGTCCAAAGTCCGTGTGTATACTTGGGATGGGTACTGATCTGCTGCCCAAGGCTCAATAGATTACCTAGGCCTCCTCACTGACACCCAGATTCAGGGTGTCTTGATCAGTCCCATACTGGATTCCCAGGCTGATAACTGGGATTCAAGAGTTAACCTTTGTCTGGTCAGCTGTTTCTGGGGGTTAAACCAGCCCAGACTTAATCTCTTTGATCATCAGTCCTCCCTCTCTGTTACTGGCTTTCTTGAGTTCAGCTGATTACTTAACCAAGGAAGTCTGCCACTTCTTCAATCAGCCACTAAATGAAGTTTCTGTTTCCCAGACTCTCTGGCCATAGGATTGTAGGCTGGCACTCCCCAAATCTATGTCTAAAATCCATATATGACAGAGTACATGCCATGTTTCTCTTTTTGTGACTGGGTTACCTAACTCAGGATGGTTTCTTCTAGTGTCATCCATTTGCCTACGAATCTCAGGATTCCATTATTTTTTTCTGCTGAATAGTACTCCATTGTGTAGATGTACCACATTTTCTCTATCCACTCTTCAGTTGAGGGGAATCTAGGTTGCTTCCAAGTTCTGGCTATAACAAATAAAGCTGCTATGAACATAGTGGAACAGACATCTTTGTTGTATGAATGGGCATATTTTGGATATATGCCTAAGAGTGGAGTTGCTGGGTCTTGTGGTAGGTTTATTCCCATTTTTCTGAGGAATCTCCATACTGATTTCCAAAGTGGCTGAACCAGTTGACACTCCCACCAGCAATAGAGGAGTGTCCCCCTTTCACCACATCCTCTCCAGCATAAATTGTCATTGGTGTTTTTGATTTTAGCCATTCTGTCAGGAGTGAGATGGTATCTCAGAGTTGTTTTGATTTGCATTTCCCGGATGGCTAAGGATGTTGAGCACTTTCTCAAGTGCCTCTCAGCCATTTTAGACTCCTCTATTGAAAACTCTCTATTTAGTTCTGCAGCCCACTTTTTAATTGGGTCCCTTGATGTTTTGGAGACTTGCTTCTTGAGTTCTTTGTAAATTTTGGAGATCAACCCTCTGTCAGATGTGGGATTAGTGAATATTTTTCCCATCCTGTGGGCTGCCTTTTTGTCTTGCTGACTATGTCCTTTGCCTTACAGAAGCTTCTCAGTTTCAGTAGGTCCCTTTTATTAATTGTTGATCTCACTGTCTGTGTTATGTTCAGGAAGCTGTCTCCTGTACCAATTCATTCAAGGGTACCACCCACTTTCTCTTCTAAGAGGTTCAGTGTGGCTGGATTTATGTTGAGGTCTTTGATCCATTTGGACTTAAGTTTTGTGCATGGCGATAAACATGGATCAATCCGCATTCTTCTACATGCCAGTCTCCAGTTATGCCAGCGCCCTTTGTTGAAGATGTTTTCTTTATTCCATTGTATATTTTTAGCTTCTTTGTCAAAGATCAGATGTTCGTACGTGTGTGGGTTAATACCCGTGTTTTCAATTCGATTCCATTGGTCTACCTGTCTATTTTTGTGCCAATACCAAGCTGTTTTCAGGACTATAGCTCTATAATAGAGCTTGAGGTCAGGGATGGTGATGCCTCCGGACGTTGCCTTGTTGAACAGGGTTGTTTTGGCTATCCTGGGTCTTTTGTTTTTCCATACAAAATTGATTATTGTTCTTTCAAGGTCTGTGAAGAATTGTGCTGGGATTTTAATGGGGATTGCATTGAATCTGTAGATTGCTTTTGGCAGGATTGCCATTTTTACTACATTGATCCTACCTATCCAAGAGCATGGGAGATCTTTCCATTTTCTGAGGGCTTCTTTAATTTCTTTCTTTAAAGATTTGAAGTTCTTGCGATACAGGTCTTTCACATATTTGGTTAGGGTTATCCCAAGGTATTTTATGTTGTTTGTGGCAATTGTAAAGGGTGATGTTTCTCTGATTTCTTTTTCAGCCCTTTTATCATGTGTATATAGTAGGGCTACTGAATTTCTTGAGTTGATCTTGTAGCCTGCCACTTTGCTGAAGGTGTTAATCTGCTGTAAGACTTCCCTGGTAGAGTTCTTTGGGTCATTGATGTAAACTATCATATCGTCTGCAAACAATGAAAATTGACCTCTTCCTTCCCAATTTGTATCCCCTTGATCCCCCTTTGTTGTCGTATGGCAATAGCTAGAACTTCAAGTACCATGTTGAAAAGGCATGGAGAGAGTGGACAGCCTTGTTTTGTTCCTGATTTTAGAGGAATTACATTGAGTTTCTGATCATTTAGTTTGATGTTGGCTTTTGGTTTACTGTGTATAGCTTATATTATGTTTTTTTTAGTTACTATTTTTTATCATTTTTTATTTTAATTTTAAATAGTTGTTTTACATGTCAATCCCAGTTCCCTCTCCCTCCCCTCTTCCCTCACTCCCCTTCCCCCCTCCCTCCCACCCTATTGCCAAATCCTTCCACATAAGGGATATCTAGAGTCTGTCATTTTACTCTTGGTAGGGTCAAGGCACTCCCCTAAGAGTCCAGGCTGAGAGAGCATCTCTCTTTGTGCTATAGGCACATGAAGACAGTTTGTATACCAGGGATAGACACTGATCCACAGCTCAGGGCCCCATAGGTTGCCCAGGCCTTCTCACTGACACTCACATTTGGGGGTTCCAGATCAGTCCCATGCTGGCCTCCCCACTGTCGGTCTGGGGTCCAAGAGCACTCCCCTGTTCAGATCAGCTGTCTCTGCTGGTTTTGCCAGCCCATTCTTTGCCAATTTGCTCATCACTCCTCTCTCTCTGTCACTGGGTTCCTTGGGTTCAGTTCAGTGATTAGTTGTGTGTTTGCCTCTGCTTCCATCAGTCACAGGATGAAGGCTCCCGGATGGTTATAGACATCAAGTTCATTATCAGGAATGGGCATTCGAGGTGATCCCTCCACTATTGCTTAGCTTGCCAATTGATGTTATACCTTTAGATCACTCGAGGTTACTCTGGTGCCTGATCTGTCTTCAATCCTATGATTCCCTCTTCCCCCTATTCTACCCCCACCCCCTCAACTTCCTGTTCCCCCATGACCAACTCCCTTCCTCTTTACCCCCTCTATTCTTCCCAGGTCCCACTTCCCCCCAACCCTCGCCGTGTTCCCCATCCATTCAGAGGATCTTGTCTCCATCCTCTTCTCTTGGGTACTATGCATATATGCATAACTTTTAGGTTCTTTCCTGTTTCCCAGACTCTCTATCTGTGGAAGTGCAGACTGGCACTATCCTGATCCATATCTAAAATCCATATATGAGTGAGTACATACCATGTTTGTCTTTTTGTGACTGGGTTACCTCACTCATGATGGTTTCTTCCAGTGCTATCCATTTCCCTGCGAATTTCAAGATTCCATTGTTTTTTTCTGCTGAGTAATACTCTGTCGCGTCTGCTGCGCGGCCTGTGTCCGAGAACGTGCGGAGGGTGTCGGGGATTGACAACACAGAGACTTGTTCAACGGTGTAAAGAAAACTTTAAGCAGGCCCCAAAAAGGTTCAAGAAAACTTCCTAAGAAAGGCTCCCACCAGAGAGGCTTCTGCTCTCTCCTCTACCCTGGCTGGTTCTCCCCTGACCCCAGAAACTGATCTGTGCTTGGCAGAAGAGGTGGTTAGTCTTTGGACAAGGTCGAGGTCAGGGTGGTTTCTGTGGGCAGGCCTTTTCCAGGAACTTAATGCCCCCAGGCATTGTATTGTTTTTAGTAAACATTGTCTTACAGCTGCCTACTCCCAGGCAGAAGGGGAAGTGGGTCTCTGCTCAAGGTCTGGTGTTCCCACAATTCACCCCTTTTTATTTTTAAATGAGGCACTCCTGGCTTAGGTCAAGTAGGGTCACCCTCCCTTTCCCGTCCTTGGGGGACCTTGAACCCCTGTCTTAGGCGGGAGGGGTCTTCCCCACAGGTGGCCCGTCATCAGAGCACCCCAACTTTAAATCATCTGTAACCAACCTTCATGGCTATCGGGATTGCCATGGGCTAGGCTAAGCAATACTTGGTTATGGATCTCTTGCCTCTGGAACAAGGCACGTTTGAGCCCGGCATAAAGCCAGAATGCCTACCGCCACTGCCACCATTTCCAGGACCCCCATTGACATAGCGCCTCTCCATCACCGTACCCATCACCAGATCTGGGCCATAACATTCTACCAGCCTTTGTCTGTTACAAGGGTAACCCGCATGTGATTTACATTTACAATTTGATAAAGTTTACAATTGTTCCAAGATCTGCTCAGGAAAGCATTTAGAAAGTGCACTTGCACAGATACATTAGGTACAATCATTGATGTTACACATGTAGCATTATGAAAAATATGAACAATAGGCTTGTTGCACTATCCACAGAGCACCAATTTGTTCCTGTGGTGATGCAGTTTGTTGATTCAACGTCAGCTGATTATGCGACTTGAGTCAAAGTCTCCTTTTTGTCGCATTAGGATAAGTTGCACCTCTCTAGAAAAATACACTGGCCTAGTCGTGATTCCAGAAACAGGAACCATCAAGTCTGATATTTCAAGTGACCATGTCCTGTTCAATTACTGAAAAGAGGCTTTTGCCCCTCATCACAGTCCATACGAATGTCCAAAGGTTTTAAATGGGTCCTTTTTTTTTCTGTTGGCTTCACAATGAAAACTCATGGGTCTGGAAGGTTGATGCAGCAGGTCTGTTGAGAAACTGGAAATCTCGAACCGACTGTTTTCTTTCTTTCTTGGGCTCTAGATTCGATGACAGCAAGGGTCAGGAACACTGATTTAGGAGATCTCACTCAAACTGGCTTAGGTAGGCTCCCATGGTCTCAGGTCCAGTTTTTCTCTGCTCCATGCCGAAGCTTTTATTCTTTTCCTACAAGAAAACACAAACATGCCCTCGACCCCAAATTAGGGTCTTCTCCACTGTTTAGTGCATGGATGTCTCCATTTGACCTGAGCAATGGTTGCTCAAGTTCCATCATGCCAGAATCTGTCTGAAGCTCACTGGCATTCACATTATAAAATTTTTAAATGAAGAGTGTATTATTTGATGAGTCATATGGGGACTGGGGACATTATTCCCCCTTTTTTATTTTCTAAAAAAATTTTTTTGAACTGTTGAAGCTGGACCATAATAGTAGAAGGATTTGTCTACCCTCCTTGGTTAACTATCTAGATAAATTTAGATTATTTGTAGATGACCATTAAAAAGGACATATCCATTAAATATTTCCCAAAAACTTCTGAAAATCACTCAAAGATTGTAAACTATACTGTGTCCAAATAACTTTTGAAAATTATTTGAAGTCTGTGAGCAGTCTTTCCCAATCTAACCTGTAGAGCTCTCACTAGCTGACAAGGCCTCATTTGTATCTTAAATTTTTCTGTTAAAACATTAACAGACTGGCTGGATGTTCCTTTTAGCTATATATAAAGCAATCTAGGTAGCTTCTGAACTATTTTTGAAGGGATTTAAGTATCCTTTTAATCATAAGCAGTTCACACTCACGCATTCACAATCACATTTCATACATACCGGTGTGGCCACACCATACATTCAGAACATACATGCATCTTTCAGTCATCCTTTTCCCCTAGGTCATGATTAGTCTGTTGCAATGAAGCTTCCTTAATTGAAATCTATGTAAAAGAACAACTTCAGCCAATCCTTGAACTAAGAGGTTAAAAAGTCCTATATGTTCTTTATCATTCCTCCATTTGAGCTACAGTCATGGGGTACAGCTGTACCTACTCCTTGTAACTCTGTAGATGTGAGGTGGAGAGGCCAAGCTTTTGGCCATAAGTTTTTAGAGATGACTCACAAAATAGAACTTAAAGGTAAACAAAATTTTCCATTCTATATACCTTTGTCTTTTTCTTTTTCTTTACTTAATACCAGTACCTTTTTACTGTTACAAATTTTTTGTTTCACCCATTTTTTTAAATCAGGGTTTCTCTGTATTGTTTGAGGCTGTCAGTCCAGCCTGGCCTCGAACTCACAGAGATACGCCTGCCTCTGCCTCCCAAGTGCTGGGATTAAAGGCGTGTGCCACCACCGCCCAGCTTGTTACCAATTTATTTTTTCTCTGTATTATTTGGAGGCTGTCTTGGAACTTGCTCTGTAAACCAGGCTGGCCTTAAACTCAAGAGATCTGCCTGCCTGTGTCTCCCGAGTACTGGGATTAAAGGTGTGTGCTGCCAACGCCCGGCTATTCACCCATTTTCAATCCAACTTTCAACCCAGGATGTTCCCTCATGCAAAAAGCCTTAAGATTTACACAATCCACCCTCCAATTGAGGGCAATCTCTGGGTTCCCCTTTTTCCCGACCTTAGTGTCAGGCTAAGGCCTAGAGATTTAATCCAATCCCCCCCTCCAACTGAGGGTGATCTCTCAGGGTCCCCTTACTTTCCTGATCTTTGTCAGGTGAAGGCCTGGAGATTTAATACGGTACCCCTAGCTTGGTACCCCTTTTTAACACATCCGCGTAGCCTTACTGGCTAGCCTTTTAGATCTCTCAGTTTTCCTTTACTTTCCTGACCTTAGCGGATCAGGTGAAAGACTGGAGATTTCTTATTTTACCCTCCCTTTTTTTTTTGACTGGGTTTCTCTCTATCCTTTTGGAGGCTGTCCTGGAACTTGCTCTATAGACCAGGACGGCCTCATTCCTTCCTATCTCTGCCTCCCGAGTGTTGGGATTAAAGGCGTATGCCACCAACACCCGGCTCTCTGAATATCATAGCAAACATCCTCCCAATCTGGGACATTTAAGCCTTCCCCAGTAATGAACCATGGGCTCCCTCGTTCAATCCATTTTAAAAAGCCTGCCATGGTTGTAGTCCCCTGTTCTTCAAGCAACTTTTTTATGTGATACTGTAATTTAAACTTCCAGGGACTATTTCCCATTGTTTCTTTTCCTATTTTCCTCCATCTGTCCCTGGCTGGCAAAAGGGACGACCCCGTCCACTTACCTCACTTTCACGATCTCGGTAGGACCTCCAATTGTCGCGTCTGCTGCGCGGCCTGTGTCCGAGAACGTGCGGAGGGTGTCGGGGATTGACAACACAGAGACTTGTTCAACGGTGTAAAGAAAACTTTAAGCAGGCCCCAAAAAGCTTCAAGAAAACTTCCTAAGAAAGGCTCCCACCAGAGAAGCTTCTGCTCTCTCCTCTACCCTGGCTGGTTCTCCCCTGACCCCAGAAACTGATCTGTGCTTGGCAGAAGAGGTGGTTAGTCTTTGGACAAGGTCGAGGTCAGGGTGGTTTCTGTGGGCAGGCCTTTTCCAGGAACTTAATGCCCCCAGGCATTGTATTGTTTTTAGTAAACATTGTCTTACAGCTGCCTACTCCCAGGCAGAAGGGGAAGTGGGTCTCTGCTCAAAGTCTGGTGTTCCCACAATACTCCATTGTGTAAATGTACCACATTTTCTCTATCCACTCTTCAGTTGAGGGGCATCTAGGTTGCTTCCAGGTTCTGGCTATTACAAACAATGCTGCTATGAACATAGTGGAGCAGATGCCCTTGTTGTATGAACCTGCCTCATTTGGATAAATGCCTAAGAGTGGAATTGCTGGGTCTAGTGGTAGATTAATTCCCATTTTCCTGAGGAATCTCCATACTGATTTCCAAAGAGGCTGTATGAGTCGGCATTCCCACCAGCAGTGGAGGAGTGTTCCTCTCTCTCCACATCCTCTCCAGCATAAATTGTCGTTGGTGTTTTTGATTTTAGCCATTCTGACAGGAGTAAGATGGTATCTCAGAGTTGTTTTGATTTGCATTTCCCTGATGGCTAAGGATATTGAGCACTTTCTTAAGTGTCTCTTGACCATTTTAGCCTCCTCTACTGAGAATTCTCTATTTAGCTCTGTACCCCACATTTCAAGGGGATCCTTTGGTGTTTTGGAGACTTGTTTCTTGAGTTCTTTGTAAATTTTGGAGATTAGCCCTCTGTCAGATGTAGGGTTAGTGAATATCTTTTCCCATTCTGTGGCCTGCCTTTTTGTCTTTTTGACTATGTCCTTTGCCTTACAGAAGCTTTTTAGTTTCAGAAGGTCCCATTTGTTAATTGTCGATCTCAGTGCCTGTGCCACTGGTGTTATGTTTAGGAAGTGGTCTCCTGTACCAACTCGTTGAAGAGTATCTCCCACTTTCTCTTCTAAAAGTTTCAGTGTGGCTGGATGTATGTTGAGATCTTTGATCCATTTGGACTTAAGTTTTGTACAAGGCGATAAACATGGATCTATCTGCAGTCTTCTGCATACCACTACCCAGTTATGCCAGCACCATTTGTTGAAGATGCTTTCTTTTTCCATTGTACAGTTTTAGCTTCTTTGTCAAAAATCAGGTGTTCATAGGTGTGTGGGTTAAAATTAGGGCTTTCGATTCGATTCCATTGGTCTACCTGCCTATTTTTGTGCCAATACCAAGCTGTTTTCAGGACTATAGCTCTATAATAGAGCTTGAAGTCAGGTATGGTGATGCCTCCTGAAGTTCCTTTATTGTATAGGGATGTTTTGGCTATCCTGGGCCTTTTGTTTTTCCATATAAAGTTGATTAATGTTCTTTCCAGGTCCTTGAAGAATTGTGATGGAATTTTGATAGGGATTGCATTTAGAGATAGACAAACCTTGTCCAAACTTACCAAACAGCAGAGAGTGAACACGCAAATTAACAAAATCAGAAATGAAAAGGGGAACATAACAACAGACTCCGAGGAAATCCAGAGAATCATTAGGTCATACTTTGAAACAAGCTCCTCATACCAGAGTCTGTGATATAATCTATGTATTTTTGAAGGAAAGGATAATGACCCTGTGACTTTAGTCCTTAATGTATACTGTTTGCAGTACCCAATGACCCAAGAGATTCAGAGGTGCCAGAAGTATCTTGCGACCAAAGTCATGAAAAGACTGTGAAGCTGCTTCAGAAAAACAACAGAAAAAAATCGCTGATTTCCACCAAGATTTGTACAAGATTAGAGTGTTTACAGAACAACAATTTTCACACATGATACAGTGACTCTTCTAGATTACTGCACTTCCCCCTTTTGTTTAAGGTATATTAATTATGTTTATATTATGCTGCAAAACAGTGAACACATCCTTTGCTCTGTTGTGCTTTTATGAGTCATGTAGAAAAGTCAGAATACATTTTTTTCTTTTTACACATTTGGTAATTTTTTTCCTCCATTTTAGAGCTCTTGTTTCACTACATTTTTATTACATTAATTTTAAATAGCTTGCTTCACATGTCAAACCCAGTTCCCTCTCCCTCCCCTCCTCCTGCTTCGTCCCTCCTTCCAACCCAGGCTCCTACCCTATCCCCACTTCCTTCCACATAGGGGATATCCAGAGTTTGGCATTTCGCTTAGGGCAGGGTCCAGGCACTCCCCTAAGAGTCCAGGCTGAGACAGCATCCCTTTTTGTGTTACGGACACATAAAGTCCATTTGTATGCCAGGGATAAACACTGATCTACTGCCCAGGCCCCAATAGGTTGCCCAGGCCATCTCATTGATTCAGGGGGTCTGGATCAGTCCCATGCTGGCCTCCCAGCTGTCGGTCTGGTGTCCAAGAGCTCCCCATTGTTCACATTAGCTGTCTCTGTTGGTTTTGCCAGCCCATTTTTGCCAATTTGCTCATCGCTCCTCTCTGTCTGTCACTGGGTTCCATTGGTTCAGTTAAGTGTTTAACTGTGGGTGTTTGCCTCTGCTTCCATCAGTCACTGGATGAAGGCTCTAGGATGGCATATAAGGTAGACGTTAAGTTCATTGTCAGGAATAAGCATTTTAAGGTAGTCTCTCCAATATTGCTTAGTTTGCCAGTTGGTGTCATCCTTTTAGATCACTAGAGGTCTCACTGGTGCCCAATCTCTCTTCTAACCTATGACTCCCTCTTTTATGGTATTTCTCATCTTGTTCTCCCCGTATTCTACCCCCCCACTCAACCTTCCAGTTCCCCCATGAACTATGCTCTCCATCTCTTCTCCCCCTCTTTTCTTCCCAGCTCCAACTCCCCCCTACCTCTCACTGTGTTCCCAATCTTTTCAGGAGATCTTGCCTTATTCCTCTTCTCTGGAGTATCATGCATATCTCTATTAGGTAGTTTCCTTTTCCCAGACTATCTGCCACTGGAATTGCAGACTGGCACTATTCTGATCTGTGTCAAAAATCCATATATGAGTGAATACAGACCATGTTTGTCTTTTTGTGGTTGGGTTACCACACTCAGGATAGTTTCTTCTAGTGACCTCCATTTCCCCTGTGAATTTCAAGATTCCATTGTTTTTTTCTGTTGAGTAGTACTCCATTGTGTAAATGTAACACATTTTCTCTATCCACTCTTCAGTTGAGGGGCATCTAGGTTGCTTCCAGGTTCTAGCTATTACAAATAATGCTGCTATGAACATAGTGGAACAGACATCTTTGTTGTATGAATGGGCATCTTTTGGGTATATGCCTAAGACTGGAATTGCTGGGTTGTGTGGTAGACTGATTCCCATTTTCCTGAGGAATATCCATACTGATTTCCAAAGTGG
The DNA here is from genome assembly GCF_017639785.1 of Mesocricetus auratus. Classification (NCBI taxonomy): domain Eukaryota; kingdom Metazoa; phylum Chordata; class Mammalia; order Rodentia; family Cricetidae; genus Mesocricetus; species Mesocricetus auratus. The sequence goes on from NW_024429223.1 coordinate 748,156, forward strand.
CTGTATGAGTTGGCACTACCACCAGTAGTGGAGGAGTGTTCCCCTCTCTCCATATCCTCTCCAGCATAAATAGCCTTTGGTGTTTTTGATTTTAGCCATTCTGGCAGGCATAAGATGTTATCTCAGAGTTGTTTTGATTTGCATTTTTCTGATGGCTAAGGATGTTGAGCACTTTCTCAAGTGTCTCTAAGCAATTTTAGACTCCCCTATTGAGAATTCTCTATTTAGTTCTGTAGCCCACTTTTTAATTGGCTCATTTGGTGTTTTGGAGAATTGCTTCTTGAGTTCTTTGTAAATTTTGGAGATTAGCCCTCTGTCAGATGCGGGGTTAGTGAATATCTTTTGCCACTCTAAGGACTGCCTTTTTGTCTTGTTGACTGTATCCTGTGCCTTACAGAAGCTTATTAGTTTCAGGAGGACCCATTTGTTAATTGTCGATCTCAGTGTCTGTGCTAATGGTGCTATGTTCAGGAAGCAGTCTTGTGTACCTGTTCGTTGAAGAGTATCTCCCAATTTCTCTTCTAACAGATACAGTGTAACTGGATTTCTGATGAGGTCTTTGATCCATTTGGACTTAAGTTGTATACAAGGTGATAGACATGGATCTATCTGCAGTCTTCTGCATGCCAATATCCAGTTATTCCAGCTCAATTTGTTGAAGATGCTTTCTTTTTTCCATTTTATAAGTTTAGCTTCTTTGTCAAAAATCAAGTGTTCATAGGTGTGTGGGTAAAAATCAGGGTTTTGAATTTGATTCCATTGGTCTACCTGTCTATTTTTTGCCAATACCAAGCTATTTTCAGGACTATAACACTGTAATGGAGCTTGAAGTCAGATATGGTGATGCCTCCTGAAGTTCCTTTATTGTATAGGGTTGTTTTGGCTATCCATGATCTTTTGGTTTTCCATATAAAGTTGATTATTGTCCTTTTAAGGTCTGTGAAGAATTTTAATAGGGATTGCATTGAATCTGTAGGCTGCTTTTGGCAAGATAGCCATTTTATTATTTTGATCCTACCAATCCAAGGGCATGGGAGATTTTTCCATTTTCTGGTATCCTCTATGATTTCTTTCTTTAGAGACTCAAAGTTCGTGATATACAAGTCTTTCACTTCTTTGGTTAATGGTATCCCCAGATATTTGATGCTGCTTATGGCTATTGTAACGGGGAATGTTTCTCTGATTTCTTTCTCAGCCTATTCATCATCTGTATATAATAGGGTCACTGATTTTTTAATGAACCTTGTATCCTGCCACTTTGCTGAAGGTATTCATCAGCTCTAGGAGTTCCTTTCCAGAGTTTTTCAGGGCACTTATATAAACTATCATATCATCTGCAAATAGTGAAAGTTTGACTTCTTCTCTTCCTATTTGTATCCCCTTGATCTCCTTTTGTTGTCTTATTGCTGTAGCTAGAACTTTAAGTACAATATTGAAGAGATATGGAGAGAGTGGACAGCCTTGTATTGTTTCTGATTTTAGAGGAATTGCACTGAGTTTCTCTCCATTAAGTTTGATGTTAGCTGTTGGTTTACTGTATATTGCTTTTATTATATTCAAGTATGTTCCTGTTATCCCTGATCTCTCTAGGACCTTTATCGTGAAGGGGTGCTGGAATTTGGCAAAGGCTTTTTCAGCATCTAGTCAGATGATCATGTAGTTTTTCTTTTGTAGATTATTTATATTGTGGATTACATTGATAGATTTTCTAATGTTGAACCATCCCTGCATTCCTGGGATGAAGCCTACTTGATCAGGGTGGACGATTTTTCTGACGTGTTCTTGAATCCGATTTGCAAGTATTTTATTGAATATTTTTGCATCGATGTTCATGAGGGAAACTGATCTATAGTTCTCTTTCTTAGTTGTGGCTTTGTGTGGCATGGGTGCCAAGGTAATTGTAGCCTCATAAAAAGAGTTTGGCAGTGAGCCTCCTGCTTCTATTGTGTGGAATACTTTGAATGAGTATTGTAATTAGATCTTCTTTGAATTTCTGGTAGATTTCTGCACTGAAAATATCTGGGCCTGGGCTTTTCTGTTTGGGAGCCTTTTGATGACTGCCTCTATTTCTTTAAGAGTGATAGGTCTGTTTAGATTGTTTATCTGTTCTTGGTTCATTTTTGACAAGTGATATCTATCCAGGAAATTGTCCATTTGCTTTAATTTTCAATTTTTGTGGAGTACAGATTTTCAAAGTATGCCCTGATGAGTCTCTGGTTTTCCTTAGTGTCTGTTCTTACATCCCCTTTTCATTTTTGATTTTGTTGATTAGCATGCTCTTTCTCTTTCTTTGGGTTAGTTTGGACAAAGGTTTGTCTATTTTGTTGATTTTCTCCAAGAACCAACTCTTTGTTTCATTGATTCTTCTCAATGTTTTCCTGGTCTCTACTTGATTGATTTTAGCTTTCAATTTTATTATTTCCTGGCATCTGCTCCTCCTGGGTGAGTTTGCTTCTTTTTTCCTAGAGTATCCTGCTGTGCTATTAATTCTCTAGTGTGACTGTTCTCCAGTTTCTTTATGTTGGCACTTAGTGCTATAAACTTACCTTTCCTCTCAGCACTGCTTTCAGTGTGTCCCATAAGTGTGGGTATGCTGTGTGTTCATTCTCATTGAATTCCAGAAAGTCTTTAATTTCTTTTTTTATTTCTTCCTTTACCCAGGGATGGTGCAATTGTGCAGTGTTCAGTTTCCATGAGTTTGTAGGGTTTCTGTGATTTGTGTTATTGTTGAATTCTAATTTTAATGCATGGTGGTCTGATAAGATACAGGGGTGTTTTCCAATTTTTTGTATCAGTGGAGGTTTGCTTTGTTTCCTATTATGTGGTCAATTTTATAGAAGGTTCCATGTGGCATCAAGAAGAAGGTATATCCCTTTGTGCTTGTTTGGAATGTTCTATAGATGTCTGTTAAACCCAGTTGTGTCATAACTTCTATTACCTCTTTTATTTCTTTGTTAAATTTCAGTCTGGAGGCCCTGTCTAGTGGTGAGAGCAGAGTGTTGAAGTCTCCTACTTCTAGTGTGTGAGAGTTTTATGTGCGATTTGAGCTTTAGTAATGTTTTTTTTTTTTCACGAATGTGGGTGCCTTTGTATTTGGGGCATAGATGTTCAAAACTGAGACTTCATCTTGATGGACTTTTCCTTTGATGAATACGAAACGTCCTTCTTCATCTCTTTTGATTCATTTTAATTTGAAGTCTAATTTGTTAGATATTAGGATTGCTACACCAGCTTGTTTCTTGGGACCATTTGATTGAAAAATCTTTTCCCAACCCTTTACTCTGAGGTAAGGTCTGTCTTTGACGTTGAGATGTGTTTCTTGTATGCAGTAGAAGGATGGGTTCTGTCTTCATATCTATTTTGCTAGTCTGTGTCTAGCATTGATTGATGATTCTTGTGTGTGCTTGATTTATTGGTATGCAGTTATTGTATGTAGGTTCTCTTCCCTTTTTCTTTTGGTGTTTGTTAAAGTGGGATTATCTATTGCCTATGTTATTTAGACTTTTCTTTAGCTGCTCTTAATATTTTCTCTTTTCTGTAGGTTTGATGTTTTGATTATTATGTGGCAAGGTGACTTCTTTTGCTGGCTGAGCCTATTTGGTGTTCTGTACGATTCTTGTATTTTCATAGGAATATCCTTCTTTATATTAGGGACGTTCTCTTCTATGATTTTGTTGAATATATTTTCTGTACATTTAAGCTGTGTTTCTTTGCCTTCTTCTATACCTATTCTTCTCAGGTTTGGCTTCTTCACAGTGTCCCATATTTCCTGGATATTTTGTGTTAGGGATTTGTTGGTTTTGAGATTTTCTTTAGTTAATGACTGTATATCCTCTAATGAGTTTTCAACACCTGAGATTCTCTCTTCTGTCTCTTGTCTTCTATTGGTGATACTTGCATCTGTAGTTCCTAATCACTTATCCAGCTTTTCCTTTTCCATCATCCCCTCATTCTGTGTTTTCTTTATTGTTTCTATTTAAGGTTTCAATCCTTCAACTTTGTGAGTTATTTCCTTCATTTGTTTGGTTGTTTTTTCTTGGTACTCTTTAGATTCTTTGAGAGAATTGTTTATTTCTTGAATTTTTTGGTTGCCTTTTCCTCCATTTCATGTATTTTTTGTTTGTTTTTTCTTCTATTTCTTTAAGGGATTTCCTCGTTTCCTCTTTGAGGGTCTCTATCATCTTCATAAAATAATTTTTAAGGTATGTCTCTTCCGCTTCGTCTATTTAATGCTTTTCAAGTCTTGCTGGCATTGGGTCTCTAGATTCTGTTGGAGTCATGTTGGTCTTTCTATTGTTGAGTGAGCTCTTATTCTGTCTTCTTCTGATCTCTTCTTTCAGTGGGAGTAGGGGGGTTCTTTCTGTCTCCAGTGGTCTCCTATTTTCCTGAAACTTAAGCTGGGGATGCTGAAGCTGGGGACACCAGAGGTAGGGGTCTGGAAGGACTGATGCCTTTCCTGTGTGTGTGGGTCCTCTTGGATGCCATGGGTGGGCCCCTGGAAGACTGAGGAGCTGAGCGATCAGTGGGGGTGGGGTGGTTCCAGGATGACCCAAGCTTACCTGAAGTTGGGAACACTGGAGGTTGGGGTCTGGATCAATTTTGTGTAGTTCAGGGTGACCTTGAACTAACAGAGATCTGTCTGCCTCTGTCTACCAAGTGCTGGGATTAAAGGTATGTGCCACCACTACCTGGTCTCCCTGGCTGTGGCTAGCTTTGCACTCTGACCTTAATGCAAGCTTTGCTAGATTACAAACAAAACATCACTACACTATTCTAAGAACACTCACTATTTCAACATTGCAGGCAACATCACTGAGCAGTATTCTCCTGATCCCTAGAAGAAATAAAAAGTTGGACATTTTGTAATCTCTTAACAGTGGTGGTGTGTTTCACACCATGTGATGTAGTTCAGTGTGACATAAGTGACAAGGACTATGGAGGAGCTATGTATTGCGTAATGTGTGTAGTCAAGTAACAGCACAGATAGCTCCTACAGTCTACTTAGAGTAAGCTGCAGCAAATGCGGGATTGGATCTAAAGCTGTGTCCTAATGCAAAGCTGAGGTGACCAGACATTGACAGTAGATAAAAAGAGGGGAACTCGGACTCATCACAGGAAGGCCGAGTGACCAGGAGCCTGCTGAGAGAGCACATCTACTCCCAACCCACCTGCAGGCAGAGGACAGAAGTCAGAGTGCAGAGGGCAGAGATCCCACCCACTGGGAGAGGGAGTGTCTCAGACCTGTCTGCACCCAGTGTATTGAACCTGCTAGCACCAACCAGAAGAGAATGTTTGACCCATACACACCAGGAAAGGAAGAGACCCCACCTGTACCCACTGAAAGAAGGCATGGGAAGACGACAATATAAGAACAAATTCAATGACAGAACAACCAATACGACGACACCAGAATCTAGGGACTGTATTCCAGCAAGATCTGAACATCATGACACAGATGAAGCAGAAGAGAATAAACTTAAAAACAACTTCATGAAGACAATAGAGACCCTAAAAGAAAAAATGGGAAAATCCTTTAAAGAAATGGAAGAAAAAACAAACAAAAATTCAAGAAATGGAGGAAAAGACAACCCAAAATTTGCAAGAAACAGTTCAAACACTATGAAGTGTGGAAGTTGAAAAAGAAATAATAAAAAAACACAGTCTGAGGGAATGCAGGAAGTAGAAAAGCTGGGTAAGTGATCAAGAACTACAGATGCAAGCATAACCAACAGAATACAGAAATTAGAAGAAAGAATCTCAGGCATTGAAGATTCACTAGGATAAATAGATTAATTGACCAAAGAAGATTCAATAAATCCCTAACATAAATTCTCTAGGAAATATGGGGCATCATGAAAAGGCCAAACCTAAGAATAATAGTGATGGAAGAAGGTGAAGAAACCCAGCTCAAAGGTGCAGGAAACATATTCAACAAAAACATAGAAGAAAACTTCCCCAACCTAAAGAAAGTCATGCCAATGAAAGTACAAGAAGCCTACAGAATACCAAATAGAGTGGACCACAAAAATAGTCCCCTCATCATATAATAATAAAAACCCAAAACATACAGAATAAAGAATGTTAAGAGCAGTAAAGGAAAAAGGCCAAGTAAAACATAAAGACAAACCTATCAGAATCACACCTGACTTCTCCATGGAAACTCTGAAAGCCAGAAGGTCCTGGATAGATATCCTACCAACACTAAAAGAGCACAGATTCCACTCCAGACTACTATATCGAGCAAATCTTTCAATATCTATAGATGGGGAAAACATATTCCATGACAAAACCAAACAAGTTAAAGATTGTATAGCAAAAACTTTGAGTCTTTGAAGAAAGAAATTAAAGAAAACACTAGAAAAATGGGAAGATCTCCCATGTTCTTGTATAGGTAGGATCAATGTAGTAAAAATGGGGCCAAAAATCAATCTACAGACTCAATGCAATTCCCATCAAAATTCCAGCACAATTCTCCACAGACCTTGAAAGAACATTTATCAGCTTTCTATGGAAAAACAAAAGACCTAGGATAGCCAAAACATCCCTGTTCCACAAAGCAATGTCCGGAGGCATCAGTATTATTGACTTCAAGCTCTATTATAGAACTATGTTCCTAAAAACAGCTTGGTATTATCAAAAATAGACAGGTAGACCAATGCAATCAAAGTGAGCACCCTGATATTAACACACACACCTATGAACAGCTGATTTTAGACCAAGAAGGTAAAATTATATAATGGAAAATGAAAAGCAGCTTCAGCAAATGGTGCTGGCATAACTGAATATTGGCATGTAGACAATAGAGACCCATAAAGAGGAAATGAGAAACTCCCTTAAGGAAATGGAGGAAAAGACAAATAAAATGGAAGTAATGGAGGAAAAGACAAACAAAAAATGCAAGAAATCAGCAAGAAAGCCAAACGGCAAACAGGTGAAGGAAACAATTCAAACAGTTTGAGACTTGAAAACTTAAATAGAGGCAATAAAGAAAACACAAACTGAGGGAATGCTGGAAATGGAAAGTCTGAGTCTGATCAGGAACTACAGACGCAAGCATAACTAACAGAATACAAGATATGGAAAAGATAATCTCAGGTGTTGAAGATACACTAGAGGAAATAGTGCTCATGAGCATCCTTCAATTTTATTTTAGATGGGGCCATTGGTCTGCCCACACCAGTTGCTCTGACTTCCATGTGATTGGAATAGGCTGTATGCGTAGAGGCTTAGTCACAATGGCCCCAGATGAAAATGTCCTAGTCCTGTCCAATCTTCTGATTTGTGGGTAACAGAATTTCTTAAAGAAACAGGTTGAGTGGTAATAACTGGTTGATTGGTATAAAGTGCCCCTCATCATCTCTCCATTTGAGAAGTTCTGAGCTACACTCAGGAGCTACAGCTATACCCACTCCTTGTAATGTGGTGCAACACAATTGTAGTCAATCACTAGGAGAACAGTTTAAGGCTAAACATGGGCAGTAATTTAACAACTGTTCCTCCTGGACATTTTTTCAAGGTCAGCCATTTGTTCCTTCATCGTAGCACTATCACTCAATAGGGCATCCTGCACTAATCTCCATAAGGTAAAGGCAGCAATAAGAAAATTTTCTGGTCTCTCTTTCTGAAGAGCTTTTGGGAGGTCATTTTTAACTTGTTCCCATTCAGAGATGTTAAGCCCCCCAAGTGTAAAAACCATGGACTTGTCTTTTCCAAAGGTAAAATAAAACCTTTAGCTGTCTCTCGTTCATGCTGGTACCTTGTCAAACAATTCTACTAACTGTTCTATCAATACAGCCTTAGAAGATGAGTTACCCATTTACCAACACACCCTCACAAATCCTTACCTGCTGGCCAGCCTCCCTTAGGGTGATCACTCCGGTTTCCATTTCTTTCCCGACCTTGGTGTCTGGCAAAAGCCTGGAGATTTAAATGAACCTGTTTTCAATTCACCTTCATAAATCCTTTGAAGACCATCTCTCAGTGTCTTCTTTCTTTCTCGATCTGATCTCACTGGGGCCTCCTCTATGAGCAAGTCTAATCTATTGGTGAAAGCCTAGAGATTGAACTGAAAGACAAGACATCCAGTCAGTTGTGTTAAGAGGTCTCCTCACTTGTAGAGAGGGAGTAGCCTTATATACAGTCTTACAGCACAGTGGAAAAACCCCAGGTGAATGAGATTGTGTTTTCCTACAGGTAGATGTTGATGTCAGTAGGGCAATGTCAGGGCAGTAAGCCAGGACTAGAAAACAGGATGTACCTGTGGGCTGACCAGAGACTCGAAAAGACCCCATGGGGCAGGGGCCCAACTGATGCTTATGTATAATTAATTTTGTATTCCTATCTTGGATAATTTGTATATCGTTTTAAACTTGAAATTATATTTGTCATACAGTGTAGGTGCTTTTTTCTGTTTATGATGTTTTATGCACAAATATAAAATTATCTTTATCATATGTATACATGCATGTTTCTACATATGCTTAAGATATTTTGCATAGTGATACAATTTAGCATATTTTTATCATTTTGCACTATACAGTTCTACCTCTGGTCAGGATATTTCAGTTCTACATCTGATCTAGAGATTTACATATGTATGTATATAGTTACAAATTTGAGGTCTTTGTCCTTATGCTGCACATCTGCTTAAAGATTGTTTAAATTATATATGGGAAGTTTCAGTCAGTAATCAATGTATGTTTTTCAGAATTAGAGATTATAGTCACCCATACTTATAGTTATGTTAGTCAGGTTCTCTATATGCTCAGAGATGTATGCATCATAGATATTTGATCTTCAAACACTTCAAAGCATTAAAGAATATGACATTTAAATGTTTTAATAGTTCAGAACTCCATTGACTTGAGACACAATTGCTCCTGACAGCAGCGGGCCATTCCCAATAGAATGATGGGCACTTATGACACTACATTTGGAGTTTGTTTTCTTCTTGGCAATACTTGCCTTTTGCGCAAAGAGCTTCCCTTTCCTTGACTGCTGACATTGGATGTGCTGTTCTAACTAGGCAAGCAGGAGACAAACATAGAGACTGCTGAAGCTTGCCAAGTCAGGGTAGGACAGTCTTTCAAATTTTCCTGCCTCTGACATGGTCTGTCAGATACTCTAAGAGCTAGACAAATTTGGTTGCCCCAACATTACTGTAAGACTTTGGGTGACAGTTTCTGCTATTTCTTTCACCTTTAGGAAGTTGCCTGCTTGCACCTCCTGCTTACCCTAGTAATGTTATTTCCTTCTCAGGTCTATGATGAGGTTGAAGAATAGACAGTCACAGCTAATATCCTCTCTTATCTTAGCTAGAACACATTGGGTATGAGATGTAGACTTCCCAGAATAGGACAGCTATCAGAGTAATCTTGCCATTACCCTCGACTGGGCATTTAGTATGCATTTCTTGCTTAATGTTGCTCCTGTTGGTTGTAGGTCTAAATTTGTGTATGTTTTTAACGTTTCTTTCTCCTGGACTATTCTTAATATTTTTTATCATTGTACACAGTTTTTGTATCAGGCTTGAAACCTTCTTATTTAGACAAAAAGGAGAAATGTAGTGGCATCTTGCTTTACCAGTGAACTTGCTGGGTGGCCATATCCTAGGGGCATGGCTTCAGGTGTGCAGACATGACCCCTGATAAGGAAGAGGAGGGGCTGACCCTTGCTCTTGGGTTGTGGTCAGAGCACCAGAAAGGCAGAGACCGCATCTTCAGGAGCTGGAAGACCTCAACGGTTATTTACTATTAATAGTGTAAGCGCTTCCCTAATAAATGCATGTTAACCATTTATCTTGGGTCTTGGGACTCATTTAAAACCTGCCTTCACATAAATAACTTTCTTAAGCTTTCATATCTTTAGAATTTAGCATGTTTTCTTGGACCATCATAGCTTTCGAACTATATATATTTTAAATTACTTTCTTAGACATGTATCACTTGTATCATCCATTTTCCTTGACCTACACAAATATCTTGCTTTTTTCTCATAACTGATAGAAATTTAAATCTTTGCTTGTGTGAAGCCTGTCAGCAAATAAACTGAACATATGAAGTGGACTGACCAGGCACCTGGGTATTTGCTTTTGTTAAAGCTACAGTTAGCCATCAATGTCATCAGAGATCTGAGAAGGATGAATTTGAGTGGGGAGTATAATTTAACTTATGTAGACAGTCCTTTGAGGCACATGTGGTTCACTGCAGAAGCAGTTGTCCTTCAGCTGTCAGACAAGAGAGGCATTTTATCTTTAGTTTTCACACAGTGCAGCAGGCCTTCAATTATCAGACCAGACTTGTGGAATTTTTCCTGTAGAGGAAGAACTTGAGAAAATTGACCTTAATTTGACCAGGCAGGGTGCAGCAGTTAATCTAAAGTGTCCACAGTTTGCGTAGATTCCTGGCAGCTGGTGGGACATGAGGCAGTTTTGCCCAGAGGCTAGCTTTACCAAAATCTAGGTGGAGTCATTGGTGTACTGTATCATCTGTTCTCTTTGTAGTGTATAAGTGTTTTTAGGAGGGTGTCCCTGTTCATTATGGAGAGTTTTTATTCAATGTTGCAAATGCCATATTCAGCAGATCTCTGAGGAATTTGAGAACCAAGTATTTATTACATATACCTAATTTTAGGCTTAACCTTAAAAACACATATAGAATGCTAAATAAAGCTTATGTTGTTAATTTATCATAACCATGCGTATAGTTCTGAACACATTAAAGAATTTGATTATAATATAATTGATCATTAACTTGTATGGTTTAATTATCTTTAATAATTCACAAGAAGTTCATACAACTTTTAGAAGATTAGGATTTGCAACTACATCCCTGTTGAGTTTGAGCCTTAAAGTTTGGGTTGAAGATTTAATTGGAAATCTTATAGCATGAAAATAAACCACAGACCCTAAATTTATTAAACTTTTGTCTTTACAGAATATTGCAGGGTTTTGACTCAGCTTAATCTTTAAGCAGTGCCAGGACAGGAAGGGGTTAAGACCAAAAAGTGGCAAGGTCCTTGGCAAAGGGATGTGTGAAATAAGCAGTCCATAAATCATAGGTAGCTGTTGACCTCAGCTGTAACAGTGTAACAGCTGAGATGGGGCTGACTTGGGAGCAAGTGTGGTCAAGCAATTTGGTTTCAGGACAGGATGAGGGCATTGAGCTGGAACGGGGAGGCTTTTTGAAGTGACAGTAGCCCAGACATGGGGCTAAAGAAACCTCAGAACTTCCAGGATGAAGCTGAGGGACCAAAAGTGTTGGGGCCTAGCCCCCACAGCGTCTCTGAGTTGTTTGTCAGCTGATAGCCGCAGGTGCATCCTGTTTTCTAATCCTGGCTTACTGTCCCCGTATTGCCCCACTGACATCAACATCTAGCAGGAGGAAAACATGCTCTCTTCCACCTGGGGTTTTCTACTGTGTTGTGAGACTATATATAAGACTGCTCCCTCCTACAAGACAGAGACCTCTTAGCACTTGCAAAATAAAGACACCTCTTAGTACAAACAGCTGGACATCTGGTCTTTGTTTTCCTGACACCTCGGAGTTGCTTGTGGGCAAGTGCCACACAGAGGGACATTACAAAGCCCAAGAATTACTGAAGGGAACTGCCATACTTAGTAGGTAGCATTTTGGGGGAGGGTTAATGAGGAAAATGTCTCACTGTGGCCCAGCCATGGATCTAAGGAATCTACAGTTTCTAGCAGTACAGGAGAGAAGACATGGATTTGTTTTGGTTACTGGCTGTTAAGGAGTGTTAGAGAGACTTATTTGGGGCCATTTTGTGCTCCTCCAGTGAGGGTTTATTCCTTCCCACAAGGCCAAGCTGGACTGAATCATGCAGAGTGAGAAGGGCTGATGTGGGAGTGAGTGTGACCAGTGGCAGATGGGCAGATAGAAGGGGTGGGATGTTGGAGCTGTTCTGGAGCTCAGGTGGACTGAAAAGAAGGGAAAGACTGGCAGCTAAGGGCAGCTGGAACTGTAGCAGTGGCCTCAGTAGCTCAGGCCTGAGGGGTGGGGCCTATGGCATCCTCGCCAACACTGAACCTGGGGGCACAAGCTGGCTCTGCAGCAGCATGGACTGTATGACAGAGCAGTACTTGAATGAATGACAGTGTGACAGCTGTTGGGCACAGAATGCCTGACAGTCAGTATCCCTGCAGGGGGGCAGAGAATTGAGTTCCGCATTCAATGATGTAAAAGCTTAAAGTAGAGTGTAGGATAGTTCAGAATCACACATAAGACTTGGAGTAGATAGATTATAAAGAAGAAATATGTTCAGGCACTGAAGTTATTGCTGGATGCCTAAGTGCCTAAGTGTACCACTGATAGGAAGATTTTTATGTGGGGGGAATGGTTCTATCAACAGTGAAAGTAGATGGGTCAAAGTTGAGAGACCAGGCATCCCAATACCTCTTGAGAGGTCAAGAACAAGACCTCTGGGAGTGAGAGGTCATCACTCAGACTCCATCACCAAGAGAATGATCCCAGTGGGTCTGAAGAAAAATACAGGACTTGTCAATAGAGTTTTGGAAGGGGAATATTCTGGCAGTACAGCCACCAAAAGTGAAAGGAGAGCTTGCCAACCATGCCTAACTGAATGGAATGTGCTTATCAGATTTGTAGGCATGCAGGGAGAGTAGGGGAAAACCCACCAATTACTCACTGCTGGATGGAAACTGAGAGGAGAGCTTGCCAACCACGCCTAACTGAATGGAATGTGCTTATCAGATTTGTAGGCATGCAGGGCATTTAGGGGAAACCCCACCAATTACACACTGCTGCTTGGAAAAGGCTGGTTGGTGCCTGAAAGTCTGAATGTGTGAAAATGGGCTAAGTGTGTGAGTGTGTGTGTGAAAGGATTATAAAAAGGTGAAGTGGGTACATTTTAGGGGGCCCTGCCAGGATATGCCACTAAGCAAGGAAAAACGGAGTTAGTACAAGAGGTTTATTGGGGAAAGGATGGGCAAAAGAGTGAAAGGATACCTGGGAGTTGGGGCATGAGAGAGGCAGGCAGGCATACAGACAGACTGCGAGGCAGGACAAGAGGAGCGAGAGAAAAGAAGGCAAAGGATAACTGTGCCTGTTGGGCACTTTTAAGGGGTGAGCATGGTGCCAGGTGATGATGCAGGCTACTGCCACAGAGGGAATTAACACTCCTCCCTTTGGTTTACCATAGAAAGGTGGGGAAATGGAAAGGAGTATCTGGTGAGGTGGGAATGGGACACCATGTGCTCTGGAGTGCTTCTTGCTGTCTGGGGTGATGACATTTTGTAGATAAATGAGAAAACTGGATAGTGGCCAAGTCCTGGGATAGCTGTCTGCTTCACTTCACTGTGCAGGTTCTGTGGGATTGTCTGGCATTAGGAATCTACAGGCCTAGCTGAAGCAGTTGTAAGGTTGGGCTCCATGGAGGTAGTCATTTTGAAGTCATCTGAACACTTAGGTTGGACATGGTATCCTATGCTAACCCAAGAAAAGCCTACCACATCTAGCATTGGGTCAAGAATGGTGTTTTGGGGCCATTAATGTTTGGTGAATATCTAGGTTAGCCCCAAAGATGGAGGAATAAGGGTATCTCAGACTTAGACTTAGTGAACAAATGACAGTATCGTTGCCTTTTTAATGTGTATGCTGATGGTGACAGAAGCTATATCCTTGTGTATGGTAGGGGAGCACTTGTCCGCTAAATTACATCCCAATCTGGGATCTGTTTCATTGTGATTATAGCATACTGAAGAGAGACATTGTGGCCTTCTTCAGATCAGGAGCTTCCTTTTCCATCAGTTGATAACAAAAGTGACTTTACTCTGTTCTCACCATTTGGACCTCATGCCCCAGGAATAATGTTTTAGACTCTTATTCCACCCAGGAACAAACCTCTGCCTCTCTTTTCATAGTACTGATGGACTTATAGATGAGGACCTTCCCACGTCCTTATAAAAACACATCTTTCTAAGCACCACTGTTAATAATAGGAGCCTCATACTTGCCTCCTCCATAGCTATGTCATCAGTCTCAATAGGACACCTGATGAGAAAACTACATTCTTTGCTGAGTATATCTGCATTAAACTTTGGGTTGGTGTCTTTTAGTTTCCTGGAAAGATGTAGGAGATAATTGCTAGCCTGTGTGAATGCAATAAAATCTGTTCCTGAGCCTCTAGATTTGCCCGAGTCATCTTCTTTTTCTGCCTCTTTGGTTTCTCTGTTGACCAAGTGTGGCCTGTGATGTAGGGAGTTGTGGAAAATTTCAGGCAGTAGGTGGGATATTCCAGGGAGAAGTAGGGACCTTGAGGTCAATTAGGTATCTTTTTCTCACTAATCCATGTGTTCATATCCCTCTTTTTCCTTTTTGTGACCATCATGACCTAGAAGGGATACCAAGTGCTTTGGAACATTCTCATAGACACTTACCCGAAATGATGGGTGAAAATTTACCATAGGTGGGCAACAACAAGCAGCTGGGGGATCTGCTCTCAAGTCTGTTGCTGTCTCCTGGTGATTGACTCACCTCTGATGTCATTGTGGTTGGAATGGGAAGTGAAGATACCTGCCAGGCCTGTGTAAAATGGAGAGACAGAGGCAGAGACACACAGAGAGAGACAATGACAGACAGAGACAACAAGAGAGACAGAGAGAGAACAGGCATACACACAGAGAGATAGACAAAGAGAGAGAGAGACAGAGAGAGAGAGAGGAAGGGAGAATTTTGTGGGGTATTCATTAGAGAAGACTGTTTGGATGTGGTTTTCGTGGATACCTTCACAGCCATAGGATTGGAGAGAATCCTTTGTAGACTCCTTTCTAAGTTAGTTTCAGTACCCCTTTGGCTACCTATTTGATCCAAGTAGTATCATTGGACTGGAACTAGAGGCAACTGGTGGTGGACTCAGAGGTTGACTGTGTCTCTTAGATAGTCCAATCAAAAACCTTTATGGAAGACTGGAGGGCCTGTAGTGACTAGAGAAAGGAAGGGTTAAACCATTGCTGGTCCAAATATAATCTCATAGGGGTGTGAATCCTTCCCTACATGGGGTGCAGTGAGCTAAGGCACTGCAAAGGAAAGAGGTCTATCTACCCATTGCTGAACTCTCAGAGTTTTGCTAGTATTAGAATCCTTCCTTCCTTCCCCTTTTCCTCCCTCCCTGTTCTGTTTAAATATTTTATCTGGCCAGGACTCTGGTGTCTCTATGTACAATGAAGTTTTTAATCTATGTCTAAAGTTTTATCTATTAATTGAGAGATTTTTAGCTATAAAATCCAGGCCATTGTCAGACATCATCGCTAGAGGGAGGCCAAATCTGGGGTCCACTTCCTGGAGGATCCTTTACGCTCCTATTTAAGCAATTTTAGTTCAGGTGAGGAACACTTTTACCCATCTGGAAATGGCATTTGTAAAAACCAGCAAGGACTTTTATTCTACACCAACAGGCCAGATCTTAGTGAAGTCAGTTTTCCCATAGTTGCCAGGGGTATTGGTCTCTCATTCAGACCCCTTTCTGGATAAGGGACCCTTTGTTTTGGACTAATTTGAGCACAAAGCTGGAATCTGACAGAGACATCTCACATTAGGCTTACTAGTCTAGGTATAAAATACCATAGTCTGAGCAACTGAGACAATGTTGTGGATCCCACATAAATAGCTTGATAAAAGTCTGTTACCAGAATCCTGTGAGCTGTTTCCTCCATCAAGCTGTCAGTTTAAGCTGTTCATTTCTTCTTCACCATGGAGTCTTGAGCATCATCTGCTCATGTTATGTCATCAGAATATCAATAGGCTTCACTTGTATTAGGGCCATTTAGGGCAGGTAGGTAATCAGTCCCGCAATGGAGGACAGCAATTTGGAGGGGAAGCCAAATAGCCTTTAGGAGGGCCAAAATTTTTTTAAATGTCTTTGCGCAGTAGTAAGACGCCCTCTTTCTCTATAATAATATTGTGGACATGCCCAGAAATACAAGCATACTGATTGACAGTTCATGTATATGGTTATAGACTTTCCTTTTCCCCATCTCAGGACCCGGCTTGGGCCCAAATCATTCTGTAGTTTCAACCTATCTGGTTTTATCTTTAGTCTTGTGATGGTCATGGAAAGTTATCTGTGTCATCAGGCAAGATGGTAGCTGAATTGATGGTGATGGGTTTCTCAAAACATACTCAGTGGTGAGCCAGGAGTAGTGGCTGGTCACACAGGCATTAGACAGCCAGTGTTATGGTATTCCTCAGAGGAGGTCCTCAACTATATCATGGTGTACTGGGAGTATAAGATCTTCACCCAGAGTTAACTTATGTCCTTTCATCAAATTATCAGTAGCCTCCACAGCTCCTAGACAGGTGGGGCACCCTGTGGCAACAGGGTTCAGTCATTTGAACACATATATCATAGAGCATTTCCATGGATCCAAAGTTTGGGTTAAACTCTTCTTGTTTATTGTTTCATGGAGAGATGAAGTTCCAGAAGTTCTAGGGCTAAAGCTGAAGTCAGCTATTTTGAAAACCTCAATTCCCTTTGTTTAACCTTGGTCCAGATCAAGGGCTCAGTGCCTCCCTTTGTGCTGGTGCATGGATGTCTTGCTATCCTGACAAATTCTGGTATCTGGAGGCTGCACTAACCAGCTACACTTAGGAACTTTTCAACATCTCTCTTAATTTTGTAGCTGGAACCCGAAGGATGGCAGCAATCCTCCCTTGAGACAGGCTCCTTTTGCCTCCCTTCAGCTGGTAGCCCAGATATGTAGCCTCTGATGTACAAAGTTGGCCTTTCTTAGCTGACATTTTGTAGCCGAAAGTGTGCAATTCTTGCAGAAGTCACTTAGTGCCTTTTTTCCAAGACAGGGTTTCTCTGTAAAGCCCTGGCTACACT
Organism: Mesocricetus auratus; assembly: GCF_017639785.1. NCBI lineage: Eukaryota > Metazoa > Chordata > Mammalia > Rodentia > Cricetidae > Mesocricetus > Mesocricetus auratus. Next base: position 765,016 of record NW_024429223.1, read on the forward strand.
GGAATTCACACTGTAGACAAAGCTGCCCTTGAACTCAGAGATCACCCTACCTCTGCCCCCACCCAAGTACTGGCATTAAAGGTGTGTGCTGACACCACCCAATTCTTGGTGGCCATTTTATGGTCTGTTTTTCCCCAGGGAATCTCTGACAGAAGAGCAGGAACTCTGTATTTAGTGTCTTTAACTCTGAGACAAACTTGTCCAGGTATGACACCTGTTGTACCCTCTCTCTGGGCCTGTCCTTTTAAAATCAAAGGTGGGTTGACTCACCTCTGCCAATGGGAGGCTGAAGAATGCATTTTTCAGGTCTAAGACAGCATACTCCTGTTTCTTTGGAGTGATCAGACTCATGAGAATCAGAGGTCCAAGGTTTCTTCACAGGCAGGTGTGGCACATTCCAGGTGACTGACTGGATGGCACCAGAATGCCTGTCTCTTTAGGACAGACAATATGAACTGCAATTTCCCTGTTGATTCTAGTGTCATTGGGAACTGTTTAATCTGGATGGAGGTAGTAAACTGGTTATTTGAACAATTATATAAGCTAGGTGTTGGGCCAGTCTGGGTTGGATGCATGGGTTTCTTCTGACAGAAGGTGAGAAACCAAAATTTTGCTGAGTATTTGTAAGTCTAACTGCACCTAATCATTAGAGATGGTGATGATGGCTTTTATTTTTATGCAAAAGTTTTGGTACATTCAGTTTTCTGTTGTTAAACATCTTTCCAGCTGTTTCTACAAACTGGGACATGCTTATATTCTTAAATTCCTTTAAAACAGACAGACAGACAGACACAGACACACACACACTATCTGGGACTAACTGATGAAAATAATGTATTTTTAGCAGCAGTCCTTAATTTTTCTAAAACGTACCTAGTGAAAACTATTTAGAGTGGAAAAATCTCTTCTGTCCGGGCTCCATTGCTTGGCTGTACTTCCTCTGACCAGCCTTGGGATGACTGTTTTCTACTTTATAAAATTCTTAAAAGAAAATGGAGGGCTTTGAAATTTCCAGTTATACAGATCGCTGGTTGAAAATGTGACATACATCATGAAAGAGAAAGGACTGGAAATTTCTCTTTCCTTCAGGACCAGTCCAGGAAGCTTCTCCCTGTTCCTGGGGCTGATGAGAGTAGGCAGGGAGTAAGGAAATGGTCACCTGAGGGAACTGTTTCCTCCTCTTTCTGTGCCTTCCACTGAGATGGCAGGGATCCCTGGATGACAGACCTAGCCACTACTTGTGTCCACACAGGGACCAACTCTGACTGTGAGCAGGAGCTGAGCAACAAAATAAGCAAATGCTCCTGCTGCTTGGGTGGGACAAGTGAGGGTTTTCTTTTGTGGGGGGAGATGTTCTCTGTATGACCTGGAAGAACCAAAATGATTCAGGCCCTTAACAGGAGGGGACACAGGACTTAAATTGGGTGGGGGAGGGTTTCACACCAGTGGAAGCCACTGCTACATACAGGGAAACAAAATGGACAGAAAGACATAGAAGGGCACAATTGTGTACACGTACACACACACACACACACACACACACACATGCATGCACACACGGGCACACACGGGTACATGGGCACATAGTAAAAGGAACCAATGATAGCCAACATATATACACATTCATACACCTCAATAGATAGAGGGCCCCAGTGAAATCTCACATGGTTTCCAGACACTGGATTAGTAGCTATGTCTAAGTGCTCCTATGTGTCCAAACAGAAGGTGCCTCAACTAGACTCATCTTTGGAGGTGACAGACCAGATGACTTTCTAATTTGTTTCCTTTTAAGGTAGAGGTGTCAGACCCCTCTGAAGTGTTAGGCAGCAATTGATCAAAGGAAGCCCTGGGCACCTGGAAGATCTCAAGTAGTTTCATCCCCTAGGAGTCCCTTGATCCTGGCTCCAAGGTGACTTTGAGACCAAGTCTGGTCTCTGGGATTACAGTGGAAGCTCCAAAAATGTCGTGGGATATTCACCAGAGTAGACTTCTGTAACATGACCCTAAGATGATAGAAAGTCTTTACTAACAAACAGGCAACTCTACTGGGTGTTTGGGATCTCAGTGTAGCACCAAGCCTTCTTCTAGCTGAGCCTTTAAGTGCAAAAGCCATGTCCTCGATTGACATACTTCATGAACAATTAGCCAAATGCAAGGATAGTATGTTTAGAGACTTTCCCATAACTATGGACATTCTGGAGTAGGCCTTTGTTTAGTTTTAGAAGGTGGTGCTGTCTACACATTGAGTTTTACAGCCTGAATGGTACTTCCTTCATGGAAGTGGTGCTAAGGTCTTAGGGACAACTATGTCTGAAACCATGTTGCAAGAAGAGAAAAACCTGCTACTTCGTATATCTCCATCCTTGTCAGATTACTGTATTGCTGACTTCATTTCTAGGCTTTCTCAGTATCGGATACACAGTATCCAGTGAATCTAAGCAGTTTCAAGGTTTTTGATGGAGAATCACAAAACTCAGGTATGAGGACCTATATCTCCCCGTCAGTGTGGTACCCATGATAAATAGTAGCAGTAGTCAGAAAAACCCAGAGGGACAAATTGCAGAGTTGAGTGCTATGTTCCAAGTCACATTGTTTCACAGTCTCTTTGTCTGAGTCAACATTTTGATTTGTTTTTTGAGGCAGGGTTTCCTGTATAGCCCTATCTGTCCCGGAAGTCTCCTTTGTAGACCAGGCTGGCCTTCAGCTCACAGAGTTCTGTATGCATCTGCCTCCGAAGTGCTGAAAATAAAGGTGTGTGCTGCCACCACCTGGCTGAGCCAATGTCTTAAGGAACACAGACAAGGAAAGAGAAAGACCATTGTGAGCAAAGGCATGTGAAGAGATGGTTGGTGTGGAACTAAAGGAGACTGAAGGAGGAGCATTAACAGGTAAATCATGAATAATCCATGGCCACCCTTCCTACATAAAGGGGTTATCTTTGGTTCAGGTGTGAGACCTTGTCTTGAGAGAATGGTAGAATGAGGCACCTTATGTCATCTCCTGGACTCCACACACATACATCCATACATTAATATACAGGCATCATTCACATACATGGGTGCACATACCCCCCCCACACACACAAACAGATGCACACACACACTTGCACACACAGAGATACACACACATACTCCCACACAAATACATACAAAAACATAAACACACACAAACACACAGACACATGCATACTGAGACAAACAGATGCACAAATGGACACACAGAGAGACATGCATTACAAGGTTCTATTCACATTAAGAGTACTTCACTGTCACAAGAACATGGTTGACAAGAAGCTTATCATTGAGAATCAATTCGGTTCCCTGCCCAGCTCTCTATAAACCTCAATAAACAAAAGCTTTATGGCATGGAAAATAAAATTAATATAAAAGCAACAAAACCTGTGGCCATACCAACCCGAAAAGGCCTGCTTTCTTCTGGTCTTAGAAACTAAGCATTATTGTGTCTGGTTAGTACTTCCATGAAGAACCAACAATACTAAAGTTGAGTCTTTGAAGCAATTTATTAAAATTGATTATGCCACAATACAAGTAATAAAAGAGAGAAAAAAGGAAAAGACAAAATATAATGCAAGAGGGTTTACCTAAAATCCTCTAGAGAGGAGCTGGGGGCATGGCTCAGTGGGAGACTGCCTGCCTAGAATCCCCCAGTGAGGGACTGAGGGTGTGGCTCAGTGGTAGAGCCCCTGCCTAGAGGTGTGTCTCCATGGGGTAATGGTGAATGGGGTGGGAGAATAGGGAGGGGATGAGGGTATTTTGGAAGTTTCAACTTTGGGGACATATTCCCTCAGTATGTATTGGTGAGTTATTTACTGGCAGTTTGTGCTATGTAATTTAAAGGGTGTGAAAGGGGGATCCAGAATGGCTGGTACACTGTCTGTGTGGGTTAACATAAGTGACCATGTGTGGAGTTTCCATTTATGCAGTCTGTGCTATTTAAGTGGGGGCCTGAAGAGTGTCTTGGAAAAAGACTATTTCCCAACTTCCTTTGCATCACGGCAAAGAAAGCCTGGAAGAGATGAAACATAATGTACATGTTGCAATCATTTCCAGCCATCTTTTAGAGTTATGCTCTTTCCATGTGCTTCAATAAAAACAGTCCTGCCTGTCTAAGGTCAGGCACCTATTTTTCTGCCTCCCTTCTTTTTAACCTCTCAGAAATCTAACCAGAGTCCTCATTGGTCAATGATCAGTCCTGGGTCGAGGCTCCAATGAAGGAGCTCAAACCTGCAGCTCTGGTCAGGGTAGAGCAGTCCTTAGGTAGATGTTTCACAGGAGGGGAGTTTTCTCTGGTTTTCATATTTTGAAGCAAGCTTGGGGGGAAATCCCAAATGAGACACATTCATTTTTGTTTTATTCTGGTTCCCATGACATTCCTCAAAGCTGAGAATGTGTAGCAAGTGGCTACATAAAGAAATGCTTCTTCCTCTTTCTCACTAACTATAAAAAGGTATGATCCTTGTGCCTTCTGCCACCAAAGTGGAATTAAATTTGAGCTGAGCACAGCCTAACATAGTGATTAATTTCCTAAGTGTTGATAAATCTAAATAAACATTTTTATGACACCATATTCCCTGTAAGTGGTTTTTAATTTTATCTGATGTTTATCTGGATTGAGTATACCTCCAGGGAGTAATACCGACATATCTACAGCTAGCAAGACACTGTAGAGCTAAGTGAGGTTGTGTTGCTTGTACGATATCTCCAAGGTGCGATACCACAACTTCTAAGGTGTGTAATGAAGCTATAGGTTTGAATCTATACATTCTTGTGTTGCCAACGTCCCAGAAATATTAAAGCAAGTTGATAAACAAAATAAACAATTTGTACTTGTTGGGTCAGGGCCACTGTGGAAGCTGCTACAGATGTTAAAGCAGTAACTGATTCAAAAACAGTAGTTAAAATAAAACCAAATAACTTCCTTTTTTCTAGAAAGAGCCTGATGCAGTTCCATGAGAATCTGTTGCTCAAAATCACATGATGAATCACAGGAGCCATGACTAAGGCTGTGGAGCAAGAGACAATCTCATGAGCAGATGGGGTTTACACAATTACAGGGGTACAATTGATGCAAGTCATTTTGAAGTTCCTCTATTTTCAATAATAGAGGATCTCCCAGTCATTAACATTCATGAAGGGTTAACACAATCAGTGAGTATAAACACAATTTGATGTCAAGTCATAACTTCATTTTCTCCACATGTCCCATCAACCCTCAAACTGGCTGGGACTGTAGCTAATAGCCAAAGGTCTAGCTAATCCTTTCCCTCAGTAAAATAGGATGCGGGCAATGCGGGGTCCTGGAAAACTGTCTTCACCCAGACACTGTGGGTAACTTCATGACAGGCCAACCAGTTGGCCAGTTTCTCATGTTGTCCAGTCAGAGGCACACAGTTCTTAGAACCCTGGAGCACACCACCAAAGGGGGAATTTCACTCTCAAATCACATCACCGGACTCTCACTTTCATACTGAGATACCTTCATTCTATGGGGTAACTAGAGATTGGAAAGCTAAAGTGATGTATGAATTGACAATGTCTGAAAAACTGTATATGTAACCTTTACTAGACCCCAAAGTCATAGGCCTAACAGGTCACTCAGATCGGTGGGATACATCCATACTGACTCACATGTGATAAATAGGAATGGTGGATGATATCCCAGTATAGTTAGATGGAGTAGTACAAGCCCCACATGGGAAACATCTAGAACAATGCTTCTCAGCATTTCTATGCTATGACCCTTTAAAACAAACAGTTCCTCATGTGGTAGTGACTCACAACCCCAAAAATTTTTTGTTCACTTCATAACTGTGTTTTGCTACTGTTATGGTTCCTAATGTAATTACGTGTTCTGCAGGACATCTGATATATGGCCACAAAGTGGTAATGACCCACAGGTTGAGAATCAATTTTAGAAGACACTTACCTATTTCTGATACTTACATCATATAATTTTTTATTTTAATTTTAAACAAATTGTTTTACATGCCAATCCCAGTTCCCTCTCCCTCCCCACCTCCCTCACTCCACCATTCCCCCAATCCTCCCACCCTATTGCCAATTCATTCCACATAGAGGATATCTAGAGTCTGTCATTTCACTCAGGGTAGGGCCCCGGCACTTCCCTAAGAGTCCAGGCAGAGAGAGCAACCCTCTTTGTGTTATGGACACATGAGGTCTGTTAGTATTCGAGGGATAAACACTGATCCACTGCTCAGGACCCCATAGGTAGCCCAGGCATCCTCACTGATTCTCACATTCAGGGGGTCTGGATCGGTCCCATGCTGGCCTCCCAGCTGTCGGTCTGGGGTCCAAGAGCTCTCTCCTGTTCAGATCAGCTGCCTCTGCTGGTTTTGCCAGCCCATTCTCTGCCAATTTGCCCATCGCTCCTCTCTCTCTGTCACTGGGTTCCTTGGTTTCTGTTCAGTGTTTAACTGTGGGTGTTTGCCTCTGCTTCCATCAGTCACTGGATGAAGGCTCCAGGATGGTTATAGACATCAAGTTCACTATCAGGAATGGTCATTCGAGGTGGTCTCTACACTATTGCTTAGCTTGCCAATTGGTGTCAACCCTTTAGATCACTAGAGGTCACAATGGTGCCTGATTTGTCTTCTAACCTATGATTCCCTCTTCCCCCCTATCCTACTGCCCCTGTCAACCTTCCTGTTCTATTTCCCAGCTCCCCCTCCCCCCCACCCCTCGCCGTGTTCCCCATCTGTTCAGAGGATCTTGCCTCATTTCTCTTCTGTTGGGTACCATGCATATCTTTTATGTTCTTTCCTGTTTCCCAGACTCTCTGTCATTGGAAGTGCAGACTGGCACTCTCCTGATCCATGTCTAAAATCCATATATGAGTGAGTACATACCATGTTTGTCTTATTGTGACTGGGTTACCTCATTCAGGATGCTTTCTTCCAGTGCTATCCATTTACCTGCGAATTTCAAGATTCCATTGTTTTTTTTTCTGCTGAGTAATACTCCATTGTGTAAATATACCACATTTTCTCTATCTACTCTTCAGTTGAGGGGCATCTAGACCATGTAATATTTTAAAATCATGGAATTTAAAAATTAATTCTGATTCATCATTCATTAGTCATTTCTTTAGTTGATTAATTAGTTTTACATTTTGACCACAGTTCCCCCTCTCTTCTCTCTTCCTAGTTCCTACCCCTCCCCCATCTTGTGCCCCCGATATATCTACACCTCCATTTTTATTCAGAAAAGGTCAAGTGTCCCATGAGTATCAACAAAACATGGCATATCAAGTTATAGTAAGAATAAGTATCCCCCATGTATTAAGGATGGTAAGGGTGACTTAGTGTGAAGAAAGGAAGTATAGGTGGGGCTACCAGACAAGGAAAATGATGGGGAGAGGAGGCAGAGAGAAGCTATGAGGTGACAGCATGTAGCATAGGAAGGAATAACAGGTCTGGGCCCTTCTTCTATAAGAAAAGTTCAAGTGGAAATACTTAGATTAATAAAAATGGGTTAATAATTAAAAAAGAGCTAGCCAATAAGAAGCCTGAACCATTGGCCAAACAGTTTCTAATTAATATAGGTTTCTGTGTGTTTATTTGGGGCTACATAGCTGTGAGAAAAGGCAGGACAGAAACTCAGTCTTCAGAGAAGGGTCCCAAAAGCCAGTAAAGGAGTTACAGTCTCTGCTCTCACTGTTAGGAGTCCCACAAGCTACCTAACTGTCACATATACACAGAGGACCTAGGTCAGTCTCATGCAGGCTCTCTGGTTGTTGGTTCAGTCTCTGTGAGCTCCTATGAGCCCAGGTTAGTTTGTTCTGTGGGTTTTCTTGTGATGTCCTTGACTTCTCTGGATACTACAATCCTCATCCCTCTCCTCTAGCAGAATTTTCTGAGGTCGGCCTAATGTTTGACTCTGCATTTGTGGCTGTCTACATCTGTTTCCACCAGTTGCTGGATGAAGCCCCTCTGATGCAATTGAGCTAGATACCAATCTATGAGGATGACAGAATATTACTAGGCATCATTACATTGACAATTTTTCTATTTATTGGGAGGGAGCAAAGGCTTTATTTAATCTGTTTAAAATTTTTATTTAACTTTTTACACATGTTACTCCCAGCTACCTCTCCCACCCCTCCTTCCCCACCCTCCCCAACCACGAGACCCAGCACTCCATCCACCCTCATTTCCCTAGGGAGGGGAAGGCCTTTCATGGGGGATTTTCAAAGTCTGTCATATCATCCCAGGCATGGCCTAGGCCCTCTCCAATGTGTCCAGGCTGAGAGAGTATACCTCCCTGTGAAATGGGCACCCAAACACCCAAAGTCCATTTGTATGCCAGGTATAAATGCTGAACTACTATCCACGGTCCCATAGATTGCCGAGGCCTCTTCTCTAACACCCAGGTTCAGAGGGTTTGGATCAGTCCCATACTGGCCTCTTTTTTGGTTTATGTTTTCTTCCATTTCTTTAAGGGTTTGCTCATATCCTCTTTGAGGGCCTCTATCATTTTCATGAGGTCATTGTTAAGGTCATTCTGTTCTGTTTAATCTGTGCTGGGATGGTCAGGTGTTGCTGGTGTAGAGTCCCAAGATTCTGGTGGTGTCATATACGTTTTTCTGTTGTTGGATGTGTTCTTATACTGTCTTCTTCCCATCTTTTCTTCCAGTGGATATAGGGAGAGTCTCTCATCTCATCATGGGTAAGGATTCAAGGTTCTATCTTCCCTCCCTCATTCTCCCTCCCCAGAAGGTGGAGGGGCAAAACCAGAATGGTAGCCAATGATGGTGGCTGGTTTCTTCTGCTTCCAGGTCTCTCTGAAGGGTTCTGTGACATGAAGGTTCTGGGTTTATTTTATCTTACCACTCTTGGGTTATCATCCATGACTAACAGAAGTTAGGACAGGAATGCAAAGCAGGGGCTTGAAGTAGAAACTGTAGAGGAAATGCTTATTGGCTTGTTCTCACTGTGGCTTCTGTCTAACTAGCTTTCTTAAACAGCCCAAGACTACTAGGTGTAGGACCTGAGCAGCAGTTGCTCTGTCCAAACCAGCCCACTTGAGCATGCGCATAGGCACTTCCTACTCACAGAGCACTGACAATTTATCTACAGTGATGTTTGGTTCTATCCTACATCTCTGGGACATCCAGTCTCTGGTTCCTAGGACTCTAAAGGCAGTGAGAGGATTGAGCCACACTTTTGCTATAGGTCTGAGTCTGAATTAGTCATTGCGTGACAACTTTCACAAACTCTATGTCACTCTTACTGCAGTGCATCACATTTATAGGACAGGCTGTTGAACATAAGGTTGTGTTGTTTGGTAGGGGTCCAGATACCACCACTGGATTGCAATAGAGATCAAAATATCTTTAAAATCCTTTAAATATTTGTATTTATGTATACATACACTATATCACCCAGATGAATACCTTCGGGAGGAAGTTTCCATGTTTGAATCAAGATGACACTTGGAATAGATACCTGGTAAAGTGACTCTCAGTCAACTTGTGGGCTACCAGGTCTCTTTCCATATTGTGTGATTCTTTTCATTCTGTGTATTTGGTAAAGAGACAGGGACATGTAGTGTGCCACAGTCTTGACTTTGCTGTGGGTTTCCAGTCAGCTTCCCTGTTTCTGTGTTTCATAATTTATCTAGGAACATGTGGGAGGCAGCACCAATGGCCAGTGCCTTCCAACAACAGGGCAGGTCCACAGGTTCTGAATGGTGGCTCCTTGGGACCCTCCATTAACTAGTGGGGCCAAATGGTGTTTATGCGTCTATAGTCCTAGCTGTATAATTTATACAGAGAAGAAAAGGCCTGGAACCACTCTTGTTACCCAATCCCACACCCTGCAGGGATGCTCACCTTGTCTCTTGATGTCTTGCTCATTCTTGCTGCTCTAGGCAATTGGTAGAAACACCAACAGGGTACAAAGTGCAGAAGCCACCAGAGCTGAGGCAGAGCTGGTGGCGCCACCAGTTTTCCTGGCTTGATGTCCTGGAGGCCACCAAGAAAGCTTTAGTGATTGTGCTCCACAGGCTCTCCCTCACTTTGCCTCCCATGCCCTGATGTGGATGGCTGTCCTGTTTTCTCACCAAGGAATGCAGGGGCCTCAATGATATTGCTGCGATGCCTCAGGTGGCAGGTGAACTCTGGCTCCTGTCCAGGAAGAACCCAAATAGACACCCAGGTCTGGTAGGTCCCATCACCACTGGGTAGGATGGTCCCAGGCCCAAAGATCTGCTGCTGTACTGGCTTCCCATGCTGAAGCCAGACCAGGGTGACCACAGGAGAATACAGATTAGAAGCCCAGCATGTTAAGCTGCTCCTGCCCTCTGGGTAAGTCTTGTTTGTCACTGTCAACTTTGGGGAAACTGAGAGGAGATAGATAAATTGAAAATTAAAGTGTTAGTACATCTCTACCTCTGCACTGAGGGTTACCTAGAAGAAGCACTGTTCATATTCACCTCCAGCCTCCCCTTCCTAGAGGCCACAGTTACAGTGATTATAGGACTGTGGGAGGGTGGGGCTTAACTCTAATAATGTTCTTTAGGGTCCATCCCTCCTTTTCACTCTGATAATGAGAGGTCTTAGTGACCCTGCTGTCAGCGGCCAGCAGTTCCTCTTTCTACCACAGGGAACAGATGAACAATAGGCACCAACAAGTCAGAGACTCAGTGTTATGTGGCTAGAGATCCAACCATGGCGTGATGCTCCTTCTGTCTATGACAAAGGCAGCTCCACAACCTCTAGGGGACAAGTGAGGGACTCTAAAAGTAGTTGCCTGACTGTAGCCTTGATTCTTTTTTTCCTGGAGTTGTCCCCAAACTGATGACCAGTATCTTTCTTCCTCCACAGATGTCCCAGGATACCTTCTTATTTTCAGTCACAAGACAGAGTCAAAGCTTTAACCTCACACTTCAGGTACCAGAGATGTCCATTATCATAACACTGGAAAGGCAGAGGCAAGAAGTGTGTGAGTGGACATGAGGGGCAGTGTGAGACTCTGTTTAAAAAGGACAAGGCCAAATAAAAACAGAAAACTTGACTTTTTAAATATTTTTTTGGTTTTTAGAGACAGTGTTTCTCTGTATTGTTTTGGAGGCTGTCCTGGAACTTGCTCTGTAGACCAGGCTAGCCTCGAACTCACAGAGATCCACCTGCCTCTGCTTCCCAAGTGCTGGGATTAAAGGGGGCACCACCAAGGCCCAGCCATTTTTAATTTTTTAGATTTGTTTACTCTATTTAAGATATGAGAGTGTTTTGCCTGTATGAATGTACATGTACCATGTGTATATGGGGTGTCTACAATGGTCAGTAAAGTGCACGAGTGCCCTAGAACTGGAGTTACACATGATTATAAGTCATAATGTGCACTCTCAGAATTCAGCCTGGATCCTCTGCAAGAGCAACCAGTGATATTATCCACTGAGAAGTCTCACAAGCCTCAACTCAGGAGTGGGATAGCAGCGATAGAGATGGAAAACAAAGCCAGTTAGAGTGTGCCACCCCACTGTGGAACTATGTTGAGTCACAGTCACCTTTTGGAGACCTGGGAAAAGACAAATCAGAGCACTGTGAGGGTGAGAGTGTGATGCTTGTTTAATTTATTGAGAACCCAACAACTCTTAAGCAGTCATACTCAGTGAATAAACCCACCTTCTAAAAGTTAGTACCTGTATCCATGATTTGATTCTTCATGCAAGTCAAATATCTCCAGAGATGGTAAGGACATATGTCATCTAGAAATGTCTTAACTTGATCCACACTGGGGCTATGTATCGCCAACAATGTCTTGGTTGAGTGTGCTAAAAGCACTGGAACTTGCCATTTGGAGTTCTTCTGATCAAAAGACAGGAAGTCTTGCCCATCATAGCCTATGCGCCAAAAGCCTCCAGTGTGGTTTCCTTGGATTTCACAGCCAAAAGTTGCCTGAAGGGTATGAACACCTGGCAAACCAGGCAAAGATATGTCAACTTCTTTTCAAGAAACTTAGTTCCTGCTGATCTTAAGGTGAGCTGGGCACACTCTGTGCCTTCTCAGGTGGCATGCCCCACTTCCCTCAAAGAAGCATCCTACACTTACACAATTAGCCCAGATGTGTCCAGCCCCCAACCCTGACTAGAGTTGAACTGCATGCTTCTGTTTCTGCTAGCGTACTCACCTCCATTCTGGCCCTTCTGTGTCATCACCTCAGCCAGCATCCCACTGAGCTGCTCCTCCTTCTCCTGGAAGTCCTCAGTCTCTCTTGTCCATATCAAAGCACAGTCATGTTCCTTTACCCCATGTTTCCGGGGTTCTGCTCTTCTCTCAGCATAGTGCAGGATGGGCTCATTGTCAAGGTATACCATGGCAAGCAACTGCCCAGGCCTCTCCCAAAACAAGGCTGTGAGGTCATAGTGCAGAATATGGGTTCCTGAAGGAGGAAGAGAAAGGTGACACAATTGATTAGTAAATGTTTTTCACAATTAGTTCTCCTTGAGGAATTAAACTCAGACTGTTTTGTGCTGCTGTGTAAATGTGAGGAGCCAGTGGAGTGTTTTGTTATAGAATGGAATAGAAAAAGAAGGGAAGAGAGTAATAGAGTGGGTGTAAGAGAGAGACAGACAGACAGACAGAGACAGAGACAGAGAGACAGAGAGACAGAGAGGGATTACAGTAGAGATGGATAAAATGGCTTTTTGGTATCTGAGGGCCTTGGCAACACCAGAGTCATGCTGGTGTGGGTGTCCCATGCTGCCAGCCAAGGCCCTGGTATCATCTGGGACTGGGATGTTGCTCATGGTCATGTGTGTGTCTATGGATCCTACAACAGCCACAGTTTGGATCAATGTCTATGGCTCCTGTTTTAACCAAATGCTGTGTGGCTGCCTAGAGTCTGATCAGTCACCTAGGACCATGTTCGTGCCCAAGATGCATTCTAGTTGTGTCCTGTGCCAAACAGATCTGAGTGGCCTGGGCTGGTACCAGATACCATGATGATTTCTGGGTCAGAACTGCAGCAGAGAGCTATATGTAGGTCTGTGGTCCCACTGTAGCCATGGTCTGTGTTGATATCTAAGACTCCTGTTACTATGGAAGGCCAAGTTGATGACTGAGGTATGGGTTCATGTTAGCATCTGAGAGCCACACCCTTGCTGGAGCAGAGTCAGTCTCTAAGGTTTGCACTGCCACCTGGGGCAGTGGTGACATCCAAACCTGGCTGCTGCTGAGGATCATGTCTGGACCCAGCAGCAGCTGGTGTCTGTGTTAGTGTCTGTGGTTGTGTCAACTCAGATGCCCATAGAAACCATGCAAGATGAAGTCAAAGGGCCATGCTGAGCCAGCACCATCCTTGGCTTGGCCTGCAAACACTGGCCTTGCCCCTTGTTGGAAACTGAAGCAGTAGAGCTGGCCCTGGTCCCCCTGAGAAACCTGGTCTTATACTTAGGAGAAATGCCCCCACCCCTCACCACAGTTGAGGGAGAAATGACACTGCAAGCACAGGCATATGAGAGCTGGCTCCTCCCCTTTACCTGAGGCAGACAGTCCCAGTGGTCCAGTCTGACCTGCTCAGCTACCACTCAGGACCACAGATGGGTTTGGGTTGCCCCACCCTAAAATCTACCCTGACTAGGACCTGCTGGAGCTTGTGAAAGGAATTGCCCTGTGGTCCAATACCCACACTCCATGACTCAGGGCTGCTGCATGACATTCCAGAGGTGTTTAATTGATGTTCTAGTAATGCTGGTGTACTAGCAACCAGATACCTTGAATCATATCAATGACCTTTTGCAAGAAACATTTGCTAATAAAGTTGAATAGACAAAAGGTTATGCTATGTGATTCAAAATATAGGCTGTTCCAAACCTTGTACTCCATGATGTTGGAAAATCTAAAAAAATAAAGGAATATATTTCTATAACCTTCAAGCCATTAAAATTACTAAAGTTAAACCATGAAGTAATCAAGAGCCTATACAGAATCACAATGAAGAGGAGACTGAAATATTAATGAAAATAATTTTGACAAAAGTAAATGAACAAAGAAACACACACATACAATAAAACAGCTCAAGGACACATGCATTCACTGAAGAATTTTACCAGAGTTTTAAATATCTGCAGCAATTCTTCTTAAGTTATTTTTTAAAAATTGAAACATAAGGAATATTCTCAAACTCGGTCTTGCCAGCATCACTCCTACTCCTAAACCAGGTAAAGACAGCAAAATCCCATATAAAAACATATATCACTAAATGAATACAGATGAAAACTCCTCAATAAAAGATTTGAAAACCAAATGTCCAGAAGGCATATATCAAGAACATCCTCCGTAATGATCAAGTTGGCTTCACCACAGAGATGCAGGAATGGTTTATCACATGTAAGGTAATGCATGTTATAAAGCCTAGTAATGGGCTTAAAGACAAAAAAATCACAGGGTCATTTTCATGGTTGCAGAAAATCTCCTGAAAAAATCAAGTGTATATATTAAGAAAATATATGAAATGTATGAAAGGACAAAGAATTTTACTGGAGTATTGTCGCAAAGAAATAAGGAGATGGAGCTAAGTGTGAAAGCATTTGTGGGGCTGTGCATCTGGTCCCCACTACCATAGTGAAAAATCTAGATGTGAATATGAAAAGGGAATTCACTGAAGAAACGTATAGTATCTGAAAGTTAGGACTCAGGATATGATTTGTGTCAGATCTGGGGGGATGAGTTGTATTATGATAACCAAATATAATGGAGTATGAATGAGAGACATCTCTCTGAGTGCAGCAATGGGAGATCAGGCCCTGCACCTGGCCTGGGTAACACAGTAGAGCTGTCCCTGCTGGTGGGGACACAGGTCAGCCACCTCTGAGGGCACGAGTATTGGTGAGCTGGCCCTAATACTCGCCTGCCATGGAGCAGTGAGAATAGGAGAGATGTGCCTCCTGTTACTCCTCATCTCTCTGCCTACAGCAGGTGAAAGAGGTGGTCCTGGGTCATGATAGTGAAAGAACAGGTCATGCCTCTCAATGACTTCAGAAATTGGAAGAGCAGTACCTACACATTGCCTGACAATACAATGGAACTGGAGCTGGTAGTGTTGGTATTGTGATCCATCTTGGAGGACATGAGAGATGGATAACTGATCCAGCCTCTTTATGACTACTACATAAGGTGAGCTCACCAGTCAGGCTTGGAGAGGTCACCCAGGTGTCCAGGATGAGGATGATCTGGCCAACTAACCAACCCAGAAAATGCCCAGGCCCAGAACCAGGGCTGTGAGTTGGCCCTTCCCGTCATCCACCCCTTTATGATCTGCTCCTGGATCTTCATGGCAGGACAGAAACAGGATATCCAAGAGCAGCCCCACTGTGGATCCAGTATCCATGATGTAGTAAAAACAAGAGTTGTTGAAACCAGATCAGTGACTCATTGCAATGAATAACTGGACTGTGTGAATCACTGTGTCACCCTGATGAAATTTTTGTTTTCTTTTCTTTTAAGTTCTATTTTGTTTTATCTGGGAGGGGATATTGCAAGGCTAGAGGGCAGAAGGGAAGGGATAGGGAGATGAGTGGGCTCAAGATACATGAATCAATAATAAATTAAATTGGGAAAAAACAACAAATGAGTGCCAATATTCATATTCAAACTGTAGCAGAATATGGACAATGGAGTTTGGGGAATACCACAATGTGGTTGGTAAACCAAGAGTAATCTTGAGACAATGTACTTGAGTCTACTGACTTCCTGCCCACATTTGTCCAGATACTTCCCTTCTGCAATCCATCCCCCAATCCTGCTTCACTTGGTTCCTGCACGCAACATGGCTCCTCTCTATCTCCATGGTGTGAGGGACACTACTTCAACTTCCCTCCCTTATTACCTGTTTTATTACATGCCTTTACCATCATTATCACCTCAAGAGCATGTCTACACCTCCACAGAGAGTAACAGAGACCCCCTATACACACCACACAAAATAATCACTTTACAAAAAGTCCTATTGTCACTAACCACTCTCTCTATTTTTCTGTAAGGTAAGGGCCATTCAAAATCTTCATCCTACTTTTGCAGCTGATCCAGGATTTACTGGAACCACACCATGCCCTGAAGCACACTAAGTTAGTTGCAGCAGGAAAGCAGGGACGTCTACGGGCTGCCAAGAACCCAGTATTTAGCCCGAGTTATCTTGAGCAGAACAAGTCCCAAGGAGCCTAAGACCACACTGCATCTCCATTTGCAGTGTAGAGTTCCTTAGAAGACTGAAGGCAGACTTCTGGGACAAAGAAACCTCCCCCAAAGTCATACAGTGTCCCTTACACACTAAAAATCCTCCTCATGACTCTCAGATGAAGTTCAGGGATCCCACCAGACTCTTGCGTTCCACACACACCAGGCTCTGGCTTACTCCCACTGCACCCCACAGCACAGGCACAGACTGAGTTCCCTTCTCTGTCAAGGGCTTACCTTTACAGGATACCCAAAGCAGTAACAGGTAGAACAGGTGTGCCAGGATTGTGGCAGTCCACAACAATGACTCTTCCAATGGCCTTTTCCGATTATGTTGAAAAAAGAGCTTGATATGCCCAGGAAAATCCTCTCCTGTTCCATATGAAAAGCGTGATGCAACTCTACAGGAAGTAATCCTCTCTTGTCATTTTAGACCAGAATCTAAAACTCTTAGATTCTCCACCAACCAAGGGAGCCGGAAATCCTTGTCTTCTGTAGTGGCCTCTGGTCTTATCAGGGATTTAGTGTCACGGCCACACCCCTTTGGGCATGGCTTCATGTGCGGACGTGACCAGAAGTTGGACAAACAGGAGCAGGGTGGACTCTGTCAGTCTTGGGTCACAGATCAGATCTGGAGGAGTTAGATTGCATCTTCTTAAGCAGGAAGGCTCCTGTGGTTCTTTGTTATTGTCTGTGTAAGTTGTTCCCCAGTAAAACACACATTTATCATTTATCTTGGGTCTAGTGAATTCATTATCCCCTGCCTTCAGTCTTCTAAGGAACTCTACACTGCAAATGGAGATTCTGTAAGAAACCTCTGAATAAAAACACTCTATGTGTTGGGGAGAGGTCTCTCTGGCTCCCTCATTGTTACCTTGTAAGGTTAGATGACTAACTTGCATTTGAATGTCTAAGAGACATTGATATCCCTTACACCAACAAATACCCCCTAATATTTTCAAAGGAATCACCAGCATAAATAGTTGAAGAGTAATGCTGAACACACGTTAAAGGATGTTAAAATGGTCACATCCTTGTGTGTTCTGCAATAAGCTTTGGGTCAACATCTTAGGGGAACTGAATATGACATGCCAATCACTTAGAATAGTAATTAATGGCTTGAGTGTTAATCTAAATTAATATTTTTATGATACCATATTCCCAGTAACTTATGAACATGAAGAGCTGGCTTAGTGAGGTGCAGGCTCCTCTTGAAACAAATATGGCCTATTTTGAAGCATGAGACTTGGCACACCAGGAATAGCTGGAAGCATACTTCTGCTGACATGTTCAAATGATCTGCCGGATTTTGCTGCTCAAGATAAGGAAGTGGCTCTCAGGTCAGTGAACTGTGCTCCACTGTTCTATAAATATAGGGAAGTACTTGTTAGTATACAGTACTTTAAATATAGTAGAGATTGTTTCATAAGGGGAGACCTATCCTGATGCCTTGTGTGGAATGGTGGGTGTGAAGATTGTGAGATAGCTTGCATAAGCTTATGTGCAAAAGTTCTGCAAAAATAAACATTGACAAGCAGTTGCTTCTACTCTGCATCCCCTGTGTCCTGATTTCGGTGAGACCTTGCCCAGGGACCCCAACACACGACACTTTGAGAGCAAGAAATTTTTAATTTTATTCATATTTTGTCTGGATTCATTATAGCTTAAAGAGCTAACACCAGCAGCACATTTAGGGTTAATTGATACTGTATCCCCTAGGTACAACACCACAGCTTCTAAAGTATGTAAGGGAGTTTCATCGTTTGTGTCTATATATTGTTGTGTTTCCAAAGCCACAAAAGTATTAAAGCAAGCCGGGCGGTGGTGGCGCACGCCTTTAATCCCAGCACTCGGGAGGCAGAGACAGGCGGATCTCTGTGAGTTCGAGGCCAGGCTGGACCAACAGCCTCCAAAACAATACAGAGAAACCCTGTCTCGTAAAACCAAAAAAAAGTATTAAAGCAAGCTGATTAACAAAATGGCAATTTGCTCTTGTTGGGCCATGGCCACTGTGGAAGCAGCTGCAGGGGCTATAGAAGTGACTACTGCAAAAATGCTAGTTAACATAAGATGTATAAACTTCCTTTTTCCTAGAAAGAGACTGATGTTATTCCCAGATCCATTGTCCAAATTCACATGATTGCACAGGAGCCATACAAAAGGCTGTGGAAGCAAGAGAGACTTTTGTGAGCAGACTGAGTTCACACAAATAAGGAGATACAAATGATACAGGTCATTTTAAAGACTTCCCCACACTTTAAATGATGCCCCTCTGAAATCCCAGTCAGTAACATACATGAAGGGTTAACACAGGCAATGATTACAAACAAAAAATGTTGTCCATGTCACAATTGCTCATTTTTTCCGTGTGGCCCTTCAGCCCTCACACTGCCTGAGAGTGTGGATAACAGCCAAAGGTCTAGCTGGAACTTTCCCCAGGAGACAATAAAAGAGGATGTGGGCAATATGGTGGTCCTAAAATTTTTTCTTCATCCAGACCCTGTAGGCATCTTCCAGATGAGATTACCAGTACCCCAGGTTGTCCACTCAGAGGCACAGAGCTCTTAGTGCCCTGGAGCAAAACACCCAAGGGGGAATTCCACTCTGAAATCATGATACCTGATTCTCACTGTGTATTGGGAAATGTTCACACAATGGTGTAATTTATGGATAATCAAAGAAAGGGAAACTCAAATGATGAATGAATTGATAATGTCTGAAAAACTGTATGTTCAAACCTTATGAGATCTGAAAGTCATAGATCTACCAGGTCATTTGAAGTGGTGGGACACATCCATACTGACCAAACAATAATAAAGAGGAATGGTGAATGATATCCTAGTATAGTTAGAGACTGCATTGCATTCACCATATTGGAAACATCTAGAACAGTGTTTCTCAACCTTCTTAATCCTGCAACACTTTAATATAGTTCTTCATGTTGTAGTGAAACCAAGCCATAAAATTATTTTGTTGCTACTTCATGACTGTAATTGGGCTAATGTTATGAATCATCATGTAAATATCTGTTCTGCAGGATATCTTATATGTGATCCCCACAGGAATCATGACCCACAGGTTGAGAACCACTGAAGGAGACCAGTTACCTCAGTCTGACACTTATAAATATCATGTAATATTTTAAAAGGAAGATATTTAAAAATAAACCTTGATTTGATACATTGCAATCATTCTTCAAAATTAGTCAATTTTGCATACATTATGACCACAATATCTTCTCTCTCCTCTCCTCCCGGTGTCTCCACCAATCCCCCTTTGTCCCCCTCACAGATCCACTCCTCCTCCATGTTTATTCATAGAAGGTCAGGCCTCCCACGTGTAACAACAAAACATGGTATATCAAGTTGTAGCGAGACAAAGCACTTCATCTTCCATTAAGGCTAGGCAAGGCAACCCAGTAAGAGGAGCAGGTTTCTAAAAGTCAGCCAAAGGGTTAGAGACATTCCTTGCTCTTACTATTCGGAGTCCCACAATAAGACCATCTACACAACAGTAACACATATGCAGAGGGCCTGGGTCAGTCCCATGCAGGCTTCCTGGTTGTCTCTGCCTCCTATGAGCCCAGGTGAGTTGGTTCTGTGGGCTTTGTTGTGATGTCCCTGTGTTTATTACAACCCTTCCTCCCTCTCTTCAGCAGGATTCCCTGAGCTCTGCCTAATGTGGAACTGTGGGTCTCTGCATCTGTTTCCACCAGTTGCTGAATGAAGACCCTCTGAAGATAATAGGGCTAGGCACCCATTCTGCTATGAGGATAACAGAATATTGCTAGGCATTATTAAACTGAGGTTTTTTCCCTATGATCGTGTTTGGTTTTATCCTAGGTCTGTGGGTCATCCAGTCTCTGGGTCCTAGCACTCTAGGTAGTTTTAGAAATGGGTCCACTCTCTTGGCATGGATATGAGGGTAGACTAGTCATTGGTTGGCCACCACTACAGTCTCTATGCCACCCTTTCCCCAGCACACCCCATTGTCAGGACAGTGTTTTGAAGGTTGTATGGCTGAGTTAGGGTCCACTGGAAGTGTTACTTGGTCACATGAAGTAGCCAATTCTATGTATCAACAAGTACTAGGAGTCTTAGCCGAGGTCATCGTGGTGGGTTCCTGGGAGTTTCCCTTGCACCAGGTTTCCATCTGACCCTGAAATGACTTTCACCTGAACACCCACCCCCACCTTGATATGACATACACTGCAGCCAGTTATTTCTTCATTGTTAATCTTGTACTCAGAAAGTAATACCACATATTATTTTAGGCTCCATTCTTAAATACATTAAGCACTTACTCAGATGTTTGTAACTCATAGAAGCCCTTTAGTTTTCCTTCTGTAGCCATTCATCCCATTTAATCTTTATACATGAATTTTTGTTAAAATAATCCTTATCTGTTTATAATATTTCATTATTTTAATACCATATCTCCTTATCTTTATAAGGTCTTTATTTTTTAAAGCAATCCATAGATCTTGCTTTTTTATTTTTAAAACAAAATTGTTTGGGAGACCCTGTTCTGGGGTTTCTCTCCTGCCTTATCCTGCCACCCTTATTTCCAAAGACATAAACAGAGGGTTTTACTAATTATAAACTGCTTGGCTATTGGCTCAGGCTTCTTATTGACCAGCTCTCTCTAACTATATGTTGTGACTGTTCCAGGCAATTATCTGTAATCTGTATTTTTTAAATTACATTTTAAAGGAACTGTATAAACAGAATACCTAAACAAGAGTGGACATATACATATAACAATTTGTATCAACAAACCAAAATCCATACCAATGTAAAGTATATTTCTGTATTATATTGCCTTTTTTCTTTAGGAAAAGATTGACTATGATCATTAACCACTTATATCCAACCATTTTTTAATGAAAACAAAAATATATAAACTGTATTTTGGAATTTGGGTGCCGTTCTCTCTAAAGTGATTCCTGCTGTTTGGGGGTGCTGTCAATCCCAAGGGGATCCTGAGAAAAACCAGAAACCTGTCTAAATTCTAGCTGTAGTAGTCTGAGGCTGCATCATCTCAGCTGTTTTGGATGTTGGATCCCCTGGTCCATTTACTCAGGGAGTCTTGGTTGATATTATTATTATTATTGTTGTTATTATTATTATTATGTTGTTGTTGTTGTTCTGGAAGGGATCCACAGTTATTTATCTTCTGTAGAAACAAAATCAGAATCTTGTTTTGAAAGCAACATGAGCTTAGCTTTGCCTCTAGCAAATAGAGCCCTCCCACCCCCGAGAAAATGCAGCTACGAAGAAGCTGAGGTTGCCTCTGTTCTTTTGTATTTAGAATCCCTTTTCTTAGCTTTTCTCAGGTTTATATGGAAATTGTTGCCTTACATGTGGGCACCATTTGTAGACAGAGTTTACATCATCCCTCTGCCACTTAGTCTCAAATAAGTACACAGAGTCTTATATTAACTATAAACTGTTGGTTGATGGTACATGCGTCTTATTGTCTAGTTCTCTCTTAATTACTAACCCCTATCTATTAATCTATGTATTTCCACATGACCTTATCTTAACAGAGAAGGCTCCAGCATATTACTCCTTCAACTGCTACTTGGCATCTCTCTTGAGACCTCTGTCTGCATCCTTCTCCCCAGAATTCTCCTCATCTCATATCCCTGTCTATATATCCCGCCTGGTTACAGATCAAGCATTGTTTTCTTCATTAACCAGTAAGAGAAACATATATTCATAGCAAATAGAAGGACATTTACCATCACTGCATGCCTTTTTTGTGAAGGAATACTAACATTTAATGTATTTTGTTGTGATTATTTAGCTGGCAAGGCTGGAGGTAAGATGATAGTATATTAACTTAGAAGATAGGGCAGAAGCCGGGCGGTGGTGGTGCACACCTTTAATACCAGCACTCAGGAGGCAGAGGCAGGCAGATCTCTGTGAGTTCGAGGCTGGGCTAGACCGACAGCCTCCAAAACAATACAGAGGAACTCTGTCTCATAAAAACTGAAAAAAAAGAAGATAGGGTAGAAGTCATGGTATGGATATTAAAAAAGTAATTGTTAAATAGTACTTTAATCCCAAATAACAAAGGCAAATGGTGAAACTCCAGGGAAGAAAGCAATCAGTTTGACAACGTGGGAGCCATTGGAAATTAGCAATCCACATCACTATGGACTTGCTTGAAACTGGACTAAAATGAATACAGTGAGCTATTGTTTTTACATACATTTCTAGTGCCATGATCCTGTTGAATTGTCCCTTTAACAACAAAATCAGATTTTCATTGCTCGGAACATGAAAGTTGTAAAAATGAAAAAGTTTGATTTTTTAAAAAGTTCACTAGGCTGTACAAATACCAGATTCAGTAAGTGATTTCCCAAAACAGTGTTTTCTACCTGTGGGTCACGACTGCTTTGGAGGGTCACATTGTCAGATAGCCTGTGTATCAGATATTTACATTATCATTCGTTACAGTAACAAAATGATGGCTCTGAATTTTATGGTTGGTATTCACCACAACATGAGGGACTGTATTATCAAAGGGTTACAGTACGAGGAAGGATGAAAGCCACTGTCCTAACAGATCACAGTCTGCACTCACAGACTTTCTAGAAACATAGCTTGCCTTTCTCCTCTTTAATATATTAGCCTTTCTCTAAATCTGGCACTTTCCCTCTATCACTCAAGAGGCCAGTGACTAGACTAGACCCTCCTTTGGAGAGAAGGCTCAACACACTCTGTGGTAGTTTTACTTTCCTAGATTGTTAAACAGCTTGAACACCAATTCTCCTTTCAGAACAATTCAGAACAACAATTCTTTCAAATCTTAGAAGAGTCGTGAATACTCCATTTTACCATTAGGTTTTGTGTGTACTGATCATATGCACAAACTAGTAGGGACATTGAGGTCTTCCATTTACATCGAGGAGAATTACAGTATATAGGTAATCTGACTTAAGATCAATCATATTGCTATTCAGTGCGATATGTTAATTGGAGTATTGGCTGAGTTCTTTGTTATCATTCACAAAAACTCTATCTCATGTCTTAAATATAAATCCACCTATGATGGCTCATTTTATGTAGAAATTTGGCTAGGCTTCAGTAGTCAGATATCTGGTGATCATTATTCTTGATAGTTCTGAGAAGGTTGATTTTGAGTAAAAAGCAAATTCTATATCATGATGTATTCTAAATTTAGTTAAACATTTTGGAACTTTTTTCCAAATATTTATCGGCCATTTTTATTTCTACCTTTGGAAATTAACTATTCAATTCATAAGCTTATTTATTGATTATATTTATTTTGTATGTGGTCATGATCAGCTGTTTTCCTTATTTGTGTTTGAATGGAGTAGATTCTTTACCTTTCATTGTTGATATTTGCTTGATTAAAGTCTGTGGGGAGGGGTTGAGAGTTTGAGACAGGGTTTACCTGTATAATGTTTGCTTTCCTGAAACTCACTCTGTAGACCAGGTTGGCCTTACACTGATAGAGATCTACATGCCTCTGCCTCATTGATGCTGAAATTAAAGGCATGCACTACCCTACCACCACCCAGCTTCTACTGTGGTTTTTATTGGCTATATAGAGTTCTTAATTTCTAATTTTTATATATGTTTAATTTCAAATTTCAATTTCTTTGCTTGTTTTTCCTTTCAATTTACTAACTCTTTTTCATTCATACTGGTGAATTTCACCTCCTTCTGCGTGGCTGACTTTCCTCTCTAGGTCTTGGATTTAGTTCATCTACTTGTTTACATCTTTTTTGATGTCATTGGAGTTTTTTACTAGTAAACTTTTGAAATTATGTTTCATTGCCATTGAATTTTGTTGTTGAAGAGTTATATTCTCTTGGAGGAGTCACTTTATCTTACTTTTTCATGTTCCTGTAGTCCAATATGCAATATGTTTGCTTGTTGATGGGGGATGTCCTTCTGTATATATGTTTCTCTTACTGATTGATGAATAAAACAGTTTGGCCAATCAAGGCAGGAAGATAGGTGGGGATAGGATACAAGGAGAATTCTGGGAAAGGTAGGTAGAGAGGGTGTGCAAAGAGAAGACAAGTAGTTGTCAAAGGAGTAACAGGTCTGGCATTCTCCAGTAAGCCAAGGCCATGTGGAAATACATAGATTAATAGAGCTAGTAAATAAGAAGCCCTAGATATTGGCCAACAGTTTATAAATTAAAAAATTAATTGTTAATATGGACTTAAATAGAGCATGGAAATTAAAATATTTTCAAAATCATTTGAATATATATATAATATATGTTATACATATATATTATATATATATAATCTCATGCAGATATTTCATGAATACCTTTGTGGAGAAGTTTCCATGCTTGATGACTCAAGATGATAATTGGATAACAACATCTGGTAGAAATGATGCTGAAGCATCTTCTGGGCTACCAGGACTCTCTGTGTATTGTTTGGCTGTTTGCTTTCTATGTATTTGGTGGAGAGAGGGACGTGTAGTTTGCTACAATATTGACTTTACTGTGGTATCCAGCCTGCTGTCCTATCCCTGAGTTTCATAATATATATAAGAGCATGTGGGAGGCAGCACCATACATCCAACAATGGCCAGTGCCTTCCAACAACAGGGCAGGTCCACAGGTTCTGAATGGTGGCTCCTTGGGACCCTCCATTAACTAGTGGGGCCAAATGGTGTTTATGCGTCTATGGTACTAGCTGTATAATTTATAAAGAGAAGAAAAGTCCTGGAACCACTCTTGTTACCCAATCCCACACCCTGCCTGCAGGGATGTTCACCACTCTTGTTACCCAAGCCCACACCCTGCAGGGATGCTCACCACTCTTGTTACCCAATCCCCCACCCTGCAGGGATGCTCACCTTGTCTCTTGCTGTATTGCTCATTCTTGCTGCTCTAGGCAATTGGTAGAAACGCCAACATGGTACAAAGAGCAGAAGCCACCAGAGCTGAGGCAGAGCTGGTGGCGCCTCCAGTTTTCCTGGCTTGATGTCCTGGAGGGCACCAAGAAAGCTTTAGTGATTGTGATCCACAGGCTCTCCCTCACTTTGCCTCCCACACCCTGTTGTGGATGGCTGTCACGTTTTCTCACCAAGGAAAGCAGGGGCCTCAATGATTTTGCTGTGGTGCATCAGGCGGCAAGTGAACTCTGGCTCCTGTCCAGGAAGAACCCAAATAGACACCCAGGTCTGGTAGGTCTGGTCACCGCTGGGCAGGATGGTTCGAGGTCCAAATATCTGCTGCTGTACTGGCTTCCCATGCTGAAGCCATACCAGGGTAGCCACAGGAGGATACAGATTAAAAGCCCAGCATGTCAGGGTGATCCTGCCCACTGGGTACCTCCTGCTGGTCACTTTCACCTTTGGGGGCCCTGAGAGAAGATGAAGTGAGTCAGTGAGGGTGAGTGCCTCTCAATCTCAGCATGGAGTGTCTCCCAGAAGTTCATATTCGCCTCCACCCTCATCTCAGAGGACCGTGGGAGGCTGAGGCTCAGCTCCAATGATGCTCTTTAGGGTTCATCCCTCTCTTACACTCAGATGATGAGAATCTATGGTGTCCCTATTGTCAAGATTCAGCAGTTCCTTTTTCTAACACAGGGCTTAGATGAACAGGCACCAAGAAGCCAGTGTCTCAGTGTTAAGGGCCCTACAAATCAAACCTTGGTGGGATTCACCACTTTTCTGTGACAGAGCCAGCTCCCCAATCTCTAGGGAGGGACTCTCTAAATACAGTCAGCTGACTGATATCCTCATTCTTGGGTTCTGCAGCTGGCCCAAGACAACACTGGTGATCAGTGTCTTCTTCCTGTCTTCCTTCTTCCACAGATGTCCCAGGATACACTCTTATTTTCCCTCAATACATAGCCAAAGTTTTTTTTTTTTTTGGTTTTACGAAATAGGGTTTCTCTGTATTGTTTTTCAGGTCGTCAGTCCAGCCCGGCCTGGAACTCACAGAGATCTGCCTGCCTCTGCCTCCCGAGTGCTGGTATTAAAAGCATGTGCCACCACTGCCTGGCATAGTCAAAGCTATAATCCTCACATTTCAGGTACCAGAGTGGGTGATATGTATCATAGTCATAGCACTAGACAGGTAGAGGCAGGAAGTAGGTATGTAGGAGTAAAGGATATCATGAGACTCTGTCTTTAAAAACTTGATCTTTTAAATATTTTAGGTGCATTTACTTCATGTATACGAATGTTTTGCCTGCAGGAATGTATGTGTACCATGCACACATCTAGTGACCTGAAAACTGAGCAGAGAGCATTGGATCCCCTAAATTGGACTTACAATTATTCTAAACCACCATGTTACCTTTCTAAAAGTAAGAGCTAAAGAGCAGAGAAAGGACCTTTATCAGGCCACAGGATATGGGAAGCTTGTATTAGAATCTGCAGCACAGACCATGGTTCAGATCCTCTTCTATTTTAACTCCCCATAAGGGGTGGCTCTGAACTCAGCCATTCCCATCTAGTTCTCTACCCTCCTTCATGTCAACCTCCCCACCAGAGAAGGAAGCTATTGGAAAGAGGAAGCCTGTTTCTTCTGCATGTAACTGCTTTGTGTGAGATCCAGGCAACATCTGGGAAACCCTCCTTTTCTGTCTGAGCAACCCAGCAATGGCTCTGGAGGAGACCCTACACCTCAAACTTCCAGACACCACCTTAGACTATGCCATGATTGTACACACCAGTGAGAACCCAGACTCCCAGAAGTACCATGGAAAAGAGCCACTTGGCCCCATGATTGTTCCCCTGGGTCCTGGGAAACAACCCTGATGATGGTCAGTACCTGAATCCAGCAGAAAGTTCTTCAAGGAAGCTAGATGTCTCTGGAGATGAGCAGGACATGTGTCCTCCAAGAAAGTCTTAACTTGAGCAGCTCTGGGTGCACATATCTCCCAGAAGGTCTTGGTCTGCTGGGTGGAGGGCACGGCCATTTTCCAAGTGGAAGTCTTCTGGTCAAAGGTGAGGGAGTCCTGCCCATCATAGCCCAGGTACCAAAAGCCTCCAGTACTCCCGTTTCCCTGAAGCTCACAGCCAAAGGTCACCTGGATGGTGTGAGGGCCTGGTCCACATCAGGAAGGGACCTGTCACCTTCTCGTTCCTGGAACTCAGCTCCCAATGGGGTTCAGGGCATGTAGGGTGCATCCTGTGACCCACCAAAATATGGGGTTCCTGTGTTACTTAGGAAAGGGACTGGTTGGCTCATCAGCTTAGCCACACCCTGCCCACACCCTGACTCCAGGAGCCAGGGCTGAATCTGTATGAACTCTGTCCACTTACCCCTGTCTTGGCCTATCTGTCTTGTGACCTCAGCCAGCATCTCTCCCAGTTGCTCCTCCTTCCACAGGCCCTCAGTCTCTCTTGCCCAGGTCTCAGCTCCAGCGTGTCCCTTGGTCCTGGGCCTTAAAGCCTCTGCACACCTGCTGTCCCCCTTGTAGCGCAGGAAGAGCTTGTCATCAAAGTATGCATTAGCGATGATCTGGATCATCCCAGAGCCCTCCTCAGAAATGACCGTGAGATCATAGTGAAGAGTGTGGAGCCCTGGGGAGACAAGTTCATGGGTTCCCATAGTCAGCTCTGCCTTGAGAGGTTTAAACCAGGATATTCCCTGCCTCAGTGTATCATAGGTGGATATGAAGAGCATGAACTGTGCTCCCAAATAAATAAACAAAAAAAATGTAACAAAACAATTAAATAGGTAAAGAGAACAAAAAAATAGAAAATCATTGAACTGAAAGAGGAATTATGAAAAAATTGTCAAGGTCTCTCAAGTATTTAAGGAATTAATCTAAGGGCTGGAGAGATAGCTTAGTGGTTAAGAACACCAGCTGCTCTAGAAGAGAAAAGGTATTGGATTCCCAGCACTCACATGGTGGTTCACAACCACCTATAACACCAGCTCAAGGAAATCTGACACCCTCTTCTGGTATCTGAGGGCACTGCATACAGGAGTTGCACAGTCATGTGTACACAATATATCTATGCACATAAAAATACATTAACAAATGCAAGAGAAATGAACTTGTACTTATGGGTGTTGGCACGTGCACTTGAGTGGCTGAAGCAGGAAGATGACAGGGTCTAGAGTTCCCACAGAGTGAGAAACCATCAGAGACAACCAAATAAAACCGTAAAAATTTGCCACTGAGAAAACTAAACTGGGCGTCACTGGTTTCTGATGTTGATTGGTTTAATCTTCCAAATAGATAAGCAATCTTAACTAAAATCTAGCAGAACATGGACTGTGGGAGGCCCCTCCAAATAATTTGGCTGCCCCTTAACTTCTTCCTGCCTTCCTGCCTACATGTGCCTGTATTCTCCTGTGCACACCCTTCCTCCACACTGCCCCTTCACTTGGTCCCGTCACTTGCCCTAAGTCCCCTTCATCGCCATAGTGGGAGAGAGACATGGCTACTATAATAGTGTGAGGAGCCAGGACTGATACAAGACTTTCTCAGATGCCCTGATGGAAGGACAAAGGGAACTTTGATTATGTTTCCTTGTCCAGGAGAGGATTGGCAAGGCTGGTCTGTCTGACACTGGAGCCAGTGCCTCAGGGGAGTTGAGGTTGCAGTCTCTGAGGATTGAGCTCTTCCCTCTTTGCTGTGGTTATCAGTGCTAGCGTGAGTACAGTCTGCAGTATCCTTTGTTCTTTTGCTCTAATGTGGTCTGACTTAGCTCTCTGCCAACCTTTGCTGTTTTTATGGGGCAAATAGTCTATAAGATGTTGTGCATCTTAATGAACTTGATTGGCATAAGGCATCAACCACCACCCTTGTCTTACTTAGCTCCCATTTTTCTGCCTCTCATCCCTGGTCCTCACACTTGACACCTTGCCATTTGAGGCTCTCATTCCTGCAAGTTTGGTTCAAGTGGCACCCAGATGTGGGGCATGGATATCTGAGAAATCATTTAAAAGTGAGTAGAGACAGGATAAGTATATAGATTAAAACGAGTCAGAATAACGGCTCATATGAAAATGGAAAATTAATTAACTAGTTAAAAATTAAAAATAGGAAGAAGTGGACCACCCAGGTGTAAAACGTAGGGCAACTGCATTCTAAATGGCATTTTTTCCTTAGACACTTCATTTTGTGATGTCTAAACTTCTTAGTTAGAAACATTGATGTGATGAAACACTATGATCAAAAAGCAAGTTGGAGAAGAAAGGGTTTATTTGGTGTACACTTCTGTAGTGCTGTTAATCACTGAATGAAGTCAGGACAGGAATTGCAGCAGGCGCTAATGCAGAGGCCATGGAGGGGATGCTGTTTATTGGCTTGCTCCTCTTGGCTTGCTCATCCTGCTTTCTTATAGACCCTCAGACCACTCACTGGCTAAGGAATGGTACCACCCACAGTGGGCTAGCTCCCCCCATCAATCACTAGTTAAGAAAATGC
The DNA here is from genome assembly GCF_017639785.1 of Mesocricetus auratus. Classification (NCBI taxonomy): domain Eukaryota; kingdom Metazoa; phylum Chordata; class Mammalia; order Rodentia; family Cricetidae; genus Mesocricetus; species Mesocricetus auratus. Next base: position 794,627 of record NW_024429223.1, read on the forward strand.
CTTATAGATGTATCTGATGAAAGCATTTTCTCACCTGAGGTTCCCTGCTTTCAGATATCTCTAGCTTGTGTCAAGTTAACATAAAACCAGACAGCACATTAAGACACTCCATTTTATGTTAGGCTATGTCCACTAGCCATTTGTCTCTGACTCCAGTCCCTGGAAGACATGTTCCCAGTAACCCTGACTCTGTGATCCCCACCCAGAAATGTACAGCCATAACCACCTACTTGTTATGCTATGACTAACTGCTTTTTGGCTTCTGTTTTCTGCTTATGCATACATCTAAGTACCGTTTTGAGGTGGCCTTGACTACCTAGTCTTGGCAGAGTAGAACAGCCTTCACTTATTATATGCAAGGTCTTCATGCGGTTTTCATCTTTGGAAATCTTTCCCTCATCCTCCTTTTCGTGGAAGTCTCATGTTTTGACTCAGAGACTGCTGTCCTGACAGCAGGAATCAATAAAATTTTAAATAATGCTTGTATTGAATCTATGGTTTTCTTTTGGTGGTCTCAAACTCTGTAATAGTTTGCTTCTGCTCCTATTTTTGTATTGTTTTGCTAAAATGCTTAGGGAAGCTCTTTAATTTCACTCCAAAAATCTGACCTTGGCTCCATGAAGAAGGTTCTGTAACCTTAAAAACCTGGGAAAGTATAAGTGCAAGTTTAAAGACAGGATGCCACCTACAAGGATGATATGAGTTTCATATCATTGTGTTTGCACTGTGGAGTTTAATAGGAGGTTGTTTAGATCCAAAATATAAAATGGAACAAATTGTAGTCAACACTACAGTAAATACAGTTGGTTTACTACAAAAAAAACACATGGGGACAAAGGTTTAAAATGAAAAATTTAAAAATAGCAATGAATAACCTGAGAACAAGGAACCAGTGTCAACTATCGAATTAATATTTTTTGCTTCACATTGCCTCAGTAGATGAGGAGGAAGTTTCCTTTTTTGATGAGACTGTCTTAAAATTCCCTGAAATGGCTCCTATTCTTCTAGTGGAGCCAACAGCCCCTCCTCTTTCGTCACATGCAGGGTCATTAAGTCCTTTGTTAAAGCCTTTTGCTCTTTATTTGTGGAAGATGGAGGGGCCTGGGCCCAGGGACAAATCATTTTGAGCAAAAACACCTGCTTATTTTCTTTCTGCATTTTCCTTTATTACAGCAGGGGATTTGACAGTGGAGAAAAAGAGAGGTGGGGTGGAAACATGGCAGCTGTGCAGGGAGCAACATGCTCCTTGGTGCAGCGTCCTGCCCTGCCCTGAAACCTTCCACTAACTCACGCAACCTCTTAATTTCCATACATCAGATTTTGTCACCTCAAACTTGGATACTAACTGTGCTAATGATCCCTCTGGGTGAAAACAGAGTGGCTGCTGTTTCCAGGTGGTCCCATCTGACTAGGTACAAGCTGGGATGCTGACTATGGAGTGTGGAGTTTGATCCATTCACTTGAGACTCAAGCAAGTTTTCCCTAGGCCTGTACTCAACCCCTTTCCTGAGTCACACAGGCCCTCTGGCTCTGTGACAGGGAACAGGAGAACAAACTGCCCAAGAGTTGATGGACACAAGATTGAACTTAAGACTGAAATGGTAGCGTTCCTTAGAGAGCCTTGGGAGGTAACTCTTTCTCCTATCCTCTGATAAGTGGCAACCTAATCTTTTCTGTGATTGGTTCTCAGATAAAATTAGCATATCATTGTCAAGGATCAGGGAGTTGGAATGCCATTCAAAAGCAGGAAATAGGGCAGGGGACATCTGCTTCACTGCCCAAGTTCTGCAGGACAACCTGAAACTAGCGAAGTCCAGCCTGCTCTGTAGCAGTCTGGAATGCTGGTCCAAAGTGGGGTCTTAAACCGGTAGGCAACAGCAGGTGACCTGAGGAAATTATGTCAGAAGAACTCTGTCTCTGGTTTACATGGGCTTTCAGCAAGTCCAGAGCTTGCTAGTTTTGCAGTTCCACCTGAGGTTGGAATGATGAAAGCTGTTTTGGAGCAGTTTGCAGCCCATAGTTGCTCTCTGGATGGTGTCTATCAGCTGAGTGGACGTCTGCTGGGACTGGTGTAGACTAGGGATAGAAGCCTTGGGAAAAATCTTTATCTTGGATATACACTTGCAACTTCCAGGTCTGCAGTCCTTGTAGTCGGGGAGGTGGAAGGAATCCCAACATCAGGTGAAGGAGACAGTCCACCCCCAAGGACAGGCAGTAGACAGGAACTCCCTGAGTTGCATGAATTTTTTGAAGTTTATAAAAGAAGTGAGAGAGATACAAATTTCGCATACATTAACATGACTGCTGTCTGTAACCTGCACTGATATCCTCAGAGTAAAAAAGTCATTTAACACGTGTCTGTAAGAAGAGATATTTTCATCACATTGATAAGCACTTTTAATTCTATATTTAGAAAGCAACCAAAGGAAACTTAAAATTTGGAGCCTGTGACTATACTGGCAGCTAGTGCTTTACCATGACTAACTAAGAACTTATAAGGACTCCACTGATTAACTTTTGAAGTCTTTGCATCATCTGTGCATCATCACTTTAAATCTCATTTTCACATACATAAACCACTTCCTTAGACCCTCATAGCTTTTATAAACTTTCCCAAAGCATTTACTATGAAGGCACAGGGGTTGATTACTGAAAGCAGCCATCGAAATCAAACTCTTTTAAATAAAGTTAATAGACAGTAAACATTGAGTTAGCAATAGTAGCAATGATTATTTGTGTCTAATTTTACATGGAAAGCTGTTTTGTGAGTTTATTCCTTTCAGTGTGAAGCCCCTGAGCAAGGAAAATCTGTCTTCCAGTCTGCCTTTCTCAGCAGAAGACCTGGAGACCCTCAAAAGCAAGACCTGATTCTTACATCTGAAAAGGACTGACCAGGCAGCTGCAGCCTTTGTGGAGGAACTGGCTGCTTGCTGTTGTTAGAATGATAAAACTGCTGTTTACCATAAGCCTCCTCACATATCTGAGAATACATTGAGCAGGAAGTAGAATCCAAATGGCCACTGTATCAATTAAAATGACAGAGACTTACCTGCTACCTGGACAGTTACTCTAGGCTCCTCCTTGGTACCCTCCATGACTTCATCGGGAGCAGAAGTCATCAGTTTTTGTTTGTCATACAGGGCACAATTAAGTCTTTGGCTGCCACACACTAAACTATCTAAACTATCTATCTATATATACATACATACAGACAGACAGACAGATAGATATAGATATAGATATAGACATAGATATACAAAACAAGACTTGAATCCAAGCTACATACAAACAAATGGCAGCAAATTAAGATTACCTATTAACATAGTCAGTTTTCTGTTGCTATAAAGAGACACCATGCCCATGACAACTCTCACAAAGCAAAGCATTTGATTGGGACTTGTTCACAGTTACAGAGGTTTAGTTCATTGTCAACATGGCAAGAAGTGTGGCATGGAATAGTCAGACATGGTGCTGGGGAAGCTAAGAGTTCTACATCCAGGCCCACAGGCAGCACGAAGAGGGAGAACCACTGGGTCTGTCTTGGGATTTTGAAACCTCAAAGCCCATCTTCCAGTGGCACACTTTCTCCAACAATGCCACACAACCTAACCCTTTCAAATAGTGCCATTCCTTGATGAGCAAACATTAAAATCTATGAGTCTATGGGGACGTTTCTCATTTAATCCACCACACCTATGTATAGATTATTAAAATATAAATCTTTTGTTACAAGTTTTAAGCTACCTTTCTGTTACTGATTTTACAGATTTTTAAACCAGGTCCAGTGACTTTACAAATCCTGAAATAACAAGAGTTTACCAAATAGTCTTATCAAATCTTTAGATAAAGTTCATACTTTAGCAAAAGTTTTAGGGAGATGAGATGAGGCAGGTATTTAGAGAGTTAAATAAAACCACGAAGAGAAACATGAGTTAAGCAGTAATGATCACTGCTGAGACTAGCTTATTTTTTAGCTGCCTTAAATCACATAGTACTTTTTCCTGGACTGTTCCACTTTTCTCTTGTCCTTGTCACAGCCAGGTGTCCTGCCTGTCCCAAGACAGAGATTGTGGAGGAAGCTTTTAAACAAGCATCCACAAGTCTGTAGAGGGAGCATAAGAAGGGAATGGCAGAACCATCTTTTTAAGGAGTGAAACAGCAAAAAACAATTTTAAACATATCCATACCCCAAAGATATGTGACTCTCTGTGAAAATGAGTTTAGCGATTGAGGAGGGAGTATCAAGAATAACAAAGAAGGTTCAGAGATAAGAGATTCTTGAGAGTGGAGAGGAGAGAAAATTTAGAGATAAGAGACTCTTTGAGTCATTTGTGCAGTGGCAGAAGTTGTTAAATCTGCAAGAATTTGGAAGTCAGGTGTACCGTCTTTGGCTATTGATTGAGCTGTATTGAGGCTAAGCCGTTTGCATTAAGACATAATGATATCTGTGAATTTAAAGAGGAATCCATTAGGGAAGGAGGGGGAAGGTCACAAACAGGAACTTAGTCAGAGGAAGGATTTCAGTACACTCCAGGAGAAAACTGAGGCATGTGGGGAAGTAGAGCGAGGATGGAAAAGAGAAAGGTAAGTGTCCTGGTGATGGAATTTCAATCCAGGGCATCCTCCAAGTGGACTGAGAGACTCGCCAGAGAGAACAATCCCAAATCACAACTGAGATTCACCCCTTGGCATGTGATAGAGGCTAAGTAGGGCAAGAGAAGCTGCCTAGTTCACCAGTGTCACATTTATAGAGTCAGAGTAAGAGGCTGGAGTAATAGTAGGCTCCTGGAGCCAACAGAGACAAAGAAGGGAGCTTTGAGATGACACTCACCCAAATACCAGGAGAGAGCAGGTAATGGGAAGAAGTAGCTGAAGAGGTAGACTCTGTAGGCAAAAAATATGGATGGCCGAAGCCAGCAAAAGAAACCCAAATAATCCATAATTTACGAGTGTCAGGTCAGTGGTTCGGCTCAGATAGGAGAAGCTGAGCCTCTTGGAATTGGGTGCAAAAATCATCCTGGCTTTTGGCACAGGATGTATAAACTGTTGACATGACTGCTCCATGATGTGGTTAAGGGGGGAGATTTTTATTGGAGACATGAGAGAGTAGACAGCCAGAGAAAAGAGAGAAAGTAGCAGGCTGAACATGGTCATCCAACTGAACCTGGCTATGAGAAAAGCAAAAACAGAGCATGGAGGGGGATGGGAAAGTATCAGAGATCAGAGAGAGGCTGAGGAGGGAGACAGAGAGTTGCAGACAAAAAGTGTGGGCAAAGGGGGATTACAGCCAAAATCATCACAGCGTTGTAAGGAGAATGAGCTTGCAGAAGGGAAGCCATGAGCTAGGGGAGGGGAGTAGCAGAGAAGAGTGAGAAGAGCTAGGCTGTTAACATTGGCTCTGAAGTATATAACAGGCAGTTTGGATTCTGAGGGAGTCCAGAGGCCACCATGTGCTTTGATATGGTAATAGGCACCACAGACAGCCATTTATCCCATCTACAAGTGATAGAGAAATGGTTCATTTTGTAGAGGGGAATTGCCTTCAGAAGTTCTTGAGGGACCTTTGTCTAAGCACCAGAATTTGGGGAAATGGAATTTTCTATGGACCTGACACCTGCTCTAGTCTTCATCTTTCCAAACCTATGTTCTCTCAACTCCCCAATAGCTCAGTTTCCCTGAACTGAAAATATGTTTATGTTGTGATTTTAATGTTTTGTTGTATTTTTGATCATTTTTACACAATGTATACACAAACATACTGATGAATCAGCCTGCCTTGATCTTAGGCTTAAAAGCCATCTTATAGTAAAGACAAACTAGGTTCATTCCTATTTATGATTAATCTGTTTCTCAATGATAGGGCTACCCCCCATCTGTAATTTAAATACATGGTTTTATACTGACTCTTCCATGAAACAGCAACCATTCTTTCGTTTCCAAAGGTTATGCCAAACTTGTTATGACCTCCTTGCTATGACTACCTTGCTATGACCACTTTACAACCTTGTCTTTGTTTCAGGATGTTATTATGACCAACTTTTTATGCTTATGTTTGTTAACATAAACCCATGTATTTGCCTGTCAAATCCTTACTCCGTAACTATAAAAACGCTTACGTTACCCAAGTACAAGGCTGATCTCTTGATCTCTGCCTTTAGGGAGGGACAGCCCATCTACATGAATAGAAAAGCTTGCTTTCATCAATTGCTTGCTTTATTAGTTGGGTCAGTGGTCTTTCCACTCTGGGCTTAACTGTACTAACAAAGAGAGCTGTGTCTTTGAGTTGAACAACCACAGCAAATGTCAAAGGACAATTGCAGCTGCTGCCACAGAAGAGCTGCTGAGGTCACTCTGTTGGGTCTTAATGTGTGAAGAAGTGATTGCTTCTACTGAGCTACACACTTTTCCTAATTGACAGTTGCTTTAGTTTAGAATGACTTGTGTCTGAACCTTTAAATATGAAAAATCTATACATCTAAATGCAATCATTTAAAAAATTTTAAAGATGCATTTGGCCTCTACAGTCTCTTTAAATACAAACGAATAAGCAAATGAGTTTTTTAAAGGTCCAGTAAAGGGCTTCTGCCCTATCTTCTATGTTAATTGTTGTCTTTCTACCTTAGAGTAATAAAGGAGAACTGTACCTATGTGACTATAAAAAGATATCGTATTTAATAATGAAAATGTTACTAAGGTTAACAGAAAAATACTTTAATGAATAAAAATTATAAAAATAAACAAGAATTTATAATAAATAAATGGAAATGCTTAAAATGGATAACAAAATTTTTGAGTTAAAAAGTCTGAGTATGTTGCTTAAGGTATACAAAAATTATGAAAATACTCAGGAGTAATACATATGATATTAAACTTTCTAGGGTATTGATTAACAATTCCATAAAATTGGCTTTAACGTACATCAAAACAAGGTTTATTTTAAAGTATCTGGCTTTCATGAAAGGAAAATAGAATTTATTTCTGTTTCCTTGTATAGGACCAGACTTTCCAAGGCTGGTCTAATGCTGGAGCAAGTACCTCAGAGGAGTCATAATTGACGTTTCTGGGGACCCAATGCCTCCCTGGGCTGTAGTTATCATTGTAGGGTAGAAAGGGCCAGTGAACCAACAGCCTGTGCCTGAGACCAGAGCCCCTAACCAAATTCAGGACTTGAAATCCCACCAATTCCTGAGCATGAAATCCAACCAATCCTTGAGCGTGGCTCAGAGTCTAACCTCTGTTTCCCCAGCAAAGGGTTGCAGCCTTTGCTCTGGGAAAGGTTTCCTTAATGCAAGTGTGACAATTATGCTCAAGTACAAGGGTTTACAGCTCTGCTCTGCTCTCGGTTCTGCTCTACTCTGGCAAAACAAAGTTGGAACAACAAACCTCACGCAAGAGATTTATTGGCAGGGGAAAATCCAGGAGAGTGGCTGCCTCTGCTAGGGTGAAAATCAAACTTAGCAGGATGCAGAGCTTATATAGTTTATTAGGAGGGGTGGAGCTTCCAGCTCTGGAAAACCATTGGCCATCCTACCCCCACCAGGTTTCCAGGAGTCTGCGGTCATACCGCTGTGCTAGGAGAGCCAGGGCAATTCCTCCCCGAGCCACAGTGACACTAATGCTTCTCCAAGTGGCTACCAGATCCTCCCCGAGCCACAGTGACACTAATGCTCCTCCAAGTGGCTACCAGATCCTCCCCGAGCCACAGTGACACTAATGCTCCTCCAAGTGGCTACCAGACAAGCATGTTTCCAGGGACTCAACTAGATAATACACACATTTACACACAGAGGAACAGATGCACAGACACACCGACATGTACACATAGACACGCACAAGGACACATACACACAGAGACACGCACAAGGACACATACACACATAGACACGCACAAGGACACATACATACAGAGACACACATAGACACGCACAGACACACAGCACATAGATACACGTAAAAACACACAATGCCCAGAAACTCAGACCCAAATACACATGGAAACACACAGGCACACACAGAAAGACAGACACGCAGTCACACAGAAACACATGCACAGTAATATACACACACACTAACATAGAAATGCATACACAAAAATAAACATGTACATATACACACAAAGACAAGCACACAGACACAGACACACACACACACACAGACCATGCAGAACCACACAACATATATACACAGACACACAGACACACACATGCACACATCGACACATACAGCCACACATACACACACACACACATACACACAACACAGACACACAGACACACCATACACATGCCACAGATTACACAGACTCACATACAGCATACACAGACACACAGAGACACATATTCACACCCCACAAACAGATAACCCAAGTTCCCTCATGCTATACCCCCATCACAGAGACATAGCAAGTTCTCTCTCCCTGCCCAGTGCTCACCTGAGCAGGTGTCCAATAAACCCTCCAGGAACAGATAGTGTAGCAACACCTGGGTTAGGAATAGAACTCTGGGCTCCAGGGTCAACATCATCTTCATTCGCCTTTCTGAGTCATCTGAATTCAATTTGCACATTCAAAGTCAGACAGACTTCTCTTCCTAGTTCCACCCAGCCCAGGATGACAACAGCTGGGCTGGTGGGAGGGCAGCTGGTGCAGTCTGGAGTTCAGTGGAAGCAGAGTTGCTGGTGTGGTGAAGATGCTGTGGGGTCAGACAGCCCTAATTCAAATCCTGTACTTCTTTCCCAGAGATAATTTCAGTGTTCTTTCAGAGATATTCACTGCACTCTATGCAATAAGCAGGAAGGTTTATTCCTTATGTTATAACCAGGAGTCTGGAATATGTATAAACCCATCAAGCAGAAATGTGGTATTTGTTTTCCACTGCCCTTATCCACATTCCAACAACCCCCTTAAGTACTTACACATGCTCATGCAGGACCCAGGAAATTCCTGCTTGGAATCCCCCTTGTGCAGATACAAAAACAAATGATGTATGCTCCAAGTTAATCACTTACTGAGAATTAATAAAGTGAAGGAGAGTGGAAATTTTGAAACAATTTAAGTGACTGCTGTTTGATCTTTGGTTTCAGCTGTGGCATTGCCTGGATTGAGTTTAGCTTCTAGGGCTGAGCTCACCACCCATTGCTGTCCAGACTGGACTTAAGAATTTTTAAAGCAGAGAAATAAAGTAAGGAGAGACCGTAGCCAGAAGAGAGGCTAGGGAAGTTCATATAATGCCTCAACTAGTTTAGAAACTAAAGTACTAAGGGTGGTGGTGCAAACTTTAATTTCAGCACTTTAAATTTTTTACTTATTTATATATTTTTCCATTCATTTTACATCCTGGCCATAGTTTCCCTGCCTACTCTCCTCCTCTAAGTCCCTCTCTGCTACTTCCCTTTTGCCTGCTATCATCCACTTTTCCTTCATTTCTATTCAGAAAAGGGGAGGCCTCCCACGGCTATTTATGAAACATGGCATATCAAGTTGCAGTAAGACTAAACACCTCCCCTTGTAATTAAAGCTAAGCAAGGCAACCAAGCTTGAGGGGTAGGGTACCACAAGCCTATAAAAGAATCAGAGACAGCCTGTGTTCCCACTGTTAGGAGTCCCACAAACAGACCAAGTAACACAACTGTAATATATATGCAGAGAGTCTAGGTGAGTCCCATGCAGGTTTCCTGGTTGTTGGTCTGATCTCTGTGAGGCCCTATGAGCCCAGGTTAGTTGATTCTGTGGGCTTTTTGTGGTGTCACTGACTTCTCTGGACCCTACAATCCTTTCCCCCCTCTTCTGCAGGATTCCTTGAGTTCTACCCAATGTTTGGCTGTTGGTCTGCATCTGTCTCTCTGGTGACAATTGGGCTGGATACCAGTTTGGTCTCAGGAGATGGCCAGTTTATGCTATGTATCCATTATTGTTAGGAGTCTTATCTGGGATCATCCTTGTAGATTTTTGGGAAAGTCCCTTGTGCTAGGTTTTTACCTGACCCAGAAATACTCCTCCCTTTCCAGTAATCTTTTTCAGTACACCTGTTCTTTACCACCCCTCAAACAAGAAGGGTCATGTTCCCATACTCACCCACCCTTAGGCCACTCAAGAAATCTATTTTCTCTTCTCAGGGAGATCTGCTTAGTCTTTCTGAATCCCATCACTTTAATCCCAAGAAGAGACAGGGAGATCTTTATGAGTTTGATGTCAGCCTGGACTCTCTAGAGAGTTCCAGGACAGCCAGAACTATTTAGAGAGATCTCTCCTGGAAGAGAGAGAGAGAGAGAGAGAGAGAGAGAGAGAGAGAGAGAGAGAGAGAGAGAGATGGAGGGAGGGAGGGAGGGAGGAATAGAGAAGCACATGTGCTATGTAAGAAAGAAAAAGACTGGTCAAGTTAACTCATCCAGTGTGAGTAGTAAAGATTTGCTTGTTTCTACTAGATGGCATTACTCCATTGGGGGGGTGTCCTGCTCCACATAGGTCTCTTAACCTTTCTCATCTTGACCACTCCAACACTGAGAAATTAAGCTTCCATTACACAAGTATCTGGGGATGGCACTCAAATCATAGTGAAGGTAAAAAACCTCATTATCAGCCCATATCAGATTTTGTGTGACCTTCAAAGCCACTGCCTAAAATGTCCTGAATAAAATTAGATCTGATAGAGAGTTCTTCAGTATTTTTCCAGAAAGGAAGAGTAGGAGAGATATGGGTGTGGGGGTTACACAGAAACATGAGAAAGAACACAACATGTCATCCAGGCATGCAATGGTGGGTCTCAGCAAAAACTGCACTTCTGGGAACACACAACCATGTGGTCCCTGCTTTCTCTTCCTTAAGCTTAGACTGGAATATGATGCCCAACTGGACATAGACCCTAGAAATTGGAGCGGATGTGCCATCAGGATTGACCTGGGACCCTGTTCTGTAGGGCTCTTATTCTGGGATGCACAGGGTTCCAGGCAGCAGCACTGGGAACAGGGCCAGAAAATGCTGTTGGTTACGCAAATGACTAACATTCAGGTAGAACTGCTCCAAGAGTAGTAGATCTGGTTCCCTTATCCCAGTGCTAGGAGGTACAGTCATAGGCCAGTATCTGCAAGAGACAGATTTGAAATGGAAGTCCTCAATTTCTACAGAAGAACAGTAAACAGCACTGTTCAGATAAGAACCCAAGACTGGTTCATCAGGTCTACTTGTATCTTCTACAGAGAGGTATCTGTCATTTTCAGCAACTTAATGATAACTATAAATGGAAATTCAGATGACACACAGTAGCCATCATGCTCTGCACTTTTGCTTCTGAAGTTATTTTATTTTAACTATTTTCTTTTCTGAGGAAGGGTTTTTCTACACAGCTCTGGCTGTTCTGGAATTCACCATGTAGACTATACTAGCCTCAACTCACAGAGCTCTACCTGTGTCTGCCTTTCAAGTGCTAGAATTAAATGCATGTGTCAGCACACCCAGTCTTTAAAAGTTACGTTAAAGTCAGCCTGTAAAGGAACAGGTTTCATTGTGGTATTTTCACACAGATGTCACGATACATTCTTCTTGTTTTTCCCTTCCCTCTGCCCTCCCCATCTCTCCTGCTCCTGCATTGATCCCCTCTGTTAGGAATATGGTGCAGGGACTCCTTGGCAGATTCCTCTGTGGGCGAGGCACAAACATGCAGGCAGGGAGACCATAAGTGGGAAGTTTTATTAGAATGGGAAGGGAGAGGGTAAGAAAAGAAGAAAAAGATGGGGCATAGAGAGAGAAAGCAGAAGAAAGAGAAGATGGGGGCAAGAAAAATCCTGGTTCAGAAGAACAGCAGGAAAGAGTGGAGTTTTTCTTCTAAAGGGTTCTTTGCACCTGCCTACAGGCTACCGTGGGACACTGGACTGATCAGAGTACTGCCTGAGTACATTCTGCCAGACAGCATGGGGCATGCCAGCATAATGCCTTAATGCTTATACTCTCCCTCTTGTTATGTGGTCCTTCTATCTGGCTTCATGTCACATGAATTGTTACAGCAACTCTTAGACTAATGGTTCTCAACTTGCCTAGTGTCTTGACCCTTTAATACAGTTCCTCATGTGGTGGTGTGACCCTCAACCACAACTTATTTCCACTGCTGCTTCATAAATGTAATTTTCCTACCTTTATAAATCATAATGTAAATATCTGTGTTTCTCCCTGGTGTTAGGTGACCCCTGTGAAAGGGTAATTCAGCTTCAAAGGGGTCATTGAGAACCATTCCTTAGACATTAGGTTGTTCCCTTTTCTCTTATGATCTACTTTCATCTCTTTCAACACAAATGCATGTGCATGCACGCACGCTTGCACACACACACACACATTTCACACAATATATATATATATATACCCACATACATATGCACACAAGTGCATTTACACATACATCCTATGCACATGAGTTTATATCTAGGTATCTTGTAGGAGAGGAAACGTGCAATTTTGTCTTTCTCAGCTGGAATTTTTGTGACATAATAGCTCTAGCACTATCAGGGACATAGGTGTGTAACAGGGGACTGACAGAGTGCTTGACCATTTATAATCCAGATTGGGTTATTTGAATCCTCCAACAAAAGCTGGCATATTCACCATAAGCCATGTTCTTCAGCTGCGCCATACACACCGAACATCAGACAGCATAACGTATACCTGAAGTTCTTTGCGAGCACATGAACAAGAAACTACCTCAGTTATTTAGATATTGCAAGTTTTACCAATAAGGAAATACTCTTATTGGTGTGTTGTATTTACCACATTCATGTGTGCATGCGTGCGTGTGTGTGTGTGTGTGTGTGTGTGTGTGTGTGTGTGTGTGTAAGTCATGGAGAGATCCTGTGGAGATCAAGGCTAGCCTCAGGTGAATCTGAATCTGCCTTCAACTTTATGTGGTTTTTTTGTTTATAAATGAATATTTCTTTTTTAATTTTTTTATTTAGATTATAAACAATCTTGTTTCATGTCAATCCCAGGTCCCTCTCCCTCCCCTCCCCCCCCACCCTCCCCACTAGGGCCCCCAGTCCCCCACCCAATCTCCACTCAGAGGTGGATCTCTAGTAATTGTCATTTCATCCAGGGCAGGGCCTAGGCCCTCTCCCAAGAGTCCCGGCTGAGAGAGCCTCCCATATTGTGGCATGGGCACTCAAAGTGTATTTGTATGCCAAGGGTAAACAACTTTATGCTTTGAGACATTATCTCCCACTGAATCTAAAGTCTCCATTTTGTCTAGACTGGCTGCCCGTGATCCCTCCAGTCTCTGTTTGCCTTGGCTCCACTCCAGCACTAGAGTTCCAGGTTCTCACCACCTGGTAGGAATCTAGTAGAGTCATTGTATCTAGGGAAAGCATTAGAATGTAACAATTGTTTCCACCCTGATTCAGAGTAACAGAAGGATGTATTAGTTGTTTGCTGTAGGTACTAAGACCTTGAGGAAATTATTGTAGAGAACAGTGACTGTTTTCTATGATTTAAAGGGTTGTGCTTCTGAGGAAGATTTCCATCTGTGGCATGACTTTAGTCACGAGACTATCCGGGCATACTTGGAGCATCTTGCATTATTGGGTACTGGAAACAGTACACATAAGGACTGAGGCTGTGGAGGTGTAACGATTTCTTTCAGGTGACACGTAGAATAGATCAAAGGGACCTTGGTGTAAGTAACTTGCTTTACCCCCAAAACAACATTTGTGTATCAATCAATAAAGATTCCTCTGAATGGAAGTCCAAGGTTTGGTCCACAGAAACTGTTCCTCCCTGATACCAGAGAGCTTAAAATTACTTTCTGGGGTGATTCTCCTCCTTTGAACATTCTGCACAACACAAACCCTGACACTTTTATATGGATGATGGGATCTAAATTCTGGTCCTCTCCTTGTGCGGCAAGTATGTTACCTTCTGAGACATATCCCCAACCCCAAGATGACCACAGTAGAGCCAGATTTACTGTTACCATGGCCATATCCAGTGTTACCTTATGACTTAGCTGTGGTAAGAACTCTGCATTTGGGTGTTCTGTACAATTTTCTTCAGCTCAGTGTCACTGTCAGACAGTGTAACATTCACCCTAACTTTGGTTGCATGCTTTTTCTGGTAATCTTACTTTCAAGTTTTCTGAAGATGCATGGAGCCCTACACTAAAGACATTCAAAACTAGATGGCGCTTGCTTTAGCCCTTAAATGGATGGCTTTTGAGGTGAATGCTGTGATCGATGTCATTATCAGTGTTTGTGTGGCATTCTGATAGGGATGGGGGATCCTACACCATCACCAAACTCTCAAATAGGTCACAACCCAGGACAGGCCAAAATAGAGACAGGCTGACTTTAAGGGAATTTCCTTCTTTGATGCAGTCTGGACTTCTGTAAGAACAGATAATGTTATAGCCAGATATCAGAGTCCCCCCTAAAAAACTAACAAGGAGACTGAGTCCCATAAGTTACTCAAGTTCTTTTGGACTCTCTGACACAGCAGTTGAGAGTAGAGAATGTCCAGTCCATGGGGAGTAGGGATTTTATCATAATAAAGGTGGAGGTGAGGGGATTTCCAGTGTTCAGTACCCTGATTGGCTGACATTTGTCTAGTGGTGTCTTGGCAAAGGGGGAATAGGTACATGCTGGGCTCAAGGATATCTGGTGATCTTATCTAATGAGGTATAAGTTTATGGTTTTTCCTGTAACCTGGTGCTGCCTTCCCGGGGTCTACTTGTAGCTCGCTTTTATTAACGGTGTCGTGGCAGCAATGCCTAAGCTGTTGTGGACCCTACATGAACAGGGCTTTCTCTTACAGAACTGTGAGGCGAGAGGAGAGTGCTGACACCGCCCCCAGAGAAACTGGCAGCTCACAGTGTGCTACTGTTGTGCAATCCAGGTCATGATATAATGCAAACTCTTTCTGTAATTGCAGGTGATGACTAATGATTGTTGGCAGAGAGTTGGCTCTGAGACACAGGCACTTTTGTCTCCACAGGTGGTTGATGCTGCTGATACCCTGGACTCCTGTAGCTCCAGGCATGCTGGGTTCTGAGTTAGGGTGTGGCAAAATGGAAAACAGCACACCTTTCTGATGTAATGGAATGTGGCAGCATAGATACATAGATAGGCAGTACCTGTCTGGCCTCATTCAATAAGCCTCAAGGACAGAAAACATGCTTATTAGCAAGTTAGCCTTCTTCCCAACTCATAGTTTGAGAGAGTGCTATGACATGCTATACAGAGCACATGTGCTTGTCATCCTTGTCAAGGCTGGCTGTAAACTTGAGTTTATCTAGATGCAATACTGATGGCTTCATAGACCACAGCTCGTACTCAAGGTGTAGGCATTGATTTTATTTCTTCCCCTTGGGATTTGCTTGGTGGAAGCTGTCATATCCCAGTATCACAAAGATCAAGGGTTATAGTGGAAGAATGATGGCATTGAAAAAAGGAAACAAAAGCCTGGACACCTTCACTCCAGTTCCTCCCTGGGTTACAGAAGATGGTGGTAGAAAAATTTTAAGAGACTCAGGAAGTCTGCTGTGCATCTTCTAGATACACCAGGGAGCTGCACCTATGAAATCTCAACCATATGACTCTCCAAATAAGACCTGAGTAAGGACACCTCCAGTTGATCTCAACATGGATGGGATAAATCACACAGGGTCCAACCCCAACAAGCAATTGATGACTTCTGAGAGAGGGAGACTTAGACTTCCCCAGAGATGAGACTTCTTATGGGTTATTCAATACCAAGTGTCAGCCCTAGAAACATGCAAGAAACATTAAAGACACATAAGACTTAAGTGGTTGATTTATACATTTATTTGTTATGTGTATTCAAAATAGAGGGAATACTGGTAGTGGAAAGGTTTAAGAAGGGATAGAGAAAATGTGGGAAATATCGGGGTATTAAAAAGCCATATGATCAATCCACTAGGTGAGGTCCTTTAAATAAAACTGGCTTTTCCTCTCATAGCAACTATCAGTTGACAATATCTTCTTAGCTATGGTAGGACTTCATTCCTACTCTTCCCACATTGGGATTTTGTCTGGCTTGAGTCTGTATGTGAAAGTGCCCTGCTGTTTCCAGAGAAAGACTGTTTCCTTGTAGTCATCCACTGCCTTTGGGTGTTACAACCTGTGGTGGCATCTTGCTTTGCCAGTGAACTTGTGATGGTGGCCACCCTCTACGGTCATGGCTTTGGGAGTTTAGATGTGTTCCATTATGAGGTAAAGGAGGGGCTGGTTCACTCTCTTGGGTTTTGGTGACAGCATCAGGAGGGCAGAGACTGCGTCATCTGGAGTGGGAAGACCACGGCAGTCATTTACTATTATTTGTGTAAGTGATTCTCTAATAAATACCTGTTTGTAATTTATTTGGATCTTGCAGACTCATTTAAACTCTGCCTTCAACAACCTTTCATCCTTACTCCATAATTTGGGTAAGTGGAGGAGGAAGGAGTGATGTATCTAGGAGTTAGGTGAGTGAATTAATGTGATTATCACATAGTTTTACAACTAAAAATGATAAAAATGAGATAGAGAAAAGAAGAAAAAGCTCTATATAAACCTACAGTCTTGTAAACAGAAGTTGGAAAGGAGGTACCCTACATGGCTGGAAAAAGCTGCCCTTGAAGTTATGGACTATTGAACAAAAACTCCAGTACCACAAGTAGTACTGCTCATGATTGGTTGATCTGGGAGACCCTGAAGGCTGAAGAAACAACACAGCCTTTTGAACCTGCTCTTGGTCGCCCATCAGAACTGAATGTTGAAGACATCACACATCATAGTCACATGACACAGAGCCATGAAGATGGAGCTGTGTTTGAAGCCTCCTTCCTAAATGGTAACTTTCATAGTGCCAGAAGATGCAATGCAGACTTTTGGAAGAGAAAAGTCTTAACCAGCTATGAATCCAACTATAATGTCATCCTTCCAAGAAAGATGAGCAACAGTGGCAACAGATGTTACACGGGAAACCAATATGCATTCTGATTGTATTGGAGGTTCACTTCACAGGAGGGTTTCCATATGTGGTACCATAAACTCACTCAAAATCCCATGGCATGGAAGGTCATATGACCTGATGGTGTGGGTTGTGTGTGTGTGCGTGTGTGTGCGCGTGTGCATGGGTATATACTTACTTCCATTGTTTAGTTATATTTATAAATCACTAGACCATTTTCTAATTAAGCATGTCCATGCTCACAGACAGTGAACATTCTTGGCTTTAATCAGAGAGTCTCCTCTTTGTTTGAAATGCATTGAAGACAGAGAAGGGTAAGCAGCACAAGGTGCTGAGTGCAAGGGATTGTTTAGTGCTCAGCACTAGAGAAGACACTTGAGCATCTTCTCCTAGGTTCGAGGAACACTGCAAAAGAGGACTGGAAAGACTGCAAGAGCTGCAAGATGGGGAGAAACACTGCAAAATGCCATCTTCTCTGCAAGACACAGTCACATCAAGCACAGACTTAGAACTCTGGATAACTGCGCTGGATCTGCGCAAGACAGGACCCATCAGGAGCCAGGAAATGACGGAAGGGGAACTGAGAGGGCCGTGTCTCTCACTCCTGAATTGTTTCTTTGAATAAATTTGGGGGAAAGCAGCGTCAGCGCTTTCAACTGTGTGGCACCCGTGACCCAAACAGGCTACAGTGATTAGTCCCAACACAATAATCACACAGATGCCCCAGATTAAACTAAGTAGGCTGTACAACAACGCCCTAAGTCGTGAACCCAGGAAAGGCACAAGTAGGGGGGAGGAGATGCTTACTGGGATACGAGGGAGATTAGTGAGAGTGGGGAAAAGGCATAATGAGAATGCATTATTTACACGTGTGAAACCATCAAAGGAACAATTCAACAGAAGTAACAGTAAAGTAGAAACAGTGAAAAGTGCTTTCCAAATGGCTGATTACAAAATATCAGATTCTGAGAGTGACTTGAAACTCTTCTCCCCAAGATGGCCTAGAGGAAGTCATATCTGTATGAGAATTGGTGGAATGAGGACGCTACAGGGACAGGGACATGAGGAGGTACAGAGTGAGAGACAGAGACACATGGAATGTCTTATAGCTACCCAGATACAAGAATGTGGGGCCTTACCAGACTGCATTCATGGGACAGGGCTCAGGCAGCCATACTCTGTCCCTGCTTTCTTCTACCTCTTGGACTACAATAGAAAACTCACTGGCCACAGATTGTGGAGATGGGGGAGGATCTACATTTGGGCTTCATGACTGGGACCTTGAAGCTAACAATCCCCTGATTCTTGGGAGTGGAGGACTGCAGGCAGCAATGTTGAAAGCAGGGCCAGTAGATACACCCAGGGCCACACAGGCCAGTGCCATTCAGGGGCAGGATGATGTCACTGTCACAGTACCGCTCGAAGGGGGTTACAAATCTGTGCACCACATCTGGGTGATGACTGGCACAGCAATGGCCCAATATCCAGAAAATAATTCACAGCTGAATGACCTACATGGGGCTGCCTAGGACCCCATCCACAAGCCCATCCCCTCCCTCCTCACTCTGTGGCCCATTCTCCCCTGCAGTCCTTACAGAGTGCAGGAGTGCAGAAGCCAGGGCTGCAGCTGAGATGAAGGAAGGAAGGATGATGTGCAAGGTGCAGCTAGCAGGCCAAGATGGAGGCCAGAAGATGGTGCCACTGAGTCATTTGAGGCTAATAGCTCAGGGTGAGTAAGAAACTGGCAGGTGTCCTGGCTTAGGAATGACACTCGAGGAAATGTGGGGTGGGGGAGGGGCCCACAAAGAGCAGGATTGGAAGTCACAGACACTGGAAATGCAGAGCAATCAGAGAGTCAGGAAGGATGCTTGGTGTGTGTGGGGGGGGTAGGGAGTGTACCAGTTGTGGGACTGAGAACAGAGCAAGTAAGAAACATGAATTTGATGTTCAGCGATGCAGGATGGGAATCATAACACCTATGTTCCCCTTGGTTTGATGTCTCCTTACCTAAGATCCCAGTAGTCACCACGGTTCTGCTTCTGCTGCAGAGCAGCCAGAGTCGAAGAAGGAGCAGCAGTAGTGAAGATTCTGGGGATTTGAGTTGTTATTTATACACCAAGGGAAGGGGTGGGGCAGGAAGGGTAATAGACCGTTATGTGCTCTCCCAATCTAGTCACGTACAGAACACAGCCCCAGGAACGCTGTGGGAAAAAAAACCTGTGTTTCATATCTGAAATTTGACTTTGTCAACTATCTCTTTAGGCATGTTCTTTCTAGGACATTTTATTACAAATACTACTTATGCTAGCATATGAATTACAGAGGTTTAATACTACTCATATTACTATAAAACATCTTAAAATCCATAGGGTAAAGCTATTATGAAAGATCATCATATACTTAATTGGCAAATTCAAAAATTACTTTCTGGGGTGATTCTCCATATACAGCAGTAATTTAGCTATACTAATTTAAAATTTTTAAAATTACATTTATGTATACTAAACCCTAACCCTGGATTCTTCCCTCCCAATAAATCACTTGAATGGGGTTTCAATGAGATCTTCTTTCACTGGCAGAGGACAATCTGGCAGCATGAACAGCCACAAGGTGAACAGACACAGAGTTTTTATAGGCAGTCTTAGGGGGAAGAGTTTTCCAGGGTGGGTATTGGTTAGATTTCAATCCCTGAGCTTAGGGCGGCTAGATTGGTTATGTTTCTGCACAGGATTAGGGGTCAGATTTGGCTCTGGTTGCAGGGCCAAAGTGTGTTTCTTTGGCACTGGTTACAGGGTCAGGGTACATTTCTTTGGTTCTGGTTGCAGGGCCAGAATGTGTTTCTTTGGCTCTGTTTAAGGTGTGTTTCTTTGGCTGGACCCTTTTCTCTACAAACACTACATGGAGATTTCATCCTACACAATTCAGAACAATAAGACAAATGACAGGTCATGTTGGCAAGGATAGGATATTAGGGGAAAACTTCTCTGTTGCTGGTGGGAGTGCGAACTTGCACAGACACTCTGTAAATCAGTATGGTGGTTTCTCATGAAGATGGGAACAGATACATGTCAATATTCAGCTTTACCACTCTTGGGAATATACCCAAAGTTTTCTACATCCTAGTACAGAGACACTTGCTCAGTCATGTTCATTGCAACTCTAGTCATAATAACCACAAACTGGAAACAGCCTAGATGCCCATCAACAGATGATTGGATCAGGGGAATCTGGTGAATTTATGCAATGGAAGAGCAACCAATAGTGATGACAAAAATCTGTTGGTAAGGCCATATTGTTGATGACCCTATTTAAATACTTCGTTAATCATTGAGAAGTCAAGAGAAGCCTACCTTGAACCTTCATTCCTACTGATTAGTGGTTTGGTACTAGAAGGTATTCTGTATACTACCAGAAGATACTGGCGAACACCAACTCAGAAAGAAACCCTTGGACCTACAATTGTGAACTGTCAGCATGTTACACTTGTGTAATAGTGGCACAAATATTGTAGGAGTAGCCAGTCAATGATTGAATTTTAAGCCCACTCCATGAGTTGTAGCCAATGCCTGGTACTGCTTGGGTGGCCAAGAACCTAAGATTAGATAGAGAGTTGACACAGAAGAAAATCAAATATTATTATTTTACCAAAATAACATAGCAATAAAATGACCCCTAATGATATTTTACCATACTCATATATCAGGGACTCACTCAGACCTCATCAAAGAAGTTGTCTCCTGCAGTGACTGGAACCCAATATAGAGACCCTCTCTTAGGGTTTTTATTGCTTTGATGACCAAAAAGCAAGTAGGAGAGAAAAAGGTTTATTTGGCTTACCCTTCCATACTGTTGTTCATAACTGAAGTAATGAGGGCAGGAACTCCTACAGGCCAGGATCCAGGAGGTAGCAGCTGATGCAGAAGCCATGGAGGGGTGCTGCTTACTGGATTGCTTCCCATGGCTTTCTTAGCTTGCTTTCTTGTAGAAACCAGGATCACTAGCCCAGGGATATGGCACTACCCTCAATTGGCTGGGCCCTCCCACATTGATCACTAATTGAGAAATTGCCTTAGAGCTAGATCTCATGGAAGCATTTCCTCAGCTGATGACTCTAGATTATGTCAAATTGACAGGGCTGGAGAGTAGTCCTCAGACTGAATGCTTCTACCTTTTACACCTTCCAAATCCTTGGATTAAAGGTATGAGCTCTGATTCACTCTCTGGTAGCCCAGGGTGATATTAAACTCAGAGATCTATCTATCTTTCTCCTGTGTCCTGGGAATTAAGGTGTGCATCACCACTGCCTGATCTCTGTATCTTTAGGCTGGCGCTCCATGCAGAAACCTCAGGCAAGCTTTAATAAATCACAAGTAATATATTACCACAAGCACTGAAGTCGGGAGCAGTCTGAGGATCGCCCCTTCGGTCTGAGCATAAGTAGAGGTAAGTTAGTGGCTGGCTGCTTTGCTTCTCTGATCTTCAGTTTGAAGCTTGAACCTAAATATCAGTCTCTGGGTCATTTTTCTGTCCTGTTACAAGGGACAGACAGGGTAACCCTCTGCTATCTGAAAACAATTTGGGTACCTCTCAAGGCTCCCATGTTGATTTTGGTTCAATCATTCCCTGTCACCCCAGAGCAATTAAAGGACATAATGCCAATTGGAAAGAACCATACTTCTCTGGGTGATAACACAGCTT
The DNA here is from genome assembly GCF_017639785.1 of Mesocricetus auratus. NCBI lineage: Eukaryota > Metazoa > Chordata > Mammalia > Rodentia > Cricetidae > Mesocricetus > Mesocricetus auratus. Next base: position 816,264 of record NW_024429223.1, read on the forward strand.
TAGAAGATGAAAGAAAAATTTCAGGAGACACCATAAAGCAAATATTTTAGCAAACTTCTGTAAATGATGTAAGACCAAAGTTAAAAATATGAGTAAATGGTATTGTACAGAGAAGAAAAGCTATGGATACGATAGAAATGGATAAAGACTACATATCTTGATTAGAATAGGTGATTGTTCATTAAACAGCATGACAATTCAATATAAAATAACTTGTAAAACTAACAAATTTTGTCATTTGATCTGATATTACTTGCTAAAAGGAAACCTCCCCAAAGTAATGGTTGGGCAGGGTTTTGGGTTTTTTTGTTTTGCTTTGTGTTTTCTTTTCAGGAGAGGAAAGGCATATAGCTAAGGTATCTAAGACCACTGAAGAAATGAAACATCTGCAGAAAAATGAAAAGTCATCCAGAGAAAATGTTCCAAGAAAAAGAGCAAATTGTCCTATTGGTATATCACAATTCCAGTAGGATAAAAGTTCATAAATCTTTCCAAATGTTTTTTCTGCATTTGTCTACAGTCATATAATGCAAACGATCTTTTCAAGTCCCAGTTCAATTAAAAATTAAAGCTGTCTTTGGAGTTGAGAGTGTGTCTCTCCTTCTAGAAATCCAAGAATGCCTGTTAAAATAAAAACCAAAATCTCTGTCTCAGGTCAGAAGAGCCACCTGATATGGAACAGTAGAAAAACCAAAATTAGGGAATATTCTATTTCCACTAACCTCATAATCCTTGTTTTATTTTGACTCTCTAAAACTTTTCTTAAGGTATAAATATTAGCTTAAAATTTATAATTAATACGTACATATATTAAACCTTTTTGTCATGATATTAATAGTCATATAGAATACTAATTCTGGAAAAAGACTTCCTCTAGTTTCCTGCATAAGACCTTGGGTTTAAGTCTCTATCAGCTAACTAGGGATTAAATTTTTGTACTCTGGATGTACATAACATATTTTGATCCTTTAATGTCTTTGAGATCTGCTGCATATGACATTTAGACAAGTTTTCTGTAATGAACCAGGACAATACTTAAGAGAAATCTGGATTTCAATATCCAGAAAAGTAGATCCAGGGTTGTACCCTTCACTTTGTAGTAAACTCAACTGCACGTTGATCAAGGACCTCATTGTAAGGCCCAATAACCTAAGACTACAAAAGGACAGCATAAAGGAATGATGGTTTATTGGTTAAGAGCACTGGTTGCTCTTCTGGAAGAGCTGGGTTCAGTTTTCCCCACCTTCATAGTAGGGCTTCATACTGTCTGTAAATCCAGGTCATCTAAGCATCACAATGGGATATATATGACAGAAGAGCATTTGAAGTTGAAAGGGCAATGTGTTGGTGGGCCAGAGTGGGTAGACATAGATATTATCAAGATCCAACACATATGTGCATAAAATTTTCAAAAAGTTGAAAAAAATCCATGACCAGATTGTTTTTCCTCTCAAATAAGTTCCCCACCTGTAATCCTGATATGTGATGTCACACACTCAGGAGGGTCATCATAGCTTCATGACCCTCACCTGAGTCACATGGTCACAGCGTCTATTTTCATTAGACAATGGAGGGTCATCAATTATCTACAAAGAATGAAATTATGCTTTCTGTTGGAAGGTGGACAGCACTGAGGAGTAATGTCCTGAGCAAAGCCAGGTTTGGACTGAGATTTCACATATCCTCTTACATGCAATACCTAGATTTTGTCCACATGGGGATACATAAGACATGATAATGAAAGAAAACATTTGAGGGGAAGAAAGGGGCCAGGAATGGGGGGAAGGCAGGAGAAGGTAATGGGGTAAAAACAGTGAAAATAACATCACTGATTCAATTATTCTGAACAATGAATATGTGATACTATGTTTTTAAAAGAAGAAAGGATAAAATTAATAATTGGTTTGGTTTTGGTGACAATTCTTCAAGATCTCACCCTTTTTCACATTATGCAGTGAGGTGCCCGCTGCCCACTGGCTCCATGCTTCTTTTTGTTAAAGATTTTATTTTATTTTAGGCATATTAATGCTTTGCCTTCATGTATGTAAATTCCCTATGTGCATGGCTGCTGCCGCAGGAGTACAAGTGGGGGTGTTGAATCCTTTAGATCTGGATTTACAGATGGTTATGAATTGCCATGTGAGTGCTGAAGACTGAATCTGGGTCTTCTGATCCCAGCATTCTTACACTTTTCCTTCCTTCCTTCCTTTTTTCCTTTATTTCTTTTTGTAGTGCTGGGAATCTAACCTAGGGCCTCATGCATGCGAGCTCGATTAGCTATATTCTCAGCTACATTCCACACTGTCCATAAGTGTGTTTGTCCAGGGAGCAGCTTGAGAGGGTAGATGTGTGTCTCCCTCTGTGTTCAAGAGTAGGATGGGTTGTTGTTCTGTACAGTAGTGATGCCATCAATCTTTCTCCCATGAAAATTGGCCTTGAGATCAGGGACTTTCTCCAGTGAGAATTGCCTGTGAGAACTAGGAATCCTGAAATGGAGCCAGCTGATGCTGCCTACATATTACTGTTGGGAGAGTGAAGCTGCACTGTTTTCTGACGCTGAAACTTTGATCCTTCTGAGAAATTGTGAAGGAGTGTCAGGTCATGGACAGGTACCATCTCAGCACCTTCACATTAATTAAAAGCTCATTAAGCCCTTCCAGGCCCCAACCCCGGCGAGCCCAGCTTCAGCTGAGATTCGGTCTCCGACCCCTGATCCCCTGCCCAACACCCATCCCCTCGATCTTCCGGGGCCACTCCTGGCATCCAGAAGACCTGCCCACACAGGAAAGATATCAGCCCTTACAGGCCTCAAACCCCCAGCGAGCCCAGCTACAGGCATTCCAGGCACAAAACCCTGGCAAGCCCAGGTTCAGGAAAGACATCAGCCCTTCCAGGCCCCAAACTCCGGCCACCCCAGCTTAAGCTTAAGCTTCAGTGTCAGCATCCCCAGCTTCAGCTTCAGGAAGGAAGGAGACCAGTGGAGATGGAAAGACCCCAACAGCACCCACTGGAAGAAGAGATGGGAAGAAGACAGAATAAGAGCCCACTCAGCAATAGAAAGACCAACATGACTCCACCAGAATCTAGGGAACCAAGACCAGCAAGACCCGAAAAGCACTACATAGACAAGCAGAGGAGACAGACCTGAAAAATTATTTCATGAAGATGATACAGACCGTCAAAGAAGAAACGAGGAAATTGCTTAAAGAAATAGAAGAAAAAACAAACAAAAAATACATGAAAAGGCGGAGGAGATTCAAGAAATAAACAAATCTCTCAAAGAATCGAAAGAGCACCAAGAAAAAACAACCAAACAAATGAAGGAAACAACTCACACAGTTGAAGGATTGAAAGCTGAAAGAGAAATGATAAAGAAAACACAGAATGAGGGGATGCTGGAAATAGAAAAGCTGGGTAAAAGATCAGGAACTACAGATGCAAGTATCACCAATAGAATACAAGAGATAGAAGAGAGAATCTCAGGTGTTGAAGACTCATTATAGGATACAGAGTCGTCAACCAAAGAAAATCTAAAAACCAATGAATCCTTAACACAAAATATCCAGGAAATATGGGACACCATGAAGAAGCCAAACCTGAGAATAATAGGTATAGAAGAAGGTGAAGAAATACAACTCAAAGGTACAGAAAACATATTCAACAAAATCATAGAAGAAAACTTCCTTAACCTAAAGAAGGATATGCCTATGAAAATACAAGAATCTTAGAGAACTCAAAATAGGCTGGACCAGAAAAAGAAGTAACCTCGCCATATAATAATCAAAACATCAAACCTACAGAGTAAAGAGAAAATATTAAGAGCAGCTAAAGAAAAAGGCCAAGTAACATACAAGGGCAAACCTATCCGAATTACACATGACTTCTCAATGGAAACGATGAAAGCCAGAAGATCCTGGATAGATGTTCTACAAAAAGCTAAGTGAACAAGGATGCCAGCCCAGACTACTATATCCAGCAAAGCTTTCAATTACCATAGATGGAGAAAACAAAATATTCCATGACAAAGCCAGCTTTAAACAAAACATATCCAAGAATCCAGCTCTACAGAAAGTGCTAGAAGGAAAACCTAGATCCAAGGAAGATAAGTATACTCACAAAGACACAGGCAATATATAATCACACTTTACAAAACACTAAAAGAAAAAGGGAGGAGAAACTACACAAAATAACTTCACTAACAATAAACCAAGCACAAACAAGAATCATCGATCAATGGTCATTAATATCCCTCAATGTCAACAGCCTCAACTTGCCTATAAAAAGACACAGACTAGCAGAATGGATATGAAGACAGAACCCTACCTTCTGCTGCATACAAGAAATACATCTCAACATCAAAAACATACGTTATCTCAGAGTAAAGGGATGGGAAAAGATCTTCCAATCAAACGGTCCCAAGAAATAAGCGGGTGTAGCAATCCTAATATCTAACAAACTAGACTTCAAATTAAAATAAAAAGAGATGAAGAAGGACACTTCATATTCATCAAAGGAAAAATACATCAAGATGAAGTCTCAATTTTAAACATCTACGCCACAAATACAAAGGCACCTACATTCGTGAAAGAAACATTACTAAAGCTCAAAATGCACATAAAACCTCACACACTAAGAGTAGGAGACTTCAACACTCTGCTCTCACTGCTAGACAGGACCTCCAGACAGAAACTTAGCAAAGAAACAAAAGAACTAATAGAAGTTATGACCCAACTGGGTTTAACAGATATCTATAGAACATTCCACCCAAACACAAAGGGATATACCTTCTTCTCAGCACCACATGGTACCTTCTCTAAAATTGACCACATAATAGGAAACCACAAATACAAAAAATTGGAATAACCCCCTGTATCTTATCAGACCACCATGCATTAAAATTAGAATTCAACAATAACACAAATCACACAAATCCCTACACACTCCTGGAAATTGAGCAATGCACAATAGCACCATCCCTGGGTAAAGGAAGAAATAAAAAAAGAAATTAAAGACTTCCTGGAATTCAATGAGAATGAAGACACCACATACACAAACTTATGGGACACTTTAAAAGCAGTGCTGAGAGGAAAGCAGTGCTGAGAGGAAAGTTTATAGCACATGAAGAAACTGGAGAACAGTCATACTAGAGAATTAATAGCACAGCTGAATGTTCTAGAAAAAAAGAAGCCAACTCACCCAGTAGGAGCAGATGCCAGGAAATAATCAAATTGAGGGCTGAAATCAATCAAGTAGAAACCAGGAAAACCCTGAGAAGAATCAATGAAACAAAGAGTTGGTTCTTTGAGAAAATCAATAAAATAGACAAACCTCTGTCCAAACTAACCAAAAGACAGAGAGATAGCATGCTATTTAACAAAATCAGAAATGAAAAAGGAGACATAACAATTGACTCTGAGGAAATTCAGAGAATCACCAGGGCATACTTTGAAAATCTGTACTCCACAAAATTCAAAAATTTAAAGGAATTGGACAATTTCCTGGATAGATATCACTTGCCAAAACTAAATCAAGAGCAGACAAACAATATAAACAGACCAATAATCCCTAATGAAATAGAAACAGTCATCAAAAGTCTCGTCAAACAAAAAAGCCCAGGCCCAGATGGCTTCAGTGCAGAATTCTAGCAGAAATTCAAAGAAGAGCTAATTCCAATACTCCTCAAAGGACTCCACACAATAAGCAGGAGGCTCACTGCCAAACTCTTTTTACGAGGCTACAATTACCTTGATACCCAAGCCACACAAAGACACAACTAAGAAAGAGAACTATAGACCAATTTCCCTCATGAACATTGATGCAAAAATACTCATAAACCGGATTCAAGAACACATCAGAAAAATCATCCACCATGATCAAGTAGGCTTTATCCCAGGAATGCAGGGATGGTTCAACATTGGAAAAATCTATCAATGTAATCCACCACATAAACAAACTGCTATGGAAAAACCACATGATCATCTCACTAGATGCTGAAAAAGCCTTTGACCAAATCCAACATCCCTTCATGATAAAGGTCCTAGAGAGATCAGGGATAACAGGAACATACCTGAATATAATAAAAGCAATATACAGTAAACCAATAGCTAACATCAAACTAAGTGGAGAGAAACTCAAAGCAATTCCTCTAAAATCAGGAACAAGACAAGGCTGTCCACTCTCTCCATATCTCTTCAATATTGTACTTGAAGTTCTAGCTACAGCAATAAGACAACAAAAGGAGATAAAGGGGATACAAATAGAAAAAGAAGAAGTCAAACTTTCACTATTTGTAGATGATATGACAGTTTACATAAGTGACCCGAAAAACTCCGCAAGGGAACTCCTAGAGCTGATAAACACCTTCAGCAATGTGGCAGGATACAAGGTAAACTCAAAAAAATGAGTGACCCTATTATGTACAGATGATGAAGTGACTGAAAAAGAAATCAGAGAAACCTCACCCTTTACAATAGCCATAAACAGCATCAACTATCTGGGGATAATGTTAACCAAGGAAGTAAAAGACTTGTATATCAAGAATTTTTTTTAATCAATAATGATTTTTTTATTCTTTTTTTTTAATTTAGATAAGAAACAAGGTTGCTTCACAAGTCAGTTCCAGGTCCCTCTCCTTTTCCCTCCCCTCCTCCCGTGCCCTCCCCCCATCCCCCCCCCGTTATCCCCTCATTCCCCCAGGGAGGGTGAGGCCCTCCATGGGGGTGTCCATAGTCTGTCATTTCATATAGGGCAGGGCCTAGACCCTTCCCCAAGAGTTCAGGGTGAGAGTGCACCTCACATTGTTCTATGGGAGTCCAAAGTCCGTGTGTATACTTGGTATGGGTACTGATCTGCTGCCCAAGGCTCAATAGATTACCTAGGCCTCCTCACTGACACCCACATTCAGGGGGTCTTGATCAGTCCCATGCTGGATTCCCAGGCTGATGCCTGGGATTCAAGAGTTAACCTTTGTCTGGTCAGCTGTTTCTGGGGATTAAACCAGCCCAGTCTTAGTCCCTTTGATCATCAGTCCTCCCTCTCTGATACTGGTTTTCTTGAGTTCAGCTCAGTACTTAACCAGCCACTAAATGTAGTTTCTGTTTCCCAGACTCTCTGGCCATAGGATTGTAGGCTGGCACTCCCCAGATCTATGTCTAAAATCCATATATGAGAGAATACATGCCATGTTTCTCTTTTTGTGACTGGGGGGGGATTTTGAGTCTTTAAAGAAAGAAATCAAAGAGGATACCAGAAAACGGAAAGATCTCCCATGGTCTTGGATTGGTAGATTCAACATAATAAAAATGGCAATTTTGCCAAAAGCAGTCTACAGATTCAATGCAATCCCTATCAAGATTCCATCACAATTCTTCAAGGACCTGGGAAGAACATTAATCAACTTTATATGGAAAAACAAAAGGCGAGGATAACCAAACAACCCTATATAATAAAGGAACTTCAGGAGGCATCACCATACCTGACTTCAGGATCTATTATAAAGCCATATTCCTGAAAACAGCTTGGTACTGGCACAAAAATAGGCAGGTAGACCAATGGAACTGAATTGAAAACCCTGATTTTAACAAACACACCTATGAACAATTGATTTTTTACAAAGAAGCTAAAACTATACAATGGAAAAATGAAAGCATCTTCAACAAATGGTGCTGGCACAACTGGGTACTGGTATGCAGAAGACTGCAGATAGATCCATGTTTGTCGCCTTAGACAAAACTTAAGTCCAAATGGATCAAAGCCTCAACATAAATCCAGCCACACTGAAACTTTTAGAAAAGAAAGTGGGAGATACTATTCAACGAGTTGGTACAGGAGACCACTTCCTAAACATAACACCAGTGGCACAAACGCTGAGATCGACAATTAACAAATGGGACCTCATGAAACTAAAAAGCTTCTGTAAGGCAAAGGACACAGTCAACAAGACAAAAAGGCAGTCCATAGAATGGGAAAAGATATTCACTAACTCCACATCTGAGAGTGGGCTAATCTCCAAAATTTACAAAGATCTCAAGAAGCAAGTCTCCAAAACACCGAAGGATCCAATTAAAAGGTAGGGTACAGAACTAAATAGAGAATTCTCAATAGAGGAGGCTAAAATGGCCAAGAAACACTTAAGAAAGTGCTCAACATCCTTAGCCATCAGGAAAATGCAAATCAAAACAACTCTGAGATACCATCTTACTCCTGTCAGAATGGCTAAAATCAAAAACACTGAAGACCATTTATGCCAGAGAGGATGTGGAGAGAGGGGAACATTCCTCCACTGCTGGTGGGAGTGCCAACTCGTACAGCCACTTTGGAAATCAGTATGGAGATTCATCAGGAAAATGGGAATTAATCTACCACAAGACCCAGCAATTCCACACTTAGGTATATATCCAAAAAAGGCAAATTCATACAACAAGGGCATCTGCTCCACTATGTTCATAGCAGCATTTTTTGTAATAGCTAGAACCTGGAAGCAACCTAGATGCTCCTCAACTGAAGAGTGGATAGAGAAAATGTGGTACATTTACACAATGGAGTATTACTCAGCAGAAAAAAAAAAACAATGGAATCTTGAAATTCGCAGGGAAATGGATAGCACTGGAAGAAACTATCCTGAGTGAGGTAACCCAGTTGCAAAAAGACAAACATGGTATGTACTCACTCATATATGGATTTTAGACATGGATCAGGATAGTGCCAGTCTGCACTTTTACTGATAGAAAGTCTGGGAAACAGGAAATAACCTAAAATAATATGCATAGTATCCAAGAGAATAGGATTGAGACAAGCTCCCCGGAATGGATGGGGAACATGGCAATGGGTGGGGGGAGTGGGAGATGGGAAGAAGAGAGGGAGAGAAGATGAAGAGAGAGTAAGTCTTGGGGGAACAGGAAGGTTGAGTTGGGGGGGGTAGAACAGGGGGAAGAGGGAATCATAGGTTAGAAGACAGATCAGGCACCAGAGTGACCTCTAGTGTTCTAAAGGGATGACATCAATTGGCAAGCTAAGCAATAGTGGAGAGACCACCTCGAATGACCATTCCTGATCGTGAACTTGATGTCTATAACCATCCTGGAGCCTTCACCCAGTGACTGATGGAAGCAGAGGCAAACACCCACAGTTAAACACTGAACTGAACCCAAGGAACCCAGCGACAGAGAGAGGAACGATGAGCAAATTGACAAATAATGGCCTGGCAAAAACAGCAGAGACAGCTGATCTGAACAGGGGAGAGCTCTTGGACCCCAGACTGACAGCGGGGAGGCCAGCATGGGACTGATCTGGACCCCCGAATGTGAGTGTCAATGAGAAGGCGTGGGCAACCTATGGGGCCCTGAACAGTGTATCAGTGTCTATCCCTGGAATACAAACAGTCATCATGTGCCCATAGCACAAAGAGGGATACTCTCTCAGCCTGAACTCTTAGGGGAGTGCCTGGACCCTACCCTGAGTGAAATGACAGGCTCTAGATATCTCCTATGTGGAAGGAATTGGCAATAGGGTGGGAGGCTGGGGGGAATGGGGGAGTGAGGGAGGAGGGAGGGAAAGGGAACTGGGATTGACATGTAAAACAAGCTATTTAAAAAAATTTTTTTAATTTGAAAAAAGGTCATTAAAATGTATTTATAAATAAGACCTTGTTAAGGTGCCCAGGCTTGCCTCAAACTGGCATCCTCCTGCCTCAGAATCTGAGTGCTCGCATTAAAGTATTAAAGTGTGTATCACCACACTAGACCTGTTTACACACACACACACACACACACACACACACACAATTGAGATTAAACAACTTTAACTATGCGTCTGTGTGTGGCTATGTGAATTTGAATGAAGGTACCCGTATAGGCCAAAGAAATTAAATCCCTGTAAATCCAGAGTTATAGGTGCTTGTTAGTCCCCCCAAATGTATTCTAGGAGCCTAACTCAGGTCCTCTGCAAGAGTATCATGGGCCCTTAGCTGCTGATCCATCTCTCCAGCTCCTTGCTTTTAATATATTTAAATGACTTAAATTGTAATTACAATAAAATTCACCATTCCCTCTCTAACCTTCTACATGACAACTCCCTCTTAAATTCATGATCCCCCTTTAAAAATGTATTACTGTTAGATATTTGTGAATAAGCACATAAGTACAACCTGATGAATCTGTTTATTGTTGCTTTCATATTGCCATAGTTAGCATTTCTATTGCTGTGAAGAGACACCATGGCCATGGCAACTGTTATAAAGGCAAACATTTAGTTGAGGCAAGCTTACAGTTTCAGAGGTTTAGTCCGTTATTAACATGGAGGTGGCATTCAGGCAGACATGAGCCTGGAGAAGGAACTGGGAGTTCTACACCTTGATCTGCAGGCAGCAGAAGGAGACCATGTGTCACACTGGGCATAGCTTGAGCATATGAGAGACCTCAGAAGAATACCCACACAGTGGCACACTTCCTCCAACAAAGCCACATATACTCCAACAGAACCATGCCTCCTAGAAGTGCCGCTTCTTATGGGCCTAGAATTCATACACTTGAGTGTTGCATGAATAATAAAAGACCCAGAGACTGATACTGGGGTTTAAACTTCAAGCTGAAGAGCAGAAAAGCAAAGAAGTCAGCCACTAGCTCTTGCCTCTACCTCAGATCAAAATGGCTGATCCTGTCTCCATGTATGCCCAGAGGCAAAATTCTATGAGTTCCTATCTTCTCCCACCTTATATTTCTTTTTCCATCCAGACATATCACTTTTGTCTCCAGTTCCCTAGTGATGGGATTAAAGGCTTGTCATCCCAAGAGCTGATATTACCTTTGCATAAGCTGTTTTAGACTGGATCAATTTAATGTAGCTCAGTGTGTGGCCTTGAACTAACAGAAATCCATCTGCTTGTCTGTTCAATCCTGGGATTAAAGATGTGTATCACCATCACCATTGCCTGGCTCTATGGCTTGTAGCTAGCTTTGCTTTCTGTACCCTCAGGCAATATTTAATAAATCGTAAATAATATATCACCACACATGAGTCTAACCGAAGTCATTCCTATTCAAACCATCACATATGCATATGGCCTTAGGGCTGACTGCTTGGTACTGAATAACTACTTAGGGGTTTCATCCCCTGAGAAGACTAAGTCTCTTTCTCCCAGTAGCTACAAATTGTGTATAACTCTTTATCTATGGGTAAGGCCCTGTGAGATTTCACCAACCAGTTTGTGATATCAACTGGTGTCTTCCTTGTGCAATTCTTATTTAAGTAGCCATGTTGTTGAGATGTCATGAGTGTAGCCTCACTGTCATGTCTAGAAGACAATCTCCTGGAGACTTCCTGGTTCTCTGGCACTTGCAATTTTTCCATGCTCTCTTTCCCAGTGTTCTCTGAGCCTTAGCTGTCCTAGTTGTGTTGTAGAGTTAACAACCATAGCTCAACACCCCATAGTCACTTTTTCTCTGCAGTTTGACCAGTTGTGGCTTTCTATAGGTTTTCTCTGACTGCTCTAAAAAGAGGCTTCTTTGATGATGGGAAGTAGAGACATTTATCTGTCAGTATAAGTGTGCAGAATACAGGTAAAATCACACTGGTTTAGGAAATTGGCACTAATAAGTTCTTCTCTAAGATCCCAAACCTCACTAGTCATGTGTAGTTGGATAGATTTCCAGTACCAGGTATGATTTCCTTTCTGTGGAATAGGCCTTCTGTTCCTGTTGCCTGCTAATCCAGCTGTAGAACTCCAAGCCACCACTCTAGCAACACGTATCCCTGTTTGCCATCATGCTTCCCACCAGGATGACAATGGACTAAAGTATAAGTCAGACTCCAGTTAAATGTTTTCCTTTATAAGAGGTTCCATGGTTCTCTTTACAGCAATAGAAAACCTATCTAAAACAGAAGTTGGTACCAAGGTATTGCTGTGACAGGTGGAACCATGGTTTTGCTTGGAGGGATGTCTACTTTTGAACTGTGGGTTAGGAAAGTAGTGGAATGCCATAAGCATGGCTTTCTGGGCCATACAACCAAGTGCATGGATGACAATAGTACTGAGGGTGATTTGATCTGTTGGACCCTGGCTCACAGGATTTCAGAGGGAAAGAATATTAACATTATTGTGACATTTTGTTGAACACTATGGCTGTATTCTGCCCTTCTCTATAAAATTTGCCTGAGGCTAAATTGAAGATTAAGGATTAACTGCTTTAACATGTGGAATTTCCAAACAATTTAGAGTTGACTATGTTGTGTGGCTGTTACTGGCTAGTCTTTTGCAGATCTATAATGGAAAGATCATAGTGAGCAAAGAAAATACAAAATATACAGTTGGAGGAGAAATTGAGCAACAAGAAGTGTTAAAAGATGAAAAAATGCCTTCTGATAAGTGAGATCATGGTAGTGTTGAACTCAGATCAAGACCACATCTAGCTAAGCTTCTAACTTATGGAAAGGAATTTAAGAAAAATGAAAGAGAATTAAAGAAAAGACAAATGCCAGTCATGTTGACACACACCTTTAATCCCAGCACTGGGAATGAAGAGACTGGCAATTTCTGAATTCAAGGCTACCCTTATTTACAGAGTTCTAGGACAGCCATGCTTTGGCATTTAAGGAAACCACTGAAAACAGAAAACTGGTGAAAATGTATTTTAACAAGAGAGACATGTTCCAGTCCCAGCACACAGCAGAACTTGGCAGCTTTGACCACATAGTTCTGGCTTTGGAGTCAATGATAGAAGAAAGGGGATATGGAATGTAACTCTGTAACTAAGGAAAGACGCTAATGTCAGGCAAATGTCAGTGGTTTCTCTGGATGGAGGCCTAGAGCAACCGTTGCATAAAGCTGTGAAGGTGAAGATAGTATTGACTTGGAGACCACAAAATGTTGGAGGCAGAAGGTGGCTCATGGGTTAGGAGCACGGGATGTTCTTCCAGAGGACCTTGGTTTCGTTCCCAGCACTCACATAATGGCTCATAATCATCTACATGTCCAGTTCTGGGGTGATCCAATGCCTTCTACAGGTCTTCATGAGTACTGAATGGTTCACAGACAAACAAGCAAGCAGAGAACTCATGCATTGCATTATTAAATGTGTATAGTGAAATGAGGCCATGCATTCCATTGCCTTAAGTGTCAACTGATTTAAATGGCCACATGTGCCTAGTGGCTGTTGAATAGAGAGCACAGGGTGGGATGTGACAGTGTGGGGCAGGCAGTTAGGGGAGATTTTCAGGATGTGCAAACCCTCTCCAGCATCCCCCCTCAAACCTCCAGGTGGCCCTTGAAGGGCTCTGGGTTTACAAATTCCCCCAGGTGTTGCTTTAAAAAATCAGGGTGACCTGTAATAGCTGATTCAGTGTCACTGTCTCAGACCACAACCTTAGAAGGATCTGCAAATGGGGCCATGATCTCCATTTTAGAGATAGCTCAACAGATAGGATACAAGTCATCCTAAATGACCATTTTCCCTTAGTATCCAACTCTTCTCCAGCACATAATTCATAACATACTTTTTATGCTTGTGTGATTTTTTTTGAGAAAAGGATTTTCTGTGTGGCTCTGGCTGTCCTGGAACTCATTCTGTAGAGCAAGCTGACCTTGAATTCAGAGATTGCCTGGCTCTGCCTCCCAAGTGCTTCAATTAAAGTGTGCACCACCACTGCCTGGCTTCTAGCACATAGCTTAAATCCTTAAACAGGATCAAATTATCATTCTAATTATTACAAAGTGACAATTCAAATAAATTATGATTTTATAGTACCATTTTATCCCTTCGTTTTTAATACATGAGCGTCTCAGAATATGGAGAAGAGTCCATGGGAGGAAGTCTCCAGGTGAACTGAGCATAGCTTCCAGCTTGTACTTTTCTGAAGTTGAGCAAACCTCAATGTGCCTTTTTATCTGGGTCCTTTTTGTACAGGACACGTAGTGACTCTTTTCTTTACACAGCTGACTTATTTTCTTTTATGTGTTGTTTTTGGCTGTTACTAATCAGCCTCAGCCTTGGCGTTCTGAAATTCAATGCAGTACCTTGCCAATTGGACTGAGCCTTGGGCATAGTGAATCAAGTATAGTCAAAGGTGTGTGTTGGTGATGGAATGGCATTGGAAATTCAGATCGCAATGATACGTGTAAGCTGTCCACTGTGATAAGCACATAGACAAAGGCTCTGTTTTCTCACATAGGTTCTGAGGGTGTGGAACTCTCACATGATGTGGTAAATATGAAAGACCTCGGCATCAAAGCGCTGGGCGCTGAACCGAACCCTCTGCCCAATAACTGGGGCCAGACCACTGGCTGCAAATGCAAGAGGTGATTTATTGAGTACACAGGCACCTGCGGATGCTACTGCAACTCGGTGCAGAGCATACTGGGCTTTCAGGGAGTACAATATTTATAGAGTTTTAATGGTTACATAAGTATCAGCATAGCAACAGGCATTTCATTGGCTCATCTTGGGGGCAGGGGTAGTTCCCACGGACTAGGTTTCCTGGTATTACCTCATGAAAGACCCTGGCACACTTTAGAAATTATTATCTGGGTCCCATGACTACTATGGTTATCATAGACACAATTGAGGGCAGGGGTAGTTGCCAAGGACTAGGTGTCCTGGTATTGCCACATAAAAGACCCTGGCACACTTCAGCAATTATTATCCTGGTCCCTTAACTGCTCTGGTGACCACAGATCCTGTTTGACATCCTGCCAGCTCGGCAAGGCACCTGGTCTGGGTTTTTTCATTAGGCAATGGCCTGGCCTTGCTTTTCTTTTCCTAGGGGGTCCTGGGTAGGGGTCTTTCAAATACAAGGTGGACTTTGTTTCTCTTTCCTTTATGGAAATGTTTTTATAGTCTTAGGGGCAGTTGAGACTTGATACAACTCAGCTGTGAGCAACATACTGTGTGGGGAACACAATTTGATGGGCATGTGTGTTCAAGATTCAGAGCCATCATGAGCAAGCCCCAGGGTAAGGCCAGGAAAGTGGGACTCTGGCATCTCATTGTCTCTATCCATAATTTACAAAGATCACATTAAGAGATCCTCTTTTCAGCCAGGCGGTGGTGGCACACGCCTTTAATCCCAGCACTCGGGAGGCAGAGGCAGGCAGATCTCTGTGAGTTTGAGGCTGGGCTGGACCGATAGCCTCCAAAACAATACAGAGAAACCCTGTCTTGTAAAAAACACAAAAAAGAGCTCCCTTTTTCCCCCTAGACTGTGATATTGCCACTTTGACTGTGTCCACTGGGTGGTCCCTCCTGAAATGCTCCCAACCAGACTAGTCAGTCACCTGCAATGGTCACAGGAAGGGACCATGACTACCTGTTCTCATTTATCCACAGCTGTACTGAGATTCATGACTCTACCCTGAAGGGGCCAAATATTTGTGTATGAAGTTTGCAGACAATTTTAGCTTTGTACTGTTGAGTCATTCCATCCTTTAGGTGTGCTCCCCTCTAATCTCTCATGTGGAAGCCATGCGTGTGTCTGCGTATGAAGGTCTGCAGGTTTGTGCCTGCACCTGGACAAAGGTGCCTGTGCGTGACTGTGATCACATATTGTTTATGGTTTACTAAAGCCACTGGAGATCAAAATAGCAATGCAGCCAAGCCAGTAGGTCTTATCTCTACCAAGCTGAGATGGCAATCCTGTCTCCATGAATCCTCAGAGGCAAAAAAAACCCTCTCTGTTCCTGTCTTCTCCTGCCTTTTATTCTGCTCAGCCATATCACTCCTTAAAAAGGGGAGTTGTGGTGATATACTTTTTATGATTTATTAAAGCCGCTGGAGATCAAAAATAGCAAAGCAGCCATACAAGTAAGCCATAGAAGACAGGCAGTGTTGGGGCACACACCTATAATCCCAGGGCCCAAGAAACAAAGGCAGACAATGTCTCTATATTCAAGGCCACTCAGGGCTACACGAGATTGCATAAGTCTAAAAAAGTAATAGAACTCATGCCTTTGATCCCAAAACTTAGGAACACCCGTCTCTAATCCCAGCACTAGGGAGGTGGAGACAAGAGCGGTATGGTTGACAGAAAAAGGAAAAGAAAAGCAGTAGGAAACAGGAACTGAGAGCATTTTGCCTCTGAGGATTTGTGGAGACAGGATTGGCATTGCATCTTGGTGGAGAAAAGATCTATTGGCTTCTTTGCTATTGTGGTCTTAGTGGCTTTTAATAAACCATAAGCAATGTATCACCACACATGTATATAAGCAGAGGCTGAAGGCAATGTTGGGGAGTACCTTCCACTGCTTGCCACATCATCACTGAGGCATGTCTTGCTAGCCAGCTTGCTCTTGGGGTCCCTGTCTATGATTCTCAAGACTGAATTACAGGTGGGGTCACATGCCAATCTGGCTACTTTGGCTCTGTGGACCTGACTCTGGTGCTATTGCTTATTCAGCAAGCACTTTAAGTGTTGTATCATCCCAAGACCTCAAGTATCTCCTAGTGAGCCACCAGCAATAATGTGACAGAGATGCAACATGGGTATCAAGCTTTGTTCAATTTAGCGGTTGTATGTTTGTTTGAGACAGATCGTACTACGTCTGCCAAGATGGCCTTAAACAGTGATCCTGTTTCTCTGCCCCTTTAGTGCTGATATTAGGGGCATGCACCCCCACATTTGACTTTCCAAATTCCCAGTACAAAGAACCCATAAAATGATCACATGTAGTTTTATGGCACTGAGTTTGTGGTTTCTGTTAAGGAAACCATATCTCACTAGAACAGACTATGTGCTGTGGTAAAGACAATCTGTCCCTGGAAAGGACATCTGCAGTACCAGGCCTTAGCCTCAGTCTGGGTGGTGAGAAGACTTTGGGAGATTCCTAGAGACATTCTTAGCCTTCGTTAGAGGCTGGAGCGTTGGAAATTTGTTGCATCTGAGAAGGAAACAGGGGTTCTTTCTTTCACCCAAACTTCATTCCTGTGGAAATGTCTTCCTACCTGTGGACTAAACCCCTTCCCTTGGGGCTAGGGTCGCCTGTAGTAGTCAGCAGTAAGGCTTTACAGAAGCTATGGTCAGAAGAAGCAGAAATGAATGAAACATAGTGATAGGACAGCATGGAACAATGTGAACTAGAAGTCCTGAGAGGGAGAGAACAGGTTCTAGTCTGATCCACATCCCTGGTTTCTCCGTGGTAGACATGGGCACTCTGCTCCTGGACAGCATTTGCTTTGCTTCCTGTATCAGCTGTCTGTGCCATTGGCAACTGATCACCATGAGTAAATTTTCCAGGGAGCTTTGCCAGTGACTATACAGATTATCATCTGTAGTTGGATAACATGCTTAGACTTAAAAACAGCAGTTTCGATTCCACCTCTCCATGCCTTTAGCACTGGGACACAGGAGTGTACAGGAAGAGGTTATAGTACTGTTGTTACTGATCCGGCAGGACACTGTGGACACACTCCCTTATGACACAAACCGCAGGTGTGCCTGTAGCATCACAGAATCGGAGGCTGAATCTCCCAAGTTAAACAAAGGCCACAAGGTCCATGTTCACATTTTAGCCCTGGGTCCACTCTGGGAGGTTCTGTCTACAGCTCTGCAAGGGGCTGACGGGGTGCAAAGGAGGGTTTGGCAGCAAGTACCAGGCCAAGGGAGCCAGAGACTACCGTGTAACTGTGTCCCCGGTGGCTCCTGCCTTCTTGCCTCACAAGGAGGAAATCGCTTCACTACAGGGACGTGGCTCACTGAGGAGAGGAGTGTGGTCTCAGGATTCCTAAGTGGACGGATGCAGGCAGTGAAACGGTCAGCAGCAGCCTAAAAGACAAAACCTCTATCAGCAAAGTACCCTCCGTGGCCTCAAGTCCAACTGCCCCGCAGTAACAGCCCCTAAATAGTCACGTTAAACCAGAATAGTGACAGCTTGCTGTAGTAAGCTTTTGTAGTTGCCTACATGTCACTCAATTTTCTGGTTGGAACTCTATTGCCATCTAGCGTCAGGTTTATGTAATGCAGCTAAATAAAACCCTTTAGATTGAGTGGTTTGCTATGTTTGGATCGCAAAGGTGATCGATAATATTGTTAAGTGTATGGGAATGTGCCACGGACCCCATGATCACGTAATATAAAACACGTGTTTGGAAAGATAATTCACGGAATTGAAAAGGATACTTACAAATGAAAGATCAGATAAAAGCATGGCACAATGGCCGCTCTTAAGTCTCAGCAGGCTTCCACAACAAGTTCTAGTCCAGCCAGGGATACATAGTGAGGCCCAGTCTCAAAAATAAAAATCACATAAAAAATTAATACCCAGAAAATTGCTCCTAAAATAAACAAAAGAAGCAGTCTAATATAAAATTAGACAAAGATTCAAATAGATTTTTTATACAATGAATATACACACATGATCCATGATGGATTCTTTATTTGCAATAGGCTAGTTTTTAACTTAATATATTTTAATTTATTCTTTGAGAAGTTTATACATGTACACAACATATTTGATTATATTATATCTGGGATATAAGCCCTTTGCTGTTGGGGGGCATTGGCTTGGGCCCTGGGCAAGAACATCTTACATTTTGCTTTGAACACAGCATCAAAATGCTTTCAAACACTTATCTTTCCCCCATGTATTACTGCAGTTCTGGTCCCTCATGATAGGAGCTGTATTCAGTAAACTGGACTTGAGACAGGGTAATCATGCTTAAAGTACAGAGAATAAATGTGTGCCTGGTTCTAAATGGAACATCTATATCACACCTCTTTCCCCCAAAGAAGTCTTTCTCTTTCATCTCTCTATATGAATGTTTTGCTTGTATGTCTATGTACCATTTGCATGCTTAGTGCCTGGGGAGGTAAGAAGAGCATGTTGGAACCACTGGGGCTGGATTTGCAGGTGGTTGTGAGTTGCTATGTGCATGCTGGGAATTGAACCCAGGTCCTCTGTAAACTCTGAGCTGTCCTTCCAGCCCTCGTTGTCTTCATTTATAATTTTCATTAATTTCCAATCTTTTAGCACGTCTCAACATTTCCCCCGTGTATGTGTGTATGAGTCCATAGAGAGATCGCATTCTCTTTCAGGTGGAACACATCTGTTGGTGTGAGACATCTCTACTTTTAATATTGGGTGTCCATTTTTATTTAAATGCATTCAAATCGAAATTTACAGCAGTACTTGCCTTCCCACCATTTTTCTGTTTTTAATATTTGATTAAGTTACTGTCTAATGCTGTTTCACCTTCTCGCAGAGACACTCCCATAGATGGCTTTTACTTTATTATGGAAAGCAGATTCTGAAGATCATGGGGAAACTGATGTCTGGAGGAAGAGTGTTGGGGAAAAAGACAAAGTTTATTTAGTAGCAGAAGAATGGAGGTGAAGGAGCTGCACTCACAAACTGAATTCTCAACTTCAAGGAGTTGAGACGTAACTGATATAGGATGGGAGTAAAGAAATAAAAATGGGGAGGCTACTGAAGAGATTGGATAGACATGTACTTCTTGAGAATAGATGGCAGGCTTCCACAAACTCAGGTTCTATTCCTTGGACTATTTCAATCATGACAGTTGGTTCGCATATGTGGTCATATGAAAGAAAATGGGATCTCTCAGATCACCTGACCTGGGTACTGCAGCCATGTTGACTGACCCCCAGACTGCCAACCAAGTGACCAGGAGCCTGCAGAGAGAGCTGGTCCACTTCTGCCCACACTCAGGGCAGAGGACAGAGGTGAGCTCTGGGTCCCCATCTTAGACCCAAATCCCTCCTACTCACCCTCTCTCAGATCCCCTAACCTGGGGACTGCAGACAGTTCGACTTGCCCCTGGCTGAAGACCAAGCTAACAGGAGCCTGCAGAGAGACCAGGTCCACTCCTGCCTGCACTCAGGGCAGAGGACAGAGGACAGAGAGCAGAGAGCAGAGGACAGAGAGTATTGGATTTGCTTGCACCTACCAAAAGGGAACCTTAGTTGCCTACCCACTAGGAGAAGAAGAGGCTCTTTCTACACCCACTGAAAGAAGTGATGGAAAAGAGGCAATATAAGAACACACTCAGCAACTGAAAAACAAATATGATACCACCAGAGTCTAGAGATTCTACACCAGCAAGCCCTGAACACCCCAGTGCAGATGAAGCAGAAGGGAATGACCTTAAAAACACCTTCATAAAAATGATAGAGGCCCTCAAAGAGGATATGAGAAACCCCCTTAAAGAAATGGAAGAAAAAACAAACCAAAAATTCCAACAAATGCAAGAAAGGGAGAGAAATATGAAGCAAAAATTACAAGAAACAATTCAAACAGTGCAGGGGTTGAGAGCTGACATGGAGACAATAAAGGAATCACAATATGAAGGAATGCTGGAAATAGAAAAACTGGAAAAATGGTCAGGTACTATAGATGCAAGCATAACCAACAGAAAACAAGAGATGGAAGAGATAATCTCAGGTGTTGAAGACACACTAGGAGAAATAGATTCATGGACCAAAGAAAATCTTAAGTCCGACAAATCCCGAATACAAAACATCCAGGAAATATGGAACACTGTGAAAAGGCCAAACCTAAGAATAATAGGTATAGAAGAAGGTGAAGAAACCCAACTCAAAGGGGCAAAAAACATATTCAGCAAAATCATAGAAGAAAACTTTCTCAATCTAAAGAATGACATGCCAATGAAGGTACAAGAAGCTTACAAAACACCAAATATGTGGACCACAAAAAGTCCCCTCACCACATAATAATCAAGACCCCAAGTAAACAGAATAAAGAAAGAATACTTAAAGAAGCTAAGGAAAAAAGTCAAATAACATATAAAGTCAAAACTATCAAAATTACACCTGACTTCTCCATGGAAACTCTGAAAGCCAGAAGGTCCTGGATAGATATTCTATCAACACTAAAAGACCATGGATGCCAGCCCAGACTACTATACCCAGCAAAGCTCTCAATCACTATAGATGGAGAAAACAAGATATTCCATGACAAAACCAGATTTAAAGAATACATATCCACTAACCCAGCCCTACAGAAAGTTCTAGAAGGAAAACTCCAATCCAAGGAAGTTAGCTACAACCAGACAAACAGAGGTAATAGATAATCCCACTTTACCAACAGCCAAAAGAGAAAAGGAGTGGAAATCCACATTCAAGTCCACCAACATCAACCTTTCCAAAACAAACAAGAATGAGCTATCAATGGTCGTTAATATCTCTCAATATTAATGATCTTAACTCACCCATTAAAAAGGTACAGGCTAACAGAATGGTTTCGAAGACAAAATCCATCCTTCTGCTGCATACAAGACACACTCCTCAGCTTCAAGGACAGATGTTACCTCAGAGTTAAGGGTTGGGAAAAGATTGTCCAATCAAATGGACCCAAAAAGCAGGGGTAGCACTCCTAATATCTAACAAATTAGACTTTAAACTGAAATCAATCAAAAGAGATGAGGAAGGTCATTTCATATTCATCACAGGAGAAATCCACCAAGATGAAGTCTCGATTCTGAACACCTATGCCCCAAATACAAAGGCATCCACATTCGTAAAAGAGACATTATTAAAACTCAAACCACACATACAACCTCACACACTTATAGTGGGAGACTTCACCACCCCAGTGTCACCACTAGACAGGACTACCAAACAGAAACTTAACAAAGAAACAAAGGAACTAATAGAAGTTATGAACCAAATGGGTTTGACTGACATCTATAGAACATTCTATCCAAACACAAAAATATATACCTTCTTTTCAGTGCCACATGGAACCTTCTCAAAAGTTGACCACATACTTGGTGACATAGCAACCTCAACAGGTACAAAAAATTGTAATAACTCCATGTATCCTATCAGACCACCACACTATAAAGTTAGAGTTCAACAACTACGCAAACGGCAGAAACCCTACAAACTCATGGAAATTGAATAATGCACAATTGCACCACTCTTGGGTCAAAAAAGAAATTAAAGACTTCCTAGAATTCAATTAGAATGAAGACACAACATACACAAACTTATGGGACATTCTGAAAGCAGAGCTACGGGTTAAGTTCATAGCACTAAGTGCCCACATGAAGAAACTGGAAAGGGCCTAGGTTCTGCCCTAGATGAAATACAGACACCGGAGATCCTCCCAAGGAGGGCCTCACCCTCCCTGGGGAAAGATGTGGGTTTGGGGCTGGGGATGAGGGGATGGGGCTGGGGATGAGGGGGTGGGGCTGGGGATGAGGGGATGGGGCTGGGGATGAGGGGATGGGGTTGGGAGGGGAAGGGGGGAGCTGGGATTGACATTTGAAGCATTCATGTTTCTAATTTAAATAAATAAAAGAAAAAAGAAAACCTAAAAAAAGACCCAGAGAGAGTGGCAACAAAGGCCCAATATTGTTGGACTGATAGCATCCCTCCCACTTTGAAGGCCCATGAAGAAACCTGGCATTTAAAGGAGGCAGATGCCAGATGCTGATTCAGAGATTTTTTTCAGACCTTGTCTCAGCTGGTGTGCCACACAAAGTCACAAAAAACACTTGGTTCCGAGGATACCTGCTCCCCAAGGTGAGACCAGCTGTCATTCCACATTTCTATATCGTGAGCCTTCTGCATTCTCCTTGATACTAGTACCAGCCTGTTGTCAATTCCCCAGAATTTCTTCTGTCTTGTTGATTGATACATGGGTTAGTGAGTATTAACATCTTTGTATCCCATAATATCTCCTAGGACACTGACGTGTACCCCATCCTGAGTTCAGCTCTACATGACCCACAGTACTTTGAACAACCAGATACTTTCAATCCTGACTACTTCATGGATAGCAGTGGGGCCCTTAAGAAAAAATGAATCTTTTACGTCCTTTTCTATAGGTGAGATGATCCTGTGTTTCCTTTCTCAAACACTAGATGGCAGGAACATACTCCAGGACACAGACAGGACTAGATCCATGTTTCCTGATTCTATTTCAGTTGCTTTGTCTGAACAATTCCATTCAATAAGCCTAAATTTTCAAAAGGGATTCTTGAACTAAAGGTGTGTCCTGGTTGTGAGGACTTGGGGAAGTATTTAAAACCCTCTAAACCTGAGCAAATTCACTTTCTTAGTAAACCACAGCAAGATCAATTGACATCATCTATGTTCTTGCTATCAATACGGTAAGATCTTGATGGCTGGGGAGACATTGACCTTAGCTCTGGGCACTGGGGAGATGTGGCATGTCTTGACATGCTTGCTCGTTGTATACTCTTCTTGAATTCTATGATACATTGAAATTGCTGGCATTTATATGAGTCAAGAATCCATTCATGATGGATAACATCCTGATGCAGAGAAAGATCTGAATTATAGCACCTATCAGTGTCAACATGTGTTCTCTTTATACAAGAGGGATATGGGCATGGATACAAACATGATTGGTGCCAGCTCTGCTTTTGCATTACTTTTTCATGCTGGAGTAGTTTGAAGTCAATTGCTTTTAGTAACTGAGATTGTTTCTTCATTGGTAAAATATAACCTCAGGTTAGTGTGTAATTCATTTACCTGTTGCATTTGGGTAATTTGTCACATGAAAAAGCTGCCTCCAATAAACTTTGATGAACTCTATGGGATGTAAACATGAAAACTTCCTGTTCAGAATTCTTATCTTTTGGAGAAAGAGGTGTTCTAGAAACAAATGCTTAACCTTTTCTTGTCCCCCTGCACCTATGTCCTTATGCTAGGGTTGAAATCCTGAGCTGAGTGTGTGTTAAGCTAGTCATCTTTGAAAGAGCTCCCAACTCTACTCTCTCTTTCCTATGTTCTAGAAGACGAATTCCTACTGAACCTCTCTGCTCTCTGTCATCCCCAAATATAGTACTGTTCTTCAAGTGTTCTCCTGTTGAGAAAGGACTCAGCTAAGAATAGTCTAGTCTTGAGTTTCCATGCCATTTCATTGACTCCTGGATCTGTATAGCATAATGACCTCCTTTTATATTTCATCTTCAGAGGTGTAGAAATGCAGGACATGATGTAAAAATGAATTGTCAGCATAAGAGACCTGAGTTTAGAAAGTCTTGAGTGCAGAGAAAAGGAACAAAAGAAGAAAACCTGAAGGAATGTGTAAGTATATATGGTTAGACATAAAAGGAGGTGGGGTTAGGATGTTACCTAGGAAGTTTAGAAAAATCATGCAGCAAAGAATTTATAAAAAAGACACATAGTGATGATAGGTACAGACACAGGTTCAGGTAGACTGAAAGCAAGCAAGAATAGTGAGCAAACAGCAGTACAAAAGGATGAGACTTGATAGTTTCTAAGTGTACAGCTCCAGGCATGGGCATATTATGTTGAGAGAGAGATAAACCATTAAAAGCTTCTCAGAAAAAATCCAGGTCACAAAACCAGTTCTAGGAGAACCATTCCAGAGTATTTCTAAGCTCATATCACCTAAATTCTGGAAATTCACACCCATGGGATAGTGTGATTTTCCTCTATCCCCATACTCAGGCAGTTTCCAAGCAATTGTAGGGTACTGGGGTTGCTGGGAAATCGTTCATCCACTTGGTGGAAGTTGCAGATTAAGAATCACTGAAGTACATGGAAGGTGGTGGATTGAGCCATTGCCTGGGCTTTCAGGCTGACATAACTCTGTGGTGTTTGATGTACAAGGTGGCAACCCTACAAAGGCTCCTTCTACACCTGAGAATCCAGTGGGTGCCACAGATCACTTACCATGTACCCCTACCCATCGTCAATTGTATATACAATTGTGAGTATGGACAGTAGAGGTGAAGCACAGAGGGAAGGAGAGGAGAGACAGAAGAGACTCCCACACAGAAGTCTTGCTATGTAGCCCAGGCTGTTCTGAACCCATCATTTTCCTTTGTCATTCTCACAATGGTTTCATTTACAGGAACATGCTTCCATGTCTAGCTTATATAGGACTCATAGCACATCTAGTTGTTAATTTAGAAGTCCTTATAGACAGTATCTTCACCCTCTGGGCAGCCATTGTTAGGTACCAGTCCCATCACATGAAAAAGGAGGAAAACTAAAAATGTTGCATTATACTGGTGTACATGTACACATTTGGTTCCTACTGTAAGTGGGTTCTTACAGATCTGGAAGAAAGGACACTGGTAATCTAACAAAATGTACAAATTTGTCAAAAGTGGCCATGAGTCATCCATCAACAAACTGGTACACATGCTATGAATTATTTATTGTTTAAATGGATCTATAAATAGGCATGTGTTCTGTGGTGGTGGTGGTGGTGGTGTGTGTGTGTGTGTGTGTGTGTATGTGTGTGTTTATATCAGAGGACAGCTTGTGGGAGTTGCTTCTCTCCTGTAACATGCAGGTCCAGGGTATTGAACTCATTTCATCAGGATAGATGACAGATGTATTTCCAGATTGAGATGTGTCACTGTCCCTTACACCAATTCTTTAAGGATTTGAGAATTTATTACTAATCTCCTTTGAATTACAGGTGATGGTCAAACACATTCTTTATCATTGCTTCAGACTCTTCATTAGCATAAAGGCCCTCACCTTTATCTTGGGGAGCCTTATAACCTTTCCTTTGACATTGATGTTCAATGCTTTGGTCTCTTCCATCCATAAAGCATGCCACTAAATTTGAGGCCCAATGTCAAGGAGAGCTGAGACTAATTGGCTCCAATAGTTTGTTGTTATTCTATATCTTGTAGCCCATGACTCTACTAATTGCCTCACATATGATGAATGCATGCCATAAGAAACTACTGCTTCCTTATTACTTTTTAAATGTTTCATACATATTGGCTTCCAATGACATTCCATTAATTCTTCTGGATGTGTTTCTGTTGCTGGCTTTTCAGTAACACTATTGGGTTAGAACCTTGGTGGTGATGTTATGATATTTGGTAAGTCATCTATGACTCTGAAATATACTGGTAATGTTAAATCACTTTTATTCTCTTTTGTTTGTACTTCAGCACCTGGTGTATCAGTTTTAAGGTTTTCTATGACCTGTAATATTTTCACCATTGTTTCTCTGAGTGTTTGAATTTCCTAGACAGTATAACCTTCTAAAGATTTCATTAAATCAGTTTCTTGTTCTCTTCATTTATATATGAGTGTAGAGATTTAATATCCTTATCCTTAGAGATTATCTCAATATCATGTACATTGCCTTCCAAAAACACTGTGAAATCTGCTAACTTGTTATTAATCTCAGACATGGAACAATTTTTCTGTTAGCATTTTAATATTATGTTCCTTTTTTGGCATTTTCTTTGTTGCATCATCATTCTTGCTTTCAATGGCATGACTTCTTTTTCTAAGGTCATATTAGCACTCTGTAAAGTCTGTATGATATCTACAAGTTTCTCTTTCTATGTTCTATTGTCAAATCATTTCTCTAAGAAAAGTATATGGATTGTCAAGCTAATACCAATTAAGGGATAATAGTAAATATGTTTCAGATAAATCATAAACCTCTTCTAAAATCCCATCTACATGTGAACAAAAAGTTTTATCACTTCCTGTATAGGAATACTATCTGCCATTGCTGTGGGGCAGTTAACTGTACCTTAAGTAGATTCCCAGAACTTGGAGTTCTGTGTGATTGTTAGCTCATTTGTCGACCCCATCAGTTGCTGCAGTTGTACCACTGAAACAAGTCCAGCATCAAAAGGCTCCTACCTTTCTTGTCTCTATTATATCAGTAATAAATTTTGACACTTCTCAAAAAAACCCCAAACCAACTGAAATTTTGTTAGAGAGAAGCTAGGGGACTCAGCCTGTGTGAACCACCAGTAGTGCTTGTCCAGCGAACCTGAGCATCTGTTTTAGAAGCTAGAAATTCCTTATCACTGTCACCACTCAGAGAAACTTGTGACTGTTGTCCACACATACAGGTAAGTAACTGCTTTTCCCAGGACGGACCGTGGAAACTGAGCAGCAAGTCAGTTGCTGGCACAAAGTACAAAAGCCTGGGCCTGCAGAATGCAGTGAGGCTGGGCAGAGTGGACTAGGACTCCTGAAATTCTGGCCAGCTAGCCTGAGGTGATGAGAGGACCGAATCCCAACCACTAGACTAGTAGTCCAGCTGAGAGGGCCAGTTTGGGCACATGGTAAGTGATCTGTGGCACCCACTGGATTCTCAGGTGTATAAGGAGCCTTTATAAAAAATTAGCTAAACTAAACTCATCATGAACTTTTCTTTAGCAAGAAATTATTTGATATTACACATGTGAGGTGTGTGGTGTGACTGTTCCTGTGTGAGGAATATAACACATAGCTTGTTGGTACTAATAAGTCAATGTTTAGTAAGGACACACTGCACCCTAATATAGTTTTGAGGATGAGAGCTCAAAGAGTAAGAAAATCATTCTTGCTATTGTCATGTCATATAGTTTGTAAATAACAGAGTTATAAATATTATGAGGAATGCAAATATAGATTAGGTGGGTACTGTCTGCCCATTGCCATTTTATTTTGAATAGTGGGAGGATTTGCAGAAAGTGTTAGTTCTAAAAGTGAGAGGGGTGTGGGGCATCCTTCCCTTTGTACAGGGATCCACAGGGACAAAGGCTGAGGTGAGAACACATTTGGTAGCTTCCAGGATCAATATAATAATAAATTATAAGTTAAATATCAGTTAATAACTAACAATCAATCATTAGTCAATTAATTATTAATCAAATCAAAATAATAAATCACACATAGTGTTTAAGAGTTCTCCTGAAAATGGAGGCCAGAGAACCCCCACATCTAATACTCTGTGTGTGTGTGTGTGTGTGTGTGTGTGTGTGTGTGTGTGTGTTTATAGTACATGCCCGTTAGGTGTGGATGCACATACCGTTGTGTATCCATGTGGATGTCAGAGCAGGACATCATATTTCTTCTTCTACTGCGCTGTACTTTGAAAGTATCTCTCCCCTTTTTTGGTTAGGCTGCCTGTCTTGTGATATCTTGGGGATCATTTATCTTCACTAACCAATGCACAGATTACATTTAACACTTAGCCATGCCCAGATATTTGTGTAGGTTCTAGGGATTTGAACTGAAGACCTCTTGCTTGTGTAGCAGACACTCTCACCCATGAGGAATCTCCTGACCATTACAGGTTGTTTTGTGGCCTGGGATTGTTCATGTGGCTCTGAGGGCTATTGACCAGGCTGGGAGGATGGCCAGCAAATACTAGGAATTCACCTTCCTCTCTTTCGGGAGATCTGTAATTAAAAGACTGTGCCAGCATTGTAGGCTTTCTATGTGGGCTGTGGGGATTGAATCCAAGTCCTTAAAGTTTTCTACGATGTACTCAACAGCCATACCTATCCTTTTTTTTGAAGTCTGGATTGGTCTTGAAACTGTGACCCTGAATGCTGCTGATTATGTAGGAATGTGCCTGACTAAGCTCAATCTTTTCTTGTTGCTCACTTTTTTACTTATATAGTCTTCTCACTGTCTATTAGAACAGTGACAGGTCATTGTATAGCTGACAACAAATATTCACAGAGTAAATATTACCATTGCTCAAGGGATGTAAATATACTTGGTCACAGTTTTTCCACATGGTCCTGATATTCTTGGTGACTTCATACATTTCTTTGGAAGATCTTTATACTCTGGGCTATCTCCCATGTCTACAGATTATGAGATCAGGTTATCTACCATTTGTATAGACTCAGAGATCTTATCTCTAGCATTCTCAGCTCTTCCTCAGCACAGGAGTCATAATGACTGATTCTACCTACATTATTTCAGTGTTTAAACAATCTGTTAAGTTGGTTCACTTTGCAATGTAATTTATCCTTGGCTCTGTATTATTTGCACATCTGCAAAGTGGTGGAGATAACAAAGCTTGCTTATCTAGAAGAGTCACTCATGCAGCAGTCTGAAGTTTGCAGAAGTGTTTGTATGGATTCAGTCAGTGTACTGAATAATTGACTGTGCTCATAGTGTTGAAACCTGTGGCTGGTGTTAAGAGAGATTTGGTTTGAAGTGGCCTGACACTGGGAAGGAGCAAGAGAAATGCCTGTATTGTCTGCTTCCAAGGCTTTTGAGGCCAAATTGGCTTGCAGCTTGCACCTCTGATTGGATTAAAATCTCCCTCCCTCTTCTACCTGGTGTCTGCCCAATGCCACTATTCCTGCTTTCTGCATTCTATGTATGCTCTAGTCCATTACAATCATTCTGAATCTCTGTTTCTTTCTTATACAGGATTTTCATGACTCCAAGTCTCTCTTTAGCTGAGTGTCTCTACCTACCTCTGTATTTCTTACATCTCCATGTGTCCTCTATGATTTGTGTCTTCTTTCCTTCCTTTCCCTATCCCTCCCTTCCGTTCCTCCTCCCCCTGTCTACCTTATTCTCTCCGTTCCTTCCTTCCTTCCTTCCTTTCTCATATACCCCAGGTTTGTCTTGAACTTTCTATGTGGCATAGGCTGATCTTGAAATTATGATCTTCTTGCTTTAAATAGATGTTCTTGGCCAAGTCATATTGCCTTCTTACTCATTGCTTATAGGACAATTTAGATGCTGGTCATTATATGATGTCATGAACCTGGAGAGCGGAGGAGGTAAATGATGAAGTATACAAGGTAAAGAGAGGTCATAAAGAAACATTGGAAATTTCCTCCCACTTTGTAGTTCTCTCACTTTTCCTCAGCTCACTAACCCTGCCTCGTAACATCTCTTTTTTCCAGGCCCATGGTGTGTTTGTGATTCCAGTTACTAGGAAGAATGACAGAGGTCTTCAATATAAACCACCTACATGGACTGGTTGAGAGTTCGATGCTGGAATGGGCAATAATTAGATATATTTTCTCAGTTACTAGATAGAGGAGAGAGAGAGAAAAGTCATTGAGATGGAGGATTGGGGTAGCATGTGGGAAGCATTGTGTTCATACAATAGGGCTACTAGTATTCAGTGGTTATCAAAAACCATGGCTTGACTCCTGTCATGTTGTTGCTTTCATATTGTTTGGTTATTATCTTGGTTATTGCTTGCTTAACAACTTCCCTGGGAATATTTGTTTTATGTTATTTATTTTCTTTGTTTTGTTTTTGCTGTAGACACCTCCAGCTCCCCATCTGTTCCTGTCCCCCTTTGCTCTCCACCCTTAGTGTCCCAAAACAGTTTCTCACAGATCTCAGGCTGATCTGAAACTTTCTATATCACACAAATTGCTTGAAGAATTGATCTTCTTTGCCTCTGTCTAAGTAGTTCTGAAATTACAGGTGACTTTTCACCTCATGTAGCACCTTGACTTTTAGTCTGCCTGCTCTGCATGTTTCTTATTTTATACATGGAACTCAAATGGTTTGCACATGACAGACAGCTGCTTTCTTGCTGAGCTACATAAAACCCAGCCAATCTTTCCTTTTCTCAATTATATTTTCAAATAGCTCTTGGTCAGGGAGGTGACAACTGTTTATATTTACAGTGTTGGATGTTAGAATTCAAAATCCTAAAAAGAATCTGATTCATTTGAAAACAGCAGTAACAAAAGATGTCATATTTACATAAAGAACATCTCAACAACAAAAGAGAGAGGAAGAGAGGTATCTGACAGTGTGAAGGGGGAGAGAGATGAGGGTAGGAGTGGAGTGCAAAGGAGGAGAGTGGACATCCTTAGGTAAGGTTCCAACTTGTTTGAGAATATGAAGGAGGAAAATGAAAAGATGAGTTTGGGTAGAAACTGAGAAATGTTGAAATGTTGACAGAGTCCATTTGCCTTTGATGTTATTAATCATTAGTGATCTGGCCCATGTTAGAAAGGGTTTTCTTTACTTTTAAGTAATAGGTCCATATATCAAGGGTTCTTTCCCTCACTAGAATAACTTCATGATTTAGGTCATGTTAATTCAAAGTGTTCACTATGAGTTTTTATTTATGACATGCTTAATTTAACTGAGGATACAGTTCCCTGAATTTTACATCCCCAAATTGAAACCAAAATACAATAGGTTTGTGTTGTCTTTTGTACCTGAAATTACTTTTCTAGATTTTCAGAGGGGACATGAGGCAGGGGCAGGGGAAATCACAGATTGACATTTTCACGATACAATGTTGTACAAAAACAATTAGACAAGTTTGAAAAGTTGCATGTAAAACGGGTCAAGATAGAATTTACATCAGATGTACCCTAATTTCAATTGCTATGAATAAAAGTTTTCTGTCAATAAAAACATGTTGAAGTTGTACATTTTTGGATATCCCTTGATGTTTTATTTTTTGTCAAATTTCTCTCCAAAGTATACTTCCTCAAGTTGAACATGTTATTATCTTACAGCTTTGTTCATTTTTCCTGTATTCATGAAAGATCTTTCTGTTTTGTGCCTATTATCATCTAAGATGAGCATAAACTTGTCATACATAATTGCAGGTATTATATGAAGTGTTAGGTTGGCTATGGCCTTGCCTCTCTAATTGGTATCTAGTATCTTCTAATTGTTTGTATAAGACTTATTATGCAGTATATGTTGTTTATTACTTGAAATTATCTTATAATATATTTCCATCAAGTCTATCCACGTTCCTTCCCTTCCAATTTATTCTCTTCCCCCATTTCTATTCCGTCACCACTTTATGTCTTTTAAAAAATCATTTGATACCATGTAGGTCTATTAATATATGCATTAGTAATGGATATACTGGATTATGGATAGACTACTTACTTTTCTGCTTGCACTGCAGATATCAATTGCCTATAACCCCTCAGATAGGTGTAGAACTTTGTAACTACCTGCTCTCTCCTTGTTAGTTTTTTGTCTGATTTCATCTTTTATGTGGCTTTTGGAAATTTAACATCTATTGTGAGCTGTGCCCTGTCATTTCTAGGAAATACTGCCCAGCCATAGTCATCCAAAACCATTGGTTCTAATTATAGTTCTACCCCATCTTCCACAAAGATATCCCAGCCTTGAGAGGGGCATGACATAGGTGCGCATTTAGAGCCAAGCTTGAGACATTTACCAGATAGAAAATCAAAAACTCAGCAAAGAACACTATCATTTGAATAATGATATCATCAGCAGAATGGGAATAATCCTTACTAGCTATACATTTGATAGTGATTTAGTTTCTACAATGTACACAGAGCTTGAAATATAAATACCAATAAAACACATAATCCAGTTAAAAATTGAGATAGGAAGAAAAAGTGAAACATAGAACTAAATGGAGAATTATCAAAAAAAGAGCTACAAATGGCCAAGAAATAATTGTAATAGTTTTAACTATCAGAAAAATTAAAATTGAAACTATTTTGAGATTTCATCTCACTACAATCAGAATGGATAACATAAAAATGTCAGCAAATTCTGGATGTGAATGCGGACAAAAGAACATTTGTTCACTGTTGGTAAGAGTGCAGACTGGTAGTGCTGCCATGATGGAATTATCGTGAAAAGACCACAATATATAGAGAGGGATTAACTATATTGGCCAGCTATATGATTCTTGGGTGTACACCTAAGGGTATTTTCACTGTGCTGCAGAGATTCTTATTCATTCATGTTCATTACTGCTCTATTTGCAAAGCCAGAAAATGGCAACGTCCTAGATAACATTGCAAGTGCCAGAGGACCAGAAGGCCTGCTGCAAGATATTGTCTTCTAGATGTGACAGAGAAGCCAAGGCCATGATATCTTAACAATATAGTTGTCTAAGTAAGAGCTGCATAATGACTATAGCAGTTGACATGGATAGAGAAAAATGCTACAAGACATCACTCGTACAGACAACCTGACTACTGATAACTGAAGAATCTGTTTCATGCAGTGTGGACCAGCCCTTTGATAGCTGTGGGGGCTTTATTAAAAAGCACAAAAGAGGTAAAATGCCTTAACCATTGATTGACTGAATTGTTCCAAAGACCCGCAAAGATCAGTGCAAACTTTTAACCATTTCCTAGGTAGAAATATCAAGGCATAAATTTGTTCAAGGTTTTATTCTTGGGCAACATTTACATCTTTATTTTGGTTTTTACGAGACAGGATTTCTCTGTATTGTTTTGGAGGCTATCGGTCCAGCCCAGCCTCGAACTCACAGAGATCCGCCTGCCTCTGCCTCCCGAGTGCTGGGATTAAAGGCGTGTGCCACCGCCGCCCGGCCAACATTTACATCTTGACATGTAAAAAATTGCTAGTTATTTTACATGATCCTTCCCCTGTTGGTTGAGCTCTTGACTACAAACATGATCTGAGCTAAGCTATTTGCATGTAAGTTACTATGACACACAAACAACCCTTTTAAGGATATGTATGTATATATCCTTATATACACAAAAGATATATATATATTTCAAATATTAGCTTCTTTACAGAGTTTTGGCTAGTTTTATGTCAACTAGACAAAGCCTCAATTAAGGAAATGCCTCCATGAGAGAAGGATACAGGGAAACCTGTATGACATTTTCCTAATTAGTGATTGATAGTGAAGTGCCAGCACATTGAGGGATGGGGAAATCCCTGATAAGATATCCTGGCCACTCCTGAGTTCATGGTGTAATTCAGAACATATAGGAGAAATGAAAATTGCTTTTAGACTTTTACTCAACAATGTCTGCAATCATTAGGTATTAAAAGAAACTCCAATGCATATTTTTGTCAGATGTTCTATATTGCATGGAATGTTCAAAGAAGTTAGGTGACTCCAGAATGAATTTAGGTTCTTTAGCAGCAGAGAGGTCACACCTCTGATGAAACAAAACTTTGAAACATTTCTCAAAGGTATATTTATTAGTTATTATTTAAAGGTTGCTCTTTGGTACAAGTTCCTCATACCATAGCTCCTTGATCTATTCTATGTGTTTTATGAATGAAATAGTGAAAGCCCTGTGATGTTATTATCTTCTTCCACTGTACTTTACTCAATTAATTTGATCAAATAATTAGTTAATTCAATTAGTTGATATAGAGTCTTTCACTGAACCTGTAGTTCATCAGTTCAGCTGGGCTGACTAAATGGTTAGTGAGTCCTGACTCTACCTGATGTATCATGCAAATGCTGGGGATAAATATATATGCTTCATGTTTATTCCTAGGTTTAACGTGGGTGATGGGAATCCAAACTTCAGTCCTTATGCTTGTGAGGCAGGTACATTTCTGACTGATCTGTATTGCAGTGCCTCTTTCACTTTTAATTAACATTTTAGTATACAAAATAAGGAATTTCATTATTACATTTTCACAGATAACATACCTCTTCCTGTACTACACTGCCTCTCTGTATTATGAGGCTTAAACTTGTGATCTCATTCATGCTAGGCTACTGTCATAACAATGAGTCCCAAAGATCTTCAATGTTGATTGCCAGAATCCAGGTATGGTAGTTTGAATGAGAATCACCCCATATACTCATATGCTTTGAGACTTCAAAAGCCAAACATCCCAGTTTTCTCTCTTTCTGTTTGCCTCATGCTTGTATATATGTATGTGCACTCTCAGCTGCTGCCCTAGCACCATGCCTGCCTTCCTGATGCCATGTTCTATTCCATGACAATCAAGGACTCCTACCTTTTTGGATTGTAAACAACTACCAATACATTCTTGCTTCTATAAGTTGCCTTTGTCATGGCATCTCTTCACAGCGATAGAAAAGCAAATAAGACACCAGTCCTGTGCTCTACCACGGTGGCTCATCACCAGTAACTTGGAAATAGGGTCTTGATAAGTAACTTAGGCAAGGGTTGATGCTTATCACAGTGTTGCTAATGCAGATATGAGAAGTATGGGTGGCCACACCTATTTTTAGACCTCACTTTCTTATCAATAATTCATTTCTCTTTATTGGAGAGACAGATATAATGAGGGAGGAGAGGCTACATCTGTCTTGTGATGTTCAACCAATGCCTCTCTGATGTTGGCAGCAAAGCTATATTGCAGGTGTTGAGGAGAATAATTTGGAAACAATGGTGATTTCAGGTATAGAATCTGTACATTCATGACCTTGGTAAGGTGCCACAATGAACTGGAAAGGAAATAGGATATTTGTCGTGCCAAGAAGACTGACCTAGCACTGAACTTTTTCATTCTTTCAACCCAGTATTTCCAATGGGAGCCAGAAAGTGCACTTCACATAACTGTCACAGTCCTCACATTCTTGACAGGTCTGCTGCCTTGATCTACTAATAGACAGAAGTACATAGATGTTATGAAGCTTTCCTTAGGCCACATAGTAGATTAGAACTACATTGTAGTTATGATACCTACTTCCCAAACATTACCATAAAACTCTTGAAATTTGCTAGGTGTGGCATAATACACAGGCAATAGGGATGCTGAGAGGAATACATTATTAGTATACTTCAGGGATTGAAGAGAAAGGTCAGGAAACCATGGTGATTTCACCAAGTATCTGTACTTTTCTGACTTTGTAAGGTTTCAAAATAGACTTGATGACAACAGGACCATTGTTCTGCCATGGCGGTTGACCTGGCACTGAACTTTTATCATTATTTCAACTCAGGATTCCCAGTGGGAGCCATGAAGTGCACTTCATGTAATTGTCACAGTCCTCACACTTTGAGGAAGTCATTATACACAAAATTACATAGATGTCATGAACCTATATCTTAGGCCACAAAGTAGATTAGAACTACATTGTGCATATAATAAGTACTTCCCAAACATGACCATCAAATGCTTGAAATGTGCCAGCTGTGTTAGCACACATCTGTAGTCTCAGAAGAAGGGAGGCTGAGAGGACTTCATGTTATACCTCAGGTGTTGAGGAGAAAATTTAGGAAACCATGGTGATTTCAGCACAGCATCTGTACTTTTCTGACCTTGGTAAGATGTCACAATAGACTTGAATGACAACAGGACCTTGATCATGCCAAACAAGGTTATCTGAGCCTGAACTTGGTTCATTATTCCAACCCAGGATTCCAAGGGGGAGCCACGAAATGCATTTCATGCAGTAAATGTCACAATCCTCACACTTTTGGAGAGGTCTATCGCCTTCATCTACCAAGAACATTTATCTGTGCCACACAGGGTTTTAGAACTACATCAGCCTGGGGATACATAGGGGGAACTTGTCTAAGACAAACATATGAAAAGACAAACTACTGAATGCATTTACAATGTGATGGAGGTCATCAAGTGGAAATTTAACTCAACTCAATTTTCAAATCGATACCAAAATATTGCAAAACTTCAGATATTCTTGGAACATCAGAGTCAGAGAAGTCCTCTTTTTTAGTGGCAGGATTCATGAACTCTAAATATAAATCCAAGATATTTTAGGAAAAATAAAAGAAAACATAAGAAAGAAACATATTTGAAGAAATATATGATCCCCTTTAATACAGGGTATGATTTTCAAAATTTGCACCAGATTTTCAGGCCTAGATTATAAACCCAAAACAAGAAAGTCATACCTAGGCTGGTGAGGTTAATTTCAAATCCAGCTACTTCTGAAGTTGAGGCAAGTTGACCATAAATTGAAGACCAGTCTCATATACAAAGTAAGACCTAAAACAAATATCTGGGTATGGTACACCAATCTATAATCTTGACACTTGGAAGGTAGAGGCAGGAAGACCAGCTGTTGAAAGCCTGCCTGGGCTACATAGTGATACTCTTTCAAAAACAAAACAAAAGAAGAAAAAAGAAATTATGTATTCTCTGGGTGCAACTAAGTTGGTAGAGTTCTGACCTACATAGCATATGTGAAACTCTGACTTTAACCCTCAGCACTCTTTATATGACCATGGTGGCTGATTCTCACTTTCCCAGCACCTGGGAGATGGAGCCAGTGGTATCAAAATTTCAAAATCATCCTGGTCTAAAAAGTGAGTTCACACTCAAGCAGGGCTTCCTTAGACCTTTTCTGTAAAAGACTGAATACATCATGGTGCAATATCAACCTGAAGACCTGCTGATATATCGAGAGGATCATATTCCTATAGTCATGCTTGGTCACTGAGTCATGATGATGTTGATGTTTTCAGGTCTTTGACAATTGTAATTTCCTGTGATTAAATTACTTATAGAAAGTCATTGTAAGTCAAAGTGTGATAATTATATATTTTGATGTGGGCTTAAATTCATGCTCCATTTCCAGAGTGAGGGGATTAAATGCATATGCAATCACACATACTTTATGCCATTCCAGAGATGAAATCCAGAACTTGTATACTGAACAAAAGCTACCAACTGAGTTATATTTCCAGCATATTTAGTCTTATAATGTCCCTGCACTTTGAAAGGTTTCTGTATATGTCACTGTTGTTTATGTGAATCTCTTCCAGTTTCTCCTCCTCTTCCTCTGCAGATGAGCAAACATGACCTGCCAGTTCTTTGTAATGAGTTATTTTGTAGATATCAGGAGTATACATGTGTTACAAAATACAAAAGGTAAAATCATCATCTGAGTCCTACAAATATGTAAAACTTCAATAATCTATATATTAACTATACAAGTTTATACTAATTTATATTTTGCACTTGAATGATGAATAATAAAATCCACAATGTAAATGGTTTTAGGAAAGATTGTCAGAAAAATGAATCTTGGGCTTATTGTTAAGGAATGAATGTTTTTGTGTGTGAAAGGGTATGAGGAATTTGTGTGTGTGTGTGTGTGTGTGTGTGTGGTGAGTACAGTGGAAGGCTATAGTTAAAGTATCATCTCAAAGCCTATGTTAAAATTTAAATGTCG
The DNA here is from genome assembly GCF_017639785.1 of Mesocricetus auratus. Lineage (NCBI taxonomy): Eukaryota > Metazoa > Chordata > Mammalia > Rodentia > Cricetidae > Mesocricetus > Mesocricetus auratus. The sequence goes on from NW_024429223.1 coordinate 853,825, forward strand.
TTACAACAATGGTAAGAAGTGAGATAGTCAATATGTGATAAGGTCATAAGGATTATGCCTTTATAATATAGGAGGATCATAAATGTTGCACAAAAATTTGTGCTTGAATATTTGGTCCACAACAGGTGCCTCTGTTTGGGGACATTATGGGATGGAATATTTAAAGGTGATGCCTGTGTGGTGTAAGGAATTTACTTAAAATTGACTATATATTTACCAGCCAAAAACTACTCTATCAAATCTGTAGTTCAAACTGACAGTGATTCCAGCCTTTGAACAACCATGTTTTAAAGCCAATTCTGCTACCAACTTTTGCTGCATTTGTTGTTTTTCTTCTAAGTGTGGTCAATTTCTTCTACAAAGCAGATTATTCTTATTTTAATGGCAGGTTAGATGTAGCACTTGGGTCTTTTGTCTAAATGTGGGAGGTTGTGGTTGTTCTTAAATATGACAGATGGTAGTAGAAGAAGAATTATAAAGAGGAGGAAGAGGACACACTGCCACAGAAGAGGAGAGAGACAGAGAGACAGAGAGATACAGAGATACAGAGACAGAGCGAGCCACATGCAGGGGAGCTGTGAACCATCAGCTTGCCTCAAACAACATACTTCTTTCTTGCAAACTTTACCTTTTTGATATCATGTGATTATAAGTTAGAGACAAAGTACTGAAATATGAACCTATGAAAAAGATTTCACATTCAAAATAATACTTTGTGAATGGATCAAAGTCATCATTGTAGTGGTGGCATAACTGAAAACATCTAGTTTCTTTTTTAGTTTACAATTTTAATTTTAGAAGATACAATTGCTGACCACTGTGCCTTGTTATAGTGCAGTAGTAAGGTCCTCATCAAATGCCAGTGCTGAGTTCCTGGAAATAACTGATTCTATAATCACAAATTTAAAAATACTATTCATACAGTTACTGAGTTTCCAGTATCCTGCTAGAGCTGAATATACCTTATGACTATCACAGCCTCTTGTAGCAGAGAGTCTTCAGGGCCAAAAGAGACACTATCAGATAGTGATAGCAAGAGATAGTTTCAGAGAACATCATGTCTTATGAATATAGCCAGGAGGACAAATGGAATCACTGGTCATTATTCACAGTGATCCGAGCCTACTCTGGTTAGAGTTGTGATTCCTGTGAAAAAACACCATGACCAAAAATAACCAGAGGAGGAATAAGTTTAGTTTGTTTGCATTTTCTCCTAACAGGTCATCATCCAGGGAAGTCAGGGCCAGAACATAGAGGCAGAAGCTGAAGTATAGGCCATAGATGGGTGCTACTTACTTGCTTGCTCCTCATATCAGTCCACCATTTTAAGTACCCAGTTCCACATGCCCAATGATGGCAGCACCTACAGTAGGCTGAACCCTTTCAGTCACTGTTTATCCCTATCAAATGCTAATTGAAAATTACCCTACTGTGATTTTTATAGATGAATTTTCTCAGATGTGGTGCCTTCCTGTCAAGCGACCCTAGTTTGAATCAAGTAGACATAAAACGTAACCAGCACAGATACCCAGTGGCCCCAACTACTCTTATGTCAGATTTCTGTCTCTTATTATTCCTGGCTCCAGAGCCTCTGCACACCTGATTCTCTTGCTTCTCATTCCCTCTCTTCTTTTTCTCCCATCTGTGGCTGTGAGGGGCCACGGAGTGCAAAGAGGACTCTGAATTAATTACATGTCAAGCCCCTCAAAGACCCAAGGTAAGTAATGAATAGAGACACACAGAGCACCAAGCAACACAGGTCTTCTCTCTTAAATCTAATCACATCCACACACGAAATTAAGAATATAAAGAAAGCACACCGCAATTTATGATTATACATGCAGACACACTCTAGGCATGCAACAGTAGAATAGCAAGCACATCTAGACTCAAACACAGAAACACACATCTGTACATTCATATGAGAAATGAACTTTGGTATGTAAAAGGCATATTGCGCACATACTCAGATCAACGCCTGAATAAATAAACAGATAGACCTGAGTTGACATTTGTACATAAAATGAGACGCATTGCACCCAATGCCCTTTGGTCCTATGTATCTGTTTCATGGTGTCCTTGCCAACATCTAGTATGGAGGTAAGGGAATAATGAGTGAGCAGATCACAGGCAGGCAGCCCAAGCAGGAAATATGGGTGCTCACACTACTGGAAAATCATGAGAGAGCAGGGAGAACAGATGAAGTTGCATAACTGAAAGGAGAGCAGGGTCCAACATAAAAGGTCCTGCTGAATTGTGCAGTGAAGTAGACAGTGTTCAGAAGAGGACCATGGAACCCAGTGTCCTGCTCCTCCTCGCTCTCCTCCTGGGCTTCTTAGTGCTCCTGGTCAGAGGCCACCCAAAGTCCCATGGCCACCTCCCACCAGGACCCCATCCTCTGCCCTTCTTAGGAAACCTCCTGCAGATGGACAGAGGAGGCTTCCTGAGCTCCTTCATGCAGGTGAGACTTACATGGGGACATAGTGTGGGCTTGCTCCTGCTTTTGTTCATGGAGATCACTCATCAGGATGAGCAAGGGACTCCTTCCAGGCCATAGGTTCAGTGTGGAAGTTCTCTGAGTATAAGGTGAGATGGTGATTGGTGATGTATTGTGTTCAGATTGACAGGCTTGTTCTCCCTATGCTGGAATCTTCTGGGTCACTGTGCTTGGAGTATGAAAGGTGTAGAATTGTTAAGGTGTACGAATGTAGAATTTCACTCCATGGGGCCTGTCTGCTCCAGAAAGGAAGGAAAACTGTCAGAGGCCTAAACAACAGGTTTTACTCCTGTCAACAAAAGAGACAGCAAAGATTAGCTTGAGGTATTCAAGAACAAAGGGGAGGAGAGACAGGCAGGGCAGGAGGAGGATCAAGTAGGAAGTACTTATCAGTTTCTTCCAGCGTCTCGCACTTATTTTCCAGTATGTTCATTGACATTTTACACTTGAGATTTAATGGTTCATTACACTCTTTTATTAATAATGAATCAGCTGAAGCAATCCCACTTTTGAAGATGGAGTTTTTGTCCTGAGAGGTCCCACAGACCTTTAGTCCCAAATAAATACGGAAAGGCTTACATTAAATATAAAGTATTTGTCCAATGGTTCCACCTTCTATTGGCAAGCTCTCTTAATTATTAACCCATTTCTATTAAAATGTGAATTGCCAAGAGACTTTGGCTTATCAGTAATCCTCCTGCATGTTATTCAATTTGGCAGCCACATGGAGTCTCTCAGGTGGCTCTTTGAGTTTCTCTTCCCTGTATTCTCTTACTGTGGTACCCCTGGCTGTACCTCCTGCCTGGCTATATCTTGCCTGCCCATTGGGCCTCAACAGCTTTATTCATTAACCAGTAAGAGAAGCATACATTCACAGCATACAGAAGGACCTCCCCAGTCACACTCAAGTGTCCCTCCCCATGACTGTGTTATCCTTCTTGGGTGTCATGTTTGTTACCCCCTGTCCTTTAAAAGATCACCCTCATCAATGGCAAATTTACTTATTTTAACTTATATTTGAGAGACTGTGTCTCTCCATGCTTTTTTGTTGTTGCTGCTGCTATCTTCCACCTCATGTTTCTTCTGCCATAGCATTTGAATGTAATAACAAGTGTGCATCACCATACTTTATATGAGTGTTTGAATCATATGTTTCTCACATATTAGGAACCTCAAGCCAATATCCTATTTAACTTTAAGTAATCCTTTGACAATTCCACATATGCATATCCTGGATCTCCATCATTTGTGATCCCCATTTTCCTGTCTCCTCTGTCTTTCTGTCACATAAACCCTACTTTGTGCCAAGAACCCTTCCTACATTGATATTCTTTTGTTTTTATTCACTAAGTTTAATAAGGGTCATTCAAAGTGGCCTTATGCTTGGTTTCCTACTTAGAGATGCTCATGGCCGGGCGGTGGTGGCACACGCCTTTAATCCCAGCACTCGGGAGGCAGAGGCAGGCAGATCTCTGTGAGTTCGAGGCCGGGCTGGACCGATAACCTACAAAACAATACAGAGAAACCCTGTCTTGTAAAAAAAAGAGATGCTCATGGTCCAGTAAATAGGGCAAATGCATGTTTATGTGAGGGTCAATATCTTACCTTTTTCTTACCAACATTCCCACCTAAATGCTCTCTATGAAGCCTACATTAACCTATTCTGTGTATATGTCACAAAGACCCAATGCCTCTCAGTAGAAGTGAGTGTGGGCTTTAATCATGTATGCTACTGAGGTTGATGTATTATTTTGAATGAAATCCAGGGATTGAAAAACAAACCCAGGCTGTGACATCCACTAACTGCCAATATTTAAATTAAAAATATTCAATTGGTTATCTGAGTCTTTAATTTTTTTTGAAGTTCAAGGACAAATGCTTTTTAGTGATGGAGAGGGAAACAACAAGGAAGATCAGTTGTGAATCTTGACTGCTGCCAGAGGAGGAACAGGAATAGAAAGAGAGCAATCCATGCTGTGTTGTAGGCTACCACATGGTGGAAAGAGGGTGAGGGGTATAACATCAGAGAGAGAGAGAGAAAAGAACACAGACCACCAAGGAATGCAAACACAGCCTTTGGTAGAGATCCAAAAGATATTTTTAAAAAGGCAGAATGAAGAGTGTAGTTATCTTTCTTCTTTGGGGCTCATTGTCTATGACTTCATGATGGGGGAGGAAACAGAAGAGAGGGCAGTGTTGGATGGTTTGTGCATCTAACGAAACAGCTCTCCAGGGAGACACTCTAAGTATTATAACTCCACTTCATTCCAGAGAGGAGTACATAAATTCTGGGGACAGTGGCTGGGGCATCACCTAAATTGCATTAAACAACAGTATCCTATCTTAAAGCTCCTACTACAAGTCATAGCACAGATATGTGGAAGCATTGCCCTATCCTAAAACTCATAGCACAATATCTAATTACCACATCAGAAGCAAGTGGAGTTCTCTAGCAGGGAAATATGCCAAGGATCAAACTGGAGATAAATCCAGATTCCAGTCTTAGAGAACTTCTGTAAATAATGGCAAATATAGAGTAAAGTCTCATTGAGGTGAGGGTCTTCCATGTTTTCATGACTGGAGAGAGCTGCCAGGCCATGGTAGACCACAAACTCTGACCATCAAGATCTCCCAACAGAAGAGGGATGGTTTTTCTGAGTAATGACTAGAAAAGCTGTTGATGGGAGTTCTGCGAGTGCCTACACTAAGGTTAAGGGAGGAGTAGAACACTAGTCCAATAAGGGAAAGGTCTTTTCTACTTACTGAAATAAGGGAAAGATTATGCCTTCCATGATGAGAGATGTTCTGTGTATATATGTCAATAAAGCACTGTTGGACTAGGAGTCTATGAGGATTCTGGGAAATGTAGTGAACTGAGTGATAGCCATGTGATTCCCGGGAAGAGAGGATACAAGTCTGCATTCTTGGTAATATAAGACCTTATAAAATATATATTAGTAATTATGGGTCAATAATTAAGTCAAAGCTAGCCAATGAGAAACAATAACAAATTGCCAACAGATTAATAATTAATATAGTGCCTTGTGTGTTATTTGGGGGCTAATGGGGTAATGGGAGCCTGACGGGAATTCCACAACAATATGGCTCCAACAACGTGGGTATTAAGAACTTCCACTGAAACCTTTAAAAAAAGCTTTAAAAGGGGATTTTACAATCAAAAGAACAGAGGCAAACAGAGCTTTTTGGTAGCAGCATTTTTCTCAGGTGATCTCTGTTTTTGCTAGAGACAAGCAGAAACACATGTGGCTCCTTTAAGGGAGGTTTCTTGACTCAACATAAGTGGAAAAACTGCATGGCTCTTTTAAGAGGCCCTACTAACAACAGAAAAACATAAAGATTTACAGTACAGTCAGATTCAGATGAAGAAAAACCTCTAAAAGTTTACAGTGTGTTTAAAAATATATCTAGGCTTGAGAGAGAAAAAGAAACAGGATAGTGGTAAAAGAAATAGAGAAGCTGGACTGTAGGCACACATGTCTTTAATCCCAGCTCTCGGGAGGCAGAGAGCCGGTTGTGGTGGCACACACCGGTAGGATTTGCTGAAAGAGGCAGACAGATTTCCACCTAGAAATCCTGTCTCAGAGAAAACATCAATAAATAAAAGTAAAATAAATAGAATAACAATAATAGATAAATAAAGAAAAAGCCGTGTAAAGATGGAAAACACACAAAGAGTCTGGATACTGTATGCTATTGTATTTTTAAGTTTTTCAATTGCTAAAGAAGCAACAAATGCTAAATCACACTTGATTATAAATGCTGCTAAATTGATCCAACTTATATATTTTGAAAATGCTTTGACTTCTAAATTTAAATATAGGGATAGGTTGGGAAAAGTTTTTGTTTCTATTTCCACAGAAAATGAAAAGCTGTGGATTCCTTTCAGGCTTCTATGGTTTGATGAACCAAGACCCCGGGAACAGTGGCCCAAGTTATCCAACATCTAAAACTAAAACAGCTAAAATGATACAGCCTTATGGACCACAAAAAAACAAGGATTTGGCCAGGTTTCTGAGTTTTTGTCATGATCCCCATGGTATGGACAGTGTCCCCTATCAGCAGGAAGCAGTTTGAAATAAACAAATCCCAATTTCCCAAATATTGTTTATAATTTTTTTCACTTAAATAAGGTTGCTTATAATTGGTTAATGATCACAATCTCTTTTTAAAGGTGAAGGGGATTATGGTGTGGAAATGAATACTTTGTATTGGTATGGCTTATCATTTATTGATAAAAATTTAAGATCAATTTTGTGATATGTATACTTCTCTTGTTTAAGTATTGTGTTTATACTGATCTTTTAAAATGTAATATATAATTAAATACATATTATAGATAGTTACTTTGATAGGTGAGTTAGGTTTTCTAGATATACAGAGATACATTTGAGATAGATAATTTTCAAACCTTTCAAAGACCTTCAGAAAATGGCATTTAAAATGGTTTTCAGTTTACAATGAGAAATGTCTGGTCCTCACACTCCAATTACAACAGAGAGGAAGATGGGCATCAAGGAAGCTCATTATGGAGTTTGCTTTCAACATGGCAAGATTAGCCATTTGGGCAAGAAACTCCCCTTGCCTGGACTGTTTGACTGTTGCTGTATAAACTACACATGCAGGACCCACAGGAAAGTGGCTGCTAAATTTAGACAGTCCTTCAGGGCTCCTGCTTCATGAAAGAGTCTGCCAGAAAAATGAGTGACAGACTGCCAATGCAGATGGACAGTTTGAAATTTCCTGCTTTGCTGAGAAGTCTTTCAGATACACTGTGGCTATGGGCTGAACATGGATGCCCCAATGTTACAGAGGAACTTCGGGTGACTGTCCAGGTAGCAAGATGTCTCTGTCAATTCTAGTTTTTCTATATTATTCTTCTGTAGTCGTTGATGGAGTTGAAGACAGAAGATAGTTTTCCTTAGTTAGGATTAAATACAAGTTACATATAAGTCTTTAGACTCACAAAGATAGGACAAATGATATTTTCTTTAAATCTTACTAAATGTTAATGGACAAAATATTAGAACTATAGTTCTTGCTTGATATCTGTTCTGTTATATATAACTTGACTATGTTAAAGTTAAAACTTTTCTTTTTATTTAGACAGAAAAGAGGAGATGATGGGGGAAGTTCTGTGTATATGTCAATAAAACACTGTAGGCCAATAGGGAAGCAAGATAGGTAGAACTAGGAGTCTAGGAGGATTCCAGAAAATGTAATGAACTGAGTGGTCATCATGTTATTCCCAGGAAGAGGGGACACAAGTCTGCCTTCTTGGTAAGATAAGACCTTATAAAAATATATATTAGTAATTATGTGTCAATAATTAAGCCAATGAGAAACAATAACAAATGCCAACAGCTTCATAATTAATATAGCCTCCTGTGTTCTCATTTGGAACTGATGCAGCTCTGGAACTAGGCTGGTGGGAAGATTATACATTGCATTTCCATCTGCTTATCATGGTTTAAGTAAATCAGCCTTCCCCTGGGATTGTCTCACTCTTAGTGAGACACTTCCTCTAACAAGGTAAAACCTCCTAAACTATCTAATATTTTCAAATAGTACCACTCCCTGTTGATCAATTATTCTAATGTATGAACCTGTGGGTTCAATCTTATTTAAAAAAAAAAAAAGAAACACACTTCGACCCATCCTTCACTCTTGGAAGTATTATACTCTTCCAGATAAGAAAACCAGGATTTAATGGTGGTTGCTTTCCAGTGTTATACCCTCTGTACTTCCTAGTAGAGCCCTTTTCTTTAGCATGGAAATGGAGCATAATTTGCAAGAATCTTTACAAGTAAATATTAACAGAAATATATTCTCAGAAGCCTAAACTGCAGCAAATCTAAACTACAATTATGTTAAAGGCACAACTGTTTTCCTATAGTTTCTAACATGTCTGGTCACTTTACTATTTATCACTGAGCATATTATAGGCAGTACTGCTTTAACTAAACCCTACTTTGTACAACTTAACATTTAGCTGCACATTTAATGCTGAATCCGTTGTAATGTCAATTCATCCCTCTCAGATTTCCTATATCATATCTATATCTTGTTTATCTTTTGAGGCAAGGTTTCCTGTAGCCCCAGGCTGGCTTCCAGATCAACCGCAGCCAGGGGTGATTTTGAACTCATTTACTCCCCGAGTCTTGGGCTTATAGCATGAGCCCCAAACTCAGAACCATACCATAATGTAGTATTGATAAAAATGTGCAACTTCTATGCAGACCTCCATGGTGGTGGGTTAACCCTAAAACTTCTAGCTCCTCAGAATGAAAATGATAGCCAGGGGAGAGGTTCCTATGTAACCAATATGTGTCTAAGTGTTTTAACAGTGTACCAACTGCCCTGACTACCTCAACAATGTTGCCCCTATGCTTTGCAGTTTCGAGAAAAATATGGAGATGTGTTCACAGTGCACATGGGACCAAGACCTGTGATCATGTTGTATGGGACAGAGGCCATAAGGGAAGCTCTGGTGGACCAAGCTGAGGCTTTCTCTGGCCGGACAACACATGCCGTGGCTAAACCTATTTTCAAGGACTATGGTGGGTGGCTCAAAATTAGAGAATCAACACAGCAAGAGGAGATGTGGTAGAAGAGTGGACAAGGGCTAGGGAAGGACCCAGGTTTCTTTGAACTTCTCTCTAACTCATCCATGCTTCCCTTACATTCTTAGGTGTGATCTTTGCCAATGGGGAACGATGGAAGGTGCTTAGACGATTCTCTGCAGTTACCATGAGAGACTTTGGGATGGGAAAGTGGAGTGTGGAGAAGCGGATTCAGGAGGAAGCCCAATGTATGCTAGATGAGCTACGGAATTCCCAGGGTGAGTTCTAGAGAAAGAGCATTAAGAAATATATCAGTGACTTTAGTGCACATCCAAAGAAAGACAAGAGGCACAAATGCGCAGAAAAAGATACATACACACACACGACACAGAGACACATACACACAGAAACAGACACACACTCACACACATACACATACACTGTGGAAAGGATGAGATAGGGGAGAGAAATACAGAAAGATAGGGGAAGAAATGTGACATTCAGAGCATGGAAGAATAACTCAGATATAGACTGAGTCATTCCTATGATAGGCCACTTATGTTCAGGGAAATTCATGCCTGGGTAAATAATATGTGTCAGTCTGGCATGATGGCACAAATCTGTCCTCCCAAATCTCAGGGGGCTGAGAGAGGAGGGCACATTAAATGCCAGTTTGACAGCATCATGAAATCTTGTTTAAAAGAGAAAAAGAGATTGATGCTGTAGGTGGAGTTCACATGTGCTGGGATTGCCCAGAACAGACACACTCCATTTCCTTTCTGTTCTTTAGTACCATAACATTGTCATGGTGCCACAAGATACTTATGTTAGTATACCTATGATGAGGCAGAAGCTTAGAGACTAGGGATCATCCTTGACTTCATATGGAGTTCAAGGCCATGCTGAAGTGGCCCAATGGGGTGTTTTATTTTGTGGCAGTTATAGGAATTTCTGGGTAGTTATTGACACTTCATAACACTGGTGAAAAAGTCTGCTTTAGAATTCATTTCTTCAGGCTCGTGTTTGTCCTCTCCTAAGATTTCTCAGGTGACTTGGAGACATAGAGGCTAAAGGAAGTAGAAGAAAATCAAAAGAATAAGAAGAAAGTAGGAGAAAGCAGGGTGACAGAGATTAAGAAGCTGGTATGGAGCTTGAGGGATCAAACAGAAGAGAAAAATCAGAAGAGCAGTAATGAGGGGAATAGAGAAGGGTAGAAAGTAAATAGTGTGTTTGAAAAGAGAAAGAAGCTGAAACTCATCAGCAAAATATCTGCAGAGGAAACTGGAACAAGAGATAGATGAGACCCAGAGAGAGTGGTAACAACGGCCCAATATTGCTGGGCTGACAGCATCCATCCCATTATGGAAGCCCATGAGGAAACATGGAATTTAAGGGAGGTAGATGCCAGGTGCTGATGATCCTTGGAACACAACAGAGCCTAGAATCCTAGAAGAAATAGAGGAAGATTCACAGATGAGAGACTATTAAATCCAGAACAGGAACTCCCGAACCATTCTGTTTGCCATTCCTGCAAGTGGAAGTTACCCAATGGATCAGAGTCAGAATGTTGGCCTAGGAGGAGGTGCAGGGGGGATATTAACTTGCACATGCTCCCCTTCTTGCCTCCATGGGTCTGAGTACTGATCCCAGTCATAAACATCTGTGTTAAACTAGAGAAATTAGCAACTGTCTGTGTATATACTAATAACCTTGCATCTTCTGTATTATATTGAAAGGAAACTAAATAAAATGGTGTGTGCAAATTTAAGTGCAGGATATGGTGCCTCACATGTGAAAATATGGTAGCAAATGTTGCTATTCATTGAGTAGTGTGTGGTTGGGACAGCTTTATTGAGATGGTGCCAAGGTCACATCTTCCTCTTCATGCCATGTTTTGATGTCATGTCTCCTGTCATGCCTCTTCATCCTCTAGGAGCCCCTTTGGACCCCACCTTCCTCTTCCAGTGCATCACAGCCAATATCATATGCTCCATTGTTTTTGGAGAACGTTTTGACTACAATAACCGCCAGTTCCTTCACCTGCTAAACTTGTTCTATCAGACTTTCTCACTCTCTAGCTCATTATCCGGTCAGGTTAGTATTTGGGTAGAGAGGAACAGCCAAGGCAGAGGGAATAATATTATGTTCTGTGGGTTAAGAAGGGCTGGAAGGAAGACATAGATAACATGGAGAGGCAAGAAGATTGTGAGCAGGAGGAAGAGAGTTATGGGAAGCAGGGTAGAGACAAGGAGCCTGAGGCCTGCAGGGAGGAAAAGAGGGTTGTTACCAAGGTGGAGAAACCTAAATACAAAAATACAGTGCCATGCAGACATGAGAAAATGATGACATGTTGATTGTGGCTGTTGATAAATGAGTAGAGGACTTGTCTATCATGTTTGAATCATTAGGTCTATTCCTAGAACAAAATCAGTAAGATTGTGTTTAGTACACATATGTAATCCTAATACATGCAAGATCAGAGTTCAAGGCCATTTTTGGATAAATACTGAATTTGAAGACAGTCTGAAAGACAAGAGACCCAGAATGAAAAGAAAACAACAAAATGATGGCTTAGGAAATAGAGACAGATTACAACAAAAGTGCTGGAGAAAGATTCAGAGAGACAGACTGATAGCATTATGCATGTATGTGTACATGAGAGGCAAAATGAAGGAACAGAAGATGATCATGAGTAGGGCAGAGGATAGAATAAGATCCTGAGGACATATGGGATCATAGGAAAATATTTTGGTTCTTGAGACCTATAGCTACAGGTGACCTCCTGGATCCTTCTTTCATGCAGTTGTATGAGCTCTTCTCTGTCTTCCTGAAGTACTTTCCTGGTGTCCATGTACAAGTGTGCAAAAACATGCAGGAAATCCTTGACTTTATTGAACAAAGTGTAGAGAAGCACAAGGTGAGCTTGGATCCCAACAATCCAAGAGATTTCATCGATGCCTACCTTCTACGCATGGAGAAGGTATGTCCTGCATTAATGAGACAGGGGATGGGTGACAGTGAAGGCTGAGGATGTGAGACGAGGAAATGTGTTGGGGACACAGAGGATGGGTTGAAGAGACAGGAAATTGAGTGGAAGAGATGCACAAGAATCTACAAAATTAAGAATAGAGAAAGGGAAGAGAAAATGAAATAGGGAGAAATAAGGCTGTAGAAGAAACACAGTGCAAGGGACAATAAAACAGAAAAGGTCTCAGAGAAAGAGACAGTTTGCTAGACAAAATATTATAAACTAGCAAGGATCAAAGTATAGAGAGAAGACAGAACACACAGACACCAAGAGACATTTTCGAGATCTGAGCAATGTCATGTGGTTCCTATAATGTGAGGCAGAAGGAGAGATCCCAGCATGTGTCTATCTCCCTGTAAGGCTTCAGTCATCCCTGACCCTCCCTTCTCTCTCCCATCTGGAACCAGGAAAAGTCCAACCCAGACACAGAATTCCATCACCAGAACCTCATGATCACCGTGCTATCTCTCTTCTTTGCTGGCACTGAAACAAGCAGCACCACGCTCCGCTATGGCTTCCTGATCATGCTCAAATACCCTCATGTTGCAGGTGTGTTACAGGCAACCAGTGAGAGAGATTCTAGCTTCCTTTTGGCTTTGAAGTTTCATGTGATTGAGAGAGACATGTGCCTCTTACATCTGAAACTCTGACGGCTTTGGTCAACTTCTAAACTAAGCAGTGCTGTTGGTTATGTATGAATCAACACCTAGATGAACCATTTTTACTATTAAAGCGAGATACATCCATCATCCAGCATTATTTTTTCTTTATTTACTTCCTTCCTTCATTCTTTTCTTCCATCTTTGCTTACTATTCAATCATCTTTCTATCCATGTACCTCTTATTCATTCATCTATTTATTCTGTTTGTGGATTTATATGTCCACCCACCAAGCCACTTGTCTTCTACTCTTGCTTAATTCATTTTTTCATCCATCTAAGAATCTACCTGTCCAAATATCTAGTTACTCAATCATCCTTCTGTCTACACACATATGAAAACTTATTCATATACACACACCCCACATACCCACAATATCCACCCATTCAACCATATTTCAATCCACTGCCAAATTGCTTATTTAATCACCCTACAAGTCATTTCACTGATTTCTTTCCATTAACCCACTTAGTCTTTCCTTTGATCAGTAGAATTAAATAAATTATTTCTCATTGATTCATCCATGTATTTATCTGTCCTTCTATTAACAGGTTTCATTTATTCCCTTCAATAACTGGACTTTGAGTTCATTTTTCCTTTGTCTATCCATTTCTAAATTAGAATCATCTGTTGACTTACAAGTTGAATAAATAGTCAAGTGTTTAGTCTGTTCATTTTATTGTTCTGTCCATTTATTCATTGATTTATTCATTGATTTCATTATGTATTCCTTTCTCAGACATCTATTAACATACTCATTAGCTAATCTACCTACTTCTTAGTTATATTTCTCAGGATAGATCCTTGAGTTCTTAATATAAAAGTCCATGTAAAGTTGTGGAATATGCACGAGCGGGAGTGTGTGTGTGTGTGTGTGTGTGTGTGTGTGTGTTTAGGTGTGTTTCAGTGTATGTGCTCATGTATATGTGTGTATAAAATTCTTTTCCTTGCAAAGGAAATCTCACATCAATATGATTGCTTTGAAGTCTCCTTTGCTGTATGTTTTTCTGTTTTGTTAATACCCTGCTGAAACGTAGTTGAACAATACAAAGAAGAGATTTAATATAGTTTTAAACATGGGCACAGAGGGACAATTGCTTAAGTGCAGGGCAGTTTTGTACCATCAAGTATAGAGTTTTTCTCTGTTTTCTCTGCTGCACTGATTCCTGGGTTGTTGCTCATAGAATAAACTCTGTCCAGGATGATGTGACAGACTTTGGAGATCCACCATTGAGGGCCTCACCCTCCCTGTGGAGCAAAGTGGGGACAGGGTGGGGAGTGGAGAGGGTTGTTGGGTGACTGGGCAGGAGTAGGGTGAGAGGGAGCTGGGATTGACATGTGAAGCATGTTTTTTCTAATTCAAATTTAAAAATATCGTTGCTACAAATCTGGCAAAGTGGATCCACTGTTCCCCTTTTGTGTGCAGAGAAAGTCCAAAAGGAAATTGATCAGGTGATTGGCTCACACCGCCTCCCAACCCTTGAAGACCGCCCCAAAATGCCTTACACTGAGGCTGTCATCCATGAGATTCAGAGATTTTCAGACATTATCCCAATTGGTGTGCCACGCAAAGTAACCAAAGACACTTGGTTCCGAGGGTACCTGCTCCCCAAGGTGAGACCAGCTGCCATTCCACATTTCTATAACATGAGCCTCCTGCATTCTCCTTGATACTAGTACCAGCCTGTTGTTGTTCCCCAGAATTTCTGGTGTCTTATTGGTTGTTTGACTTTCTGCACATGTGAGTTAGGGAATGTTGACATCTTAGTATCTCATAATGTCTCCTAGAACATTGAAGTGTACCCCATCCTGAGTTCAGCTCTGCATGACCCACAGTACTTTGAACAACCAGATACCTTCAATCCTGACCACTTCCTGGATGCCAATGGGGCCCTGAAGAAAAATGAAGCTTTTATGCCCTTCTCTATAGGTGAGACCCCCCTGTGCTTTCTTTCCCAGACACTAGAATGCATGCTCTTCCAGCAGGATACAGACAAGACTAGGATCATATTTACTGAGTCTTTTCCAACTGCTATGTCCATACCATTCTATTTAATGAGCCTACATTCCAACAAGGGGACCCTTGAACTGAAGGGGTGTCCTTTTGTGAGGTCTTTTAGAATTATTTAAAGGTCTCAAAACCCGAGCACATTCAGTTTCTTAAGAACCAATGGCAAGATCAACTGACAACATCTATGATCATGGCTATAAACTGGGTAAAGTCTTGATGGCTGGGGGACATTGACTTTAGCTGTGAGAACTGGGGTGTTGGGGCATGTATTGACACAATTGCCCCTGTTGCATACTCTTGTTAAATTCTAAGATACGGGGAAGGGGAGTGCGGAGGAGGGGAGGGAGAGGGAACTGGGATTGACATGTAAAACAAGCTATTTAAAATTAAAATAAAAAATGATTTAAAAAATTCTAAGATACATCAAAACCACCAGCACTTGCTTGAACCAAGATTTCATTCATGATGGACAATATCCTGAACCTAAGAAAGCTATGAATTACAGAACCCATTAATGACAGCATGGGGTTACTATTTATAAGAGGGATATGGTCATGGACACATAGTTTGATTGGAGCCAGCTCTGCTTTTGCTTTGCAAGGCCATGCTGGAGTAGTTGGCAGCCTGCGAAAAGTAAGCTACTCTTAGTGACTGAGATTTGTTCTGCATTGGGAAAGTATAATCTCAAGTTAGTGTGTAATTTGGTTGCCTGTTGTGTTTTAGTATTTTGTTACATGCAAATGTTGCCTCCAGTCTAGTTTAATTCAGTTTAACGTACTCTATGGGATATAAACATGGAAACTGTGTTCAGGGTTTTTATTTTTGGAGAAAGAGATATTCTTGAAGCAAATAAGCTTGTGTTGCCACCCTGCAGCCATGTCCTCATGATAGAGTTGGATCCCAGGACTGAGTATGTGTTACTTATGTTCTCTTTGAAAGAGCATGCAAATCCAGCCTGTCCTTTCTGTATTCTAGAAGATGATCTCCCACTGAACCTCATTGCTCTCTCCCATCCATAAATTGAGGGTTATTGAGCAAGTGTTGTCCTGCTGAGCAAGATCTCAACTAAGAATTCTCTAATCTTAAGTTTCCATGTGACTTCAGTGACTCCTGACTCTGCCCAGCACAATGACCACTTTCATGTTTCATCTTCAGAGTTGTAGACATGTAGGGCATGAGATATATGATTTGTAAGTACAGTAGTCCAAGTTTAGAAAGGCACACATGTGGAGAAAAAATCATGAAGGAATACATGACTAGATATAGCTAGATGTAGCTAGACAGAGAAGGAGATGGGACTAGAATGTTAGCTAGGAAGTTAACAAAAAGCAAGAAGAAAATAACTGATAAAAAGACACAGTGATGATAGATACAAACACATGTTTAGGTAAATTGTAAGCAAGCAAGAAAAGTGAGCAAACAAGCAATCCAAAAGGATATTATAGCCAACTAGTCTTGATGGATTTTATGTCTCCAATTCCAGGCATGGGGACATAATATTGAGAGTGACATAAGCCATTAAAAACTTCTCTGGAAAAATCCAGGTCACAAAACTAGTTCTAGAGGAACCATCTCAGAGAGATTCTCCATTAATTCTTAACACCTAAGTTCTGGAAATGAAGGCCAAGGAGTTAGTGTTGTTTCCATATACATCCTTACAGAGGCACAGTTTCCCAACAACTGTAGGGAAGAGGGATTGTTGGGAAATCTGTCCTCCACTTGTTGGTAGCTGCAGATTAGGAATCACTGAGGTACAAGGCATGTAGTCGATTGAGCCTTTGATTGTATTCTCTCATGGCTCTATGGAGCTTGATGTCCAAGTTGACAATCCAATAAGGGTTCCTTACACCCCTAAGAATCCAGTGAGTGCCACAGATACCTTATCATGTGCCCTGGCCCATTCCATTGTCAATTGTATATACAATTGTGATTTGAGACAGTACAGAAGAACTGGGGGAAAGTGTGGAGAGACAGAAGAGACTCTCACACAGAGGGCATTCTATGTACTGCAAGCTCTTCTGAACCCGGGACTTTCTTGCCTAAGTCTCCCAGTGACTGTATGTATAGACATGTGACTCCATGTCTATCTCATATAAGACCCAGAACACCATCCAGTTGTTAATCTAGAACTCTTTCTAAACAGTGCCTTCACCCTGTTAGCAGTCAATGTCAGGTACCAATCCCATTACTTGAAAAATAAGGGACACCAAAGATGTTGCATTGTATTGGTGTATAAATACACAATTGGTTCTTACTCTAAGTCTGTTAATTCAGATCTGGAACAAAAGACTCTGGTAATCTAACAAAATGCACAAATATGTCAAAAGTTCCCATGAGACATTCACTAACAAACTGTTACACATGTAATGATTTATTTATTGAGTATGTGGGTGTATGCATAGACGTGTTTGCTGTGGTGTGTGTGTGTGTGTGTTTATATCAGAGGACAGCTTGTGGGAGTTGTTTTTCTCCTGTGACATGTGGGACCAGGGATTGAACTCATGTCCTCAGTATTTATGTCAGGGGACTTTGCATACTAAGATCTCTCCCTGGCCCTTGGACCAATTCTTTAATGTTTGTGAAATTTCTCACTGTTCTTCATTTGAATTGCAGGTGAGGGTCAAACTCATCCTTATTCACTGCAATGGATAGAGTTGTCTTGATTTAGGGGTAATACACTCAAATGGATCTTCATTCTCTGGGGCTCATGTGACTTTTTCTCTGTGCCCACAGGAAAGCGCATTTGTCTTGGAGAAGGTATTGCCCGCAATGAATTGTTCCTTTTCTTCACCACCATCCTACAGAACTTCTCTGTGTCCAGTCCCATGGCTCCTAAGGACATTGACCTCAGTCCTAAGGAGAGTGGCTTTGGCAGACTGCCCCCAGAATACAAGATCTGCTTCTTGGCCAGATAACTAGGCTGAGTTGCTGTCCCCAATCCTGGTGATAATGGATGCTTCTTTCTACCCCTGAGAGATCTGCTGGAAACCAGGCCCTATATCACTGCTCACATCCTTCTCCAAAAATCCCGAGGTGTGTCCTACTGCCCTTGAATGCCACTGGCAAAATCAATCAAGGGTCTTTCTTGGTTTGTGAATAGAGAGACTTCTGGAAGCCACTTCTCATGCTGAGTCACTTCCCTATTCCTCACAAGGCCAAAGTCCCAGTAAAGAAGCTCCCAGTGCTCTATGTTCTAATCAACTGGATCTGAATTCTGCCTGTATAGAATTGCATAATATGCATGGTTCACATAAGGAAATTCTCATAGCATGTGATCTTTTGTGTCTGTGTCCTTTATTTCACACAACATTATCAAGGTTTCTGTGTTTTGCAGACCACAGTCAAATACCTTCAAATGTTTTTACCATGATATTTTTCAATAAAATGCACAATTACTCTCTTTTGTGTGTTCTCTCAGAAGTTGTGGTCAGTAAATCTCTCACAGAATGTCCATCAACTTGAGTTGTAGGTGATGGCAGACACAGTCAAGTTAACACTGAAGAACATTTGTCACCATGCTCAGTCTCCTGATCTCACAGCTATTCTTACCTGTAATTTCTTGTTCACCAGGCACCTTCAGTGCCTTCCAGAAAGTCTTCTTGCTGCAAACTACATCACATCCATGTCAGGTTTGTGAAGGGACAACCTGATTGCTGGTTCCTTGCTCAACTGTGAGAACCTGGAACATCAGGTGGCTGATGCCAGATGTTTAATACAGTGGAGGAGTAACCAATAAGTAAATAAATAACTCAATGAAATGACTCAACTCATTGCTTCCTAAACATTCCCACTGTGCCCCCTGACCTTCTCTCTTATCCTTGTCCCTAGAGTTTCCAGGGTGACCCCAGTTCTGTGGGTCCTGTGCTCTTACTGTCTTTCCACCTTCTGACAGAAGTGTGTGGAAGCCACCCTTTGAGCATTATACCATGAAACTCAGTTTCTACACACCACACTGCTGGGACAAGCAGGTGCACATTGTAAGTGTCATTTATTTAACACCATCATCGAGGAAGATGTCTCTTAGATGCCATTGGCCAATCAGCAGGCAGTTCTCAACTCACCTCTGAGATACTAAATTTCCAACTGTCTCACTAACCTCTCTATATCCTAGAAAGTTAACAGGAGCTTCGTTGAAGCGTGTTTCTGACACTCCCTCCTACACCAACCACAGAAATAGCTCAGCTTGCCATTCAAGAAAAACAGTGAAATGTGCAGCATGATAAGGGAGGAACATGGAGCACTGGCTTCTCATCAGTTTTTCTAGTCTGGAACTAGGATGACTCCAGCTCAAGGGCTGTCTCTCTCCAGTACAATAACATCTGCATTTATTGAATATCATGTTTCAAGCAGAACCATGTGCTTACTCAAATGCTTTCAAGGTCTAAGGTGTGGAGGAATTCAGGGTGAAGGGGTAGAAAGTGGAAGGAAGTGCTACTCACATGCGACAAAGAGTTTCCAATCCATGGCTTCATAGTTTGAGACTTCTCTCGTGGCTGTCATGATGTGGTACTAGAGAAATTTCTAGAATTCTGATGAGAACATACAGTTGAATGGTAGATAGGGCAATTGGTTCTGGTAGAAATACTGTGGTCTCTATAATGGAGACCAGCATTTTGTGTGTGGAGTCTATGAAACTCACAATGTCCATTGATGGGAAGGTTGTCAGAAGAGTTTGGACCAGTGTCCTTGAGGAAGGGTACTTGAAATACATTTGTGTGAAATCACAGACCTGAAATTTACATATTTCCCTGATGATAAACACCAAAGAGTGTGATCCAGTGATAGGAAGAACACATTACTACAGCCAGCCTGTGATATCTGGGCCCTACCTGGTAGCCAGAGGGAATTATGGAGATATTGCCACAGCCTACATGGGGTCTCAGCTTAATTTTGTTCTAGGTGGTCATGAGACAATACGGAAGGCTCTTATGATTTATCTATCCAAGGGATCATGGTTATAATTGATCCATCTTTCAGAAAGTCATGGAGAATATGCCTAAGGGTAGTGGGAGGGAATATCCCGCCCAACCCTATTCTTAGATATGATTTTTTAATATTTTATTTTTTGGTAAACGAAATATTTAGAACTTTCTCAAGTGGACCTTTTGGACCACTTTGAAGGAAATGGAGCATAGAATATCAAATCAAAGTGGAAGCTCCAGGTCTGGTATTGGAGGTTTGGAAGCCTATGATGAAGCCAGGGAGCTGTGCAAGAGGTCAACATGATGGAGGCAAGATGTGGGGAATGTGGTTGTCAAAGATTCAGAAAGAGTAATGTATAGGCATGTTCAATAATGTGTGTGTGTGTGTGTGTGTGTGTGTGTGTGTGTGTCTTTGTGTGGTAGGGATGTCAGGCTAAAGAACCAAGGATATATTTTCATTTAGGAATCTCACAGAAAATAGACAATGAAGTCACAAAGTGTATTGATGGGAAGAACAGATTAATGTGTGATTAATAGGGACATGGTAGTCTAAAATGAGACTAACCCCATTGGCTCATATATTTGAACATGTGGGCCCCATTGGGTGGAAATGTTTGGGACAGCTTAAGAGGTCTGTCCTTGTTGGAGGTGGCAAGTCATCAGGGATGGCCTTTGAGGTTTCCAAAGCCCTTGCCTTTCCCAAATAGTGCTGACTGCCTCCTGATATGGATGAGATGTAAGCTCTCGGTTACTTCCTCACTGACAGAGACATTTTGCTGCCTGGAGAGTGACCCAAAACTCCTATGCAATTTTGGGGCATCCATCTTCAGCCTATAGGGCCAGAATGTCTGACAAAATTTTTGAAGGACCATCCTGTCCTATGGCAAGTTTGGCAGTCACTTTCGTTTATAACCTGCTTGTCCAGTTTGGACAGTTGATATGTTTTCTATTTTAAAAAATTTCAAAATATTTTTATTTTAACTAGAAATAATCTTATTTTACATATCATCCCAAGTTCCCTCTCCCTCCCATTCTCCCATGCCCCCCACCAACCACCTGTCCCACCCCCTAATCCACTCCCCAGGAAGAATGAGGCCTTTCATGGGGAGATCATCAAAGTCTGTCACAGCATTTTTGGACAGCGCATAGGCCCTCCCCATATATTTAGGCTGAGACAGTACCCCCACCAAGATAGAATGGGCTCCTAAAGTCCATTCATGAACAAGGGATAAATGCTGGTTCCACCACAAAGGGCCCCAGAGATGGCTCATGCCTTCTAAATGTCACCCACATTCAGAAGGCCTAGTTCAGTTCTATGCTGGTTCTTCAGCTGGGTTCCATGAACTCTTACTTGCGCAGGTCAGCTGTTTCTCTGTGTTTCCCCAGCATGGTCTTGACCCTTTTGCTCATCATTCTTCCTCTCTACAATTGGATTTCAGGAGTTTGGCTCAGTACTTAGCTGTGCAACTTTGGTTCTTCTTCTATCAGGTACTGGATGAAGTCTCTAGGATGGCATTTAAGGTAGTCATCAATCTCAGTATAGGGGAGGAACATTTAATGTAGTCTCTGAACTATTGCTTAGATTGTTCTTTGGAGTCATCCCTGTAGATCTCTGGGCATTTCCCTACTGCCAGATTTCTCTTTCAACCTATACTGGCTCCCTCTATTAAGGAATATCTTTTCTTGCTCACCTCTATTTATCCCCTGGTGACCCATCCAGCAGGGGATAGTCAGCATAATACTATGGATGCCTAGGAGAAAGTGGGGATACAAGGGGTACAAGAACAGACAGCAAGTCAACATGGCTGATCAAGCTGACTACTTTAATCATCCCAAAGTGATTTATATAGGACCATAGGTGGGAAGTGAGGAGGGGAGGGAATGGGGGTGTTGACTGCAGCTGTGATGAGCCTGTTGGAGCAAAGGTCAGTGGGAGGGGTAGGCCATCTTGTGTCTTCTGGTAACCTTACTGCAGATTTCAATTCACAATCTTATTGTCTATTGCTCAAGCCTATAGCTAAAGTGACTTGGTAATTTTATCTAGGCTTAATATTTAACTGACATATAAGCCATGAGTCTGTTTTCTTGGAACTTGCTTCCTATCTTAAGGGGCAGGGTGGCCTGATGTCACATCTTCTCTAGAAGGACGTGATAATGCTAGAGCTAGATTATGACAGAGGTCCCTGACATCCTGGATCAATCTTCCTGATCTCTCATGTCAACCTCCCCATTCCTCTTTTCCCCTCTTTTTTCTCCTATTTTGATCCCCACTCCCTCATCTCCCATGCGCACAATTTGTTTAGGAGCTCTTGTTAATTTCCCTTTCTCTGTGGACATACATATGACTCTATTAAGGTCTTCCTTGTTTCTTTGCTTCACTGAAGGTGTGGATTGTAGGCTGGTAATCCTTTGCTCTGTGTCTAATAAACACATGAGTGTGTACATACTATGTTTTTCTTTCTGTGTGTAGGGTTACATGACTCAGGATGGTTTCTTCTTGTTCAATCCACTAGTCTGCGAATTTCAAGATTTCATTGTTTTTTTCTGCTGAGTACTACTCCACTTAGTAAATGTAGCACATTTTCTTTATCCATTCTTTGGTTGAGGGGCTTCTAGGTAGGGTGCTTCCAGGTTCTGGCTTTTACAAATAACGCTGCTGTGAACAGAGCTGAACAGATGTCCTTGTTGTATGAGTGTGCATCCCTTGGGTATATGCCTCAGAGAGGAATTGCTGGATCTTGAGGTAGACTAATTCCCATTACCCTGAAAAACTGCTACATTGATTGTCAAAGCAAATGTATAAATTTGCACTCCCACCAGCAATGGAGGACTGCTCCCCTTTCTCCACAACCCCTCAAAATAAACTTTTTTTAAGTTTAGCCATTCTGACAGGTGCAAGATGCTATCTCAGAGTTGTTTTGCTTTACATTTCCATGATGACTAAGGATGTTGAGCAATTTCTTAAGTGTCTTTCAGCCATTCAAGATACCTCTCTTGATAATTCTCTATTTAATTCTGTACCCCTACTTTTTAATTGTATCATTTGGCATTTTTTGACTACTTTCTTGAGTTCTTTGTATATTTTGGAAATCAGCCCTCTGTCAGATGTGGATCTGGTGAAAATATTTTCACATTGTATAGGCTGTCATTTTGTTCTTTGCCTTACAGAAGCTTCTCATTTTCAGGAGGTTCCATTTATTAATTGTCTATCTCAGTGTCTGTGCTATTGGTGTTTTGTTCAGGAAGTGGTCTCCTGTACCAATTCACTCAAAGGTACTTTCTACTTTCTCTTCTAAGAGGGTTAGTGTGGCTGGATTTATGTTGAGGTCTTTGACCATTTGAACTTAAATTTTGTGCATGACAATACATATGGATCTATCTGCATTCTTCTATATGTCAGCATATACTTATGACAGCACCATTTATTGACAATGCTTTCTTTTTTCCACTGTATAGTTGTAGCTTCTCTGTCAAAAATCAGGTGATCATAGGTGTGTGGATTAATATCAGGACTTGAAATTCAATTCCATTGGTCTAGCTGTCTGTTTTTATGCCAATAACAAGATGTTTTCATTACTATAGCTCTATAGTAGAGCTGAATAGGAGAGTTTGAATATAAGTTTCAATATAAGTTAAGAATTGTGATGGGGTTTTGATGGGGATTACACTGAATGTGTAGATTGCCTTTAATAAGATTGCCATTTTTACTCTATGGACTATACCTATCCGGCAGCATGGGAGACCTTTCAATGTTCTGGCATCTTCTTTGATTTCATTCTTTAAAGACTCAAAGTTCATGTGATACATTACTTTCACTTGTTTGGTTACAGTTACCCCAAGATAATTTATTTTGTTTGTGGCTATTGTAAAGGGTGACACTTCTCTTATTTCTTTCACTGCACATTTATCATCCACATCTATCAGGGCTACTGATATTTATGTGTTAATCTTGTATCCTGCCACAATGCTGAAGGTGATAATCAGCTGTAGGATTTACCTGATAGAATTTTTGGGTCACTCATGTAAAATATCATATCATTTGCAAATAGTGAAAGTTTGACTTCTTCCTTGATCTCCTTTGTTTTCTTGTTACTCTTGCTATAACTTCAAGTACAATATTGAAGAGATATGGAGAGAGTGGACAACCTTGTCTTGTTCCTGATTTTAGAGGTATCTCCTTGAGTTTCTCTCCATTTAGTTAGATGTTGGTTGTTGGCCTACTGTATCCTGCCTTTATCATGTTTAGGTATGTTCCTGTAATTCTTGATCTTTCCAAGACCTTTTTCATGAAGGTGTGTTGGATTTTGTTAAAGGATTTTTCAGCATCTATTGAGATGATCATGTAGTTTTTCTTTTTCAGTTTCTTTATATATTGGATCATGTTGGTGAATTTTCATATGTTGAACCATCCCTGCATCCCTGAAATGAAGTCTACTAGATAATGGTGGATAATTTTTCTCATGTATTCTTGGATTTGATTTGCCAGTATTTTATTGAGCATTTTTGCATCACTATTCCTGAGGGATATTGGTCTGTAGTTCTCTTTCTTAGTTGTTTCTTTGTGTGGTTGGGCTACAAACAAAACTGTATCCTCAAAAAAAGGTTTGACAACGACCTTTCTGCTTCTATTGTGTGGAACAATTTGGGGAGTATTGGTATTGGCTGTTCTTTGAATTTCTGTTAGAATATTGCACTGAAACAATGTGGCCCTGTGCTTTTATTGGTTGGGAGAATCTTTATGACTGCTTCTATTTCCTTATGGGTCTATTTAGATTGCTTATCTGTACTTCGTTTAATTTTGGTAGGTGATATCTATCCAGAAAATTGTCCATTTCCCATAAATTTTCCAGTTTTGTTGAGTACAGCTTTTCAAATTATGGACTGGTGATTTTTCTGGATTTCCTCTGTGTCTGTTGTTGTGTTTTCCCTATCATTTCTGATTTTATTTTGCATGTTCTTACTCTCTGTTTTGGATTACTTTGGATAATTGTGTATTTATCTTGTTGATTATCTCAAAGAACAAACTCATTGTTTTATTGATTCTTTTTATTGTTTTCTTTGTTTCTACTCTATTGATTTCAGCCCTCATTTGATTATTTCCTGATGTCTACTCCTTCTGGGCAAGTTTGCTTCTTTTTGTTCTAGAGCTTTCAGGTGTGCTGTTAACTCTCTAGTGTGACTAATCTCCAGTTTCTTCATGTGGACAATTAATGGTATGAACTTTTCTCTTAGCACTGCTTTCAAATGTTCCATACATTTGAGTATGTTGTGCCTTCATTTTCACTAATTCTAGGAAGTTGTTAATACCTTTCTTTGTTTTTTTTCTTTACCCAGGAGTGATACAATTGAACATTGTTCAATTTCCATGAGTTTGTGTGGTTTCTGCAATTTGTGTTGTTTTTGAATTCTAACATGAATGCATGTTGATCTGATAAGATACAGTGTGTTATTCCAATTAGTTTATCTGTTTAACTTTGCTCTTTTTTGCCAAGTATGTAGTCAATTTCAGAGACCTTTCCATATGGCACTTAAAAGAAGTTGTATTCTTTTGTGTTTTCATTGAATATTCTATAGATGACTGTTATACCCAGTTGGTCCATAATTTATGTTGTTTCCTGTGTTTCTTTGTTAAGTTTCTGTTTGGTAGTCCTGTTCAGTGGTAAGAGTGGGGTATTGAAATGCCTTATTCTAAGAGTGTGGAGACTTTCAAGATTTGAGTTTAATAATGTTTCTTTTATGAATGTGGGTGTCTTTGTATTTGGGCCATAGATGTTGAAAATTGAGAGTTCATCTTGATGAAGTTTTTCTGTGATGTATATGAAATGACCTTCTTCATGTCTTTTGATTTGTTATAGTTTGAAATCTAATTTGTTAGATATTAGCTACACTAGCTTTTTTCTTAGGTCTATTTGTTGGAAAATCCTTTCCCAGCACTTTACTCTGAGGTAGTTGTCTGTCTTTGAATTTGAAGTATGTTTCTTGTATGGAGCAGAAGGATGGATTCTGTCTTGGTATTCATTCTGTTATCCCATGTCTTTTTATAGGTGAGTTAAGAGCATTGCTATTGAGGAATGCTAATGACCATTGATTATTGATTCTTGTCTCTTTTGTATTTGTTTTTGATGGTGGTATTGTGTGTGGATTTTCCTTTTTTCTTTTTGGCTTTTGGCAATTTGTAATTATCCATTGTCTCTGTTTTTTGAGTGTAGTTACCTTCTTTGAGTTGGAGTTTTCCTTCCAGTTCTTACTCTAGGGGTGGATTTGCATGTATGTGTTGTTTAAATCTGGTTTTGACATGGAATATCTTGTTTTCTCCATCTATAGCTTGGGTATAGTAGACTAGGCTAGCATCCTTGGTCTCTTACTGTTTGTGGAATATCTACCCAGGACCTTCTGACTTTCAGAGATTCTATGGATAATTCAGGTGTAATTCTGATAGTTCTGACTTTATATGTTACTTGATCTTTTTGCTTTTCTACCCTTAGTACTATTTCTTAATTTTGTATGTTTGTCATTTTGATTGTTATGTGAATGGGAACTTTTTTGGTTCAGTCGATTTGGTGTTCTGTAAGCTTCTTGTACTTTAATACGCATGTCCTTGCTTAGGTTGCAGAAGTCTTCTATAATCTTGTTGAAAATGCTCTCTGCACTTTTGAGCTGGGCTTCTTTGCCTTCTTCTATACATATTATTTTAGGTTTGCTCTTTTCTCAGTGTCCCATATTTCCTGAATATTTTGGGTTAAGTTTTCTTTTTTATTTTTTTAATAAAAATTTTATTTTTAAATTTAAATTCAAATTAGAAACAAGGTTTCTTCACATGTCAATCTCACATCCCTCTCCCTTTCTCTCCCCTCCTCCCACCCCTCCCACCCCCCACCCAATACGCCCTTCTTTCCCCAGGGAGGGTGAGTTCTTCCATAGGGGTGTCCATAGTCTGTCATTTCATCAAGGACAGGGCCTAGAACCTCCCCCAAGAGTCCAGGGTGAGAGTGCATCTCTCATTGTGGGATGGGCACCCAATGTCCATTTGTATGCCAGGAATAAATACTGGTCAACTACCAAAGGCCCCATAGATTGCCTAGGTCTCCTCATTGACACCCCCATTCAGTGGGTCTTGATCAGCCCCATGCTGGATTACCAGGCATCAGCCTGGGATTCAAGAGTTAACCCTTGTCAGGTCAGCTGTTTCTTGGGGTTAAACCAGCCCAGTCTTAATCCCTTTGGTCATCAGTCCTCCCTCTCTGTTACTGGCTTTCTTGAGTTCAGCTCAGTGCTTAGCCATGAGAGTCTGTCTCTGCCTCCATCGGCCACTGAATGAAGGTTCTGTTTCCCTGACTCTCAGGACATGGGATTGTAGGCTGGCACTCCACAGATCTATGTCTCAAATCCATATATAAGAAAATACGGAGTCCAGGGAAGCAGCTGTTCCTCCGGCAGCATCAGGTAAACAAGCCGGCTTCCCGGCCTGTGTTCCAGTGCCTGCAGATCACCTGGGAACTGCACAGAGCTCCCAATCCCAGCAGGAGCCAAGCACCCCACACTCCAGATCTTCTCTCCCACCAACGAGACCAGGAAACCAGAGGAGACAGGGAGACCAGGGAAGTAGCTGTTCCAGATCAGGTACAACAGGACCCAGCATAGGGTCCAGGGGACCAGGTAGGAGGCTAAGCGCCCCAGATTCCTGTTCTTCTTCTCCACCCACGGGACCAGCATTTGGACAAGGAATAGAAGAACCACCAGATTATTGGACTTGCTAGCACCCACCAAAAGGGAACTCTGGTCCCCAGACCAGTAAGGGGCTCTTTCTGCACCCACTAGAAGAAGAGATGGGAAAGAGACAATGCAAAAACACAGTCAGCAACAGAAAAACAAATATGACACCGCCAGATTCTAGAGACTCCACACCAGCAAGACCCCAACATTTTAATGTGAACGAAGCAGAAGAGAATGACTTTAAAAGCACTTTCATGAAAATGATAGAGGCCCTAAAAGAGGATATAGGAAAATCCCTCAAAGAAATGGAAGAAAAAACAAACCAAAAAATGCAAAAAATGGAAGAAAAAACAAACCAAAAAAGGCAAGAATTGGAAGAAAAAACAAACCAAAAAAGGCAGGAAATGGAAGAAGAAACGAAGCAAAAAATGCAAGAAATGGAAGAAAAAACAAAGCAAAAAATGCAAGAATTGGAAGAAGAAACAAACCAAAAAAGGCAGGAAATGGAAGAAGAAACAAAGCAAAAAATGCAAGAAATGGTAGAAAAAACAAAGCAAAAAATGAAAAAAATGGAAGAAGAAACAAAAAAAGGCAGGAAATGGAAGAAGAAACAAAGCAAAAAATGCAAGAAATGGTAGAAAAAACAAAGCAAAAAATGAAAAAAATGGAAGAAGAAACAAAAAAAGGCAGGAAATGGAAGAAGAAACAAAGTACAAAATGTGAGAAATGGAACAAAAAGCAAACCAAAACATGCAAGAAATGGAAGAAAGAACAAACCAAAAAAAATCATAAAAGGCAACAAACGGACGAAAAGATAAACAGAAAATTGCAAGAAGAAATGCAAACACTGCAAGGGTTGAAAACTGAAATAGGGACATTAAAAAAGCACAATCTGAAGAAAGGCAGAAAATAGAAAAGCTGAACAAACAGTCAGGCACTACCAATACAAGCATTACCAACAGAATAGAAGAGATGGAAGAGAGAATCTCAAGTGTTGAAGATACACTAGGAGAAATGGATTTATCAACCAAAGAAAACCTTAAATCCAACAAATCCTTAACACAAAACATCCAGGAAATATGGGACACCATGAAAAGACCAAACGTAAGAATAATAGGTATAGAAGAAGGAGAAGAAATCCACCTCAAGGGGGCAGAAGGCATATTCAACAAAATCATAGAAGAAAACTTTCCCGACCATAAGAAAGACATGCCAATGAAGGTACAAGAAGCCTACAGAACACCAAATAGAGTGGACCACAAAAAAAATTCCCTTGCCACATAATAATCAAGATCCCAAACATACAGAATAAAGAAAGAATATTAAGAGCAGCTAAGGAAAAAAGGTCAAGTAACATATAAAGGCAGACCTATCAGAATTACACCTGATTTCTCCATGGAAACTCTGAAAGCCAGAAGGTCCTGGATAGATATTCTACCTACACTAAGAGACCATGGATGCCAGCCCAGACTACTATACCCGGCAAAGCTCGCAATTACTATAGACGGAGAAAACAAGATATTCCATGACAAAACTAGATTCAAGCAATAGGTGTCCACTAACCCAGCCCTACAGAAAATTTTGGAAGGAAAACTCCAACCCAAGGAAGCTAACTACAACCAGAAAAACATAAGCATTAGAGAATCCCTCTCTACCAACAGCCAAAAGAACAAAGGGGTGAAATTCCACACATAATTCCACCAACAACAACCATCGCAAATCAAAGAAGGATGAGCAATCAATGGTCATTAATATCCCTCAATATTAACGGCCTTAACTCACCCATAAAATGACACAGACTAGCAGAATGGATTCGAAGACAGAGCCCTTCCTTCTTCTGCATACAAGAAACACACCTCACCCTCAAAGACAGACATTACCTGAGAGTTAAAGGTTGGGAAAAAATTTTTCAATCAAATGGACCCAAGAAACAAGCCGGGGTAGCAATCCTAATATCTAACAAACTAGACTTTAAAATAAAATCAATCAAAAGAGATGAAGGAGGTCATTACATACTCATCACAGGTGAAACCCACCAAGATGAAGTTTCTATCCTGAACATCTATGCCCCAAATACAAAGGCATCCACATTCGTTAAAGAAACATTATTAGAACTTAAATCTCATCTAAAGCCCCACACAGTTATAGTGGGAGATTTCAACACACCACTCTCACCACTAGACAGGAATACCAGACAGAAACTCAACAAAGAAGCAAAGGGTCTAATAGAAGTAATGACCCAACTGGGATTAACAGATATCTATAGAACATTTCATCCACATAAAAAAGAATATACCTTCTTCTCACCACCACATGGAACCTCCTCAAAAATCGACCACATACTTGGCAACATATCAAACATCAGCAGCTACAAAAAATTGGAATAACTCCATGCATCTTATCAGACCACCATGCATTAAAATTAGAATTCAACAACAACACAAATTGCAGAAAACCTACAAACTAATGGAAATTGAATAATGCTCAACTGCACCATCCCTGGGTCAAAGAGGAAATAAAAAAAGAAATTAAAGACTTCCTCGAATTCAATGAGAATGAAGACACAACATACCCAAACCTATGGGACACTTTGAAAGCAGTGCTACTGGGGAAGTTCATAGCACTAAGCGCTCACATGAAGAAACAGGAGAACAGTTATACCAGAGAATTAACATCACAGCTGAAAACTCTAGAACACAAAGAAGCAAACTCCCCCAGGAGGAGTAGAAGCCAGGAAATAATCAAATTGAGGGCTGAAATCAATAAAGTAGAAACCAGAAAAACAATACAAAGAATCAATGCAATGAAGAGTTGGTTCTTTGAGAAAATCAACAAGATAGACAAACTTTGTCCAAACTTACCAAACAGCAGAGAGTGAGCACGCAAATTAACAAAATCAGAAATGAAAAGGGGGACATAACAACAGACTCTGAGGAAATCCAGAGAATCATTAGGTCACACTTTGAAAACCTGTACTCCACAAAATTCGAAAATTTAAAGGAAATGGATGACTTCCTGGACAGCTATCATTTGCCAAAACTAAATCAAGAACAGATAAGCAACTTAAATAGACCTATAACCACTATGGAAATAGAAGCTGTCATCAAAAGTCTCCCAACCAAAAAAAGTCCAGGTCCAGATGGCCTCAGTGCAGAATTCTACGAGAAATTCAAAGAACAGCTTATACCAATTCTTCTCAAAGTGTTCCACACAATAGAAGCAGAAGGGTCTTTGCCAAACTCATTCTATGAGGCTTCAATAACCTTGATCCCCAAGCCACACAAAGATACAACTAAGAAAGAGAACTTCAGACCAATATCCCTCATGAACATTGATGCAAAAATACTCAATAAAATACTGGCAAATCGGATCCAAGAACACATCAAAACAATCATTCAACACGATCAAGTAGGTTTCATCCCAGGGATGCAGGGATGGTTCAACATACGAAAATACATCAATGTAATCCACCATATAAACAAGCTGAAAAACAAAAATCACATGATCATCTCACTAGATGCTGAAAAAGCCTTTGACAAAATCCAACACACCTTCATGATAAAGGTCTTGGAGAGATCTGGGATAATAGGGACATACTTAAACATAATAAAAGCTATATACAGTAAACCAACAGCCAACATCAAACTAAATGGACAGAAACTCAATGCAATTCCTCTAAAATCAGGAACAAAACAAGGCTGTCCACTCTCTCCATACCTTTTCAACATGGTACTTGAAGTTCTAGCTATTGCCATACGACAACAAAGGGGGATCAAGGGGTACAAATTGGGAAGGAAGAGGTCAAACTTTCACTGTTTGCAGATGATATGATAGTTTACATCAATGACCCAAAGAACTCTACCTGGGAACTCTTACAGCTGATTAACACCTTCAGCAAAGTGGCAGGCTACAAGATCAACTCAAGAAAATCAGTAGCCCTACTATATACAGATGATAAAAGGGCTGAAAGAGAAATCAAAGAAACATCACCCTTTACAATTTCCACAAACAACATAAAATACCTTGGGGTAACGCTAACCAAACAAGTGAAAGACCTGTATCGAAAGAACTTTGAATCTTTAAAGAAAGAAATTAAAGAAGCCCTCAGAAAATGGAAAGATCTCCCATGCTCTTGGATAGGTAGGATCAATGTAGTAAAAATGGCAATCCTGCCAAAAGCAATCTACAGATTCAATGCAATCCCCATTAAAATCCCAGCACAATTCTTCACAGACCTTGAAAGAACAATAATCAATTTTGTATGGAAAAACAAAAGACCCAGGATAGCCAAAACAACCCTGTTCAACAAGGCAACGTCGGGAGGCATCACCATCCCTGACCTCAAGCTCTATTACAGAGCTATAGTCCTGAAAACAGCTTGGTATTGGCACAAAAATAGACAGGTAGACCAATGGAATCGAATTGAAAACCTGGGTATTAACCCACACACGTACGAACATCTGATCTTTGACAAAGAAGCTAAAAATATACAATGGAATAAAGAAAGCATCTTCAACAAATGGTGCTGGCATAATTGGAGACTGGCATGTAGAAGAATGCGGATTGATCCATGTTTATCGCCATGCACAAAACTTAAGTCCAAATGGATCAAAAACCTCAACATAAATCCAGCCACAGTGAACCTCTTAGAAGAGAAAGTGGGTGTTACCCTTGATCGAATTGGTATAGGAGACAGCTTCTTGAACATAACACCAGTAGCACAGACAGTGAGATCAACAATTAATAAATGGGACCTACTGAAACTGAGAAGCTTCTGTAAGGCAAAGGACACAGTCAGCAAAACAAAAAGGCAGCCCACAGAATGGGAAAAATATTCACTAATCCCACATCTGACAGAGGGTTGATCTCCAAAATTTACAAAGAACTCAAGAAGCAAGTCTCCAAAACACCAAAGGACCCTATTAAAAAGTGGGCTGCAGACCTAAATAGAGAGTTTTCAATAGAAGAGTCTAAAATGGCTGAGAGGCACTTGAGAAAGTATTCAACATCCTTAGCCATCCGGGAAATGCAAATCAAAACAACTCTGAGATACCATCTCACTCCTGTCAGAATGGCTAAAATCAAAAACACCAATGACAATTTATGCTGGAGAGGATATGGTGAAAGGGGGACACTCCTCCATTGCTGGTGGGAGTGCCAACTGGTTCAGCCACTTTGGAAATCAGTATGGAGATTCCTCAGAAAAATGGGAATAAACCTACCACAAGACCCAGCAACTCTTAGGCATATATCCAAAAGATGCCCATTCATACAACAAAGATGTCTGTTCCACTATGTTCATAGCAGCTTTATTTGTAATAGCCAGAACTTGGAAGCAACCCAGATGTCCCTCACCCGAAGAGTGGATAGAGAAAATGTGGTACATTTACACAATGGAGTACTATTCAGCAGAAAAAAATAATGGAATCACGAGATTTGCAGGCAAATGGATGACACTAGAAGAAACCATCCTGAGTGAGGTAACCCAGTCACAAAAAGAGAAACATGGCATGTACTCTCTCATATATGGATTTTAGACATAGATCTGGGGAGTGCCAGACTACAATCCTACGGCCAGAGAGTCTGGGAAACAGAAACTTCTTTTACTGGCTGATCGAAGAAGAGGCAGACTCCCTTGGTTAAGTACTGAGCTGAACTCAAGAAATCCAGTAACAGAGAGGGAGGACTGATGATCAAAGGGATTAAGACTGGGCTGGTTTAACCCCCCAGAAACAGCTGACCAGACAAAGGTTAACTCTTGAATCCCAGACATCAGCCTGGGAATCCAGCATGGGACTGATCAAGACCCCCTGAATGTGGGTGTCAGTGAGGAGGCCTAGGTAATCTATTGAGCCTTGGGCAGCAGATCAGTACCCATACCAAGTATACACACGGACTTTGGACTCCCATAGAACAATGTGAGGTGCACTCTCACCCTGAACTCTTGGGGAAGGGTCTAGGCCCTGCCCTATATGAAATGACAGACTATGGACACCCCCATGGAGGGCCTCACCCTCCCTGGGGGAATGAGGGGATAACGGGGGGGGGATGGGGGGAGGGCACGGGAGGAGGGGAGGGAAAAGGAGAGGGACCTGGAACTGACTTGTGAAGCAACCTTGTTTCTTATCTAAATTTAAACTGGAAAATAAAATATTAAAAAAAAGAAAATAAATGCCATGTTTCTCTTTTTGTGACTGCATTACCTCACTCAGGATGGTTTCTTCTAGGGTCATCCATTTGCCTGCAAATCTCAGGATTCCATTTTTTTTCTGCTGAATAGTACTCCATTGTGTAAATGTACCACATTTTCTCTATCCACTCTTCAGTTGAGGGGCATGTAGGTTGCTTCCAACTTCTGGCTATTACAAATAATGCTGCTATGAACATAGTGTAACAGACATCCTTGTTGTATGAATGGGCATCTTTTGGATATATGCCTAAGAGTGGAGTTGCTGGGTCTTGTGGTAGGTTTATTCCCATTTTTCTGAGGAACCTCAGTTTTCTTGTACTTAACATTTTACTTATTCAGTGAATCAGCTTCCTGTAGTTGATCTTAAGCACCTGAGATTATCACTTCCATCTCTTATATTCTGTTTGTTATTCTTGCATTTGTAATTCCTGATCATTTACTTAGGTTTTCTATTTCCAGCATTCCCTCAGTTTGTGTTTTATTTAATGTCTCTATATCAGTTTTAAGGTCTTGAACTGTTTGAATTGTTTCCTTCATCTGTTTGGTTGTTTTTTTTTCTGGCTTTTCTTGCTTTCTTTAAGAGATATCTTGCATTTTTTGTTTTTATTTTCCTCCATTTCTCACATTTTTGTTTGTTTTTCCCTCTATTTCTTTAAGGGATTTTCTCCTTACCTCTTTGACAGCCTCTACCATCATCATATAGTTATTTTAAGGTAATTCTCTTAGGCTTCATCTCCATTGGGATGATCAAGTGAGAATGGAAGCGATTCATGCCAAGGATGCCAGGAAATGGTAGTCGAACACTTATTCAGAGAGAGAGAGAGAGAGAGAGAGAGAGAGAGAGAGAGAGAGAGAGAGAGAGAGAGAGAGAAAGAGAGAGAATTAACTTACATGTGAATATGAGAACCCCTCCACCATGCTCCCAATCCCCTCAGAAGATTCTGTCCCTTTCCCCTTCTCTGGGTTACCATGCATATCTCTCTTCATGTCCTTCCTGATTCCCAGAATTTCTGGCTGGGGATTAGGCTGACACTCCAGTTTCAGGCCTAAAATCCATATATGAGTGAGTATATACCATGCTTGTCTTTTTGTGACTGGGTTATCTCACTCAGGATGGTTTCTTCTAGTGACATCCATTTGCCTGCAAATTTCAAGATTCCCTTGTTTTTTTCCACTGAGTAGTACTCCATTGCAGAAGTGTACCACATATTCTCTATCCATTCTTTAGTTGATGGGTATCTAGGTTGCTTCCAAGTTTGAGCTATAACAAATAATGCTGCTGTGAACATAGTTAATGGACATCCTTGTTGTATGAATGTGCATCTTTTGAGTACATGCTTAAGAGTGGAATTTCTAGATCTTGTGTTAGATTGATTCCCATTCTCCTAAGTAATCTCCATAGTGATTTCCAAAGTGGCTGTACAAGCTGACACACCCATCAGCAGTGGAAGAGTGTTCCCCTTTTACCACATCCTCTCCAGCATAAATTGTCATTGGTGTTTTTGAATTTAGCCATTTTAGACTCCTCTATTGAAAATTCTCTATTTAGTTCTGTAGCCCACTTTTTAATTGTATCCTTTGGTGTTTTGGAGACTTGCTTCTTGAGTTCTTTGTAAATTTTGGAGATCAACCCTCTGTCAGATGTAGGGTTAGTGAATATTTTTCCCATTCTGTGGGGTGCCCTTTTGTCTTGCTGATTTTGTCCTTTGCCTTACAGAAGCTTCTCAGTATCAGGAGGTCCCATTTATTAATTGTTGATCTCACTGTCTGTGCTACTGGTGTTATGTTCAAGAAGCTGTCTCCTGTACCAATTCGTTGAAGGGTTCCACCCACTTTACCTTCTAAGAGGTTCAGTGTGGCTGGATTTATGTTGAGATCTTTGATCCATTTAAACTTAAGTTTTGTGCATGGTGATAGACATGGATCAATCTGAATTCTTCTGCATGCCAGCATCCAGTTATGCCAGCACCATTTGTTGAAGATGCTTTCTTTATTCCATTGTATATTTTAGCTTCTTTGTCAAAGATCAGATGTTCATACATGTGTGGGTTAATATCAGGGTTTTCAATTCAATTCCATTGGTCTACCTGTCTATTTTTGTGCCAATACCAAGCTGTTTTCAGGACTATAGCTCTATAATAAAGCTTGAAGTCAGGGATGGTGATGCCTCCGGACGTTGCCTTGTTGAACAGGGTTGTTTTGGCTATCCTGGGTCTTTTGTTTTGCCATATAAAATTGATTATTGTTCTTTCAAGGTCTGTGAAGAATTGTGCTGGTATTTAATGGGCATTGCACTGAATCTGTAGATTGCTTTTGGCAGGATTGCCATTTTTACTATATTGATCCTACCTATCCAAGAGCATGGGAGATCTTTCCATTTTCTGAGGGCTTCTTTAATTTCTTTCTTTAAAGATTCAAAGTTCTTGTGATACAGTTCTTTCACTTGTTTCGTTAGCAGTACCCCAAGGTATTTTATCTTGTGTGTGGCAATTGTAAAGGGTGATGTTTCTCTGATTTCTTTCTCAGCCCTTTTATCATCTGTATATAGTAGGGCTACTGATTTTCTTGAGTTGATCTTGTAGCCTGCCACTTTGCTGAAGGTGTTAATCAGCTGTAAGAGTTCCCAGGTAGATTTCTTTGGGTCATTGATGTAAACTATCATATCATCTGCAAACAGTGAAAGTTTGACCTCTTCCTTTCCAATTTGTATCCCCTTGATCTACTTTTGTTGTCATATGGCTCTGGCTAGAACTTGAAGTACAATATTGAAAAGGTATGAAGAGAATGGACAGCCTTGTCTTGTTCCTGAATTTAGCAAAATTGCATTGAGTTTCTGTCCATTTAGTTTGGTGTTGGCTGTTGATTTGCTCTATATAGTTTTTATTATATTTAGGTATGTTCCTGTTATCTCAGAGCTCTCCAAGACCTTTATCATGAAGGTGTGTTGGATTTTGTCAAAGGCGTTTTCAGAATCTAGTGAGCTGAACAGGTGATTTTTGTTTTTCTGCTTGTTTATATGGTGGATTACATAATTAATATTTGATAATTTTGGTTTTGGTGTTTCCAAACTTCTTTCTGCTGTTTTCGGGGCACTATCAGTTCCAAGTTAATCCTGAGAAGACCCAGAATATTTTGAACACATAGTTGTAGTAGTCTGTAAGGCTGAATCACCTGAGCTGTCTTGGACATTGGGCCATAGTTTCAGGGGGTCTTTTTTGATCAAACCATATTAGTCTCTAAATAATGAACAGCTTTTTATCTTCCCTAGAAACAAAAGCAGACTATCTTCTCCAAAGTAATATGTGCATGGATTTTTAAAAATTTTACCACCCCACCCCACACCCTGGGTCTGCTTTATTCTCATTATCAGCCTGCACCTTAGCTTGGGCATTTCACAGATATAGCCAAACTCCATCCCCAGCATATAGCTGTGCCCCACCCTGCCCTTCTTCCCAAATGGTGTCCAGTTCTACTTCCCCAGAAGTGTCTCTGGCCACTCCCCCTCTTCTGCCTCTGTGGCATCTCCAGGGACACCTGGTCAAGCACTTTTGGAGGACCTGGAGCAAAGCCCTGGGGTGGTGAGCACTGAGTTAAGATGCAGCTGTTTGTCACAAGCTAACTAATTTTTCAAGTTGCTTGTGATCAAATCATCACTTATGTGCATAAATTTAAATTTTGAAGTCATGGCATTTTTAAAATGTTAGATTATTCTAGCAGCATTTATAGTCAAATATCTTTTAGAAGCTTTTGCTCCTTCCTCAGTAAACTATTTAAAGACAACACAAGAACATACAGTATCCAGACTCTATGTGTGTCATCCATCTTTACATGTTTTTTTAAATTTCCCTATTTCTTTTACTTTTTTGGTTTAATGTGATAGGTTTTCTCTTTGGCTGGCCTTGAAATAAGAGAGAGCTGCCTTCCTCTGCCTCTTAAGTGCTTGGAATAAGAAAGTGAGCCACCAACCCAGCTACTCTATTTTAAAGGACTTTTTTTCTTTTCTCTCCCAAGCTTACATATATTTTACACACTTGTAATCTTTTTAGAGGAATTTTATTCATCTGACTCAGTCTTTACTTCATATGTCCATCTTTTTCTGACCACAGGAGTCTTTAATCTGTTAAACAGCAATGCTAAAATTAAGCAGCCACTGATCCTTTTCTATTCCTTTGCTTTCTGAGAGTCTAGCTCATGGTGGAGTTTCTAGGTCCATGTTACTACCAAGAAGCATGCTGCTGGCTGCTGCTCATGAACATAACTAATTGTTTGGTAGCAGGGAAACTTAAAAGAGCCATGGTTTTTTGCTGCTAAACTGAGTCAGGATGACTCTCTTAAATCAGTTGAACCTCTGCTTGACTCTAGCAAGGCAGTCCACCTGAAAAAAAAATGCTGCTATGAAGAAGCTGGGTTTGTCTATGTTCTTTTTTTTTTAATTTTAAATAGCTTGTTTTACATGTCAATCCCAGTTCCCTCTCCCTCCCCTCCTCCTGCACTCCCCTTCCACCCTCCCTCCCACCCTATTGCCAAATCCTTCCACATAGGGGATGTCTAGAGTCTATCATTTTACTCTTGGTAGGGTCAAGGCACTCCCCTAAGAGTCCAGGCTGAGAGAGCATCTCTCTTTGTGCTATAGGCACATGAAGACAGATTGTATACCAGGGATAGACACTGATCCACAATGTTCTTTTGTGTTTAGAATCCCTTCTAAAGCT
Organism: Mesocricetus auratus; assembly: GCF_017639785.1. Classification (NCBI taxonomy): domain Eukaryota; kingdom Metazoa; phylum Chordata; class Mammalia; order Rodentia; family Cricetidae; genus Mesocricetus; species Mesocricetus auratus. The sequence continues at coordinate 892,139 of NW_024429223.1, forward strand.
CTCTCAGGGTTTATGTGGCTATACTTGCCTAAAGTCGGGGACGATCTGAAGACATAGTTTCTGTCCAAAATAAAACACATAGCTTATACTTATTATAAATTGTTTAACTAATGGCTCAGGCATCTTATTGCCTAACTGTCTCTTAATTTTTAACCCATTTTTATCAAACTATGCATTGCCATGTGGCTGTGGATTAAGCTTAATTCTTGAGCATGTTACTCCTTTGGTGGCTACATGGGGTCTCTCCCTCAACTCAATCTCAGTGTTCCTTCTCTTAGGCTTCTCCCAGCCTGGTAGCCCCAGTTGTACTTCCTGCCTGGCTACATACTGCCTGTATACTGGCTGAATCAGCTTGATTCATCAACCAATCATATAAATATTTATTCACAGCATACGGAAGACTAACCACCATCAAAAAGGTTTTAATGACATTGTTGTGATGTTAGTTAGGCAAAGCTGTGAAGGTAGCAGCACACATACACCCATGTATGAGTGTGTGTCTGTGTGTGTGTGTGTGTGTGTGTGTGTAACCAGCTGTGAGTACACTTCCCAATTTTCCAATGTGTCCTTGAGATACTGCAGTGTAGTGCAGGGCACAGGCTTAATCAATAGAGATTTATAGGATCAAAACATGTTCTAGGGTGTTCATTTCTTTCTCTGCATGTGTGAACTCCTCTCTGGCCTCTTTAAGCACTTTTCTGGCCCCCATACTTGATTATATACCAAGAGTCAAGAAATGAATGACTTCATTACTGAGAAATATGAGACACAGAAGTTCCATCCTTGATTTCTGTGCTGATGCCTTCAAAGTATACTTAGAAAAAGCCTTGTCTAACTGAGTGCCTTATTTTATTAAGGAATGTAACATCTTTTGGGGAAGTTATTTATCAAAATCAAAGGATGAAGTCAGTATAAAAAAGGACTTGCATATCCATCCTATCCACCACAAATTCTCAGTAAACTATAAATAGCCTGGGTAGTTCTATTATTGTTGCATTATTTTTAACCCACCTACTGTTCCATGATAAAATCTCTGTCACAATTAGAACACCAGCACTAGATAAGATACCTCTGTAAAGAGTCCACTGACAGTCCCTCTAGATGCTGCACTAACATCCCAGCACCTGAGTGAAGAGATCCTTTCTTTCTTACTTCTTTTCTCCCTTGCACCCTCCCTCGCTTCCTTCCTTCTTCCCTTCTTTCCCTCCTTTGTGTTGTAGTTTTAAAGAAAATGGCTTCCAGAGACAGTGGCACTATAGGAGTAAGGGCCTTGTTGGAGGAAGTACGAAATTGTGGGGGCAGGCTTTGTGGTCTCTTTTGTTCAAGCTTCCCTTAGTGTGTGTCATTCAACATTCTTGTAACAGAAATATAGAGGACTCTCAGTTCCTTACAACACATTGAATATATGCCACCATATTGCCCACAATAGTAATAAAACACTGAACCTCTGAACCTGTAAGCAAGCCACCACAACTAAATATTTTACTTATAAGTGTTGCCATGGTCATGGTGTTTCTTCACAGCAATGGGAAACCAAAGACACTTCCTTTCTTTCCTTGGTACATGTATGTTGTACACATACATGTGTGTTTATGTGTTTGCATGTATGTGAGTGTGGAAGTGCAAGTCCAAATTCATGTTTGCCTGTAGGCCTCAAGTTAGTATCAGATGTCTTCCTTGATCATGCTCAACTTCACTGAGGCAGGGTCTTGATGAATCCAGAGTCTAGGTTATATGTCTTTCTCCAGATATCATGTCTGACTTGCAAGTGTTGGAATTACACAGGAGGCCAAACCTTTATGACCTCTATATGACTCGTGGATTCTGAATTTCAGTACTTATTCTTGTGTGGCAAGCACTTTATAGGTGCAGTCTTCATCCCAGTACCATTGTGATGAGTTCTTAATACTCATCCCTGTCCTGTGTGTATGTTTATCTATGTGTAAGTGTGTGTGTGTGTATGTGTGTGTGTGGATGGAGTCCAGATTGGCTTGAGCTTGCAGGAGCCCTGACTAGCTCAATTTAATTATTATTCTCAAGTATCCCCCTTCAGAATTACAGGACAATAGATGTGAGCCACCATGCCTGACTTGTTTGTCACTTCTGAAACCTTTGTTGAGCACAAACATGAGTGCATACTCATATGTCTAAGCCAACACTGTCCATCTCAACAAAATTGAAGTTAGAGAGTGATGGTGAGGTTGGTAGCCACCAATCTTACAGCCTTTGATATTGGGTAAAACATACATTATCCTTATGCTGCTATATATTAGAGTAAGTGTTATACTCACTAGGGACACAGAAACAAAACAAAAACAACCTTAAAAGGGATTAGACATGGATCAGGATAGTGCCAGTTTGCACTTCCACTGACAGAGAGTCTGGGAAACAGGAAAGAACCTAAAAGATATGCATATATGCATAGTACCCAAGAGAAGAGGATGGAGACAAGATCCCCTGAATGGATGGGGAACACGGCGAGGAGTGGGGGGGGGAGTGGGACCTGGGAAGAAGAGAGGGGGTGAAAAGGAAGAGAGTTGGTCATGGGGGAACAGGAAGTTGAGGGGGTGGGGGTAGAATAGGGGGAAGAGGGAATCATAGGATCGAATACAGATCAGGCACCAGAGCGACCTCGAGTGATCTAAAGGGATAACACCAATTGGCAAGCTAAGCAGTAGTGGAGAGACCACCTCGAATGCCCATTCCTGATAATGAACTTGATGTCTATAACCATCCGGGAGCCTTCATCCTGTGACTGATGGAAGCAGAGGCAAACACACAATTAATCGCTGAACTGAACCCGAGGAAACCAGTGACAGAGAGAGAGGAGTGGTGAGCAAATTGGCAAAGAATGGGCTGGCAAAACCAGCAGAGACAGCTGATCTGAACAGGGGAGAGCTCTTGGATCCCAGACTGACAGTGAGGAGGCCAGCATGGGACTGATCTGGACCCCCCAAATGTGAGTGTCAACGAGAAGGCCTCGACAACCTATGGGGCCCTGAGCTGTGGATCAGTGTCTATCCCTGATATACAAACAGTCTTCGTGTGCCTATAGCACAAAGAGGGATGCTCTCTCAGCCTGGACTCTTAGGAGAGTGTCTGGACCCTACCCAGAGTAAAATGACAGACTCTGATATCCCCTATGTGGAAGGATTTGGCAATAGGGTGGGAGAGTGGGGGGAAAGGGGAGTGCGGGAGGAGGGGAGGGAGAGGGAACTGGGATTGACATGTAAAACAAGCTATTTAAAATAAAAAATGAAAAAAAGGGATGGTGCAAAATGCTTCCCACACTTCTGTTATTCTTAGAGTGGGAAGAGAGATTGGATGATTAACCCTTTCAGGTGGGATGGTCTGAGAAGGAATATCACAGGATTGAATGTTCTTAGGGGCTTGCCCTACATCTAGGTAGAGTTTCCCAAAGAAGAAAGGCAGGACATCGCTCCAACTTCCACAAAAGAACAGAGCAATACAATTAAGATATCATTGGAAATTGAAGTGTGCTCTTGGTGTGGTCAGTGTCCAATGCTCCATTCTCTCTGCATCAAAATGGAGATCTGAATGGAATGCCTGAACTCTTCCTAGAACACTACTGCTGAGTTTCAACAAGGAGAGAAAGCTCATTCTGTGTGTGTGTGTGTGTGTGTGTGTGTGTTGTGGGAGATTTGCTGTAGTTCCTGGAGGCACGCAGTAATATGCTGACCCCAGATCTGCTCTCTAAAGTCAGGTTAAATGCCAAGGAGATAGCTTAATGTGTGGAAGTTCTTGCTGTGTGAATACAAGAAGCTGAGTTCTTATCTCCAGAACCCATTAAAAAGCCAAGTATGCTGCTGGGTATCTACAATCCCAGTCCATGGGGGAATAGACAGACAGACAATGGAGCTTGCTGGGACTGGTGTGTATAGCTCATCTGTGGAGCACTTGCATAATCTGGGGAAGGTACTGCTTTCAATCTCAGCACCATCAAAATAAAAAAAACAGCTGCATTTTTTTCATTACAGCTAAAATGAGAAACAACTAAAGAGTCCATTAATGGGTGAGCAGACAAATCTGGATGTAGCATACATACCAATTATTTTGCCTTAAGAAGGAAGAAGCTTCTACATAAGTCAATAAACCTAGAAGGCATACAGCTAACAGATTAAACCACTCATAAAAGCAGAAATACCAATAAGTGTGGTGGCAGGAGTATAATAAGATTAATATTTGCCTGAAATATATTGTGAGTATGAGGCTGACCATATCACCACAATTAGCCTCTAAAATATTTTTCACAAAGGTGTTATTTTGTTTTTATTTTATGTTTGACAATTTTATACTTGTATACAAAGTATTTTGAAAATATCCATCTCCCCCTATTACCCACTCATATCCCCACCAGATGCTCCTTTGTTCCAGTTGGCTCCACTCTTTTGTGTCTTTTCTGCCAAATGCTATAAGTTCATGATTACATTGGTCATGTCATATCCAGAGGTCAGCATGTTATAGTGGTCCTTCTTATCTCATTCTTTAACACTCTTTATTTCCCCTCTTCTGTAGCATTCCTTGGGCATTTGGGGAAGTGATGTAAATATGCTGTGGACTGACCATGCCACAGTCTCTGTGTTAATCATCATCATGGAAAATGTCACTATTTTCCAAGGCTGAGAGCTGCACAAATACTCTGATTTGAAAGACAACAGTAAGGCAGTGGAGTAATCAAAGTCACAGAAACAGAAAGAGTACTGTGGCCTTCCAGTAAATGGAGGAATTCTAAGGTGTCATGGTGTCATTCATTGTGGGCATAGAAGGAGATTTGTGACCCTTGAACATTATGAATGTACACAGTGTCACTGAACTTTACAATCAAAAGTGGTTTTGATGATAAATATTGTGTTAGATGCATTTTGACAAAGAAAAGGTGAAAATAATCTAGTGTGAAAAGTCAGAGCTTCAAATGGTGTAAATGATTTTGCTTAGTGATATTATTATGGAAGATGAATGCTTTTTTTCCTTATAAGCTGAGGATGGACATCAGGGCTTTGTACATGCCACTCAAGCACTCTACATCTGAGCCAAACAATGAGACCCTTACTGGGGGGCCCTAGGCAGATGGTCTACCACTGAGCCATAGTCACAACCCTCACTTTGCGATTCTAGGCAGGGGCTCAACCATTGAACCATATGTACAGGCCCTCATTAGTGGATTATATACAGGTGCTCTGTTACAAAGTCACACACCCAGGTTCTCTCTGGGGAATTCTAGGCAGGAACACTACCACTGAGGCAGACAACGAGGCCCTCACTGGGGGTGTCCAAGCAGCTGCTCTACCACTGAGCCAATCCCCAGCCCACCACAGAGTGATTGTAGGTGGTGAATCCACCACTGAGGCATGTCCCCAGTCCCTCACCAGGGGATTCAAGGCAGTCGATCTACCACTATGCCTTTCCTTCAATTTTTTCCTTCTTTTTCTCCATTCTTCATCTGCTTTATCCCTCTTTTCTAATTCCTCAGGCAAACAGGTTTTTAAAATCCACTCTCCCTGTTCTCTTTTTTCTGTTTTGGGCATGGAACCCAGTAAGTTGTGCATTCCAGGCAAATGTTATGCAATGGAACAACAGTCATGGACAATTGTATTATTTTAATCATCTCAAAAGAATCCTTCTTCGAGCCCTTCCAAGAACCCAACCCCAGCAAGTCCAGCTTCAGGTGAGATTGGGTCTCCGGCAGGACCCCCTACCCAACACCCATCCCCTTGATCTTCCGGCCGCTCCTGTCATCTAGAAGACCTGCCCACACAGGAAAGACATCAGCCCTTCCAAGACCCCAATCCCAGCAAGTCCAGTTTCAGGTGAGATTGGGTCTCCGGCGGGACCCCCTGCCCGACACCAATCCCCTTGATCTTCCGGGCCACTCCTGGCATCCAGAAGACCTGCCCACACAGGAAAGACATCAGCCCTCCCAAGACCCCAACCCCAGCGACTCCAGCTTCAGGAAAGACATCAGCCCTTCCAAGACCTCAACCGCAGTGAGTACACCTTCAGGAGACCTGCCCACACAGCAAAGACGTCAGCAATTCCAAAACCCCAACCCCAGCGAGTCCAGCTTCAGGAAAGACATCAGCCATACCAGAGCCCAAACTCCGTGTCAGCATCCCCAGCTTCAGCTGCAGGAAAGAAGGAGACCAGTGGAGATGGAAAGACTCCACCAGCACCCACTGGAAGAAGAAATAGGAAGAAGACAGAATAAGAGCTCACTCAGCAATAGAAACACCAACAAGACCCCAGCACAATCTAGGGATCCAACACCAGCAAGACCCAAAAAGCACTACATTGATGAAGCAGAGGAGACAGACCTTAAAAATTATTTCATGAAGATGATGGAGACCCTCAAAGAAGAAACAAGGAAATCCCTTAAAGAAATAGAAGAAAAAAACAAACCAAAAAAATCCATGAAATGGGGGAAAAATTCAAGAAATAAACAAATCTCTAGAAGAATCTAAAGAGCACCAAGAAAAAGCAACAAAAAAATTTAAGGAAACAACTCAAACAGTTGAAGGATTGAAAGCTGAAATAGAAACGATAAAGAAAACACAGAATGAAGGGATGCTGGAAATAGAAAAGCTGGGTAAAGGATCAGGAACTACAGATGCAAGTATCACCAATAGAATACAAGAGATAGAAGAGAGAATCTCAGGTGTTGAAGACTCATTAGAGGATATAGAATCGTCAACCAAAGAAAATCTCAAAACCAACAAATCCTTAACACAAAATATCCAGGAAATATGGGACATTGTGAAGAAGCCAAACCTGAGAATAATAGGTATAGAAGAAGGCGAAGAAATACAACTCAAAGGTAGAGAAAACATATTCAACAAAATCATAGAAGAAAACTTCCCTAACCTAAAGAAAAATATGCCTATGAAAATACAAGAATCTTACAGAACACCAAATAGGCTCGACCAGAAAAAGAAGTCACCTCGCCATATAATAATCAAAACATCAAGCCTACAGAGTAAAGAGAAAATATTAAGAGCAGCTAAAGAAAAAGGCCAAGTAACATACAAAGGCAGACCTATCCGAATTACACCTGACTTCTCAATGGAAACGATGAAAGCCAGAAGATCCTGGACAGATGTCCTACAAATGCTAAGGGAACGAGGATGCCAGCCCAGACTACTATATCCAGCAAATCTATCAATTACCATAGATGGAGAAAACAAAATATTCCATGGCAAAGCCAGATTTAAACAATACATATCCATGAATCCAGCTCTACAGAAAATGCTAGAAGGAAAAGCTAGAGCCAAGGAAGATAACTACATTCACAAAGACACAGGCAATATGTAATCACACTTTACAAAACACCAAAAGAAAAAGGGAGGAGAAAATACACAAAATAACGTCACTAACAATAAATCAAGCACAAACAAGGATAACCAATCAATGGTCATTAAAATCTCTCAATGTCAACGGCCTCAACTTGCATATAAAAAGACACAGACTAGCAGAATGGATACGAAGACAGAACCCTTCCTTCTGCTGCATACAAGAAACACATCTCAACATCAAAGAGAGACGTTATCTCAGAGTAAAGGGTTGGGAAAAGATCTTCCAATCAAACGGTCCCAAGAAACAAGCGGGTGTAGCAATCCTAATATCTAACAAATTAGACTTCAAATTAAAATCAATCAAAAGAGATGAAGAATGACACTTCATATTCATCAAAGGAAAAATACATCAAGACGAAGTCTCAATTTTAAACATCTACACCCCAAATACAAAGGCACCTACATTCGTGAAAGAAACATTACTAAAGCTCAAAATGCACATAAAATCTCATGCACTAATACTAGGAGACTTCAATACTCCGCTCTCACCACTAGACAGGACCTCCAGACAGAAACTTAACAAAGAAACAAAAGAACTAATAGAAGTTATGATCCAACTGGGTTTAACAGACCACCCAAATACAAAGGGATATACCTTCTTCTCGGCACCACATGGAACCTTCTCTAAGATTAACCACATAATAGGAAACATAGCAAATCTCCACAGATACAAAAAAATTGGAATAACCCCCTGCATCTTATCAGACCATCATGCATTAACATTAGAATTCAACAATAACACAAATCGCAGAAACCCTACAAACTCATGGAGATTGAACAATGCACAATTGCACCATCCCTGGGTAAAGGAACAAATAAAAAAATAAATTAAAGACTTCCTCGATTTCAATGAGAATGAAGACACAACATACACAAACTTAGGGGATACTTTGAAAGCACTGCTAACAGGAAAGTTTATAGCACTAAGTGGCCACATGAAAAAACTGGAGAACAATCATACTAGAGAATTAATAGCAGAGCTGAATGTTCTAGAACAAAAAGAAGCAAACTCCCCCAGGAGGAGCAGATGCCAGGAAATAATCAAATTGAAGGCTGAAATCAATCAAGTAGAAACCAGGAAAACACTGAGAAGAATCAATGAAACAAAGAGTTGGTTCTTTGAGAAATTCAACAAAATAGATAAACCTCTGTTCAAAATAACCAAAAGACAGAGAGAGAACATGCTAATTAACAAAATCAGGGATGATAAAGGGGAAATAACAACGGACTCAGAGGAAATCCAGAGAATCATCAGGGCATACTTTGAAAATCTGTACTCCACAAAATTTGAAAATTTAAAGGAAATGGACGACTTCCTGGATAGATATCACTTGCCAAAACTAAATCAAGAGCAGATAAACAATCTAAACAGACCTATAACCCCTAATGAAATAGAAGCAGTCATCAAAAGTCTCCCAAACAAAAAATGCCCAGGCCCAGATGGCTTCAGTGCAGAATTCTACCAGAAATTCAAAGAAGAGCTAATTCCAATACTCCTCAAAGTATTCCACAAAATAGAAGCAGGAGGCTCACTGCCAAACTCTTTCTATGAGGCTACAATTACCTTGATACCAAAGCCACACAAAGACACAACTAAGAAAGAGAACTATAGACCAATTTCCCTCATGAACATTGATGCAAAAATGCTCAATAAAATACTCGCAAACCGGATTCAAGAACACATCAGAAAAATCATCCACCATGATCAAGTAGGCTTCATCCCAGGAATGCAGGGATGCTTCAACATTAGAAAATCTATCAATGTAATCCACCATATTAACAAACTGTGAAAGAAAAACCACATGATCATCTCATTAGATGCTGAAAAAGCCTTTGACAAAATCCAGCACCCCTTCATGATAAAGGTCCTAGAGAGATCTGGGATAACAGGAATGTACCTGAATATAATAAAAGGAATATACAGTAAACCAACAGCTAACATCAAACTAAGTGGAGAGAAACTCAAAGCAATTCCTCTAAAATCAGGAACAAGACAAGGCTGTCCACTCTCTCCATATCTCTTCAATATTGTACTTGAAGTTCTAGTTACAGCAATAAGACAACAAAAGGAGATAAAGGGGATACAAATAGGAAAAGAAGAAGTCAAACTTTCACTATTTGCAGATGATAAGTGACCCAAAAAAACTCAGCAAGGTTACTGCTAGAGCTGATAAACACCTTCAGCAATGTGGCAGGATACAAGGTAAACTCAAAAAAATCAGTGGCCCTATTATATACAGATGATGAAGTGACTGAGAAAGAAACCAGAGAAACATCACCCTTTACAATAGCCAAAAACAGCATCAAATATCTGGGGACAATGTTAACCAAGGAAGTGAAAGACCTGTATGTGAAGAACTTTGTGTCTTTAAAGAAAGAAATCAAAGAAGATACCAGAAAATGGAAAGATCTCCTATGCTCTTGGATTGGTAGGATCAACATAATAAAAATGGCAATCTTGCCAAAAGCAGTCTATCAAAATTCCATCACAATTCTTCAAGGATATGGAAAGAACATTAATCAACTTTATATGGAAAAACAAAAGGCCCAGGATAGCCAAAACAACCCTATACAATAAAGGAACTTCAGGAGGCATCACAATACCTGACTTCAAGCTCTATTATAGAGCTATAGTCCTGAAAACAGCTTGGTATTGACACAAAAATAGGCAGGTAGACCAATGGAACCGAATCGAAAGCCCTAATTTTAACCCACGTACCTATGAACACTTGATTTTTGACAAAGAAGCTAAAACTGTACAATGAAAAAAAGAAAGCATCTTCAACAAATGGTGCTGGCATAACTGGGTACTGGTATGCAGAAGACTGCAGATAGATCCATGTTTATCGCCTTGTACAAAACTTAATTCCAAATGGATCAAAGATCTCAACATAAATCCAGCCACACTGAAACTTTTAGAAGAGAAAGTGGGAGATACTCTTCAACGAGTTGGTACAGGAGACCACTTCCTAAACATAACACCAGTGGCACAGGCACTGAGAACAACAATTAATGAATGGGACCTTCTGAAACTAAAAAGCTTCTGTAAGGCAAAGGACACAGTCAAAAAGACAAAAAGGCAGGCCACAGAATGGGAAAAGATATTCACTAACCCTACATCTGACAGAGGGCTAATCTCCAAAATATACAAAGAACTCAAGAAACAAGTCTCCAAAACACCAAAGGATCCAATTAAAAGGTGGGGTACAGAGCTAAATAGAGAATTTTCAATAGAGGAGGCTAAAATGGCCAAGAGACACTTAAGAAAGTGCTCAACATCCTTAGCCATCAGGGAAATGCAAATCAAAACAACTCTGAGATACCATCTTACTCCTGTCAGAATGGCTAAAATCAAAAACACCGAAGACAATTTATGCTGGAGAGGATGTGGAGAGAGGGGAACACTCCTCCACTGCTGGTGGGAGTGCCGACTCATACAGCCTCTTTGGAAATCAGTATGGAGATTCCTCGGGAAAATGGGAATTAGTCTACCACTAGACCCAGAAATTCCACTCTTAGGCATATATCCAAATGAGGCAAGTTCATACAACAAGGGCATCTGCTCCACTATGTTCATAGCAGCATTATTTGTAATAGCCAGAACCTGGAAGCAATCTAGATGCCCCTCAACTGAAGAGTCGATAGAGAAAATGTGGTACATTTACACAATGGAGTATTACTCAGCAGAAAAAACCAATGGAATCTTGAAATTCGCAGGTAAATGGATAGCACTGGAAGAAACCATCCTGAGTGTGGTAACCCAGTCGCAAAAAGACAAACATGGTATGTACCCACTCATATATGGATTTTAGACATGGATCAGGATAGTGCCAGTCTGCACTTCCACTGGTAGAGAGGCTGGGAAACAGGAAAGAACCTAAAAGACATGCATATATGCATAGTACCCAAGAGAAGAGGATTGAGACAAGATCCTCTGAATGGATGGGGAACATGGCGAGGGGTGGAGGGAGTGGGACCTGGGAAGAAGAGAGGGGGTGAAGAGGAAGAGAGTTGGTCATGGGGGAACAGGAAGTTCAGGGGGTGGGGGTAGAATAGGGGGAAGAGGGAATCATAGGATTGAAGACAAATTAGGCACCAGAGTGACCTCGAGTGATCTAAAGGGATAACACCAATTGGCAAGCTAAGCAATAGTGGAGAGACCACCTCGAATGCCCATTCCTGATAATGAACTTGATGTCTATAACCATCCGGGAGCCTTCATCCTGTGACTGATGGAAGCAGAGGCAAACACACAATTAATCACTGAACTGAACCCAAGGAACCCAGTGACAGAGAGAGATGAGTGGTGAGCAAATTGGCAAAGAATGGGCTGGCAAAACCAGCAGAGACAACTGATCTGAACAGGGGAGTGCTCTTGGACCCCAGACCAACAGTGGGGAGGCCAGCATGGGACTGATCTGGACCCCCCCAAATGTGAGTGTCAGCGAGAAGGCCTGGGCAACCTATGGGGCCCTGAGCTGTGAATCAGTGTCTATCCCTGGAATACAAACAGTCTTCGTGTGCCTATAGCACAAAGAGGGATGCTCTCTCAGCCTGGACTCTTAGGAGAGTGCCTGGACCCTACCCAGAGTAAAATGACAGACTCTAGATATCCCCTATGTGGAAGGATTTGGCAATAGGGTGGGAGGGTGGGGGGAAGGGGAGTGCAGGAGGAGGGGAGGGAGAGGGAATTGGGATTGACATGTAAAACAAGCTATTTAAAATTAAAATAAAAAAATGATAAAAAAAGAATCCTTCTTCATGTAGGTGTTGACTCTACATACAAGCATGCATATACTATTGGATATTGAGACTGCTGAAACTTGTAATTTATTGATTAATTTAAAGAAAGTAATGCTGACTGGACAGTGATGGTACATGCCTTTAATTCAGGCACTTGGAAGGCAGAGGAAGGCATATCTCCAAGTTCACGGTCATCCTGGTATATATAGCAAGTTTCAGGACAGCCATGGATACACAGAGAATTTTTGACTTGGAAAAGCAGCAACAAGAATTAGAGCATTGGCCTCACACCCAATGGGAGTGGTGAGTACAGGTGTCCCAGGCTGGAGAACACTACCCTCTAGGCCATAATCACCTGGTGCATGTTCCCCATCCTACCCATATCCAGAAAATCCCCAGAGACCTGGCAAAAGCCTTCCCACACATCAAACCAACTAACCAGGCACCTGCAACCATCAGAGCCTTGGCACCATCTACACTTCTGAGAGCCCTAGTGTTGTATCACATTCAACAGAACCAGGGATCTGCTTCCACCTGTAGGAAGAGAGACAACCTAAGCCACAGTTCCCACCTAAAACAATTGGAAGAAAAGGGACCCCCTGGAGTGTAGACCCTACCTGCATGTCTACCTGCACAGACTGGAGAAAGAGATGGCTAAATGACATAAAGAGCCATATGACACCACCAGAGACCAGGGGTTCTACATCAGCAAGACCTAAACATCCTAACACAGATAAAGCAGCCTACTGAAGGGGAAATTTTCACCAACCCCATATCTGATAGAGGGATGATCTCCAAAATATACAAAGAACTCAAGAAATCCAATAGAGAATTCTCAAGAGAGGAGTCTACAATGTGTGAAAGACACTTATTGAATTTCTCAATATCATTAGCCATCAAGTAAAAGCAAATTAAAACAACTCTGAGATACTATCTTATACCTTTCAGAATGACTAAGATAAAAAAACATCAATGAAAACTTATACTGGAGAACATGTGGAGTACGGAGAACACTCCTCCATTGCTGGAGGGAGTGAAAACTTGTACTATCACTTTGGAAACTAGAATTGTGGTTTCTCAGAAAATTTGTAATTGATCTATCTCAATTCCCATCAATATCACCCTTGGGCATGTACCCAAAGGATGTAAACTCATACCACAAAGACATTTGTTCAACTATATTTACAGCAGCAATATTTGTAATAGTCAGAACCTGGAATCAACCTAGATAATTCTCAGTTGAAGAATGGCTAGAGAAAACCTGTCACAGTATCACAATGAACTGGCAAAAAACAAAGACATCTTGAAATTCAAGGCATATAGATGGAAATAGAGGAAACCATGCTGAGTGAGGTAATCTAGACACAGAAAGACAAACATGGTATGTACTCACGCATAAGTGGATATTAGATATAAAGCAAATGACAATCAGCCCACAATCTACAACCCCAGTGAGCCTAGCAAACAAGGAGGACCATAAGTGAGACATGTGGATTACTCCTCTGAAAAAAGGAAATAGACAAGATGTCCTGAGCATATTGGGGAATAGAGTCAGGGGGTGGGAGAGGTGGAGGAAAGAGAAGGGGAGAAAGGAAGAGGGTGGATAACATAAGGTATCAGAAAGATAACAGATAGGGAGAGCCAAGAAAGTGATACCTTTATAGTAGGAGCCATCATTGGATTAACAAGAAACCTGGCACCAGGAAGATTCTCAGGAATCCATAAGGATGACACCAACTAAGAACCTAAGCAATAGTGGACAGTGTACCTTAAATGCCCATCCCATAAAATGAGATTTATGACCACTTTAAATGCCTTCATTGAGCCTCATTCAGTAGCTGATGGTAGCAAGCAAAAGCAGTGATTCACAGCCAAGTACTGGACTGAGCTCCTAGAGTCCACTTGTAGAAAGCAAGGGGTGATAATATGAGAAAAGGGGTCATGACCATGTTGGGGAAACCCACAAAAATAACTGACTTGAGCAAGTGGGAGCTCACAGACTCCACTTATGCCCAGCATAAGACCTTGCTAGGCATCCTGAATGTGGGTGTCAGTTGGGGGGCAGTCTATTGGTCTGCTGTCTGTGGAACCAGTATTTATCCTTAGTACATGAACTGAAAGTAGGTACCTCCCACTTTCTCTTCTAAGAGGTTCAGTGTGGCTGGATTTATATTTAGGTCTTTGATCCATTTGGACTTAAGTTTTGTGGGTGGCGATAGACATGGGTCTATCTGCAGTCTTCTGTGGGTCTATCTGCAGTCTTCTATATGTCAGCATCCAGTTATGCCAGCACCATTTGTTGAAGATGCTATCTTTTTTCCGTTGTATAATTTTAGCTTCTTTGTCAAAGATCAGGAGTTCTTGGTGTGTTCATAGGTTAGTATCAGGGTATCCAATGTCATGTTCCGAAGTCACTATTTCACAGAATTTTTCCCAACATCTGACTCTCACATTATTTCTGCTCCTTTTCCTGTATCATTCCATGAGCCTTGGAGAGAGTGATGTAGAAGTTCCATTTAGAGATAAGTACTATACTCTGTCTATCAACAGTTTTGAGTATCTTTATTAATAAATGTCCATGGCAATAAAACAATGCTTTGATCAGTGCATAGAACAACACTAAATTCTGAGAATCCATTTTGACATTATGTCTCTTTAGCAAAGTAAAGTAAAATATCAAAAACCAAAATAAAGAAACAGTAGTAGACTCACCTCCATGACATATAACCTGGCAACCAATCCAGAAACATTGACCAGGTACCCATGATCATATATTAATTCTCTCCAATAGAATATGTCTCAAATCCTGACAGAAGGCAGATGATTATCACAACAGTGTCATTGTTAATCTACCACAAAGCAACTCATAAAGATCCTTCTGGCATTGTGAAAGTTAGTCAGAAGGATGGTATCCATGTTAATTCCACCTTGATTTTATGTGTCCTACATCAAAAATATCACTGTCTTCATTAGTATTTACTTGTGATCTAGGTCTGGTGGGCAACCAGGGGAATTTTCAGTAGCCTATGGGTTTCAGAGGCCCCTGATAGGAAGATATTCCATATTCGGGGCTGAAATTTGCATTTTATAATCTTTAACTTCTGGGAGGAGTATTGTCCATTCAAGGAGGATGTGTTTGTGCAAACAGTTTTAGATGATGATTTTAATTACACTTACAAATTCATAGGTTTTTCTAGGGCTTTTGCATACATATTTTGTTGTAGATAACACACCCATTCTGATTCCCTGACACTTAATCCTTTAAACATTTCCACCTCAGTGTTTTCCCTTTCATTTCATATCACTTGCAATTTTCAGTCCTCCCTTCTTAAGGTCTCTGTATTTTTCTCCCCCCTCACCACATGGCTCCTTTCTAGTGAGATCCCCTTACAGAACCTCCAACCTTAACACACTTCTCTAAAAACTCAAAGCTATGATTTTTATATGAGACAAAATACATAATATTTTTCTTCCCAGGTCTGTGTCATTTCAATAAAATTTTTCTATATCTCACTTACTTCCTGCAAATCTATTACATCATTTTTATAGCTGAATAATGCTTCATTGTACATCTATATGCCAATATCATAGTCTATTCATCAAAAGATTGATATCTAGTTCAATTGCATTTTCTAGCAATGTTGAATTAACGCAGATGTAAACATATCTATGTAGAAGGGTGTGTGCCCAGGACTGATATACCTAGAGCATAAAGCAGGTATATTGTGTTTTTATCTGGTAGTTAAAGATTTTGAACACTTTTTGAAATAATTCCTAAGCATTTGTATTTATTATTTTGTGAACTTATATTTTTGAATTCCATTGACCATTTTTGATGGATTGGTTTATGTTTTATATTATAAGGCTTTGCACACTCTAGGTATTAATACTGTCAAATGTACAGTTCATAAAGATTCTCTCCAATTCTTTAGGTAGACTCTTTACTCAACACTTTATTTTGCTGCACAGAAGATTTTTAATTTCATGAGGTTCCATTTGTTGGTCTTATTTCCTGAGTGGCCAGTGTCTATACCTGCCTCACAAGGTACTCTCAACATTGTCATCTGATGGATCTTGAGGTTTAGGTATTACATGGAGGACCTCAATCATTTTGGCATTTATTGGTACGTGTTTTGAAGCAAGGATCTCCTTTAATGTTCCTACATATAGATATTGCGTTTTCCAGGGGCTATTGATCGACTAGGCTGCCTTTCTCTACTTTGTATATATCAAAAAGCATGAGGATGTAGTTGTGTGGACTTTGTCTGCCCTGTTATTATATTACTTTACACGTCTACTTTGTGCCATCTGAGGCAACCAGTCAGCCCCTTACTGGGGGATCCTATGCAGATGCTCTACCAATAAGCCATAGCCACAACCTTCACTTTTGGATTCTAGGCTCAACCACTGGGACTTGCCCCAACCCCCCTCAATGGGGGAATTCTAGGCATCTTTTCTACCACTGAACCATACCCACAGCCCCTCATTAGTGGATTATACACAGGTACTATGTCACAGAGTCACACCCCTAGCTTCTCTCTAGAGGATTCTAGGCAGGCACACTACCACTGAATCAGACACCCAGACCTGGGTGAGTTCACACAGGTGCTATACCACCGAGTCAAGACCCAGCCCATCAAAGGTGATTGTAGGCAGGAAATCTATATAAGTGACCCAAGAAACTACTAGAGAAATCATACAGCTGATTAATACTTGTAGCAAAATGGCAAGATACAATATTAGCTAAAAAAATCAGTAGCCCTAACATATACAAATGATAAATGGGCTGAGAAAGAAATCAGAAAAACATCACCATTTATAATAGCACAAAGAGCATAAAATATCCAGGAGTAACACTAACCAAACAAGTGAAAGACCATTACAGTAATAACTTTGAGTCCTTAAAGGAAGAAATTAAAGAAGACACCAGAAAATGGAAAGATTTCTCATCCTCTTGGATAGTTAGGATCAACATAGTAAAAATGGCAATCTTGCAAAAAAGCAATCTACAAATTTAATGCAATCCCCATCAAGTCCCTACACACTTCTTCACAGATCTTGAAAGAACTATACTCAATTTTATATGGAAAAACAAAACACACAGGATAGCCACAACAACCCTGTAACATAAAGGAACTTCTGGAGACATAACCATCCCTGATTTCAAGCTCTATCATAGAGCCATAGTCCTGAAAACAGCTTTGTATTGGTATACAAATAGACAGCTAGACCAAAGGAATTGAAATAAAAACCGTGATATTAACCCACCCACCTAAGAACACCTGATTTTTGACAAAGAAGCTACAGTTATACAATGGAAAAAAAGAAACCATCTCCAACAAATGGTGATGGCATAACTGCTTGTGGACATGTAGAAGACCACAGATATATCCATATATATCACCATACACAAACCTTAAATTCAGATGGGTCAAAGATATCAACATAAATCCTGCCAAATATAACCTTTTAGAAGATAATGTGGGAGGTACCCTTGAACCAATTGGTACAGCACACTACTTCCTGAACATAGCACCAGTAGCACAGACACTGAGGTCGACAATTAATAAATGGGTCCTCCTGAATCTGAGAAGTTTCTGTAAGGCCAAGGACATAGTCAGCAAGAAAAAATGGTAGCTGACAGAATGGGAAAAGATCTTCTCCAACCCCAAATCTGACAGAGGGCTGATTTCCAAAATTTACAAAGAACTCTGGAAGCTAGTCACCAAAACTCCAAACAGTACAATTAAAAAGTGGGTTACAGAACTAAATAGAGAATTCTCAATACAGAAATCTAAAATGGCTAAAAGACACTTAAGAAATTCTCAACATCCTTAGCCATCTGGGAAATGCAACTCAAAACAACTCTGGGATATCATCTTGCACTGGCCAGAGTGGCTAAAGGCAAAAACATCAATAACAGTCTATGCTGTAGGGGAGGTGGAGAAAGAGGAATACCCCTCCATTGCTGGTGGGAGTGCAAACTTGTACTACCACTCTGGAAATCAGTATGGCAGTTTCTCAGGAAAATTGGAATGATTCTGCTACAAGATCCAGCAATTCCTTTCCTGGGCATACACCAAAAGAATGAATCTTCAAATTCACAGTCAAATGGATGGAACTAGAAGAAACCATACTGAGTGAGGTAACCCAGTCACAAAAAGACAAACATGGCATATACTCGCTCATGTATGGTTTTTAGGCATAGAGAAAAGGATTACCAGCCTACAGATCCACACTTCCAGAAGAGCTAGAAAACAAGGAGGACCCCAAGAGAAAACTAATGGTCTCCCAAAGAAGAGAAGGGCACAAGAACCCCTGAGCAAATTGTGAGCATGGGATGAGAGAGGAGTTAAATGTCAAGAAGTGAAGGGGAGAAAGGGAGGAGAACCGGAGAGCTGAGACAGCAGAGGTATAGAAGAGGGAAAGAAAGGAGATACCTTCATAAAGTGAGTCACTATAGGTTTGGAGAGAGATCTGACAAGGAGGAAATGGCAGGGGATCCACAGGGATAACCCCAACTAAGAATCTAGGCAGTGGTGGAGAGTGCCTTTGATGCCCTTTTCCTATAATGAGATGGATGACTACCTTGGTTACCATTCCTAGAGGTACCTTAGAGCCCCAATATACAAATAGAGCTGAGATGACAATTCTGAGTGAGTGATCCTGGAAACTGAGCTTGGGATGTCAGGTTCAGTAGAGAACATATTACTGGTGATCCATTCTACCATCCTGGTTTCTTATTCTTTGATAGCAAAGTTCTGTATACTTTTGTAGCATCATTTTGGAGTCCTCTGTGTGTGTGTGTGTGTGTGTGTGCGTGCACACGCGTGTGCGTGTGTGTTTATTTTTAGCTAATATGTAGAGATACGGTCCATACATTAGACTGCATCCTCTATTTTTCTCTGCATAATTTGCCCTTTTATCTCTGTTCCTAGATAATTTTCATCTCCTTCTGTGACTTGTGTTTGAAGACACATGTACATCTCTCATACTGTGGACAAATAAATTTCACATTCTACGTCCTTTAGCCCCCTTTGAACTCCAAAATCCCATAGAAAACCCAGTCATATTACTTGATGCCTCTTCAAGCGTAGATCTATAGCAAGGAAAATGTTTTATCATGGATACAAGGAACATCAACTGTGAGCCAGCTGGCATGCTTGGGACTTCAGGTACTTTATAAAACTCTACATCTACAAGCAGGAAATAAATGATAGTGAAATGTCGCACCTGCTGTGCGGCCTGCATCCGAGAATGTAGCGAGGTGGTCGGGATAGATGACACAGAGACCGGTAGGTTGCTTTAAGAAAACTTTATGCTTCCCAAGTCAGCTTAGGAGGAGACCCCAGTCAGCTTAGGAGAGAGCTCTCAGGAGAAGTCTCTCCAAGGAAAAAGAGCTTCCCTTTTTAAGGACTTCTGCCATCCATCTACATACCATTCTTTCCAGACTTCTCACCCTCCTGGCTGGTGGTTTAATCTCCGGCCCCAGAATCGGGGAGACACCGCAGTGTGGGACAGGAAGAGGCATCTAGCTGTAGGGGGTGTGAAAGTCATGGTATCTCAGTGAGTGAGCCCTTATCTGAGCCCTATCAAGAGCTTTAAAGCACTGAATTGTTTTCAGTAAACATTACACAGATGCCTGCTCCCAGGCCGAAGGGGAAGTGGGTTTCTGCTCAAGGTCTGGTGTCCCCACAGTGAAATATTTCCATTTTGCTCATTAAAGTGATTCCAGAAGTCAACCAATTCTATGAGGTTTCTCTTTCAGATGAAAATCTTATGTTTCAAATTTGGATATGCTTCCCTGGCAGAGATCAATCGGGAAGATCTGGGAAATAGTTTGCATAGTATCTTTCCTCCTTCACTTCTGATATGGAATCATGGGAGAGCTCATGAGAGAAAATCTGTGATATATATGGATCATCTACATATACTCTGTTGTGGCAAGAAGACTATACACATCAGAAGCCTTTTTCTTCTTTCATTCTCATGAGTAGACTTGGTGAGAAAGCATCAAACTAGTAGTCACCAAAAGACATCTGTGGACAATTGTGTGTGCATTCCAAATGCTGCTTCCTAAGAAGTACCTGGGTAGGCTATGGAAATGGATTAGACGGTAAGAGCACTCACTATCTGCTCTTCCAGATGTTCTCAGTTTAGTTTTCAGCAACCACATGGTGGCACTTAACAATCTATAATGAGATATGGTGTCCTCTTTTGGCTTGTATCCATATAGGCAGCCATAACATTGTATACAACATAAATGAGTAAAACTTACAAAAAAGCTCTGGGAAGAATGTGGCAGTAACTCCAGAATGACCGGTGACCCTTAAACATTTGCATCATTGCAGAACAATCACAGTTATCCTCATTATTTTCTGTCACATTTCCCAGGAAAATGATAAGAACTGCATATTTTCCCAGAAGTATAATGGTGAAAAACTAAAGTCATGTCATCATCAAAGTCAAGCTTGGTGAACCAATGAACTCATTAGAATCACATAACAGAGTATAGATTTAATTACTTACAGGAGTGGGGATGACTCAAAGGGACCTGTATCATTGCAATCCCTCTGTTGCATGGGTGATGACTCATATGAACTGGAACCCTGGAGCTCTCTGTATGAACTGCAGGAATTGTCACACGTTGAAGACACTTTTGTAGGCATCTCCATTGGCCTGTCTCCACAATAGTCCCCAAGAAGAGTCTTGACCACCAGCTCAGTTTCAGGAGCTTCCTGAGACTTTTGAGCTAATTACTTTCTGAGTCTCCGTAAGCTCCCTTTTAGAGTGTTCCAAGACTTAAGGAGCTTACTTCCAGGAGAGAAATCATTAATTCAGGGGAAATTAATATAGAGCATTCACGGATGATGTACTGTATGGTGCTGCTTTGAATTGATCTCTCAGTGACTCAACTATTTTAACTTTTCAGTTCATCAATTTATGTCACGATCTTAAGAATCTCTCCTCATCTACTGCTTTCAGATTTGATACATTTAACTAAACTTCAAAGTACCTCATTATTTATTTGACTTTTCTTTCATTTTTATTATTTGAGTTGTCTTTTAAAAATTTAAACATTGCCATTTAGATCTGTAAACTTTCTTTTTATGGCTATGTTCTGTGTATCTATCTATAGATTTTGATAAGTTGTGACTTCTTTAGTTTCTTTTACTGATAATTTCTTGCTTTATTCAATTATGGTCTTATAGAATATAAAAGGTTATTTCAATTTTCCTATATTTGGCAAGAGATGTTTTCTGTCTCAATATGTGTTGTATTTCATAGGAAGTTATATGGCTTGCTGACAAGAATGCTCCTTCATTTCATGTTGGTGGAATCTTCTAAAGATATCAGTTAGGTCATTTTGATCTATGAGGTTAACTTCAGTGTTTCTCCAAATGACATATCCTTTGCTGAGAGTGGGACATTGAAATAATATTCTACTATGATTTTGGGATTAATCTTCAATTTCACCCAATAGTACTTTTCATGGAATTGTGTGTACCCAATTTGATTTGTATATGCTAAGAGCCACAGTTTCTTCTTGAAGGATTATTTCCCTGTTTAGGAAAGAGTGACCTTATTATCTATTCTTATTGCCTATGATTCAAAGTCTGTTTTGTCAAATATTAGAGAGTTTCTGCTTGACTCCTTGCTCCATTTGCTTGTAATGCTTCATTCCTTCCTATCAGCCTAACAAAGAATATGAGGTGTGTTTCTTGTAGTTATGAAAATATATAATTATGATCCTGCTTGCAATAGAACCCACTAGCTTATGACTTTTGGTTTGAAACTGAGAACACTAAAATTAGTTACTTTTGAAAAGTATGTGTTGACTCATGAAAATTGTTATTTTCATATTGTGTGGTACTTTCTTGTTTATTGCTTGCTTAACAAATTCTTTAACACTACTTGTTTTTGTGTTATTTGGTTTGTTTTTCCTATAGCCAGCTTCAGCTACCCATGTTTTCTTGTATCCTTTTCTCTCCACTTTTTTCATCTCACAAAAGGTTCTCACACAGCTCAGACCAGTATGTAACTTGATATGTAGCCCAGTCAGCTTGAACAATTTCTCTCTCTTGCCTCTGTCTAACGAGTGCTGAAATTATAGATGTCTTCACATACCAGCCAGCACCTGTACTTTCAGTCTGTCTGACCTTTATATTTCTTATTCTGGGCATGGAACCCAATGGCTTCGCACATGCATGACAGGTGCTCCACTGCTGAGCTTCATACAAGCAAGCCCATCTTTGTACTTTGTCAGTGTCAATTATCTCTGCAACTAGCCCTTGTTTAGGTAAGTGATGCCTGTGTATATTTACAATGTTGGATGTTAGAATTGAGAAAGCCTAAATAATAGTTTTTGATTCATCTGAAAACAGCACTTATGAAAAACTTTCATAGTTACATATGGAACATCTCAGCAACAACAAAGAGAGGAGGAGGAACATGGGTAAAAGGGCCAGGGTAGAAGTGAAAATAGGAGAGTAGCTCTCTTTAGGTAAACTTCCAACTTTTTGAGAATATGAAGGAGAAAAAAATGAATAGATACATTTTCGGCAGTAAACTTTGACTTGCTTTGTTAGAGTTTCTAAGGTTGAGTACAAATTGAGAAATGTGATGTTGACAGAGTCTGTTTACCTTTGATCTTGTTAATCATTAAATATCTGGCCCATGGTAGAAAGATTATTCTTTGCTTTTCAGTTACCATATGCACACATGAAGGTTTCTGTTTCTTAATAGAATAAGTTTTCATGATTTATATGAAGTTCGTTCACAGTGTTCACTAGGTGTTCTTTTCTAAACATGCTTAATTATGCTTGGCATCCATTTGTCTGATTTTTACCTACCCAAAATGAAACAAAAAGGAAACAAATAAAATCTTTGTGCTGTCTTTTTCACTTAAAATTATTTTTGTATTTCTTGAGGGGGGACTGCAGTATGGGGGAATCACAGATTGCTTTTTTCAAAAAATAATATTATGCTAAAATAATTACACAATATGAAAAGTTGCATGTGAATATTGGTCAAGATAGTATTTAAGTCAGATCTTCCCAACTTTTAATTAATATGAACAAAATTATTCTGTGTGTGTTGAAATTGTTTATTTTATGGTGATGTTTGTTAATGATCTGTCCAAATTGTGCTGTCATCTAGATGAACATGTTATTATCCAACATCTCTGTTCAGTTTCCTGTATTTATCAAAAACCTGTTAGTGTTATGTCTAATATCAGGTAAGATTTGCATGAACTTTTCATACATAATTTCAGGTATTATACAAAATGTTTGGATGGCCATGGCCATTCTTCTTTAATCTATACCTATCATCTTCTATGGCTTTGAATCAGAAATGTTTTTGTTTTTTACGAGACAGGGTTTCTCTGTATTGTTTTGGAGGCTATTGGTCCAGCCTGGCCTCGAACCCACAGAGATCCACCTGCCTCTGCCTCCCAAGTGCTGGGATTGAAGGTGTGCACCACCACCACCCGGCTTTGAATCAGAACTTTTAAGCAGTGTGTTTTTTTTATTTGAGAATTACAACATGTTTTTTTCAAGTCCACATTTCCTCCTATTCTCTTCCCTAACATTTTATGTTCTTTTAAAAATCATTTTGTGTCATTTAATGCTACTATTGTATGCATGAATACTGGACCTGCTGGATCATGGAAAGCCTCTAATGGGCTATATCCTTAGATAAAATGAACTTTACTTCCCTTCAAACAGACTTCAACTGCCAATCGTCCCTCAGGTAGGGGTGGGCCTTTGTGACTACCCCCTCTGTTCATGTCAGTGTTTGGAGGCTTGAGTTTTCATCGGCCTTTTGGAAGCTATCACAACTATTGTGAAATCTTCCCTGTTGTGTCCAGGAAACAGGTTCAGCATAGTCATCAATCTCATGATTTCCCTGCTCCTTCTTCTACAAAGATACCTGATCCTTGAGAGAGGCATGACATAAATGCACATTTAGAGCTGAGCTAGAGATGACTGACACACAGAAACCCAAGAAACTCACCAAAGAGCCCTATCATTTTAGCAAAGATACAGTTGGCTTAATGGGAAAAATCTTCTCTAGATACATATCTGACAGTAATTTCATATCTAAAATGTAAAAAGAGATAGAAATCTAAACACCAAGAAAACAAATAATCCAATGAAAAATTGGGATATGAATAAAAATTACAACTGAGAACTAAATGGAGAATTATCAAATTAAGAACCACAAGTGGCTAAGAAATATTTTCATTAGGTTTAGGTATCACAACAATGCAAATTAAAACTATTCTGAGATTTCTTTTCCTTATAGTCATGACAACAAATGCTGAATGTGAATGTGGAAAGAGTGACCACTTGTTTTGCCATTGGTAAGAGTGAAAATTGCTGCTGCTTCCATAAGAAAAATCAGTGTAAAGGGGCCCCAAAATTCTAGAGGTGTATTTACTGTATGGTCCTGCTATATGACTCTTGGCAAATACCCATTGATCTCTATATCCTCCGGTAGAGATACTTATCATTCATATTCATTGCTGTTTTATTAATAACAGTCAGAAAATGGCAATATACTAGATTAGTTTGCAAGAGATAGAAGACCATGAGGCCTGCTGCAAGATAGTGTCTTCTAGACATGACAGAGAAGCCATACCCATGACATCTTAAAAATGTGGCTGCCTAGGTATAACCTGCTTAATGACAATAGAAGTTGACATAGATAGAGAAAATGTTACAAGAAACCACCCCTAGGTGAAAAGCTACAGGCAACACCGCTACTGAGAGCTGGAGAGTCTGCTCTGTCCAGGGATGAAGAACCTTT
Source organism: Mesocricetus auratus (assembly GCF_017639785.1). NCBI lineage: Eukaryota > Metazoa > Chordata > Mammalia > Rodentia > Cricetidae > Mesocricetus > Mesocricetus auratus. Next base: position 917,062 of record NW_024429223.1, read on the forward strand.
TAACATATGTGTGGACTTTCTGAAAAAGCACAAATGAGATGAAATACCTATTGTGCCAGACAGTGTAGACTCCTCATGGGAGCATTTACACATGAGGAGGAGTAGACTGGGGATGGGATGGGGGGATGTGAATGAGGGTGGGTTGAGTTGGGAGTGGGAGGAAGAATTGAGATTGTTGCGTAAAATGAAATAAAAATGAATATTGAACCAAATTAAAATATGCTAAAAGGAAGAAATAAAGAAAAGAAATTAAAAACTTCCTGGAATTGAATGAGAAAGAAGACACAACATATGCAAACTTATGGGACACCTTGAAATCAGTGCTGAGAGGAAAGTTCATAGCACTAAGTGCCCACATGAAGAAACTGGAGAACTGTCATACTAGAGAATTAATAGCACATCTGAACTTTCTAGAACAAAAAGAAGCAAACTCACCCAAGAGGAGTAGACGCCAGAAAATAATCAAATTGAGGGCTGAAATCAATCAAGTAGAAACCAGGAAAACATTGAGAAGAGTCAATGAAACAAATAGTTGGTTCTTTGAGAAAATCAACAAAATAGACAAACCTCTGTCCAAATTAAACAAAAGACAGAAAGAGAGCATGCTAATTAACAAAATCAGAAATGAAAAAGGGGGCATAGCAACGGTCTCTGAGGATGTTCAGAGAATCACAAGGGGATACATTGAAAATCTGAACTCCACAAAATTTGAAAATGGAAATGAAATGGAAAATTTCCTGGATAGCTATCACTTGCCAAAACTAAATCAAGAGCAGATAAACAATCTAAACAGACCTATAACCCCTAATGAAATAGAAGCAGTCATCAAAAGTCTCCCAAACAAAATAAGCCCAGACCCAGATGGCTTAAGTGCAGAATTCTACCAGAAATTCAAAGAAGAGCTAATTCCAATAATCCTCAAAGTATTTCACACAGTAGAAGCAGGAGGCTCACTACCAAACTTTTTTTTACGAGGCTACAATTACCTTGATACCCAAGCCACACAAAAACACAACTAAGAAAGAGAACTATAGACGAATTTCCCTCATGAACATCAATGCAAAAATACTCAATGAAATACTAGCAAACAGGATTCAAGAACACATCAAAAAAATCATCCACCATGATCAAGTAGGCTTCAACCCAGGAATGCAGGAATGGATCGACATTAGAAAATCTATCAATGTAATCCACCATATAAACAAACTGCGAAAGAAAAACCACATGATCATCTCACTAGATGCTGAAAAAATCTTTGACAAATCGAGCACTCCTTCATGATAAAGGTCCTAAAGAGATCAGGGATAACAGGAACATACCTGAATATAAAAAAAGCAATATACAGTAAACCAACAGCTAACATCAAACTAAGTGGAGAGAAACTCAAAGCAATTCCTCTAAAATCAGGAACAAGAAAAGGCTGTCCACACTCTCCATATCTCTTCAATATTGTACTTGAAGTTCTAGCTACAGCAATAAGACAACAAAAGTAGATCAAGTGGATACAAATAGGAAAAGAAGAAGTCAAGCTTTCACTATTTGCAGATGATATGATAGTTTATATAAGTGACCCAAAAAACTCCACAAGGGAACTCCTAGAGCTGACAAACACCTTCAGCAAAGTGGCAGGATACAAAGTAAACTAAAAAAAATCAGAGGCCCTATTATATACTGACAATGAAGTGACTGAGAAAGAAATCAGAGAAACATCACCCTTTACAATAGCCATAAACAGCATCAAATATCTGGCGATAATGTTAACCAAGGAAGTGAAAGACCTGTATATCAAGAACTTTGAGTCTTTAAAGAAAGAAATCAAAGAGGATACCAGAAAATGGAAAGATCTCCTATGCTCTTGGATTGGTAAGGATCAATAGAATAAAAATGGCAATCTTGCCAAAAGCAGTCTACAGATTCAATGCAATCCCTATCAAAATTCCGGCACAATTCTTCACAGACCTGGAAAGAACATTAATCAACTTTATATGGAAAAGCAAAAGGCCCAGGATAGCCAAAACAACCCTATACAATAAAGGAACTTCAGGAGGCATCACCATACCTGACTTCAAGATCTATTATAGAGCTATAGTCCTGAAAACAGCTTGGTATTGGCACAAAAATAGGCAGGTTGACCAATGGAACCGAATTGAAAACCCTGATTTTAACTCACACACCGATGAACACTTGATTTTTGACAAAGAAGCTAAAACTACACAATGGAAAAAAGAAACCATCTTCAACAAATGGTGATGGCATAACTGGGTACTGGCATGCAGAAGATTGCAGATAGATCCATGTTTATTGCCTTGTACAAAACTTAATTCCAAATGGATCAAACATCTCAACATAAATCCAGCCACACTGAAACTCTTAGAAGAGAAAGTGGGAGATACTCTTCAACGAGTTGGTACAGGAGACCACTTCCTGTACATAACACCAGTGGCACAGACACTGGAAATCGACAATTAACAAATGGGACCTCATGAAACTAAAAAGCTTCTGTAAGGCAAAGGACACGGTCAACAAGACAAAAAGGCAGCCCACAGAATGGGAAAAGATATTCACTAACCCCACATCTGACAGAGGGCTAATCTCCAAAATTTACAAAGAACTCAAGAAACAAGTCTCCAAAACACCAAAGGATCCAATTAAAAGGTGGGGTACAGACATCGTGTGTCCATAACACAAAGAAGGATGCTGTCTCAGCCTGGACTCTTAGGGGAGTGCCTGGACCCTACCCTGAGTGAAATGACAGACTCTAGATATCCCCTATGTGGAAGGAATTGGCAATAGGGTGAGAGGCTTGGCGGGATGGGGAGTGCGGGAGGAGGGAAGGGAGAGGGAACTGGGATTGACATGTAAAACAAGCTATTTAAAATTAAAAAAGAAAAAAAATAAAATATGCTAAAAGGTAAATATATACGTAGATCTTTTGATTTCAAATATTAGCTTCTTGTCAAATGTTCTGGCTAGTTTTATGTCAACTTGACACAAGTAGAAGATAAAAGCCTCAACTGAAAAATGCTTCCATGAGAATCTGCTGCAGGCAAACCTGTAGGACATTTTCTTAATTAATGATTACTGGAAAGGTCCCAGCATATTGGGTATTCGACCTCTGAACTCATGGTGTAGATCACAGTATACAGGACACATAAATTGCTATTAGACTTATGCCTAATAATGTCTGTAATCATTAGATGCAAATTGAAATGTTAGTTTGTAGATAAAAGCATTTCCCATGCATATATGTGTCAGGTGTTCTGAAATGTGTAGAACGTTCAAAGAATGTGCATACAAGAGAACGTAGTTTATGCTCTTTAGCATCAGGAAGGTCCAGGCTTTGGTGGGCCAAACTATGAATCACTGTTCAAAAGCATATTTATTTATTGTTACACAAATGATTTTTTGTATCTGACAAGCCCCCATGATCTATTTTATATGATCTCTGAAGGAAATAATAACACACTGATGGGGGATGTCCTTCTGTATGCTGTGAATATATGTTTCTCATATTGGTTGATGAATAAAGCTCTCTCAGCCAGTGGGTGGTCAGGAAGTACCCAGGCAGGAAGTATAGGCTGGGATACCACACTAGGAGAATTCTGGAAGAGGAACACCAAGAGGGAGTCATGAGAGAAATGCCATGTTGCTGCTGAGAAAGAAATAGGCTCAGCCATCACCAGAGAGCCAAGACCATATGGAGATACACGTATTCATAGAAATGGGTATTAATTAAGAGAGAGATCACCAATAAGAAGCCTGAGCCATCAGCCCAAGAATGTATATATACATTAATATAACCCTCTGCATTTTCATATGGCACTAAACAGCTGTAGGACCTGGTGGGACAGAAACTTTGTACACAACATCCCTGTGATATTAGTATATTCTTCAGTTATTCTCTATTTAGTTAATTAGTTTCATTTAATTAGTTAATTTACTTAGGTTGAGATGATTTCTTTCACTGTAGTCCCTCAGTTCAGTTAAGCTGGCTGACTGGTCAATGAGTCCTATGTGTACCTGCTGTACCTTCCAAATACTGGTATTACATATATATGTTCCACGTCCAAGCCAAGATTTCATGTGGGTTATAGAGATCCAAAGCTAGTTCCTTGTGTTTGTGAGGATGGTACATTTTTGACTGATTTATTTTCCCAGATACTCATCAACTTTTCAATTCTTTAGTATATGAAATAATGGAGTTCATTATGAAATTTTCATGCATAGCATTCTTCACACTGCTACTATCCTGCCTCTCTCTTTTTTTATTAATATTTTTTATTTTCCATTTTAAATTTAGATAAGAAACAAGGTTGCTTCACAAGTCAGTACGAGGTCCCTCTCCCTTTCCCTCCCCTCCTCCCGTGCCCTCCCCGCATCCCCCCCCCGTTATCCCCTCATTCCCCCAGGGAGGGTGAGGCCCTCCATGGGGGTGTCCATAGTCTGTCATTTCATATAGGGCAGGGCCTAGACCCTTTCCCAAGAGTTCAGGGTGAGAGTGCACCTCACATTGTTCTATGGGAGTCCAACGTCCGTGTGTATACTTGGTATGGGTACTGATCTGCTGCCCAAGGCTCAATAGATTACCTAGGCCTCCTCACTGACACCCAGATTCAGGGGGTCTTGATCAGTCCCATGCTGGATTCCCAGGCTGATGCCTGGGATTCTAGAGTTAACCTTTGTCTGGTCAGCTGTTTCTGGGGGTTAAACCAGCCCAGTCTTAATCCCTTTGATCATCAGTCCTCCCTCTCTGATACTGGCTTTCTTGAGTTCAGCTCAGTACTTAACCAGCCACTAAATGTAGTTTCTGTTTCCCAGACTCTCTGGCCATAGGATTGTAGGCTGGCACTCCCCAGATCTATGTCTAAAATCCATATATGAGAGAGTACATGCCATGTTTCTCTTTTTGTGACTGGGTTACCTCACTCAGGATGGTTTCTTCTAGTGTCATCCATTTGCCTGCGAATCTCATGATTCCATTATTTTTTTCTGCTGAATAGTACTCCATTGTGTAGATGTACCACATTTTCTCTATCCACTCTTCGGGTGAGGGACATCTAGGTTGCTTCCAAGTTCTGGCTATTACAAATAAAGCTGCTATGAACATAGTGGAACAGACATCTTTGTTATATGAATGGGCATCTTTTGGATATATGCCTAAGAGTGCAGTTGCTGGGTCTTGTGGTAGGTTTATTCCCATTTTTCTGAGGAATCTCCATACTGCTTTCCAAAGTGGCTGAACCAGTTGGCACTCCCACCAGCAATGGAGGAGTGTCCCCCTTTCGCCACACCCTCTCCAGCATAAATTGTCATTGGTGTTTTTGATTTTAGCCATTCTGACAGGAGTGAGATGGTATCTCAGAGTTGCTTTGATTTGCATTTCCCGGATGGCTAAGGATGTTGAGCACTTTCTCAAGTGCCTCTCAGCCATTTTAGACTCCTCTATTGAAAACTCTCTATTTAGTTCTGCAGCCCACTTTTTAATAGGGTCCTTTGCTGTTTTGGAGACTTGCTTCTTGAGTTCTTTGTAAATTTTGGAGATCAACCCTCTGTCCGATGTGGGATTAGTGAATATTTTTTCCCATTCTGTGGGCTGCCTTTTTGTCTTGCTGACTGTGTCCTTTGCCTTACAGAAGCTTCTCAGTTTCAGTAGGTCCCATTTATTAATTGTTGATCTTACTGCCTGTGCTACTGGTGTTATGTTCAGGAAGCTGTCTCCTGTACCAATTCGTTCAAGGGTACCACCCACTTTCTCTTCTAAGAGGTTCAGTGTGGCTGGATTTATGTTGAGGTCTTTGATCCATTTGGACTTAAGTTTTGTGCATGGCGATAGACATGGATCGATCTGCATTCTTCTACATGCCAGTCTCCAGTTATGCCAGCACCATTTGTTGAAGATGCTTTCTTTATTCCATTGTATATTTTTAGCTTCTTTGTCAAAGATCAGATGTTCGTACGTGTGTGGGTTAATATCGGGGTTTTCAATTCGATTCCATTGGTCTACCTGTCTATTTTTGTGCCAATACCAAGCTGTTTTCAGGACTATAGCTCTATAATAGAGCTTGAGGTCAGGGATGGTGATGCCTCCGGACGTTGCCTTGTTGAACAGGGTTGTTTTGGCTATCCTGGGTCTTTTGTTTTTCCATACAAAATTGATTATTGTTCTTTCAAGGTCTGTGAAGAACTGTGCTGGGATTTTAATGGGGATTGCATTGAATCTGTAGATTGCTTTTGGCAGGATTGCCATTTTTACTACGTTGATCCTACCTATCCAAGAGCATGGGAGATCTTTCCATTTTCTGAGGGCTTCTTTAATTTCTTTCTTTAAAGATTCAAAGTTCTTACGATACAGGTCTTTCACTTGTTTGGTTAGCGTTACCCCAAGGTATTTTATGTTGTTTGTGGCAATTGTAAAGGGTGATGTTTCTCTGATTTCTCTTTCAGCCCTTTTATCATCTGTATATAGTAGGGCTACTGATTTTCTTGAGTTGATCTTGTAGCCTGCCACTTTGCTGAAGGTGTTAATCAGTTGTAAGAGTTCCCTGGTAGAGTTCTTTGGGTCACTGATGTAAACTATCATATCGTCTGCAAACAGTGAAAGTTTGACCTCTTCCTTCCCAATTTGTATCCCCTTGATCCCCCTTTGTTGTCGTATGGCAATAGCTAGAACTTCAAGTACCATGTTGAAAAGGTATGGAGAGAGTGGACAGCCTTGTTTTGTTCCTGATTTTAGAGGAATTGCGTTGAGTTTCTGTCCATTTAGTTTGATGTTGGCTGTTGGTTTACTGTATATAGCTTTTATTATGTTTAAGTATGTCCCTGTTATCCCAGATCTCTCCAAGACCTTTATCATGAAGGGGTGTTGGATTTTGTCAAAGGCTTTTTCAGCATCTAGTGAGATGATCATGTGATTTTTGTTTTTCAGCTTGTTTATATGGTGGATTACGTTGATGGATTTTCGTATGTTGAACCATCCCTGCATTCCTGGGATGAAACCTACTTGGTCGTGGTGAATGATTGTTTTGATGTGTTCTTGGATCCGATTTGCCAGTATTTTATTGAGTATTTTTGCATCAATGTTCATGAGGGATATTGGTCTGAAGTTCTCTTTCTTAGTTGTATCTTTGTGTGGCTTGGGGATCAAGGTTATTGAAGCCTCATAGAAAGAGTTTGGCAAAGACCCTTCTGCTTCTATTGTGTGGAACACTTTGAGAAGAATTGGTATAAGCTGTTCTTTGAATTTCTGGTAGAATTCTGCACTGAGGCCATCTGGACCTGGGCTTTTTTTGGTTGGGAGACTTTTGATGACAGCTTCTATTTCCATAGGGGTTATAGGTCTATTTAAGTTGCTTATCTGTTCTTGATTTAGTTTTGGCAATTGATAGCTGTCCAGGAAGTCATCCATTTCCTTTAAATTTTCGAATTTTGTGGAGTACAGGTTTTCAAAGTATGACCTAATGATTCTCTGGATTTCCTCAGAGTCTGTTGTTATGTCCCCCTTTTCATTTCTGATTTTGTTAATTTGCGTGTTCACTCTCTGCTGTTTGGTAAGTTTGGACAAAGGTTTGTCTATCTTGTTGATTTTCTCAAAGAACCAGCTCTTCGTTGCGTTGATTCTTTGTATTGTTTTCCTGGTTTCTACTTTATTGATTTCAGCCCTCAATTTGATTATTTCCTGGCGTCTACTCCTCCTGGGGGAGTGTGCTTCTTTGTGTTCTAGAGCTTTCAGCTGTGATGTTAATTCTCTGGTATAACTGTTCTCCTGTTTCTTCATGTGAGCATTTAGCGCTATGAACTTCCCCGTAGCACTGCTTTCAAAGTGTCCCATAGGTTTGGGTATGTTGTGTCTTCATTCTCATTGAATTCGAGGAAGTCTTTAATTTCTTTTTTTATTTCCTCTTTGACCCAGGGATGGTGCAGTTGAGCATTATTCAATTTCCATGAGTTTTTAGGTTTTCTGCAATTTGTGTTGTTGTTGAATTCTAATTTTAAAGCATGGTGGTCTGATAAGATGCATGGAGTTATTCCAATTTTTTTGTAGCTGCTGAGGTTTGATATGTTGCCAAGTATGTGGTCGATTTTTGAGAAGGTTCCATGTGGTGGTGAGAAGAAGGTATATTCTTTTTTATGTGGATGAAATGTTCTATAGATATCTGTTAATCCCAGTTGGGTCATTACTTCTATTAGCCCTTTTGCTTCTTTGTTGAGTTTCTGTTTGGTATTCCTGTCTAGTGGTGAGAGTGGTGTGTTGAAATCTCCCACTATAACTGTGTGGGGCTTTAGATGAGATTTAAGTTCTAATAATGTTTTTTTAACGAATGTGGATGCCTTTGTATTTGGGGCATAGATGTTCAGAATCGACACTTCCTCTTGGTGGGTTTCACCTGTGATTAGTATGTAATGACCTCCTTCATCTCTTTTGATTGATTTTATTTTAAAGTCTAGTTTGTTAGATATTAGGATTGCTACCCCGGCTTGTTTCTTGGGTCCATTCGATTGAAAAATTTTTTCCCAACCTTTAATTCTCAGGTAATGTCTGTCTTTAAGGGTGAGGTGTGTTTCCTGTATGCAGCAGAAGGAAGGAGTCTGTCTTCGAATCCAATCTGCTAGTCTGTGTCTTTTTATGGGTGAGTTAAGGCCATTAATATTGAGGGATATTAATGACCAATGATTGCTCATCCTTCTTCGATTTGCGATGGTTGTTGTTGTTGGAATTATGTGTGGAATTTCACCCCTTTGTTCTTTTGGCTGTTGGTAGAGAGAGATTCTCTAATGCTTATATTTTTCTGGTTGTAGTTAGCTTCCTTGGGTTGGAGTTTTCCTTCCAAAATTTTCTGTAGGACTGGGTTAGTGGACACATATTGCTTGAATCTAGTTTTGTCATGGAATATCTTGTTTTCTCCGTCTATAGTGATTGAGAGCTTTGCCGGGTATAGTAGTCTGGGCTGGCATCCGTGGTCTCTTAGTGTAGGTAGAATATCTATCCAGGACCTTCTGGCTTTCAGCGTTTCCATGGAGAAATCAGGTGTAATTCTGATAGGTCTGCCTTTATATGTTACTTGACCTTTTTCCTTAGCTGCTCTTAATATTCTTTCTTTATTCTGTATGTTTGGGGTCTTGATTATTATGTGGCGAGGGGATTTTTTTTTGTGGTCCACTCTATTTGGTGTTCTGTAGGCTTCTTGTACCTTCATTGGCATGTCTTTCTTAAGGTTGGGAAAGTTTTCTTCTATGATTTTGTTGAATATGCCTTCTGCCCCTTTGAGCTGGATTTCTTCTCCTTCTATACCTATTATTCTTAGGTTTGGTCTTTTCATGGTGTCCCATATTTCCTGGATGTTTTGTGTTAAGGATTTGTTGGATTTAAGGTTTTCTTTGGTTTATAAATCCATTTCTCCTAGTGTATCTTCAACACTTGAGATTCTCTCTTCCATCTCTTCTATTCTGTTGGTAATGCTTGTATTGGTAGTGCCTGTCTGTTTGTCCAGCTTTTCTATTTTCTGCCTTTCTTCAGATTGTGTTTTTTTTAATGACTCTATTTCAGTTTTCAACCCTTGCAGTGTTTGCATTGCTTCTTGCAATTTTCTGTTTATCTGTTCATCCGTTTGTTGCCTTTTATGAATTTTTTGGTTTGTTCTTTCTTCCATTTCTTGCATTTTTGGTTTGTTTTTTGTTCCATTTCTCGCATTTTGTGCTTTGTTTCTTCTTACATTTCCTGCCTTTTTTGGTTTGTTTCTTCTTCCATTTTTTTCATTTTTTGCTTTGTTTTTTCTACCATTTCTTGCATTTTTTGCTTTGTTTCTTCTTCCATTTCCTGCCTTTTTTGGTATGATTCTTCTTCCAATTCTTGCATTTTTTGCTTTGTTTTTTCTTCCAATTCTTGCATTTTTTGCTTCATTTCTTCTTCCATTTTCTGCCTTTTTTGGTTTGTTTTTTCTTCCAATTCTTGCATTTTTTGGTTTGTTTTTTCTTCCATTTCTTTGAGGGATTTTCCAATATCCTCTTTTAGGGCCTCTATCATTTTCATGAAAGTGCTTTTAAGGTCGTTCTCTTCTGCTTCATCCTCATTGGAATGTTGGGGTCTTGCTGGTGTGGAGTCTCTAGAATCTGGCGGTGTCATATTTGTTTTTCTGTTGCTGACTGTGTTTTTGTATTGTCTCTTTCCCATCTCTTCTTCTAGTGGGTGCAGGAGGAGCCCCTTACTGGTCTGGGGACCAGAGTTCCCTTTTGGTGGGTGCTAGCAAGTCCAATAATCTGGTGGTTCTTCTATTCCTTGTCCGAATGCTGGTCCCGTGGGTGGAGAAGAAGAACAGGAATCTGGGGTGCTTATCCTCTTACCTGGTCCCCTGGACCCTATGCTGGGTCCTGTTGTACTTGATCCAGAACAGCTACTCCCCTGGTCTCCCTGGGTCCTCTGGTTTCCTGGTCTCGTTGGTGGGAGAGAAGACCTGGGGTCTGGGTGCTTGGCTCCCGCCGGAATTGGGAGCTCTGTGCAGGTCCCAGGCGATCTGCAGGCACTGGAGCTCAGGCCGGGAAGCCGGCCTGTTTACCTGCTGCTGCTGGAAGAACCGCCGCTTCCCTGTACTCCCAGCCTCCTCTCCTTTCCTGGTCTCGTTGGTGTGAGCGAAGATCCGGAGTCTGGGGTGCTTGGCTCCCGCCGGGACTGGGAGCTCTGTGCAGGTCCCAGGCGATCTGCAGGCACTGGAGCACAGGCCGGGAAGCCGGCCTGTTTACCTGCTGCTGTTGGAAGAACCGCAGCTTCCCTGTACTCCCAGCCTCCTCTCCTTTCCTGGTCTCGTTGGTGTGAGCGAAGATCTGGAGTCTGGGGTGCTTGGCTCCCGCCGGGATTGGGAGCTCTGTGCAGGTCCCAGGCGATCTGCAGGCACTGGAGCACAGGCCGGGAAGCCGGCCTGTTTACCTGCTGCTGCTGGAAGAACCGCCGCTTCCCTGGACTCCCAGCCTCCTCTCCTTTCCTGGTCTCGTTGGTGTGAGCGAAGATCTGGAGTCTGGGGTGCTTGGCTCCCGCCGGGATTGGGAGCTCTGTGCAGGTCCCAGGCGATCTGCAGGCACTGGAGCACAGGCCGGGAAGCCAGCCTGTTTACCTGCTGCTGCTGGAAGAACCCCCTGCCTCTCTCTTTAATGAAGATTAAACAAGTGGTATAATATATGATAAACTAGAGTCATATCAATGAGCTGCAAGCCCTTCACTGTTTACTGCCAGAGACTAGATGTTAATTTGAATGAAAATGACACTATGGACTCACAGATTTAAATGCTTTATCCCATGTCTGTGGAACTATTTGAGAAGATTTAGGAATTGTTTCCTTTGGAAGAGGTATGTAATTAGGCGTGGGCTTTGGGATTTCAAAACCCCAAACATTCCCATTTAGCTCTCTTTCTGTCTGTCTCGAGGTTGTAGAGAGGTATGTGAGCTTTCAAATACTGCCTCAGCACCATGCCAGCTTATATACTACAATGGTTTCTGCCACAGTAAACATGGAGTTCAAACATATGGAATTGTAAGCAAGCCCAAATGCAATCTTTCTTCTGTAAGTTGCCTTTGTCTTGGTATGTATTCACAGCAATGGAAAAATAACAGACATAAAGCAAGAGCTCTACCACTGTGGTAATCAACTACTCTTTTCGTGTTTTAATTTTGTAATAGGTTCTTTTTGCTAAGTTACTTAGGCAAGTGTTGATGCCTTAATGTAGAGATGAGAAGCATGGGCAGCAATGCCTATCCTGAGACCCCACTTCTTAATAAGATTTCACTTCTATTTATTGGAGAGGGAGAGATGGAGTGATAGAGGGGAAACATCATGCTTCTTGTGAGGTTCAGCCAGTGCCTTTTTGACATTGGCAGTAGAGCTATACTCCAGTGTTTGAGGAGAAAAGACAGGTGACTGTGGTGATTTCAGGCAACCATCTGTACTTTTTTGACCTTGACAAGGTGCCACAATAGACTTTAATGACACCAAGGCCTTGGTCCTGCCAAATGGGGTAACATGCCACTGAACTTGGGTGATTATTCCTACAGAGGATTTGCAGTGGGAACCATGAACTTTATTTCATGAAATAATTGTCGCAATCCTGATATTTGCTAATCAAGCCTTCACTTGCTAATAGACAGAAATACATAGATATTAAAAATTTTATGGAGGCAAGTCTCCAAAACACCAAAGGATACAATTAAAAAGTGGGCTACAGAACTAAATAGAGAATTTTCAATAGAGGAGTCTAAAATGGCTGAGAGGCACTTGAGAAAGTGCTCAACATCCTTAGCCATCCGGGAAATGCAAATAAAAACAATTCTGAGATACCATCTCACTCCTGTCAGAATGGCTAAAATCAAAAATAGCAACGACAACTTATGCTGGAGAGGATGTGGTGAAAGGGGAAGACTCCTCCATTGATGGTGGGAGTGCCAACTTGTTCATCCACTTTGGAAATCAGTATAGAGATTCCTCAGAAAAATGGGAATAAACCTACCACAAGACCCAGCAATTCCACTCTTAGGCATATATCCAAAAGATGCCCATTCATATAACAAGGATGTCTGCTACACTATGTTCATAGCAGCATTATTTGTAATAGCCAGAACTTGGAAGCAACCTAGATGTCCCTCAACCGAAGAGTGGATAGAGAAAATGTGGAACATTTACACAATGGAGTACTATTCAGCATAAAAAACAATGGAATCCTGAGATTTGCAGGCAAATGGATGACACTAGAGGAAACCATCCTGCGTGAGGTAACGCAGTCACAAAAAGAGAAACATGGCATGTACTCTCTCATATGTGGATTTTAGACATAGATCTCGGGGGGGGGGCCAGCCTACAATCCCATGGCCAGAGAGTCTAGGAAACAGAAACTTCATTCAGTGGCTGATGGAAGAAGAGGCAGACTCCCACGGCTAAGCACTGAGCTGAACACAAGAAAGCCAGTAACAGAGAGGGAGGACTAATGACTGGGATGGTTTAACCCCCAGAAACAGCTGACCTGACAAGGGTTAACTCTTGAATCCCAGGCATCAGCCTGGGAATCCAGCATGGGACTGATCAAGACCCCCTGAATGGGGGTGTCGGTGAGGAGGCATAGGGAATCTATTGAGCCTTGGGCAGTAGATAAGTATTTATCCCTAGTATACACATGGACTTTGGACTCCCATCCAACAATGTGAGATGTGCTTTCTCCCTGAACTCTTGGGGGAGGTTCTAGGCCCTGCCCTGGATGAAATGACAGACTGTGAACACTCCCAAGGAGTGCCTCACCTTCCCTGGGGAAATGAGGGGATATTGGGGGGTGGGGAAGGGCACGTGAGGAGGGGAGGGAATGGAGAGGGACCTGGAACTGACTTGTGAAGCAACCTTGTTTCTAATCTAAATTTAAATTTAAAAATAAATAATAAAAAAAGAAAAAAATTATCTTTGACCACACAGTGGGTTAGAACTATATTGTACATATGAATGGTACTTCCCAAACATGACTATCAAACACTTGAAATGTGCCAGTTTACACATGTACTCCCAGGGAGGGGAGACTGAGAAAAGAACATTATTGCTGTACTCCTTTGCTTGAAGAGAAAAGTCAGGAAACCTCCACTATTTGAGATAAGAATTTGTACTTTTCTGATATTGGCAGGGTGTCAAAACAGACTTGAATGACACCAGGACTTTGTTCCTGCCTAGCACATGATCTGGTATTGAACATGGGTCATTAGGCCAACCCAGTATTTCCAGTGGGAGCCAAGTAATTGTCACTGTCCTCACACTTCTGTTAGGTATATTGTTTTCACATGCTAAAAGACAGGAGTGTTAAGGAGAACATGAGGGGTCAGGAAGATTGAGTCAGGGGAAGAATAGTGGAGAACAACAACAAAAAAAAGAGATACCTTAGTATAGGGAGCCAGTATAGCTTTAAAGAGAAATGTTGCACCAGGGATATGTCCAGAGATCTACAGTGATGACTCCAAATAGAATCTAAGCAATAGTGAAGAGGCTACTTTAAATATCATTCCACTATAAAAGCAAACCTAGAGCCTTCATCCAGGAGCTGATGGAAACAGAAGCAGATATCCATAGCTAAGCACTGACTCAAACTTCTGGAATCCAGTTGTAGAGAAGGAGGAATGATGAACAAAGGGGTCCAGACCATGCTGGGGGAACACCCACAAACAAGTGCCCTGAGCATGTTGGAGCGCACAGATGCCAGCCAGACATCTGGGAAACCAGCATAGGGCCTAACCAGGCATCCTGGATATGAGTGTCAATTTGTAGGCCTGGGCAGTTTACAGGGACTCTGGTGGTGGAACCAGTATTTATTCTTAGTACACATGGAGGGATATTCTCTCAGCCTAGATACATGTGGTATGGCCTAGGCCATGCCCCAAATGATGTGACAGACTTTGTTGATCCCTCATAGAAGGACTTACCCTCCCTGCAGAGTGGATGGAGGATGGGATGGTGAGTAGGATGTGGGCATGGGAGGATGGAAGGACACTGGGATAGATACATAAATTATGATTAATAAACATCTTCTGGTCTGGTCTGGGGACTGTGGTCAGGTCAACTGATGCCCGGTGGACCAAGCAACCCAGAGTCTGCTGACATTGCTGTGTTAGTCCCTCCCCCACTCAGGAGAGAGGTGAGTGTGAGCCCCTGTCTCAGTCCCAACTTCTGTTTGCCCTCTTTGGGATCTCTTGGCTGGAGACTGTGAGCAGGTCAACTCACCCCAGGTGGATCAAGCCATTCAGAGTCTGCTGACATTACCATGCTAGTTCTACCTCCACCCACAAGGAGAGGGAACCCACCTGAACCCATCACAGTGTTGGACCTGCTTGAACCCACCAGAAGATAACCTTGGATCTGTACCCACCAGGAGAGAAAGTAAACATGTACCCCCTAGAAGAGGGGATGGGAATACAACAATATAGGAACACATTCAACAAAAGAAAAATCAATATGAAGCCACTGGAGAATAGGGAGTCTACAGATAAGAAACAATAGATTCAAACATAATCAGCAGCATATAAAAGATGGAAAAGAGAATTGCAGGTGTTAAAAACTTATTAGGAGAAACAGATTCATCAACCAAGGAAAATCTTAAGTCAAACAAATGCCTAACACAAAATATCCAGGAAATATGGGACGCCGTGAAAAGGCCAATCCTAAGAATAATAGATAGAGAAGAAGGTGAAGAAACCCAACTCAGAGGTGCAGAAAACATTCAACAAAATCATAGAAGAAAACTTTCCCAACCTAAACATAGACATGCCAATAAAAGTACAAGAAGCTTACAGAACACCAAATCGAGTAGACCATTAAAAGGTCCTCTCACCACATAATAATCAAATACCAAACATACAGAATGAAGAATATTAAGAGCATCAAAGGAAAAATGACAACTAATATATAACCGTGAATTAAATCAAGAACAGATAAGCAAACTAAACAGACTTATAATCCCTAATGAAATAGAAGCAGTTATCAAAAGTCTCCCAACGAAAAAAAGCCCATGACCAGATGGCTTCAGTGCATAATTCTACCAGAAATTCAAAGAAAAGCTAATTCTAGTACTCCTCAAAGTATTCCACAAAACAGAAGCAGGAGATTCACTGCCAAACTATTTTAATGAGGCTACAATTACATTGGTACTCAAGACACACAAAGACACACCTAAGAAGGAGAAATACAGACCAATTTTCCCCTTGAACATTGATACAAAAATACTCAATAAAATACTAGCAAATCAAATCCAAGAAAACATTAGAAAAATCGTCCACCATGATCAAGTAGGCTTCATCGCAGGGATGCAGGGATGGTTCAACACACGAAAATCTAACAATGCAATTCACCATTTAAACAAACTGCAAAGGAAAAACCACATGATCATCTCACTAGATGCTGAAAAAGCCTTTGACAAAATCCAACACCCCTTCATGATAAAAGTCCTACAGAAATCAGGGATAACAGGAACATACCTAAACATAATAAAAGCAATATAGAGTAAACCAACAGCTAATATCAAAGTAGCTCTACTATATACAGGCAATAAAACAACCAAGAAAGAAAACAGAGAAACGTCACCCTTTACAATTGCCACAAACAACATAAAATTCCGTGGGTTAATGCTAAACAAACAAGTGAAAGACCTGTATCACAAGAACTTTGAGTCTTTAAAGAAAGAAATTAAAGAAAACACCAGAAATATGGAAAGATCTCCCATGCTCTTGGATAGGTAGGATCAATATAGTAAAAATGGCAATCTTGCCAAAATCCATCTACACACTCAATGCAATTCCCATCAAAATTCCAGCACAATTCTCCACAGACCTTGAAAAAACATATCTCAGCTTTCTATGGAAAAACAAAAGACCCAGGATAGCCAAAACATCCCTGTTCAACAAAGCAATGTCCAGAGGCATCAGTATTACTGACTTCAAGCTCCATTGTAGAGCTATACTACTAAAAACAGCTTGGTATTAACAAAAATAGGCAAGTAGACCAATGCAATCAAAGTGAACACCCTGATATTAACACACACACCTATGAACAGCTGATCTTAGACCAAGAAGCTAAAATTATACAATGAAAAATGAAAATAATCTTCAAAACATGGTGCTGGCATAACTGAATATTGGCATGTAGAAAACTGGAGATACGTCCATGTCTATCACCGTGCACAAAACTTAAGTCCAAATGGATCAAAGACCTCAACATAAATCCAGCCACACTGAAACTCTTAGAAGAGTAAGTGGGAGGTACCCTTGAACAAACTGGTACAGGAGACCACTTCCTGAATATAGCACCATTAACACAGACATTGAGATTGACGATTAATAAATGGGACCTCCTGAAACTGAGAAGCTTCTGTAAGGCAAAGGACTCAGTCAACAAGACAAAAATGCAGCCCACAGAATGAGAAAAGATATTCACTAACCCCTCATCTGACAGAGGGCTTGTCTCCAAAATTTACAAAGAACTCAAGAAGCTAGTCTCCAAAACACTAAAGGATCCAATTAAAAAGCAGGGTACAGAACTAAATAGAGAATTCTCTATAGATGAGTCTAAAATGGCTGAGAGGCAATTAAGAAATGCTCAAAATCCTTAGCCATTAGGGAAATGCAATCAAAACAACTCTGAGATACCATCTTACTCCTGTCAGAATGACTAAATTCAAAAAAACCAATGCCAGCTTATGCTGGAGAGAATATGGAGGAAGGGGAACACTCCTCCACTGCTGGTGGGAATGCCAACCTTATACAGCCACTTTGGAAATCAGTATGGAGATTCCTTAGGAAAATGGGAATCAGTCTACCACAAGACCCAGAAATTCTACTCTTAGGTATATACCCAAATGATGCACATTCACACAAGGACATCTGTTCCACTATGTTCATAGCAGCAATATTTGTAATAGCCAGAACCTGGGCGAGGGGTGAGGGAACTGGGAGAAAAAGAGGGATAGAAGAGGAGGGAGAGGAAGACATGGGAAAGCAGGAAGGTTGAGTAGGGGAAAGAGTAGAGGAGAGCAGGATGAAAGATACCATAATAGAGGGAGTCATTATAGGTTTGAGGAGAGAGTTCCACACTAGTGGTATTTTGTGAGATCTACAAAGATGACACTAACTGGCAAACTAAGCAGTAGTGGAGGGACTACCTTAAATGCCCCTCCCTGATAATGAGATTGATGACTACCTTATATGCCATCCTAGAACCTTCATCCAGTAACTGATACAAGCAGAGGCAGACACCCACAGCTAAACACTGAATTGAACCCAGTGACAGAGAGGGAGGAGTGATGAGTAAACTGGTCAATACAGTGCTGGTGACACCTACAAAGACAGCTGACCTGACAAGGGGGAGCTCTTGGACCCCAGACTGATGGCTGAGATGCCAGCATTGAACTGATATAGTCCCCCTGAATGCAGTGTCAATGAGAAGGCCTTGGCAATTTCTGAGGCCTTGGGTGGTAGATCAATGTTCACCATGGTGCAGGAATGAACTTTGGGAACCTTCCACATGGAGGGTGCTCTCTCAGCCTAGACACATGGGGGAGGGCCTAGGCCCTGCCCTGGATGAAATGACAGACTCTGGAGATCCCCTATGGAGGGCCTCACCCTCTCTTCGGAATAGTGTGGGGGTTGGGTGAAGGGCTGGGGGGGCTGGTAGAAGGGCAAGGGAGGAGGATTGGGAGAGGGGGCTGAGATTGACATGTGAAGCAAGAATGTTTCTAATTTAAATAAAAATATATTGGAATAAAAAAGCAAAAAAAAGAGTTTGGGAACTTCAGTGACTCTATCTTTTTCTTATGGGTCAAAAGTGCATTCTTGCTTTGCTGAGCTTTACATAAATAGGACAAACAAGATGCTTGCTAAGAAAAACAGAACTCTAGTCAACTTGCAAGGTGAAGTATACAATGGACATTGCAATGGGCTGTTTGACTATTTGTTTCTGATAGCAATTCCCTAAGCCACCAACTGATTCCTAACTGACTAGGTCATTTGCTGTTGCATCAAGAGTCTCCTTGGCTCAGTGTTTGTCTTCATTATCATCTCTCATCTTAAACTTTCTCCCCTGGTGGCTACTATCTCAACTCCCAATTCTACACATCATGAATTCTGTTTTGAGTATATCTCAGTTATTCTCGGCTTCTGCGATTGTCTCCATAGTTTATCAGATTGTTCATTGTCAATGAAAGGTCCACACTTGTTTTACTTATTCAGCCAATATTTATCAAAGATGCAGTGTGTGTATCCATTACTTAACAAAAGAAACAAACACTTGCCATGGGAGTAGAAGTTTCTACTCAGTGTAAATTGCATCACAATGCCATGCATCATCCTGACTGGGAATTTTATGACCGTGACCACATTATGAGCTGTAAAGGAATATTGAAGGACACATAAGACTAGCTGGGCATTGGTGGCACAAGCCTTTAATCCCAGCACTCTGGAGGAAGAGACAGGAGAATCTCTGTGAGTTCAAGACCATCCTGGTCTACAGAGCGAGTTCCAGGACAGCCTCCAAAACAATACAGAGAAACCCTGTCTCAAAAAAACAAAAAAAAGCTGAAGACTAATTTTAGTGGAGAGTATAGTACCATGAGAAAATTTTAAAAATTCTTGAAATCAAAACACAACTGAAATTAGTATTTTGATGTATTCAAACTAGATAGGCCATATCTGAACACAAAAATTTTAAAGAGGTATAAGATATATAATGAAAGTGCTCACCACACTGAGATACAAACTGAGAAACAAATGCATATTTTAGAATATTTTTATTCTTCAATAACTTCCTGTACATTTTACTGACTAATTTTGTGTACCAACAGGTCACAAGAAAGGAAGCAGCCTCAACTGCAGAAATGACTGTGTGAGATCCAGCTGCAAGGCTTTTTCTCAGTTAAAGATCAACGGCAGAGGGTCCTCTCCATGGTGGGAGATGCCGTCCCTGTGAAGGTGGCCCCGGATTCTCTAAGAAAGCCGACTGAGAAAGTCATGGACTCTCTATGCCTTTTTCATCAGCTCCTACTTCAGGTTTCTACCCTGTTTGAGTTCCTATCCTGACTAATTTCAGTGATGAACAGTGTGAGCCAAATCAACCCATTCCTCCCTGAGTTGCTTTTGTTGTTGTTCTGATGTTTCATCTCAGCAATAGAAACCCTAACCAAGACAAACATTTAGTATGTACTATAATGATATGTAATCCCATTCCTCTTAGCTATTTCCCTTCCACTCTGTATCAGATGCTTTATATTCCTGATACCCTGATACCCTATTTCTTGTGCTTTAAAAATAATTGCTGTTACTGACATGCATGTGGTTTTAGAGTTATTTACTCAATAATATAAAGTGGCTACACTTCTAAGGAAAAATGGCTTCTCCTTTTCCAGTTGCCATGAGTAACCATAGAGCTTTAGCTAGGAGTAGAGTCTCCTATGCTCCATTCCAATCTATGTGGTTATGTTGACAGGATCTATGTTGTATAGGTAACCATACACACAGGGAGTTTGTGAGTGCACTGGCAACGTCATTTCCAGAAGACAGAATTTCATACCATTACTCACAATTGCAATCCTATGGGTCTTACATTTTTACCATTCCCTTCTCCACAATGTCCCCTGAGCCTTGGCAAGGAGGGATACAAATTTCCCACCATGGCTGAGTACTCACTAGTCATTTATTCTCAACACTTGAACAATCTCTGAGTCTCTGCATATCTTCTGACCACTACAAGGAGGTGGTTAACAAAAGGAATAAACTAGAATCAAGATGTAACCACTATAGGGGAAGAAGCCCGGAAACTTTTCTCCGTTAAGAGAAATACTTAGATTGACAGTTATGGGGTAAATACTTAAGTCAGAGATAGCCAGTAAGAAACAAGCAAGACCAACAGCTTCATAATTAAAAAAAGGAATAAAATGTGGGGATAAACACAAATACTTGAAGGCAGTTTTATACCACATCCATTTAGAAAAACATCAGTAGGATATCTTACCCTGGGATCCATAACCTTCTTAATCTTGCATTTTGACCAGTTTACAGTGCCAGCTATGAATTCCCTCCTGTGAAGCAGGCCTCAAATTGAAATATAGTAGTTACTGCCATAACACACATGGCACTACTGTACATGTAGGCTCAACTTGCTTGACAGGTCATTGCTGTAGCATGCAGGGTTCACTGCAGGGTAAACCACTGATGACTTTTCTACCCCAACAGCCTGGACAGCACCTGTTGGCATGGTAAAAGTATGCTGAAGGGAGAAAACTTCCAACCCTCTCCCAAATAATTTATCCTATGCATCAGAAGAAAAGCACATATTGTCCTCAACAACAGAGTTTTACTATCAAGTTATGGTTAAAAAACCAAGAACAAGGGCAATAGCTGCATTGTTTAGAGGGTTTGGAGACTCCCTGTCCAACAGGGAAATTAATATACATCAACTAAATGTATAATAGTAAAACTGATGAGATACTGGTAGCTGATGGCTGATGGGAAAGGAACAGTTAGTGTCTGGTAAGAAGGTAGCAGCAGTTAGATCAATCTTTTCCTAAGGCTTAGATCTAGCTACATATCAAATATTTTTCTCAAATGTGAGGCAAAAAGAGTTCCCCAGGGAAGAAGGGTGTCTTTCCACAAGAGCATTCTGGCCTTTGTTAGACTGCATGCCTGCTTCCAAATGACCTCACTCTGTGGCATCCTGTCAAAGGATTGTATGCTTATTCAACTATGAAACAATTGCCCTGACCAGCTAACATGATGGAAAGAAGCAGAAAGGGCTTAGCTGGGAAGGAAGAGTTAGGACAGAATGTCTGAGGCAACTCAAGAAGACATAATGGAGGGACCACCACAGTGTGGACCTGAGAATGAAAAGGAAGAAACCATTCTTGAACCAGACTTTTTTACTATGTACTCTATCCTCTTTTGTAATGACCCCTAGCTGCTCATATATCTTATCAGGTCTGTGGCTTAAATCATCAATACTTGTAGAGAAAATACTGGATGGGGGAGGTTCTGGGTTTATTATAATGCAGTGACTATTCCTGGTATTAATCTAGGTGTGTTGTCTTGCTGCTTTCCCATGTTTGATGCAAATACTCCAGTGTGTGGTAAAGAAAGGATGATTCAGCATAGGTGACCCAGAAATCTTAGATTATGACTGTATGACAAGACCCACTTGTCTCTCACACTTTGAGGTGTGTCCTACACATGCACACACACACACTCACACACCAAGTGAGAAACATCCATCAAGAGGACTGGGGAACACCAAAAGAATATGGCCCACAGAATCAATTGACCAAGTGTCATGAGGGCTTAGCAGAGATAATTGAGCCTTTAGGGCTCTGACCTAGGCCCCTGAATATATTTTATTGCTGGGGACCCAGATGGGTCAGGAACACCAAGAGAACATGACCCACAAAATCAACTGACTAGGACTCATGAGGCTCAATAGAGATGGAGGAGTCTGTAGGGATCTGACCTATATCCCTTGTATATATTTTATGTCTCAGCAAGCAGAGGGGTCAGTGACAGCTAGAGAACATGGTAAGGGTGTCAATTGACTGGAACTCATAGGGACTTGCAAAGATCAGAGAGTCTGTAAGGCTCTGACCTACACCCTCTGCTTATGTTAGGGCTGAGTAGCTAGGTGTTGTTGTATGACACCTAACAATGGAATCAGGCATGGATGATGAGTGTTTTTCCTACTTATGGGACACTTCTCCCTCTACTGGGTTGCTGTATCCAGCATTTATGTGATGGTATGTGCCTAGTCTTATTGTAGCATATTATACTTGATATTGTTGATGTTCACTCAGGTGAAATGCAAGAGGTCTGGATCTAAGGGAGATGAGAGATAGAATAGATACTGGGATAAGGGAGATTGGGAATTTCAACTAGGATACACTATATGAAAGAATTTTTAAAAATAGTATAAGAAGTACATTGTATTCAATATACCAACCTTTCAAAGTCCCCTAATAGTCTGGTCAGCAATTCACAGAGTATCTGTAAGTTAGAAATCTTGGATAGTCAGGCTCTTTACGCCATATTAGTGTCTGCTGTTACTGTTTTTGAAGGTCTGGCAGATCCTTCTGACAGCTGGATCCTGAGTTAGAATGTCCAGTTCAGTCACAAGACCTACTGAAACATCACTCTAGTCTCCCACCACTTTCATGGGTAGGAATGTGCCTTATCTGTTCCATCAAGTCCATCCTGGATGCATGTTCAGGCTCTTGTGAGGGAAAGTGACATCATGGACAAAAGACAATCCTTTCCAGAGTCTTGGAATTCACCAGTTAAGAAGGTGTGATTTCTCTGGAGGAGTTCTGTTGCCTTTGTTTTCATATTTCTTATGTTTATGAGTTGCCATCTGCACATATGTTGGTTTATATGTGTCTTCTGTTTCAATTCTGGGAAATTCTTACAGAATAAGTACTCTAAATGCTCAGTTCCCAGTACAGTCATAGCAGCAACTGCATCAAGGGTTCATTACAGCCACTACCACATCATCAATGAGCACAAACCTGAAAATAAAAGATACTACCATAGAATGTGCTTTGCTGCTACAAATTACTCAGGGTAAGACAGGTAATTTTAAAGAATGAAGTAAAGAAATAAAGCAAGGGAAATAGAGACTTAGAAAGCAATATTAAATAACAACAAAGAGAGTGGGGAAAGCATTATTGAGAGGAATACAATAGATAAAAATTACAAATCTGTAAAAAGAAAACAAAAGCAAAACCACATATTTCCCAATAAGAAAAAGTCAAAAATAAAAGAAATGGTATATTTTGGTATTTTTCCCTGGTGTACTAATGAACATTGGGAGTCCATCCTTCATGGAGGAATACTCTCTCAACCTAGAAACACAGGGAGAAGGCCTAGGCCCTGCCAAAATGATATGACAGACTTTGAAGACCCCCACGGAAGGCCTCACCCTTTCTATGAAGCAGAAGAGGGATGAGACAGGAGTCAGTGGAGGGGAAGGGAGGATGGGAGGGAAAGGGAACTGGGATTGATATATACAGTAAGATTGTTTCTAATTTAACTAAAAAAGATAAACAAAAAATAGACTAAAAACTAAAGGGAATAAAAAGTAACATTTGAATATTTCTGTGGTCTGGAGAAAAGGTTCAGTGCTTATGAGCACTTACTGCTCTTGTAGAACACCTAGGATCAATTCCCAGCAACCACTTGGTGGCACTCCAATTCCAGGGGATCTTGCAACCTCTTCTAATCTCCATGAGTACCAGGTACACATATGGTTGGCAGACATAGATGCAGGTAAAACACCCATACACGTAAAAAATAAAGTATTTCTTAAGAGTGTTCTTTTTTAACTAAGATAAAGTCAAGATCCTAATCTTTAATAAAATAAATGTATTTCTAGAAGTAATTTTTAAAATGATAATCTCAAGGGTCAAAAAAAAGTTGGGGTATGTGAACAGCTTCATTCTGGGACTTGAAAGTCTGATACTACCAGTTATGTTCATGGGTGGGGGAGGGATAGCTAAACCAGTGGAATCTTTTCTGTTGTTCTCCTATACCCCGCCCCAAGCTTCACTCCACCACTTGCCTGTTAAGACCTCACCTTGGTAGCTTGTCTTCTTGAATAACAGCGGCCTTTGCTGGCCACATTTATCTTTGCAGTCTGAACAGGGCATGCTCTCTTCTTTCCTTAGATCAGCAAATTCCTGGTGACTACAGAGCAAACCAAAATTGCTGAACGACACATAAGAAAGTGTTCGACATCCTTAGCCATCAGGTAAATGCAAATCAAAACAACTCTGAGATAATATCTTGATCCTGTTAGAATGGACAAAATCATAAACAACAATGACCGTTCGTGCTGGAGAGGATATGAAAAAAAAGGCTAATACTCCTCCACTGCTGGTGGAAATGCAAACTTGTACAACCGCTTTTGAAATCAGTATGGCAGTTCCTCAGGACAATAGGAATCAGTCTACCTCAAGATCCAGCAATTCCACTCTTAGGTACATACCCAAAGGATACATACTCTTTTAAAAAGGACCTCTGGTCAACTGTGTTCATAGCAGCTTTATTTGTAATAGACAGAACCTGTAAGTAATTCAAATAATCCTCAGCTGAAGAATGGGTAAAGAAAAGGTGGTACAGCCGGGCGGTGGTGGTGCACGCCTTTAATCCCAGCACTCGGGAGGAAGAGGCAGGTGGATCTCCATGAGTTCGAGGGTGGGCTGGACCGACAGCCTTGAAAACAATACAGAGAAACCCTGTCTCGTAAAAACCAAAAAAAGAAAAGAAAAGGTGGTACATTTACACATTTACACAGGGGAGCATTGATCAGTGGAAAAAAATAATGAAATCTTGAAAATTGCAGCCTTATGGATGGAAGTAGAAGAAAGGATCCTGAATGAGGTAACCCAGTCATAAAGGACAAACATGGTATGTACTCGGTCAGGTAGGTTACCAGCCTACAGTCCACACTATCAGAGAAGCTAGGATGCAAGAAGTACCCTAAGAGAGAGATACATGCCATGATCCCCTAGAGACTGGGAAAGGAATAAGATCTCCTGAGCAAATTTGGAGCATGGGGGGAGGAGAGAGGGAATTAAGAGAAAGATCAGGAGAGAAAAGTAGCAGAGAGGAGGACATGAGGGAGCAGGAAGACTGAGTCTTGGGAAGAATAGACGAGAGCAAGAAAAGAGACACCATAATACCAGGAGCCATTGTGAGTCTAAAGAGGAATCTTGCATTAGGGAAATATCCAGAGACATACAACGATGACCCCAACTAAGAATCTAAGCAATAATGGAGAGAATGCGTTAAATGCAGTTCCCCTATAATGACATTGGTAGTTATATTGTATGCCATCCTAGAGCCTTCATCCAGTGGCCTGGCTAATGGCATAGTTCACTGCCCTTTCATTACTACATCCATATGTGTCTCTAGTCACGCCCAAAGTGGGTGTGGTTAGCGGTGCGGTAAATTGCCCTTTCATTATCACATCCTTATGCACCTCTAGCGCCGCATGGCTAGGGCACAGTCCTAAAGTCTCCTCCTACAATTCCCCTTTTAGTCTAAACAAGATATTTAAACTTACAACAAAACTAACTTGTGTCAATGAACAAAGTGTCTCAGACATCTATGCCATCTAAACCTAAGCTTATCTGGGAGAAATACCCAAGTCTGAACACTTCCTTCCAATCCCAACCCTAAAATAATTGAAAACAAACATTAACAGATATAAATTATCTTGCAATATCAACAGTAGGGAGAGGGCGTGGAATTCTCAAAACTACTTCCTGCTGAAATGGGATGATGACAATCTCACAGGGATTTGTGAGAAGAAAAATGTTAGTGTAACAAATTCTTAAGTAGATTAGACAGTCTCTGTTTGTCAGGAGATGCTTGATTGAAGTTCCTGACTGGAGTGTTGATTGAAGCTCTCGTCTGAAGCTCTGGCCAGATTGTAGAATGTGCACTGTATCAGTTCCTTGGTCTGGAGTTGTGTCGAGTGATGTAGTTCCAAACCGGTTTCAGGATGGTGCTTGTCAGGTGGAGTCGATGAAGTGGAGCCCCTTTCTCTTTCCAAAGCGGTTGAAAATTGCTGTCACAAAATCCCTTGCTCTCTGGAAAACTCAAACATTAATGTTAACAAAGAAATTTTTAACTTTTATATGTATGCATACTGGGAAAGGCAACAACAGGGAAGACAGTAAACATGAAGGAGATTAGACTTTTCAGAAAAAGAAATCCACAGATGAAGTCCCTAATTTTGTTTTCTTCTGTCTTATATAAATGGCTCTTTGATATAACACAGAAATTCTTGATTTTATTTAAACAATACGCTTGAATTTAAAGTAGGAGAGCCAATCCAACTCCAAAACCAGCTTCAGTTAAGTGAATGGGTACTAAAGCATATTAAGAAACAAAGAGAAATGGGTATTATAAAAAACAATATCGAGAAATTTAGACTTTGATACCACATAGTGAATTATTGTTTATTTGATGGTCCTCAGGGTAGCTATCCATTCTTCTTCAGGTATCCATACATCCAGCAATTTTTCACTGAGTTTTCCTGTGAAGAAAAAACAAAACAATACACTCCATCTTGTACTTACCTTTGTCATAGTGTCTCTTCAAAGCAACAGAAACATAAATAAGGCACCAGTCAACAGTTCAACCACTTAGGTCAATCACCAATAAATTGGACATAGGGTCTTGCTAAGTAACTTAGGCAAGGGTCAATGCTTATCACAGTGTTACTAATAAAGATATGAGAAGCATGCATGGCCATGCCTATTCTTAGACATCCCTTTCTTAACAAGACTTCATTTCTCTTTATTGGAAAGACAGATGTAATCAGCGAGGTGAGACAGCAGTCATCTTGTGATATTCAGTCAATGCCTGTCTGATGTTGGCATCAAAGCTATAATACAGGGGTTTAAGAGAAGAGTTAGGAAACCACGGTGTTTTCTGTCATAGCATCTGTACTTTTCTGACCTTGGTAATGTGGCAAAATAAACTTGAAAGAAAATAGGACCTTTGTCCTGCCAAGTGGGTGGTTATAGTTCTGAACTTGGGTCATTATTTCAAACAAAGATTCCAAGTGGGAGCCAAGAAGTTCACTTCATATAACTGTCACAGTCCTCACATTTTGTGGGAGGTCTACTGCTTTCACTAATTAGAGAATTACATAGACACTGTGAATCTTTACCTTAGGCCACACAGTGGATTATATCTACATTGTGCTTATGATAACTACTCCCCAAACATCACCATCAAATGCTTCAAATATGCCAGGTGTGGTAACACACACATGTAATCCTAAAAGTGTGGAGGCTGAGAGGAGTACATTATTAGTATACTCCAGGAGTTGAGGAGAAGTGTCAGGAAATCATGGTAATTTCCAGCAAGTATCTGTAATTTTCTGACCTTGGTAAGATGCCATAATAGACTTGAATGACTACAGGACCTTGATCATGCCAAACAGGGTTATCTGGCACAAAGCATGTTTCACTATTCCATCGTAGGCTTCCAAGTGGGAGCCAAAAGTGAATTTCATGCAGTAACTGCCAAAGTCCTCACACTTTGGGAGAGATATAGTGCCTTCATCTACCAAGAACCTTTATCTAGTACACACAGTAGATTAGAACAACATCAGTCTGAGATACATGGGGAGAACTTTTCTAAAACATACAAACAAAGACACCAACCACTGAAAGCATTTCCAATGTGGTATACTTCATAAAATGGAAATTTAAATAACTTCATACATTCTTGGAACTTAAGAGTCACAAAAGTTCTCTTTTAAGTGGGAATATTCATGTACTCTAAATATAAATCCAAGATTTTTTAAAGAAAACTAAATGAAAAACTAAGGACACAAGACCATATTTCAAGAACACTTTTTAAGTTCCCAATTAATACAGGTTATCATTGCCAAAATGTGTACGAGAATTCAAGCCTAGATTTCACAAGCAAAAACATACCCAAACCTGGTAAGTTTAGCTTACAAATTCAGTTCCTTCACAAATTAAGGCAAGTTGATCATAAACTAAAGAGCAGTCTGAGATACAAAATAAGACCTAAAACAAATAAGTGAGTATGGTAGCACAAATCTATAATCCTGACATTTGGGAGGTACAGGCAGGAGGACTAGAATTTGAAAGCCTGCCTGGGCTACATAGTGAGAGACTTTCTAAAACAAAAGAAAAGAAAAGAAGAAAAAAGAAATTGTGTGTGTCCTGGATGTAGCTAAGTTGGTAGAGTTCTGGACTATATATCATATGTGAAACTCTGGGTTTATTCCTCAGCACTCATTATATAATCATGGGGGCTGATGCTTGCATTCGCAGAACCTGGGCATTATAGTTAGTTAGATCAAAATTTCACAATCCTCCTTGTCAAAAAGTGAGTTCAATGAAGCTGGGCTTCAGTAGACCTTTACTCTAAAAGAAGGAGGATGCCATGGAGCAATATTCACCTGATGACCAGCTAATCTATCAAGAGGATCATATTCCTGGAGTCATCCTTAGCCACTGAGCCATGATGATGTTGATGGTTTCAGATCTTGATAATTGTACTTTCTGTTTTTGGAAATATTTATGGAAATTCAATTAATAATCAATTCATTACAATTCAAACTATGATAATTATATATTTTAATGTGGTCTTATGTTCCCTGCTCAGCTTCCAGAGTGAGGGGATTGAATGCATATGCCATCACCCATAATTTATGCCATGCTATGGATGAAATCCAGAACTTGGTAAATTCTGAACAAAAACTATAAAGTGAGCTATATCTCCAGGAAATTCAGTCATATAATGTCTCTGTAATTTGAAAGGTTTCTGTAGATGTCAGTGTTGTTTATGTGATTCTCTTCCAGTTTCTCCTCCTATTCATCTGCAGATTAACAAATGTGATCTTTCCATTCTTTGTCATCTCTTCTTTTGTGGATACCAAGATTAGAAATGTGTAAGATAGAGAACATAAAATTGTCATCTGAGGTATACACATATGTATAATTTCAACAATTCATACATATGAACTATAAAAGTTTATACTACTTTATATTTTGCACATGAATGATGAATAATAAAGTCCACCTAGTAAATGGTTGTAGGAAAAATTGTCAGCAGAATAAAACTTGCGATAACTGGTAGGAAATGAACGTTTTTGTTTGTGGAAATTTATGAGAGTTTGTGTGTGTGTGTGTGTGAGAGAGAGAGAGAGACAGACAGAGAGACAGAGAGACAGAGAGAGACAGAGACAGAGAGAGACAGAGACAGAGACAGTGAGTGAGTGAGTGAGTGAATGAGTGAGTGAGTTTGGGGGGATTAGAAGAGAAAGATATAGTTCAAATGTCATCTCAAAAACTATGTTGAATTTTAAATGTCCTTATAAGAATATTAGGAATTGACATCTTCACTAGGTGATAAGGTCATAAAGATTTTGCCTTTATGATATAGATTGATTGTGAATGTTGCCCGAATTTATGCTTGAATATTTTATCCAAAACAGGTGATTCTGTTTGGAGGAATTATGGAATAATTAAAGGTGAAGCCTGTCTGCTGGAATTAGTTAACTTGCAATAGATTACAGATTGACCAGCCTCAAGGTCCCCTATCAACGCCCGAGTTCCAACTTTCAATGATTCAGCCTTTGAATACCCACGTTTACAAGTGAAATCTGGTACCAGTTATCTGCATCTGTTAATTTTCTTCGACTTTTAGCCAAATTCCTGCTACAAAAATCAACTTTTCTCATAGTGGCATGGCAGGTTAGACATGGCACTTGGGGATTTTATGTAAATGTGGGATATTGTGGTCTGTCTTAAATATGGCAGGGGAAAGCAGAAGGAGGATTATGTAGAGGATGAAGAGGGCACACACACAGAGATAGATAGATAGATGATAGATAGATAGATAGATAGATAGATAGATAGATAGATGATTTATAGATAGATAGATAGTCACATGTAGGGTAGTTGTGACCCATCAGATTACCTCCAACAACCTACTTCTTTCTTGCAAGGTTTACTTCATGGTAAAAAGTGCCCTCCCACATACAATTACCAGGTAGGGGCGAACTGTTCACATATGTAGCTATAATATATATTTCACATTAAAACAACACAATGAATGGTTTAAAGTCATTTTGTATTGGTGTGATACCTAATAACATCAAGGATCTTTTTTGATTCTTTTTTGTTCTTAGGATGTATGCTTACTAGCTACCTTGCCTTGTTATAGAGCAGCAGCAAGGGACTCACCAGATGCCAGTGCTGATTTCCTGAAAATAGCTGCTTCCAGAATCACAAGCTTAAACAAACTATTCATACAGTTTCTGTATTTCCAGTATAGTGCTACAGCAGATATAGCCTTAGACAATCCCACCCTATTATAGCATGGGGACTACAGGACTAAGAGAGACACTGCCAGATAGTGATAGCAAGAGATGGGGTCAGAGAACATCATAACCTATGAAGACAGCCAGGAAGAGAAAAGAAGTCATTTGTCATTAGTCTCAGTGATCAGAGACTATTTTAGTTGGGGTACTGTTTCTGTGACAGAACACCATGAACAAAAGCAACAGGAGCAGGAAAAGTTTCAGTTTGTTTGCATTTCCTCTTAGCAGGTCATCATCCAGGGACGTGAGGGCCAGAACATGGATGCAGAAGATGAAGCATTGGCCATAGAGGGTGCTGCTTACTTGCTTGTTCCTCATGACTTGCTCAGGCCCTGTCTTAGAGTACCCAGCACCACCTGCCCAAGGGTGTCAGCATCTACTGTGGACTGAACCCTATCAGTCACTATTAATTCTTATCAATCACTAATTAGGAAATTGCCCTACACTCTTGTCTGAAGTGTGATTTTTATGGATGAATTTTCTCTAATGAAGTTCCCCTCTCTCAAATGACCCTAACGTGAATCAATTTTACATAAAAGTTAGCGAGTACATACACCTAGTCTCCCCAACTGATCCTATGCCAGATTTCAGTCTGCCTATCCTGGTTCCAGAGCTTCTGCTCTCCTAAGTCTCTTGCCTCTCTTTCTCTCAGTGGCCAGAGAGTACAAATAGACACTGGAGAATTTACATCTGCAGCCCCTCAAAAACCAATTCTGGGAATGCAGACACACACAGGGGATCATCAACACTATTCTTGTCACTTAAATGTAATCATATTCACATATGAAACTACAGACGTTATAGAAAGACCTTTACAATTAAAGAATATACATGAAACACACCCCAGACATACAAGAATAGACTAGCAAGCACATCTAGACTCAAACACACAAACATGTATCTGCACATTCATATGAGAAATGATCTTTCATGTACAAAAAGCCTACACTGCACATACTCAGGTCAATGCCTGGATAGACAGAGGTGAGCTGGTATTCATGCGCTCACTCACAGTAATCAACACCATACCCAATGCCCTTTTGTTCTACATATCTGTTTCATGGTGTCCTTGCCAACATCTAGCATAGGGGAAAGGGAATAATGAGCGAGCAGGTCACTGGCAGGCCACCAAAATAGGAAGCACGGGTTAGCTCACTCTTGGACAATGATTAAGAGAGGAGGCAGGAGCAGTTTAAGTTGCGTAACTGGGTAGAGATCATGATTCAGTTTAAAAGGTCCTGCTGGATTGTGCAGTGAAGTGGATGGTGTTCGGTTGAGGACCATGGAGCCTAGTACCCTACTCCTTCTCACTCTTCTCCTGAGCTTCTTAGTGCTTCTGGTCAGAGGCTACCCAAAGACTCGTGGCCACCTCCCACCAGGACCCCGTCCTCTGCCCTTCTTGGGAAACCTCCTGCAGATTGACAGAGGAGGCCTTCTCAATTCTTTCAGGAGGGTAAGACTTATATGGGACCTTAGTGTTGGGTTGCTGCTCCTTTTGTCTGTGGAGATCACTCATAAGGATGAACAAGAGATTCCTTCCAGGCTGTAGGTTCAGGTGGAAAATTCGCTGGGTGTTAGGTGAGATGCCTATTGGTGATGACACATGGTCAGATTGACAGGCTTGTCCTTGATATGCTTGAATTGTGTGGGGCCCTCTGCTTGGAGTATGAAAGGTGTAGATGTGCTGAGGTGTAAGGATGTAGAATTTCACTCTATGGGGACTGTTCCAGAAAAGAAAGAAAAATTTCAGGGTCATCAAAAATAGGTTTACCTCCTGCCAACAAAGGAAGACCAAAGACTAACTTGAGGTATTGAGGAACAAAGGGGAGGAGCAGGAGGAATTTTTAATAAGAAGTGTGTATCAGTTTCTTCCAGCAGCTAGAATTATATTTACCAGTCTCTTAATCAATGTTTCACATTTGGGACTTAATGCTTAATTACCACTTGTTTATTAATAATTAATCAGCATTTGTAGTACTACAATCCATGAGAGATCTGAAACAGTGACTTTAAGTTATTCTCCTCAAGATGGAGTTTCTGTCCTGCCAGGTCCTACAGACATTCAGGCCCAAATAAAAACACAGAGGATTATGTTAATTATAAACTGTTTGGCTGGTGACTCAGGCTTCTATTGGCCTCCTCTCTCATAGTTATTATCCCATATCTATTAAACTATATTGCCACGAGGCTGTGACTTACTGGCAATGCTCCTGATTGTTACTCCTTCCACAGCTACATGGCATCTCCCTGGTGACTTTGTGAATTTGTCTTCTCAGCATTCTCCTATACTGGTAGCCCTGGCCACACTTCCTGCCTGCCTTTCCATTGGCCAAAACACCTTTATTCATTAACCATTAAGAAAAACATATATTCATATCACACAGAAGGACCTCCCACATCACACTCCTCTGTTTCACTCCATGAATGTGGAGTTATCCCTCTTGAACACTGTATTTATTACCTTTGACTTTTAAAAGATACTGCCATAAATGGAAAATTTATTTGTTTTAACTTACATTTTGAGACTGGATCTCTCTAGGTTATTTTGTTGTTTTGGGGGATTATTCCATTTTGTTTGTATCTGCTGATATTTGCTTCATTGATGAGAATGTAGTCGATTTTAAAGAATGTACCATGTGGTGCAGAGAAGAAGGTATATTCTTTTGTGTTTGGATGGAGTGTTCTATAGATGTCTGCTAAGCCAAATTGGTTCATAACTTATGTTAGTTCCTGTGTTTCTTTGTTAATTTTTTGTCTGTTTTTCTGTTCAGTGGCAAGAATGAGGTTTTGAAGTCTCCCACTACAAATGTGTGAGGTTTCATGTACGATGTGAGTTTTAGTAATACTTCTTTTATGAATATGGGTGTCTTTGTAGTTGGGGAATAGATGTTTGAAATTGAGAATACATTTTCATGTATTTTTCCTGAGATAAATATAAAATTACTTTCTTCATCTCTTTTGATTACTTTTAGTTTGATGTCTAAATGGTTAGATATTAGGATAGCAACACCAGCTTGATTCTTAAGACCATTTGATTAGAAAATCTTTTCCAATCTAAATAGACCTATAACCCTTAATGAAACAGAAGCAGTCATTAAAATCTCCCAAACAAAAAAAGCCCAGACCCAGATGGCTTCAGTGCAGAATTCTACCAGAAATTCAAAGAAGAGCTAATTCCAATAATCCTCAAAGTATTACACATAATAGAAGCAGAAGGCTCACTGCCAAACTCTTTTTACCCAAGCCACACAAAGACACAACTAAGAAAGAGAACTATAGACCAATTTCCCTCATGAACATCGATGCAAAAATACTCAATAAAATACTAGCAAAACGAATTCAAGAACACATCAGAAAAATCATCCACCATGATCAAGTAGGCGTCATCCCAGGAATGCAGGGATGGTTCAACATTAGAAAATCTATCAATGTAATCCACCATATAAACAAACTGCAAAAGAAAAACCACATGATCATCTCCCTAGATGCTGAAAAAGCCTTTGACAAAATCCAGCACCCCTTCATGATAAAGGTCCTAGAGAGATCAGGGATAACAGGAACATACCTGAATATAATAAAAACAATATACAATAAACCAACAGCTAACATCAAAATAAATGGAGAGAAACTCAAAGCAATTCCTCTAAAATCAGGAACAAGACAAGTCTGTCCACTCTCTTCATATCTCTTCAATATTGTACTTGAAGTCCTAGCTACAGCAATAAGACAACAAAAGGAGATCAAGGGGATACAAATAGGAAAAGAAGAAAATCTTTTCCCAATGCTTTACTATGAGGTAATGTCTGTCTTTGAAGTTGATGTATGTTTCTTGTATGCATCACAACGATGGATTCTGTCTTCATATCCATTCTGTTTCCCTGTCTTTTTATAGGCAAGTTAAAAACCATTAATCCTGAGGAAAATTAAGAACAATTAAGTATTAATTCTTGTTTGTTTTGCATTTGTTGTTGTTGGTGGTATTATATGTATATTTCCCCCTTTTTTGGCTTTTGGTAAAGTGTGTTTATCTATTACCTATGTTTTTGTGAGTGTAGTTAGTTTCCTTAGGTTGTAGTTTTCCCATACATTCTGTAGGCCTTGAATTGTTGATATGTATCTGGTTTTGCATGGAATATCTCTTTTTCTCCATCTATAGTGATAGGAAGCTTAGGTAGGTATAATAGTCTGCAATGGCATCCATGGTCTCTAAGTGTTTGTAGAACATCTCTATACAAGATCTTCAGGTTTTAAGAGTTTCCATTAAGAAATCAGGTGTAATTATTATAGGTTTGCCATTTTTGTTACTTGGCCTTTTCTTTTGCTGCTCTTAAAATTCTTCCTTTTTTCTGTATCTTTGGTGTTTTTATTATTACGTGGTAAGGGGACTTTTTGTGGTCCAGTCTATTTGTTGTTCTGCAAGCTTCTTGTACTTTCACTGGCGTGTCTTTCTTTAGGTTGAGAAAGTTTTCTTCTATGATTTTGCTGAATATGTTTTCTGTACCTTTGAGGTGGGTTACTTTTTCTTCTTCCATACCCATTATTCTCAGGTTTGGTCTTTCCATGGTGTCCCATATTTCCAGGATATTTTTGTATTAGGGATTTGTCAGACTTAAGATTTTCTTTGGTTGATGAATCTATGTCCTCTAATGTATCTTCTACACCTGAGTTTCTCTATTCTGTCTCTTGTATTCTGTGTACAGAAATGATCTATATAGTTCCTGATCATTTACCCAGCTTTTCTAATTCCAGCATTCCCTCAGTCAGTGTTTTCTTTATTATCAGTATTTCAGATTTCAAGTATTTAACTGTTTGTATTGTTTTCTTGACATGTTTAGTTGTTTTTTCTTGACTTTCATTGCTTTCTTTAAGACATTTGTTTATTTATAGTAGTTTTGGTTTGTCCTTTCCTCCATTTCTTGGATTTTTGTTTTCTTTTTCTTCCTTTTCTTTAAGGGATTTTCTCATTTCCTCTCTGATGGTCTCAATCATCTTCATAAAGTTGTTTTTAAAGGTCATTCTCTTCGGCTTCATCTGTGTTTCGATTTTCAGTTCTTGCTGGTGTGGAGTCCCTAGACTCTTGTGACCTCATATTAGTCTTTCTGTTGTTGAATGTGTTCTTATACTGTTGTCTTCCAATCCCTTCTTCCAGTGAATGTAGTTGGGGGCTCTCCCTCTCCTGGTGGGTATGGGTTCAAGGCTCTCCCCAGGTGGGTGCACGCAGGTCCAAGATTCTGATGGCTATAGTCTTTGAATGCTACTTGCACAGATGCTGTATCAGGAAACTTGAAGGAGAGGGAGGGAAAGGTAGACCTGAGAAGGTCCCAAACTCACCTCTCCCAGTGGAAACCGGAGGGTCTAAGACTAGAGTGGCAGCAAACTCTGGATGCTTCACACACAGCCCCTGGGCCAGCATTTGTCCTAAAGATATTCAATTACCTTTATGAGTCTTTACTTATATTTTAAGTTCAAGGACAATTTTATTAGTGATGGAGAGGGAAACAATAAGGAAGAGAAGTTGTGACTCTATACAGCTGCCTGTGAAGAGGAAGAGGAAGAGGAAAATCCATGCTGTTTGTATGCTGCCATATGGTGAAAGAGGGTGGTGGTATAGCATCAGAGAAAGAGAAAGGAAATGCAGAGCACCAAGCAAAGTACACCCAACCTTTGGTAGAGATCCAAAAGAAAAATATATTAAAAATAAAAGAGAAGAAAGAGTGGGAATCATTGGCTGTGAAGTCATGATGGAGGAGGAAGCCTAAGAGAATAAGTATGTTTGGTTGGTTTATGAGTCATAGGAAACAGCTCTTCAAGGACACAGTGTAAGGATTATAGCTCCACTTCTTTCCAGAGAGGAGGAAATAAATTCTGAAACAGTGGCTCAGACATCACCTAGTTTGCATTAAACAATATTATCCTATCATAAAGCTCCTACTACAAGTCATAACATAGCTATCATATGTGGAATTGTCATACTATGCTATAGCTCCTAGCACAGTGTCTAATTATCATATCAGAAGCAAGGGGAGATCTCTAGCAGAGAACTATTCCAAACATCACACTGGAGATAAATCAGGCATCCAGACCTAGAGAACCTCTCCAAATAATGGCAAATAGAGAGAGACGTCTCACTGAGTGGGGATTCCTCCATTTTTTCAAGCATGTAGAGAGCTGCCAGGCCATGGTAGACTTCAACATCTGACCAGCAAGGCCTCCCAAAAGAAGAGGGATGGTTTTCTGAGTAAGGACTAGAAAAACTGCTGATAGATGTTCTGCAAGTGGCTCTGTATTGTTTTGGAGGCTGTCGGTCCAGCCCGGCCTTGAACTCACTGAGATGCGTGTGCTTCTGCCTCCCGAGTGCTGGGATTAAAGGCATGCACCACCACTGCCTGGCCTATAAATTTATTTTTAAGCTTAAATTTAGATTGGAAACAAGGTTGCTTCACAAGTCAGTTCCATGACCCTTTCCCTCCCCACCTCCCTTGCTCTTCCCCCAAACCCCCATTGTCCCCTCATTTCCCCAGGGAGGGTGAGGACCTCCATAGGGGTGTCCATAGTCTGTCATTTCATCCAGGGCAGGGCCTAGACCCTCCCCCAAGAGTTCAGGGTGAGAGTGCATCTCACATTGTTGGATGGGAGTCCAAACTCCATGTGTATACTTGGGATGAATACTGATCTGCTGCCCAAGGCTCAATAGATTACCTAGGCCTCCTCACTGACACCACATTCAGGGGGTCTTGATCAGTCCCATGCTGGACTCCCAGGCATCAGCCTGGGATTCAAGAGTTAACCCTTGTCAGGTCAGCTCTTTCTGGGGTTAAACCAGCCCAGTCTTAATCCCTTTGGTCATCAGTCCTCCCTCTCTGTTACTGGCTTTCTTGTGTTCAGCTCAGTGCTTAGCCGTTGGAGTCTGCCTCTTCTTCCATCAGCTACCTAAGGAAGGTTCTGTTTCCCAGACTCTCTTGCCATGGGATTGTAGGCTAGAACTCCCCACATCTATGGCTAAAATCCATATATGAGAGAATACATGCCATGTTTCTCTTTTTGTGACTGTATTACCTCACGCAGGATGGTTTCTTCTAGTGTCATCCATTTGCCTGTAAATCTCAGGATTCCATTGTTTTTTCTGCTGAATAGTACTCCATTGTGTAAATGTTCCACATTTTCTCTATCCACTTTTCAGTTGAGGGACATCTAGGTTGCTTCCAAGTTCTGGCTATTACAAATAATGCTGCTATGAACATAGTGTAACAGACATCCTTGTTGTATGAATGGGCATCTTTTGGATATATGCCTAAGAGTGGAATTGCTGGGTCTTGTGGTAGATTGATTCCAGATTTCCTGAGGAATCTCCATACTGCTTTCAAAATGGCTGTACGAGTTGGAACTCCCACCAGCACTGGAGGAGTGTTCCCCTCTCTCCACATCCTCTCCAGCATAAATTGTCTTCGGTGTTTTTGATTTTAGCCATTCTGACAGGATTGAGATGGTATCTCAGAGTTGTTTTGATTTGCATTTCCCGGATGGCTAAGGATGTTGAGCACTTTCTCAAGTGCCTCTCAGCCATTTTAGACTCCTCTATTGAAAATTCTCTATTTACTTCTGCATCCCACTTTTTAATTGGATCCTTTGGTGTTTTGGAGACTTGCTTTGTAAGTTCTTTGTAAATTTTGGAGATCAACCCTCTGTCACATGTGGGGTTAGTGAATATTTTTCCCATTCTGTGTGCTGCCTTTTTGTCTTGCTGACTGTGTCCTTTGCCTTACAGAAGCTTCTCAGTTTCAGGAGGTCCCATTTATTAATAGTCGATCTCACTGTCTGTGCTACTGATGTTATGTTCAGGAAGTGGTCTCCTGTACCAATTCGTTCAAGGGTACCACCCACTTTCTCTTCTAAGAGGTTCAGTCTGGCCGGATTTATGTTGAGGTCTTTGATCCATTTGGACTTAAGTTTTGTGCATGGGGATAAACATGGATCGATCCGCATTCTTCTACATGCCAGCCACCAGTTTTGCCAGCACCATTTGTTGAAGATGCTTTCTTTTTTCCATTATATATTTTTAGCTTCTTTGATAAGACCTGGTTTCAATGACCAGAATGCAAAATAAACAGCTCACAAGAATCTGTGATTTCAGTATCTGGGGATCTGGCTCCATCTTCTGGCCTCCATCTGCTGGCCTCTCATGGCTCTGCACACATGTGTTGCACTTACATGTATGGAGGCATAACTGTAATACAAAATGCATTGTACTATCCTGTGGTAGACTCAAAAGAATATGTATCTATGTCTGTTTAATGGGTTCTTCATCATGTTTTTAAGTGTGCCCTCTTAGTTTTGATTCAAATAGTAGTGAATTTGGGATATATTTTCTAATGCTTTAATAGCTGTTGGGGTGGCATGAAGTACAGCCTGGGGTATTTCTCAGATATGTGCTAAGGTCCTGAAGTGTGACTACTACTTTTATCCTTCCAGGAATTTCTTTAGAGTTCCATCTTATTCACATAGTATCAGAACCTCAGGGGAACCCACTATTCCCATGGAAACTGTTGTGAGAAACAGCACGGAGGGTGGGGGGCACTCAAGGACAATTTTGTTAGTTTGATAAATCTTGCCTGAGAGAAATAAAGGAATCTACACCAATTGTAAGTAACCATGTGCTGAAAACTTGAATGTGTTGGTTCCTACAAAGATAGGGATGCCTCACAATTTCAGATATATCATTCCCAGCCTTTGATCAGTATCTGAAATAACCAGATATAGGAAGCAAGTTTCAGAAGAGTCATGATTTTCTGAGCCAGAACACAGAAGAGGAGGCAGATTCCATGATAGTGGCACTGCGGTGTTTCCGAATGCAAGTTCTGGAGTTGGCTGCTTAGAATTTGGGAAGAAATCCAGTTAATTATTGTTAGTGTTTATTATAAAACTGTAATTACTATTGTGTGTCTGTTTGAGTGTGTATGCAATTTGTGTGTGGACATACACACACACCTATTACTTGGAGGCCAAATGAGAGAACTCATTATCCTCTATAATTCTCTGCATATTCCTTTGAGGTAGGGTCTCTATCTTAGCATGCACCTGGCATTCCTCCAGATAGACTGGAAGCAGCAAACTCCATTATCCCTCTGTCTCCACCTCCACTTTGGAGCTGGGGTTATAGGTGTGCTTGGGAAACCAGACTTTTAACTGTATACTTGGGTACAAATCCTAGCCATCATGATGTAGCATCAAGAGCTCCCCGCTACTGAGCTACCTCTCCAGAGTCAATTATATCTAAGAATTTCTTTCTATTTTTCCTATTTCTTATTCAAATTAGAAACAAGCTTATTTCACATGTCAATCTTAGCTCCCTTTCCCTCCCCTCTTCCCCTGCCCCACCACAACTCCCTGTTCCTTCCACCTAATCCCCCTTTGCTCCTAGGGTGGTTGAGGCCCTCCGTGGGGATCTCCAGAGTCTTCCATTTCATCTGGGGCAGGGACTAGGCCCTTCCCTATGTGTTCAGGATGAGAGAACATCCCTCTATGTTGAATTGGCTCCCAAAATCCATTCATATACCAGGTATAAATACTGATGTACTACCTGAGGCCCCATAGATTGCTAAGGCCTCCTCTCTGACACCCAAATTTAGGGGGTCTGAATATGTCCCATGGTGGACTCTTAGTCATCAGTCTGGGACCCATGAGCTCCCCCTTGTTCAGGTCAGCTGTTTCTGTGGGTTTCATCAGCCAGGTCTTGACTCCTTTGCTCATCACTCCTCTTTCTCTACAACTGGATTCCAGGAGTTCAGTTCACTGTTTAGCTGTGTTGTCTGCCTCTGCTTATGTCAGTCACTAGATGAAGGCTCTAGGATGACATATAAGTGGTCAATCTCATTACTGGGGAAGGGCTTTTAAGGCATGCTCCCCACTATTGCTTAGTTTTCCAGTTGGTGTCATCCTTGTAGATCTTTGGAAATTTCTTTTAGATTACTTTTTCTTTTCTGTGAAGGGGTGTTTCACCTTCTCATATGTCTGTGTACCATGTGTGTGTCAGATACCTGTAGAGGTCAAAAGAGGGCATTGAATCCCCTACAACTGGAGTTAAAGATAGTTGTAGACTACCATGCATGCTGGGAACCAAAGCCAGGTTCTCTGAACTATGTACTAACCTCTGATCCATCTCTCCAGCTATTCCAGTTTTAACTTTTGAGCTATGATTCTGTTAAAGCTGATCAGCAATCTAAAACAGAAGTTCTCAACCTTCCTACTCCTTGTTTTATGACTTATTGTTACCACATTTTCACTATTCTGACAAAGCAGATTAACGTTAAATGTATTCAAGCTTCATTTAAATAACAGCAAATATAAGAAGTTGCTTTTATGCCAAAATTAAGTTGGTGATCATTTCTGATACACTAGCTTTTATTTTATTGATACACAAGATTTCCCAATGTGGACTCAACAGATGGTTTGGTATAACTTTATATTAAGTAGATTTCTTTTTAGGAATAATCTGGTTCATTAGTATGTTGAAAAAGTGTATGTATTTTTGATGTTGTACAAACACATTTCTCTGTATAGATTCATTCACATTCAAATATTAAAGCTGATTCTACATAAAGGCAGATTCTTTACTTACACATTTACCCATCTGTGGGCTGAAAATAGTGGAAAGGCATTTGGGGCTGAGTTTGGCCCACGCAAGCAACCCTAGCACTTCAGATACTGAGGCATGAGATGACAAATTAGAGACAACTTAAACTACATAGTGACTCCCACATCATACTGACCTACATAGCAAATTACTGTCTCGAAACAAAAACATGTAAATTAAACATGTAAATTTCTTCTTAGCACTATTTCATAAATAACATCATGTATTGATCACTTTCTAGCCTTTAATTCCTAGTAACTGCATTGCATTCTAACGTGAGATAAAGTTTACAAGAGGGTGAGAGTGGGTTATTTGTAAACACTGCACCATTCTTCTCAATGGATCCCAGCACTGTGGTGTCATGATACTCCTGGGATCAATTCACAGTTGGTGCCCAAATGGTTTCATTGTGAGGTATTTTCCCAACTGCCCATACTATAGTTGTGACACAAATGAGGGATCACTACTAGGACACAATTACTTTCTCCTCCCATGTCACCAAGTGGGTGGGTCAGGACTACTCTTTGAGTGTTGTGAGGAGGCATTGGACAGGTTTAAGGGTAGTCACTGAAAGCATGTTTCTTGATTGTTGTTCCAGAACTGTACAGACTGAAGGGTATGGACTAGAATCTATATCTGTATTTACATCTATATCTATATACATATGTATGTCTAGTGTATATCTATATCCACAGTCACATCATGTCCATATCAATGTCTATATTCATAACTGTGACTGAAGTGGCAGGTTAAACTGCATCCAATCAACAGTGAGAATTTTCTTCAAACACTAGACAAATAAGAAAAAACTCTTTAATATTGCACATCTGATTTTGGATAACTTCTTAGAGAAACTGGACTCATACAGCAATCTTTAACAGCTTTTGTGGAATTAGGCATTATCAATCTCCGTGTGATGTCATGTGTCTTTTAGGTTAAATTTGACTTTGAGGTGTTAAACATATGTTACAGAGATAAGAGCTGCAATTCTGGCTATTTCAGATGAATGGAGACTGATCACAAAGATATTATCATCATTAATTTTAAAGTAGACCAGTGTTGTTCCTTTTTGAATCATGTTACTTGTGTCTCAATCACTCTTCTGTTGCTGTGAAAAGTCCCCATGACCAAGGAAGCCCTTATAAAACAGCATTTAGTTGGAGCTTGATTGTGGTCTATGATGTTTAGGTCACTATCACACTGTTAGGAGCATGACAGGTACTGGAACAGTATCTGAGACAAACATCTTTTACCATAGGAATAGAAAGAAACTCTGGGCTTAGCATGGACTTTTAAAATCTGAAAGCCCACCCCCAGTGACACACCTCCTCCAACAACTTTACACCTCCTAATCCTTGTCAAAATTTCAATAGTACCACTCACTGGTGACAAAACTTTCAAATATGTGAACATACATGATGAATCCTATTCATAAAACTGCACCCAGTACCACTCTGTCCTAATGGAAAAATTACTCTTCCTGAAAAGAGACCCAGGACTTAATGGTCATTGTTCCCCACTTTGAACTTCCCAGTAGAGCCATTTTATTTGATATGGGAATGGAGCACAATTTGCAACAATCTTTAAAACAGATATTAACCGAAATATATTCTCAGAAGTCTAAACTGCAGCAAGCCTAAACTACAATTATGTTCAAGGTACAACTATTTTCCTGTAGTTTCTAACATGTCTGGTTCCTTTACTACATATCGCTGACTCATATTAGAGGCAGTGCTGCTTTAGCTAAACCCTATCTTGTGCAACTTAACATTTCCTCAGCAAGCTTAAAGGTAAATTCATTGCAATGCCAATTCATCACTTTCAGTTTTCCTATATCACATCTATATCTTGTTTATCTATTGACACAGGCTGGCTTCCAGATCAACAGCAGCCACAGATGATTTTCAACCCCAGATCCACCACATTTACTTCCACCATATTGTTCAGAATGTCCAACAACGATGCAGACATTCATAGTGGTGAATTAACACTGAAATTGCTAGATCATCAGAAGGAATACAGTAGCCAGGGGAGGATTCCCATTTAACCAATATGCATCTTAGTGTTTTAACTGTGTAACAACAATATCTGCCCTGAATAACCACAACAATGGTTCCCTCATGCTTTGCAGTTTCAAGAAAAATATGGAGATGTGTTTACATTGCACCTGGGATCAAAGCCAGTGGTCATGTTGTATGGGACAGAGGCCATAAGGGAGGCTCTGGTGGACCAAGCTGAGGCATTCTCTGGCAGGACAACAATTGCTGTGCTTAAACCTACTTTCATGGACTATGGTAGGAGTCTCAAATTTTGGAGTGAAATGTGATGGAGAATGGGCACAGATAGAGGAGAATCAGATAGAAGGGTGGGCAAGGGCAGAGAAGGATCCAGGTTTCTTTGAACTTCCTCTGTAACTCAACCATATTTCCCTTACATTCTTAGGTGTTATCGCTGCAAATGGGGAACGCTGGAAGACCCTTCGGAGATTCTCTCTAGTTACCATGAGAGACTTTGGCATGGGAAAGCGGAGTGTAGAGGAGCGGATTCAGGAGGAAGCCCAATGTTTGGTAGAGGAGCTAAGGAAATCCCAGGGTGAGTCCCAATTGATGTACATAAAAAAAGATGGTGAAGCAAGAACATAAGTGCATATCCAAAGAAAGAAATGGGACATACATGGGCAGAGAAGAAAACACCTGCCCACA
This sequence comes from Mesocricetus auratus, assembly GCF_017639785.1. Lineage (NCBI taxonomy): Eukaryota > Metazoa > Chordata > Mammalia > Rodentia > Cricetidae > Mesocricetus > Mesocricetus auratus. Next base: position 960,795 of record NW_024429223.1, read on the forward strand.
CAAACACAAAGACACAGGCACAGGCACAGTCATACACACCACACACACACACACACACACACACACACACACACACACACACACACACACACACACACTGACACTGGGGAGAGAAGGAGACAGTGGGAGAATAACAGAAAGATAGGGGAAGTTTCGTGATACTCAGAGCATTTAAGAATAACTCAGAGACATATATTGAGTCATTGGCATGTAGGCTACTTATCTTCAGGGAAATTGATGCCTGGGTTAATACTATGTGCCAGTCTGGCATGGTGGCATAAATCTGTCCTCCCAATACTCAGTGGACTGAGACAGGAGGGTTATACATTCACCGGCAGTTTCTTGTGTTATCCTTAATACCACAACATTGGCATGTTGTCCCATGCTATTTGTGTTGGTATATTTCAGTTTTAGGCAGAAGATTAGAGGGTAGCGGTCTTCCTTGATTTCATATGGTATTCAAGGCCATCTTGATTATACTAAACAGTTTCAAAACACAGTCTATGGCCAAGCCACGTGTTGGAAGTATGGAACTGTGTTTTTCCTTGTGGATTCCTTCTGAATGGGACAATGAACAAAGAGTCCATGTAATGTGTTTTACTTTGTGAGAATTAAAGACATTTCTGTGTACTTATAGAAACTACATATCAGGGCACACTGTTGACAGAGTCTGTATTTAACAACTCTTTTCTTCAGGCTGCTGCTTGTCATCTTCAAAGGTTTCTCAGGAGACATGAGACATAGATGCTGAAGATAGTAAAGGATATCAAGAGACTAAAAAGACAGGAGAAATAAGGGTGACATAAACCAAAATACTGGTATGGAACTTACTGGATCAAACAGAAAAGAATATACAGTGGAGCAGGAACAAGGAGAGCAGGGAGGGGAAGAGAGTAGACAGTGTGATGGAAACAAGAAAGAAACTGACATGCATCAGGGAAAGATCTTCAAAGCCATCAGGAATAATAAACAGATGAGACCCAGAGAGAGTGGCAATAATGGCCCAATACTGCTGGACTGATAGCATCCCTCCCACTATGGAGACCAATGAAGAAACCTAGAATGTAAAGGTGCCAGGTGCAAGATGATGATGGTTCTTGGAATACCCCAGAGCCGAGAATCAGAGAAGAAATTGAGGAAGACTCACAGATGAGAGACTACAAAATCCATAAAACAAACCATTGAACCATTCTGTGTACCATTCCTGCAAGTGGGAGTTACTGATTGGATCAGAGTCAGAATGTTGGTGTAGGAAGGAGTGCAGGATGGGAAGTAATTTACACATGCTCTCCTCACATCCATGAGTCTCTGTCATGGTCCCAGTCATAAGTAGCTGTGTTAAATTGGAAAAGTTAGTGACTATCTATGTGTATACTAATATCATTGCATGTTGTGTATAATACTGAGAGGAAACTAAATAAAAGGGTGTATGCAATCCTGAGAGCAGGACCTGGTGCATCATATGTGAAAATGGGGTAGCAAGTGATGCCATTCCTTGAGTAGTGATTGGTGGAGACAGATTTATGGAGATGGGACCAAGTCCAAATTCTCCTCTTGATGCCATGTCTCCTGTCTTGACTTTTCACCATCCAGGAGCACCTCTGGACCCCACCTTCCTGTTCCAGTGCATCACAGCCAATATCATTTGCTCCATTGTCTTTGGACAGCGCTTTGACTACAAAGATGGCCAGTTTCTGCGCCTGCTGGGATTGTTCTATCAGACCTTCTCAATCATTAGCTCACTATACACTCAGGTTAGTGGTTGGGAAGAGAGAAGCATCCAAGGCAAAGGAAATAAGATTCTGTTGTGTTGGTGAAGAAGGTCTGGAAGAAAGACACAGATTGCATGGAGAGACAAGAAGATTGAGAACAGGAGGGAGTGGTGTGGTGATATCTTTCTTGAACAAATCCACTATATCTGACTCCAGCCTTTTCTTTTCTAGAGCAACTATGAGTTCCATTTACAGAGAGAGGTATGGGATTCAGGGCAGAGACAACATGGAGATGCAAGCAGCCTGAGTGCAGTAGGGAGAAAGGAAAGTGGTTAACAAGATGGAGACAGCTGAATACAGAGATACAGAGTCATCTAGACATGGAAAAGTGATGACATGGGAATTGTTTTGTTGTTAAATGGGTAGAAGACATGTCTCACATGTTTTAATACATGGGTCCATTTATAGGACAAAATAACCCAGATTATGTTTGTTACACATATGCAAACCCAGCACATCCAAGATCAGTGATGAAGGTCATCTTTGAATAAGTATCCAGTTGAGTACAGCCTGAAAGACAAGAGACCCTGATTGATAAAGAAATGAAAATCAAAATAATGGATTAGGAAAGAGTGATAGAGAATACAAGACAAGTGTTGGAGAAAGAATCAGAGACACAAAATGATAGCATGCCATATGTATGTGTTCATGAGAGGCAAAACGAAGGAACAAGAGTTGAGCAAATAGTGGTCAGAGCATAGGATGAAAGGAGAAAAAGTTTATCTTCAAGACATATCAGAACCTAGGAACACATTCTGCTTCTTGAGAACTGATAGCTCCAGGTGACCTCCTGGTCCTTTCTTTCATGCAGATGTTTGAATGCTTTCCCGGTTTTCTGAAGTACTTTCCTGGGACCCACGTACAAGTTTCCAAAAACCTGCAGGAACTCCTTGACTACATTGAACATAGTGTGGAGAAGCACAGGGTAAACATGGACGCCAGTAATCCAAGAGACTTCATAGATACGTATCTTCTACGTATGGAGAAGGTAAATCCTGCATGAATGACAGAGCAGATAGGTAAAAGTAAAGGCTGAGGGTGTGAGCAGAGGAAGCGAGTTCAGGGAGACAGAGAATGGGAAGGATGGACAAGAAATTGAGTGAAAGAGATGCACTAGAATCTAGGAAATGAAGAATAGAGAAAGGGATAAGGAAATGAAATAGGGAGAAAGAAGGTTGTAGAAGAAACAGTGCAAGGGACAATAAAACAGCAAAGGTCTCAGAAGAAGAGAGAGTTTGGTAGACAAAACATGATAAACTACCAAAGAGCAAAGTATAGAGAGACGACATAACACACTGATAACAAGAGACACATTCAAGGTTTGAAAAATTCCATGTGGTTCCCATAATGTGAGACAGAAGGAGAGATCCCAGCATGTGTTTATCTCTTTGTGAGGCTCCAGTCACCACTGACCCTCCCTTCTCTCTCCTATCTGGAACCAGGAGAAGTCCAACCCACACACGGAGTTCCATCACCGGAACCTTGTGACTACTGTGCTGTCTCTCTTCTTTGCTGGCACCGAGACCAGCAGCACCACGCTCCGCTATGGCTTCCTGCTCATGCTCAAATACCCCCATGTTGCAGGTGTGTCACAGACAACAAGTGAGGGAGCTTCTAGCTCCCTTTTGGCTTTGGAGTTTTGTGTAGATGAGAGAGACATGTGCCTCTTACATCTGGGACTCTGAAGGGTTTGGTCTACTTGTAAACTAAGACAGTGTTGTGGGTCATGTGTGAATGAACACTCAGTTTACTATTGCTTAACGGGTGATACATCAATCAATCCAAATTTCATTTCCACTTTATTTCCTTCCTTCCTTTGTTCCTTCCATCTTTACATTTTTCTATTCATTCACCTTTCTATCCATGCACCCCTTCATTCATGGGCTTATTCTATTTGTTCACCCACATGTATGTCCACCCATTTGGCATCCACCTATACCTTCATTCATTTTCCCATCTGCCTAAGCCATTTATCTTTCCAAATATCTAGTTACTCAACCATCCTTCCATCCACACAACTATAATACTTATTCATACACACACATCCCCCATACACATTCACAATATGCCCCCATTAAATACTATTTCAATCCACTGACCAGTTGATTCTTTAATCACCCTACAAGTCACTTCATTAATTTGTTTCAGTTAATCAACTTAGTCTTTCCTTTGATCAGTAGAATTACATAAATTATTTGTCATTGATTCATTCATATACTCATCTGTACTTCTATTAACCTGTTTGATTCCTTACACACTTCACTAACTCACTTTTGAATTCATCTTTCCTTTGTCATCTATTCCTACATGTTGGATCATCTGTTTACTTAAATGTGTTCAATATCTATTCATTTCATTAACTCATGAAACTGTCTACTTATCAGTTGATTTATTCACTGATTTCCTTATGTATTCCTTTTACACTCATCTGTTGATACTGTCATTGGCTAATCTACTTACTTAGTTATATTTCCAAGCATAGAGCCTCGAGTTATTAACCTAAATTTCCATGTAATGTTGTGGGACATGAATGAGTGGTAGTGTTCCTGTGTGTGTTTGCTCTTGTATGTGCATTTGTATACGTGTGTATGTGTATTTTATGTGTGCTTGAGTGTACGTGCTTACGAATATGTGTGTGTGTGTAAACAAACAATTCATTCCCTTGCAAATGTGAGAATTTTTATTGCTTTTCCTCTGCTCATTCTCACACCAATATGATTGCTTCAAATTTTTCAAATGCAGTAGTACTTTGCTGTATGTCTTTTCTCTTTTTAAAATAACCCTGAAGAAATATGGTTGGAACTCGCTGAGGACAGACTTCATATACTTTTAAACATGAGCACAGAGGGACAGTAGCTTAAGTGCAGGACAGTTTAGTACCTTCAAGTACAAATTTTTTCAGGATAATCTCATTGCTGCCCTCCTTTCTAGGTTGTTGCTCATAGAATAACACCTTTGCTACAAATCTGATGAAGTAGATCCACTCTTCCCCTTTTATTTGCAGAGAAAGTTCAAAGGGAGATTGATCATGTGATTGGCTCCGACCGCCCACCAAGCCTTGACGACCGCCCCAAAATGCCATACACTGAGGCTGTCATCTATGAGATTCAGAGATTTTCAGACCTTGTCCCAACTGGTGTGCCACACAAAGTCAACAAAGACACTTACTTCCGAGGTTACCTGCTGCCCAAGGTGAGGCCAGCTGCCATTCCACATTCTTATATTATGAGCCTTCTGCATTCTCCTCATTACTATTACCAGTCTGTTGTCAATTCCCCAGAATTTCAGGTGTTTTGTTGATTGATTGTATGTCTACATCTGTGATTTAGGGAGTATTAACATCTTTGTATCCCATAATGTCTCATAGGACACTGAAGTGTACCCCATCTTGAGTTCAGCTCTGCATGACCCAAAGTACTTTGAACAACCATATACTTTCAATCCTGACCACTTCCTGGATGCCAGTGGGGCCCTGAAGAAAAATGAAGCTTTTATGCCCTTCTCTATAGGTGAGATGGTCCTGTGCTTCCTCTCTTAGACACTAGAGGGCAGGAAAATACTGCAGGACACAGACAGGGTTAGGTCCATGTTTACTGAGTCTATTCCAGTTGCTTTGTCTGAACAATTGTATTCAATTAGCCTAAATTCCCATAAACGACTTTTGAACTAAAGGTGTGTCCTGGTTGTGAAGACTTTTGGGAAGTATTCAAAAGCCTCTAAACCTAAGCACATTCATTTTCTTAGTAAACCACAGCAAGATCAACTGACATCAACTTCAACAGGGCAAGATCTTTATGGCAGGGGAGTCATTGACCCTAGAGCTGTGAGCATTAGAGAGATGTGGCATGTCTTGACAAACTTGCCCCTGTTTCACACTCTTGTTAAATTCTATGATACATCAAAATTACTAGCATTTATGTGAGCCAAGAGTGCATTCATGGTGGATAATATCCTGAACCAGAGAAAGATCCTAATTATAGCATCTATCAGTATGAGCGTGTATTCTTTTCATACAAGAGGGATATGGGCATGGGCACGGACACACAGCATGATTGGTGCCAGCTCTGATTTTGCATGACTTGTTCATGCTGGAGTAGTTTGCAGCCTGGGATAAGTCAACTGCTATTAGTGACTGAGAGTAGTTCTTCACTGGGAGAATTTAATCTCTAGTTAGTGAGTAATTCATTTACCTGTTTCATTTGGGTAGCATGTTACATAATAAAGCTGCCTCCAATGAACTTTAATGAACTCTATGGAATGTAAAGATGGAAACTTCCTATTCAGAATCCTTATCTTTTTGGAGAAATGGGTGTTCTAGAAACAAATACTTAACCTTTTCTTGTCCCCCTGCATGAATGTCCTTATATTAGCGGTGGAATCCTGGGCTGAGTGTGTGTTAAACAATTATCTTTGAAAGAGCCCCCAATCCAGCCTCTCCTTGCTGTATTCTAGAAGACATATTCCTGCTGAGCCTCTCTGCTCTCTATCATCCCCAAACTGAGGATCATTCACAAAGTGTTCTCCTGCAGAGAAAGATCTCAGCTAAGAATAGTCTAGTCTTGAGTTTCCATGTCATTTCATTGACCCCTGCCTCTGTCCCATATAATGGCCTCCTTTCATATTTCATCTTCAGAGATATAGACATGCAGGGCATGGTGTAAAAGTGAATTGTGAGCATAACAGACCCAAGTTTAAAAAGGACTGAATGCAGAGAAATTGGATAAAGGAAGACATGAAGCAATGCATGACTAGATATGGCTAGACAGAAAAGGATGTGGGATTAGGATGTTAGCTAGTAAGTTTAGAAAAAGCAAGCAAAAAAGAATTTATAAAAAGACATACAGTGATGATAGGTACAGACACAGGTTCAGGTAGACTGAAAGCAAGCAAGGATAGTGAGCAAACAGCAATACAAAAGGATAATAGAGCCAATGAGCTTCATAGTTTCTAAGTCTACAGCTCCAGGCATGGGCATATTATGTTGAGAGAGAGATAAGCCATTAAAAGCTTCTCAGAAAAAAAACAGGTCAGAAAACCAGTTTTAGGGTAACCATCCCAGAGAGATACTCCATGAATTTCTAAGCTCATAACACCTAAATTCTGGAAATTTATGCCCAAGGGGATAGTGTGATTTCCCTATACACCCATACACAGGCAGTTTCTGAGTAATTTTAGGGCACTGGGGTTGGTGGGAAATCCCTCATCCACTTGTTGGATGTTGCAGATTGAGAATCCCTGAGGTGCAGTGCAGGTGGTGGATTGAGACTTTGCCTGGGCTTAGGCTGCCCATGCTCTATGGTGCTTGATGTTCAAGGTGACAATCCAATAAGGGGTTCTTATTCCCCTTAAGAATCCAGTGAGTGCCACAGATGTCTTACCATGCATGTGCCCCTTGCTTATTGTCAACTGTATATACAACTGTGGTTGTAGACAGTAGAGGTGAAGAACAGAGGGAAGGAGGGGAGAGACAGAAGAGACTCCCACACAAAGGTCTTGCTATGTAGTCTAGACTGTTCTGAATTCATCATTTTCCTGTCAGTCTCCCAGTGATTGCATTCGCTGTCATGTACATCCATGTTGAGTTTATTTAGGACTCATAGCACTATATAGTTGGTAATCTAGAAATTTTTAATAAGCAGTACTTTCACCTTCTTGGTAGCCATTGTTAGGTACCAATCCCATCACATGAAAAAGGAGGAACACTAAAAATGTTACATTATACTGGTGTACACATATACATTTGCTTCCTACTGTAAGTGGGTTCTTAGAGACATGAATGAAAGGCCTCTGGTAATCTAACAAAATGTACAAATATGTCATTAGTGACCTTGAGGCATCCATCAGCACGCTGGCACACATGTTATGAATTATTTATTTATTGTGTTTATGGATATATTAATAGACATGTGTGCTGTGGTGGTGCCAGTGGTGGCGGTGGTGATAGTGGTGGTGCTGTGTGTGCGTGTGTATGTGTATGTGTGTGTGTGTGTTTATATCAGAGGACAGCTTGTGGGAGTTGCTTCTCTCCTGTAACATGCGGATCCAGGGTATTGAACTCATTTCATCAGGATAAATGGCAGGTGCCTTTCCAGGCTGAGATGTGTCACTGTCCCTTGCCCCAATTCTATAAAGTTTTGAGAGTTTCTTACTACTCTCCTTTGAATTGTAGGTGATGGTCAAACACATCCCTTTTCATTGCAATGGAAAGAGCTCTCTTGCTTTAGCAATGGTACAGTCCAATGGTTGTACATGCTCTGGGTCTCACATGCCTCGTTCTCTGTGCCTACAGGAAAGCGCATTTGTCTTGGTGAAGGTATTGCCCGCAACGAATTGTTCCTTTTCTTCACCACCATCCTACAGAACTTCTCTGTGTCCAGTCCCATGGCTCCTAAAGATATTGACCTCAATCCCAAGGAGAATGGCTTTGGAAGACTGCCCCCAGAATACCAGATCTGCTTCTTGGCTCGATAACTTGACTGAGGTGCTGTCCCCAGTTCTGTTGAGAATGGACCCTTCTTTTTGCTCCTGAGAATCCTGTTTGAAACCAGGCCCTAGATCAGTGCTAACACCCTTCCAGGTTACTTGCAGCTTCTCCAAATAAATGAGGTGGTTTTATCCTGTGAGTGCCATTGGAGATATCAATCAAGTGCCTTTCTTGGTGTGTGAACACCGAGATTTGTGGAGGTTACATCTCATGCTGAATCATTTCCCTCTTCCTCAGAAACCAATACTCCCAATGTATCAGTTCCCAGTGTTCTGTATTACAATCAAATCGACTCTGTATGTGATCTGAACCCTGCCTCTATAGATTTTCCTACAATGTATGGTTCACAAAGTCAAATGATAAAACATGTGATCTTTGGTATTTGTGTGTCTTTTATTTCAAACAATATTATCTACGTTCCTTGCTTTGCAGTCCACAGTTGCACACATTCAAATGCTTTTATAATGATCTTTCTCAGCAAAATGCACAGCTACTTGCTTTAGTGTGTGCTGGCAGCAGAAAGTGTGGTCAATGCATTCTTCACAGCAGCATTGGTTGTAGTTGATGCAAGACAGAGTCAAGTTAACCCTCAAGAGCATCTATCACACAGCCCAGTCTCTTGTACTCCCAGCTATTGTTACCTGTGATTTCTCAATTTCCAGGCACCTTACATCCCTTCCAGAAGAGCTTCTTTCTGCAAATTCCATCCTATCCATGTCAGCCTAATACTTTCTTCACAGCTCCGCTGTAAGAATCTGGAATTGCTGGTGGATGATGCCAGATGTTTAATATAATGGGAGTGTAACCAATAAATAATCAATTCAATATAGTGACAAATCCAGTTGCTCCTTAAACTTGCCCAATGTCTAAGTGGACCTTCTCTGTCTCTAAACGTTTTCACATTTTTCTGATAACCAAAGTAAATCCTCATTCTCAAAGTGTCCAGGGTGATGCCAGTTCTGTGAGTCATGTGCTTTTACTTCCTTACTACCTTCTGACAGGTGTCTGGAAGTCACCCTTTGAGCATTGTGTCCTGAAACTAAGCTTCTAAACATCATGGTGCTGGCACAAGCAGGCACTTATGGGAAGTGTCATTTATTTAACACCATCACCTAGGAAGATGTCTCTGGGAAGCATTGGCCAGTCAGCAGGCAGCTCTCAATTCAACTCTGAGATACTACATTTCCATTCGATTCACAAAGCTCCTTGTAGCATAGGCAGAGTTACCAGGAGCTTTACCAAGAGAGATTTCTGGCACATCGCCTTCCACCAACTACAGAAATAAGAGAACAGACAAAGCTGTCTGCATTTCAAGAAAAAGGGGACTATGCAGCGTGACAAGGAATGCCATGGCAATCTTCCTTCTCCTGAATCTTTCTAGTCTGAATCTGGAGTTGCTCAAGCTCAAGGACTGTCTCTCTCATGGGCAATGACTTCTGCCTTTCCTGGAGAACATTTTTCAAACAGAACCATAAGCTTCCTCAAATCCTTCCAATGGGTAAGATGTGGAAGAAGTCAGGACGAGGAAGCAGGAGTTAGGAGGTAGAAAATAATGTTTACAGGTACCAAGGAGTTGCAAATCCATGATTAAACTGATTGGAAACTCTGCTCTTTCAGCACTAGAAAAGATTCTTCTAGGATTCTTGTTAGTAAGAACAGTGGGAAGGTAGGTAGGAAGATAGGTTCTGGTATATGTATTGTGTTGTGCATCATAGAGGGGAACATTTGTATGGATAGAGTTTGTGAAACTCCAAGTCTAAAACTGAAATTCTCAGAATAGCTGGGAGCAGGGCCCTCAGGGAACGGTATTTGAGAGATGGTCACCTGAAACCACAGAATTCAAGTTTAACTATTTTCCTAATGTGGCCCAGGCATTGCCAGGGAAAATGATTCAGTGAGAGGAAGGACCCATCACTATGGATAGCTTTTGAGGTCTAGCCCTTGACTCTGCAGCCGAGGGGGGAATATGAAGATATTGTCACAATATACGTGTGAACCCAGCACAATCTATTCCTGAGTGTACGAGAGGCAATATGGGAAGGCCTAGTGGATCGTGCAGAGGCTTTGTCTGGATAGAGTTTATCATTATCATTTTCCCATCTTCTAGAAAAGCAGTGAGTTTGGGCACGGGACGTGTAGCTGCAGAAATCAAATTAAGGTCATTCCTTGTGAACTTCCTGCTATACCACATGAGTCAACTTTTCTCTTCAACAGTGGATAGCCTTGGGAAATTCTTGAGCATTTCTGTGTGAGGAAAATGAAGGATTTTGGGATGGAGAAATGGAGGGTGGAGCAGTGAAACAGGAGGAAGATCAATGTGTGGTGAAGTTTCAGATTCTGGGCAATAATTCCACAATGAGAGGACATAGAGATAGAGAACAGGGCTTGTAAATTCCAAACTGTGAAATACAGAGACTTGTTGTGATCCACAGCCTCTGGCCTTTCCTATTGTTCCTATCCTTCTTTATAGGCCTGATCACTGTACAGTCTCTTATTTTCTGAACCTTCACCAGATGAGAGTCTGAGAGTCAATTACCACCTACTACAAAAATAAGCATTTCTTATAATATTTTTACATGTTGTTGTTGTGGTTGTTGTCTGGTGAGGCAGGGTCTTACTATGTAGCCTTGACTGTGTAGTCTAGAATAGCATTTAACTCACAAAGATCCACCTGCCTCTGCCTCAATTACTGGGATTGAAGCAGTGGGCCACCACTACTGGATAATAAACTTCTCTCATGGCAGAGGGGAGACACTCTAATATGTGACTACACAAATAGGTATTTAGGAGGGGTTTAATACTACAGCCATTAGCAGAACTATGGTAGGTTCACCCCCAGGGCTGATGATCTGGTGGCAGGCATAAGATTTTGTGGGAAAGTATGGTTGCCTGGGAGGTAGCGGTGAAGAGAAACAGTGGGAGGTTTAGAGATCTGCTATAGATTCTACATCCATTGCTCCCAGAAATTTTAGAACAGATGTTGTGATTGACCTAGGAGGATCTTTAGAGCTTCATGGTTAAGAAACCCTTCCTTGGACTTAATGTCAGCATGGCCATTAGCAATTCAGTGCTGGAAAGGCAGCTCAGAAGAGAAGAGTGCTTGCTCCTATAGGGGACTGAGATATAGGTCCCTGTATCCATGCTGGACAACTGATAACTGCCAATAACTGCAGCTGTGGGGACCTGGGGCCCTCAAGAGAGCATGGAAGATAGTGAAGAATGAAAAATTGAGAGGAATAAAGCAAGTTGAGGAGGTCAGGTTGATGGTGCTGGCGATAAAATTATCTGCAGTGCAAACATGAGGATTTCCAGTAACCCCATAGAATGTGTGCATGCAAACACACACACACACATACACACCACACATACACACATCACACCCTATACATACCAAACTCTACTTAACAGCATATATATACACACATGAAATACATACACCAAACAGATACTAACCATGAACACCACACACACCCACACACAGCACAGACCGCCTATATCACCCAAACATATACTGTACACACAGACATATACACATACCACACACACACTAACCATGAACACCACACACACTACACATACCACACACAGACATACCACACATACAGCACACACACATACACACACACTCCACATATATAGATACAGTGTGACTTATAATGTGTCTTAAAATTGACAAAGAAAGTTTGTTTGCAAAATTTCTTTGACAGCATTCATTCTAAGTGATTTTCCATTTCACAAAGTAAATATTTTGCTAATTTTTGCAGTGTTCATGATGAAACTGAAATGAATAAAGGCCTTTATTGTACCTACAAAGTACATTAAATGGAAAACCACTTTATAACTTGAATTTTTCAATATCCTTGAAGGGAGGGAAGTTTTTTTTCAGACTTCCAACGTTGACTTGACATATTTCCTGAATGTCCAGTAGGAGACAGGGAAGATATTTAGGTGTGGGATTTGGCAGTTAAACCAAGTTCCACATTTGTTGCCATGATACAATGCCCTGACAAACAGCAGCACGGTGGAGGAAGGTTTGATTCTGCACACAATTACAGGTTTCAGCACTTAGTAGAGGGGAAATCAAGGCAGGAATTTCAAACAGGTTCACATCACATCCACAGTGAATAGCAGGAAGGAATAAACTCATGCGCCCTTCCTTGCTTGCTTGTGCTTGCCTGACTTTCTCTAGTCTTACATAGTCTAGGTACCCTAACCAGGGGGTGATACTTCACATGGTGGGCTGATTGCTACTACATCAATTAACAATCTACATACCCCCACCCCAAAGCACCACCCAGTGTAGACTCTCCCTCACTGGGACTCTTGCCAAGTGATTCTACCAATGAGACCCTTTCTCTAAACAAAACAAACAAACAAAAACCCTACCACATTCCAGGGTTCTTGGAAAATTTGGTATGGAGATATAGATAAAGGCAGTTAACAATACTAAGGTAGACAGGAAGTTAAAGCATGTGAATTTCCAAAGGTGCAAGTGAAGACACGAACAGTAGGCTACCTAAACAGTCACCCAAGGTCTCACAGCAACGTCAGAGTGACCAACTTTGGGTAAGGTGTAATCTATCAGATGGACCATCTCCGAAGTAGGGAAATTGAAACACTGTCATACCCTCACTTGACAAGGTTCAGCAGTATTCTTTATCTCCTGCAAGTCCAGTTAGAACAATCCAAGGTAGAGGTTGAGATGAGGACAGTTCTTTGACCAAGAGCCCCGTAGCTGAGGAGAGAATGGACTCCACATGGAATAGGTGAGTGCTGTCAGAAGCAATTTTGTCTCATGTCAATGGAGTACTAATTTTGAAACATTTAAATGCCATTTTCTGCAGATCTTTGAAATGTTTGAAGATCAAATATCTATGTCTGACTAACCTCATAGGTATAAGAAGCATGGGTAACTATAATCTAAAATTTTCAGAAACATAATTTCTCAATGGCTAAATCTTTTCAAAATAATTTAGCAGGGACAATGACTTCAAAAATTTAACTATATACATACATACATACATACACACACATATATATGTATGTATACATATATGTTCCTATTCCTGAATTTCTTGTAATTGTATAAGTAATGAAGTTAATACTACATCATTAGGAATAAATTCAGCAGTTTATTGTGTATATTGAGAGTCAGTAACTCTATTGAGAGGTTCTGTAAAATCTGTAAGCATCATAAGAATGGCATAAAACTCTGGCTTTTGTACAGAGTTATAAGGGCTTTGAATGACTTTACTTATATTTCCCGATTATCCTGGCTAACTGCTTTGTTTGCATTAGTGTAGAATGTAGGGGCTCCAGAGATTGGTGTTTTCCTTACAGTTCATGGAAGGATCTAAATGGTTTTCTTGATGAATTTTATTCTCTCACATTTGGGATAATTGAAGCTAATCTTTCCCAAAAGGTTACTGCAATATCTTTGCCAATATTCATTATTATTCTATAAGGAGAAAATTTCATCATTATCTAAAGGTACTATAATTTCTGTTGGGTTCATTCTTTTCCATTGACAAAGTCCTCATTTTCCTTTTCAAATAAATAAGACATATTTCTATATATATTTTAAATTTTTATTCTGTTAATGTTGCAGAAGCATCCATTCTAATATGGCATCTTCCCTCTGCATCAAAATCCCTCAAGGGTATTCCATAGATGGTAATATAACCAGAATGCAGTTGAGCTTTGGATTCACACGGTCCACAGCTATCTCCAGTATTCTTTTTTCTACCCACTCTAATTCTTTTTCAGCTTCAGCTGATAATATTCTTGGACTATTTAAGTGCTTGTCTCCTTTTAGGGTCTTTTTCAAATATTTAGGTTATTTCCTTCTACTCCAATAAAAGTCTGTAGTTGGGAAATCTCTCCTAGTAAATTTTGAATATCATTAAGAGTCTCATATCCTCCTGTTTCTTCATGTGGGCACTTAGTGCTTTGAACTTTCCTCTTAGATCTCCTTTCAGAGTGCCCCATAGGTTTGGGTATGTTTTGCTTTCATTTTCATTGAACTCTAGGAAGTCTTTGATTTCCTTCATTTCTTCCTTTACCCAGGAGTGATGCAACTGAGCATTGATCAATTTCCACACATTTGTGTTGTTCCTGCAATTTGTGTTATTGTTGAATTCTAATTTTAAGCCATGGTACTCTGATAAGATACAGAGTGTTATTTGAATTATTTTGTATCTCTTGGGGTTTGCTTTATTGCCAAGTATGTAGTCGATTTTAGAGAAGGTTCCATGTGGTGCTGAGAAGAAGCTATATTCTTTTGTGTTTGGATGGAATGTTCTATAGATGTCTGTTAAACACAATTGCGTCATAATTTCTGATAGTTCCTTTGTTTCTTTATTAAGTTTTTGTCTGGTAGTCCTGTCCAGTGGTGAGAGTGGGGTGTTGAAGTTTCCCACTATAAATATGTGGGGTTTAATGTGTGATTTGTGTTTTAGTAATGTTTCTTTTATGAATGTGGTTGCCTTTGTATTGGGGCATAGATGTTCAGAATTGAGACTTCATCCTAATGGAGTATTCCAGTGGTGAATATGAAATGACTTTCTTCATATCTTTTGGTTAATTTTAGTTGAAGGTCAAATTTGTTAGACTTGCTTCATAGGTCCATTTGATTGGAAAATCTTTTCCCAACCTTTTACTCTGAGGCAATATCTGTCTTTGAAGGTGAGGTGTGTTTTTGTTTGCAGAAGAAGGATGGATTATGTCTTTGTATCCATTCTGTTAGCCTATGTATTTTTACAGGAGAATTAATGCCATTGACATTGAGGCATATTAATGATCATTGATTGTTCATTCTTGTTTGTTTTGGATTCGCTTTTTGGTGGTTGGTAGTGTGTGAGTTTTTCCCTATTTCTGGCTTTTTAGTAAAGTGAGCTTATCTATTGCCTGTGTTTTTGTGAGAGTAGTTAATTTCCTTGGGTTTTAGTTTTCTTTACAGAACTTTATGTAGGACTGGATTAGTGGATATCTATTGTATAAATCTGGCTTTGTCATGGAATATCGTGTGTTCTTCACCTATAGTGATTAAGAGCTTTGCAGATATAGTAGTCTAGGCTGGGATCTATGGTTCAGTTATTTGGTGTTTGGTAAACTTCTTGTACGTTCATTGGCATGTCCTGCTTCAGGTTGGGAAAGTATCCTAATATGATTTTGTTGAATATGTTTTCTACACCTTTAAAAAGATGTATGAATAAGGAAATCTGTTCAACTATGATCAAAGCAGCATTATTTGTAATAACCAGAGCCTGGAAGCAACCTAGATGCCTCTCAAATGAAGAGTGGATAAAGAAAATGTGGAACATTTACACAATGGAGTACTACTCAGCAGAAAAAACAAAGGAATCTTGTATTTTGCCAGCAAATAGATGGCATTAGATGAAACCATCCTGAGTGAGGTAACCCAGTCACAAAAAAGACAAACATGGTATGTACTCACTCATATATAGATTTTAGAAATGGAGCCTACATGCCTACAATCCAGCCAACAGACAATCTGGTAAACAAGAAGGACTCTAAAAGATATGCATGGTACCCCAGAGAAGGGGAATGGGACAGGATCTCCTCAGCAGATTGGGAGCGTGAGCAAAGGGGAGAGGGAGAGAAGAGGCAGGAAGAGGAGGACATGGGGGAGCAGGAAGTTTGATTATGGAGGGTGTGTGTGTGGAAAAATAGAAGAGAGCAGGATGAGACATACAATAATAGAGGGAGCCATTATTGGTTTGAGGAGAGATCTGGCACTGGAAGAATGAGGGGTTTCAATAGCCAAAACCTACATGAGCCTCAGAGAGTGTTCATAGCCAGCATGAGCAACAATGAGAGATATTTTCTTACTTAGAGAGATAGAAAGCATGAGGGAGGGAAAGAGAGATAAAGGTCACTGAGACAGAGGACTTGCCTAGCATGTGTTAAGTCATGGGTTCAATCACCAGCACCACAAAACAACCTTAAATGGGATTGTCCAAATCCATTATGTTATTATTATATTGGGCAGATACAATGGATGATTATCCCTTTCAACTGAGATATTCCAAAAATTAATGTCACAAAGTCAAATATTCTGAGGGATCAAACCTACAGCCAGGTAGAATTTCCCATAGGAGAAAGGCAGGACATATCTCCTAACTCCAACAAAAACACAGAGCAATACAATTAAGACATCATTAGTAATTGAAGGGAACTCTCTGCATGGTCAAGGTCAACTGCTGCTCCATATTCTAAGCCTCAAAACCAAGATCTCTGAAGGTAGATGGCTTGTGTGGAGTCTTCCTAGTACACTGCTACTGTGTTTCAACAAGAGGAAAAAGCTCATTCTCTCTCTCTCTCTCATTACCCCCTCGTGTGGTGTGTGTGTGTGTGTGTGTGTGTGTGTGTGTGTGTGTATGTGTGTGTGTGTGTGTGTGTGGTATTTGGCATATTTCCTGGAGGAAAAGACTGATAAGCTGACCCCCTATCTGCCCTTTAAAGTTATGACCAGATTACAGGAGATAGCTTACTGTGGAAGTTCTTGTTGTATGAATACAAATAGCTGAGTTCTGATCTCCAGAACTCATGTAAAAAGCCAAGCATGCTGGTGGGCATATGCTATCCCAGTACTTGGTGGGGGCCAGAGGCAGATGGACAATGGAGCATGCAAGGGCTGTGGTGTGAAGTTCATTTGTGGAGCACTTGCAGAGACTGTGCAAGGCACTGGGTTCAATCTCAGGATCATCAAAATAAATAACAGCGTTTTCATAATGGCTATAATAAGAAACAAACCAAGGGTCCATTGATGGGTGAGCAGAAAAATCTGGATTTGTTGCTATAGGTTTCTGTCCTGCCTGTTCGGGCTGCCACCTTGCTTCTGCCCCAAATAAACACAAGGCTCTATATTTATTATTTATCTGTTGACTGATGTCTAGGGCTTCTTATTGGCTACCTCTGTCTTAATTACTAGCCCATAACTACTAATTTATGCAATTCTACATGGCCTTATCTTATCAGAGAATTCTTTGTGTGTCCTATCCTCCTGGTACCTCCATAGCATCTATTCCCTTGTTACCTCTACTTACCTTTCCCAGAATTCTCCTCATCTCCTAGCCACATCTATCTTTCTGCCTAATCAATCAGTGTTTCATTCACTAACCAATAAGAGAAACATATATACAGAATTACATTACCCATCATGCATAATTCAGCCTTGAGAAGTAGGAGGCTTCTACATAACTCAATGAACCTAGAAAGTAGTCTCCTAAGAGAGATTAAACCACTCACAGAAGCAGAAATACCAACAAGTGTTGTAGGCAGAGTATAAGCATACCATCTGCCTGAGTTATATTTTGAGTATGAGGTTGACCACATCACCATAGTTAGACTCTACACTACTTTTTACAATGGAATTATCTTATTTTTATTCAATATTTGACAATGTTATAGTGTATGAAATGTGTTTTGAAAACATCCATCTCCCCCACACATAGCCCATCCAGATGCTCCTTCTTTCCAATTAGGCCCCCTTCTACCTATCCAGAGGTCAGCATCACACAGTACCCATTCCCATCTGGCTATTACACTCCTCTTTCCCCTCTTCTGTAGCATTTCCTTGGCATTTTGGGAAGTGATTCAAACATCCGCTGGGCTCAGCATGCAATAGTCTCTTATTCTCAACTCTGACCACTTATGAGTCCCTGTGCTAAACACCAGCATGGAAAATGGTGTCTCTCTGACAAAGGCTGAAAGCAGCATGAACACTCTGTCCTGAAAAAGAAATGTATGGCTGTAGAGTAATGACAACCACAGAAACAAAAAGAGCACTGTTGTCTTCCAGAATCTGGAGGATAGAGATGGATAGATACGACATTATGAATCATTATGAATGCACTTATTATCACTGAACTGTACAATTCAGTGTTAGTAGTATTTCGATGTAGGAAAGGTGAAAACAATCTATTGTGGAAAAGTAGAGAGCTTCTAATACTGTAAATTATTTTGCTTTGTGTTATTATTATGGAAGCTGATATGGTTTATTCATTTCAAACTGAAGATGGAAGTTAGGTATTTTGGACATGCAAGACAAGCACTCTGCCTTTGAGGCACAGTAAGAGCCCCTCACGGGGGGGATAGACACAGGGCAGATGGTCTACCAATGAGCCACACCCACAATCCTCACTTTGGGATTCTAGACAGGGTCTTAACCACTGAGACGTGCCTAAGACCATCACTGGGAGAATTCTAGCAGGTTCTATGCCAATGAATCATAACCAAAGGAGATCATTGGTAGATTATTGGCAGATGCTTTATCACAAAGCTACAATCCTAGCCCCTCTCTGTGAGACTCTAGGCAGGACTCTAATACTGAGCCAGACTCAGAGCCCCTCATTGTGGGAGTCCAAGCAGGTGATCTATAGTTGAGCCATGCCCACAGGCCATCACAAGGTGATTCTAGGCAGGGGATCCAGCACTGAGCCTTGCTCCAGACCCTCACTGTTGATTCTAGGCAAAGGATCTACCAGAGTCTATCCTTCACTTTTCCCTTCTTTTTCTCCATTCTTTCCCTGACTTATCCCTCTGTTCTTCTTTTCACAGCCAAAACATTTTTCTTTTATCCCCTCTGCCTATTTTCTTATATTTTTGTTCTGGAGATAGACTCCAATACCTTGAACACTCCAGGCAAATGCTCTGAAACTGGTCTACACCCATGCACTATTATATTATCTTAATCATCTCTAAAAGAATCTTTGTCCATGTAGGTGAATATATTGATATTGAGACTGAGGAAACAATTAATTCATTTAAAGATAGTTACACTAACTGGTTAGTGATGATATATGCCTTTAATCCAGGCACTTGGGAGGCAAAGGCAGAGAGATCTCCAAGTACAAGACCATTCTGTTCTACATAGAAAATTTCAGGACTGCCAGGGATGCATAGAGAAAGTTTGTCTCAAAAAAGAAATAATAAAAATTTCAGGGTTGGCCCTGCATCCTCTGGGAGAGGTGAGTGCCTAGGTCCCCAGCTAGAGTTCCCTACCCTCTAAACCCTAATCCCCTGGGTCAAGTTGCATGTCCCACCCCTACTTACTGAAGCCTCAGAGACCTGGGGACAGCCACCTCATACCCCAAACCATCTGGCACCACATCTGCTGCCATTTGATCTTTGACCCTGCCCCCACCTGGAGAGGAGAGTGCCTGGTCCCCCAGCTGAAGGACACTACCCTCTATGCCCTAATCACCTGAAGCATGTCCCCCACCCCACCCACTCCCACCAAAGTTCCAGAGACCTGAGGGTAGCCTCCCCACACACAAACCCATCCAACAAGGCATCTGCAACATCTGAGTCTTGGCCCCATATACTCTTGGAAGAGCCCTAGAGATGCATCATATTCAGCAGAAGCAGGGACCTGCCTCCACCTGAAAGAAGAGAGACCGTCTAATCCACAGACCCCACCAACAACAACTGGAGAAGGAGGGATCCCCTGAAACACAGGCATCAATGGAGGTAGACATGGGTAGAAAACAGTATAAGAATACTTTCAGCAACATAAAGAACAATATGACACCACCAGAAACTAAGGTTCTGCACTAGAAGGACCTGAACATCCCCACATAGATAAGCAGATGACCTTAAAATAATTTCATGAAATTAATAGAGGCCCTAAAAAAGAAATGACAAACTCCTTTAAAGAAATGGAGGAAAGACAAAAATGGAAGGAATCAACAAATTCCTTAAAGAAAAACATTGAAAACTAAGAAAAAAATCAAATGTCTAAAGGAAACAGTTAAAACTGTTCAGAGTTTGAAAACTGAAATACAGGAGATGAAGGAAACCGAGGGAATGCTGGAAATGGAAAATATTGGCAAACAATCAGGAACTATAGACACAAGCATAACCAACAGAATACTAGAGATGGCAGAGAGAATCTCAACTGCTAAAGATATGTTAGGGGATATAGATTCACTGAACAAAGAAATTGTTAAATCCAAAAAAATCCTTAACACAAAATATCCAGGATTCTTGGAGGCCATAAAAAGACCAAATCTAAAAAATATTGAAGTTGAAAAGGTCCACCTCAAAGGCACAGAAAACACATTCAAGAAATTCATAGAAGAATATTTTCCCAACCTAAAGAAGGGCATACCTATGAAAGTACAAAAAAACTTACAGAAGACCAAATAGACTGAATCAAAAAGTAGTCGCATCACTATGTAATAATCAGAACTATGAATATACAGAGTAAAGAAAGAATACTACGAGCTACAAAGGAAAAAGAGGCTAAGTAACACACAAAGGCAGATCTGTCAGAATTACACCTGACTTCTGAATAGAAACTCTGAAAGCCAGAATGTCTTGGTAGATTTTGTACAAATAGAAAGAGAGTATGCATAACTGCCTACACTACTATGCTCAGAAAATCTCTCAATCAAAACAAGATATTCCATTACAAAACCAGATTTAAAGCATACATATCCACAAATACAGCCCTATAGAAAGTACTGAAAGGAAAGCTTCAACCCAAGAAAGTTAGCTGTATCCACACAAACATAGGAAAGAGATAAAAGAGGAAACACACAGAAAACAATTCTATATCCACCAACCATCCAAAAATAATAGGAATTAATAGTCACTGATCATTAATATGTTATACTAATTTGCTATACAAAGAAACAGGCTAACAGAAGGAATACAAAGACAGAATCTATCCTTCTGGTACATTCAAGAAAAATACCTCAACTTTAAAGACTGAGAGTACCTCATAATAAAGGGTTATGAAAAGATTTTCCAATCAATGGACCTAAAAAGTAGTTGTTGTAGATACTCTAGTATCTACCAAAATAGGCATCAATGTAAAATCAATCAAAAGAGATAAAGAAGAACCCTTTATATTGGTACTGGAAAAATTCCTCAAGATGAAGTCTAAGTTGTAAATATCTATGCCCCAAATACAAAGGCACAGCATTTGTAAAAGAAACATTAATAAAACTTAAGTCACACAACATAATCCCACACACTAGTAATGGGAGATTTCAACACTACTCTCTCGTCACTGGAAAGGTATAACAGACAGTGAAATAAAGGAACTAACAGTAGGTATATATATTCAATTGGACTTAATAGGCATTGATAGAACATTCCATCAAACACAGAACCTGTGGAATCTTTTCTAAAATTGATGACATACTCAAGAACAAAGCAAACTTTAACAGATACTAAAAATTGGAATAGTCATTTGTATTTTGTTGGATTACCATTGTGTACAGTTAGATTTCAACAGCGCAAATGGAGGAAATCCTACAAACGCTTGGAAATGGAACAATGTTCTATTGCATCATTACCCCTGGGTCAACAAAGAAATATAGAAAGTAGAGAATTCCTAGAATTCAAAGAAAATGAATGCATAAAATACCCAAACTTATCGCACACTTTGAAAAAAATGCTAAGAGGAAAGTTCATAGCACTAGGTGCCTACAGAAAGAAACTCAAGAACTACCACACTAGTGACTTAAGAGCTGTACGGCAAAAAGGAGAAAACTCACCTCAAATTGAGGGATGAAGTAAATAAAATAGAAACACACAATACAAAGAATCAATGCAACAAAGATTTGATTATTTGGGGAATTCAACAAGATAGACAAACCTTATGCAAACTTAGCAAAGGCAGAGTGAAAGAATATTCAAATTAACATACAGCTATTGAGTTTGCCTGGGGCCATTCACTGTAAAGGCTGTCTTGCTCTAGTATGTGCCTTTGTCCTGGTCCTCTAAAATCATGGGGATGTAGCTGTGTGGACTTCTGTCTGCCCTGTTATTTTATTGCATTGCTCTATATGTCTGCTTTGGGCCAGTACCATGATGTATTTATTACTATGCATCTGTAGTATAATGTGACATTACACCTGCAGTTTTCTTTTTGTTTAGTTCTATTTCAAAAACCGTGGGCAGTGTATTAAGTGACTTGTGAACATATTTCTGACAAATTATTATTTCCTGATATTTAGCATTTTTTAAAGTCTACACAGAATCTGAAAGGAATAGTTCCATTCATACCATGGACAACATAATGAGGTCTTCAAATTCCTGTGGGAAACACTGAAATGCAGAAACATAACAATGAATTCATTTATACAACACATTACAATGTATTTTATCATCCCCTCCCCTCATTAAAATTAGCAAACTTTGGGCCTGTAAGATATTGTTTTTATCACAGCAGGTCCACAATATATCTAGAATTCTGGAATGGCAATCTTTCCAGTTATCTTTCTATTCAGGATTGCTTTGGCTTCCTGGGGTCTTTTCTGGTTCCTTGAGAATTTTAGATTTTTTTCTGTTTCTGAAATCCTGTTGTCATTTTGACTGGTATTACAAGAGATATGAAAATTGCTTTTGTTAGGATCTTCATTTTCATGGCATTAATTCTACCATCACATGAACATGGGATATGTTTACTTTTTGTTCTTTTTGTTTTCTTCCAGTAAAGATTTGAAGTTTTCCTTATAGAGTGTTTTTCCTCTGCTAATTGGTCTATTCTGCTCTATTTTGTTGTTCTTTTATGCATGGGAATGTGTTCTTTCTCAGTTTTCTGTTGGCTGCTGACTTTTAATGAGGGGAGTTTGTATGCTGTCACTCTGCTGAACTTGCTGAATGCTTCTCAAAGTTTTCTGACAGGTTTATGGGGAACTTCTTGCGTATTATATCATATCATGTGCAGACAGGAATAATTAGACTTTTTTCTATTTTTATACATTAATTGTCTTCTCTTCTGGCTCCAGATAGTGCTTCTATTACTGTATTGCAAGGAGTGGGGATAATGGAAAGCTATATCTCATTGTTTATTGCAACACCATTCTTTCAAGTTTTTCTCCTCATGGAACAATTCAGGTTGTGACTTGTTTATACAGAGCTTTAATTATATTCAGGTATATTCAATCCTTGCCTACTGTCTCTAGTACTTTTATCATAAAAATAGGTTGGATTTTGTCAGACCTACTTTGGGCATCTGCTGAAATGATTCTTTAATTTATAACTTCATAAATGATTCATTTATTGAAGAAACCAAGTCCTAGGTATGTAAAATGGAATGACCTAAGGTGGCATCCTTTGTATATGGTGGACTCGTGATTGTATATCCGGAAATATGCCTCTATGGCCCTGCTCACAAATTTGCTGTGGGTGGAACGCACAAGTTATGCTACTAAAACAAAACAAGGCAAAACAAAATGTTCACATACAAACAAAATTGTGGGTTCATTCCTATTGATTTCTTTGTGTGTAGGATTGTTTTGATTCTCACTTCTTTTGAGAAGATGAAAGAAGTTGGATGGCAATGGAAGTGAGAAGGATCTGGAATGATTTGGAGAGGAGAGGGAATATGATTAAAATATATTGTAGGGTGTTGGCAAGATGGTTCAGGGGTTAAGAACACTGAATGCTATTCCGGAGTTCCTGTGTTCATTCCCAGAATCACATGGCAGCTCAGAGTTGCCTGTGACTCCAGTTCCAAAGGATTCAATACCTTCAAACATGCATTCATGGAGGTAAAACAACAACCCACATGAAGTGAAAATTAAACAATTTTTATGAATATGTTGTATGGAAAAGTTATTGCTAAAACTTCAATAATAGAAAGTCACAAACAAATGGAAAATTCCATAACTAAGGAGAAAAAGTGTACAGAGACAAGATAGATGTGATGTTGTGAATCCTCACAATCTCCAGGTTTGTGGTCATTTCTCTATCACCTTTTGCATGTCCTTGTGGTGGAGTCCAGGTTATGTGAACAAATAGCCAACCTGCTATGCTCTTTACTTGGTTTATTGTTCCTTTAAAATAGTTTACCAGTTTGTTTATTCTATGGGTTTGTATATAAATTGGTACATTTGAGTAAAAGTACATATATAGGGGTGAGATTTCAATTCTGAGGAATTGGTCCTGGAAACTAACTTGGGTTGTCAGGCGCAGTAGAAAATATCTTACTGATGATCAATTCTACCATAGAGATTTCTTGTTCAGTCATAGGAAAGTTATCTCGACTCTAGTTGCATCACTTTGGAGATGAGTATTGTGTGTGTGTGTGTGTGTGTGTGTGTGTGTGTGTGTGTGTGTGTTAGTTAATGTGTGGAGATTTGGTCCATGCATTCAGCTGCATCCTCTACACTTTTCTCTGCCTATTTGCCCTTTAATATCTGTTCCTAGAAAACTGAGCTTTTCAATGCCTTTGTTTTTTATTTAGGTTAGAAACAATCTTGTTTCACATGTCAATCCTATCTCCCTCTCCCTCCCTTCCTCCTCCACCCTCCCCACCAGGTCCCCCAGTCCCCACCCAATCTCCACTCTGATCACCAAGGAGGTTGATTCCCTCCATGGTGGATCTCCAGTAACTGTCATTTCATCCAGGGCAGGGTGTAGACTCTCCCCCAAGAGTCCCAGCTTAAAGAGCCCTCCATATTGTGGCATGGGCACACAAAGACTATTTGTACGCCACGGGTAAATACTACCCTAGGCCCCATAGATTACCTAGTCCTTCTCACTGACACCCACTCAGGGATCTGGGTCAGTCCCATGCTTTCCACACAGCCATCAATCTGGAGTCCAAGAGCTCTCCCTTGTTCAGGTCAACTGTTTCCGTGGGTTAAACCAGCCCAGTCTTAACTCTTTTGCCCATCAGTTCTGTCTTTCTGACATTGGATTCTAGTTCAATGCCTTTGGCCTCTTGCTATAACTTGTATTTGAAGACAGACATACATCTCTCATACTATGCACAAATAAGGTTCACACTCTACTTCCTTTATCCCCCCCCCGTGTACTCCAGAGTCCCATAGAAAACCTAATAACATGCCTTGACACCTCTTCAAGCCTGTAGCCCAAATACAGATACATAGCAAGAAAAATGTTTTATCATGGATGCTAGGAACATCACCTCTGAGATATCTGGCATGTTTGGGACTTGAGTACTTGATAAAATTCTACATCTAGGACCAGAAAAAAAACACAGAGAAATATTTCCACCTTCTCATCAAAGTGATTCCAGAAGTAAACAAATTATATGAGATCCCATTTTCAGGTCAAAATCTTGTTTTTCAAATTTGTATATGCCTCCCTGGCCCATGTCAAACAGGAAGCTCTGGGAAATAGTTTGCATAATTTCTTTCCTCCTTCACTTCTGATACAGCATCATGGGAGAGCTCATGAGAGAATCTATATATGGATTACCAACATACACTCTGTTGTACCAAGAAGACTAAAAGTTTCAGAAGCCTTTTTTCTTTTTGCATTCTCATGGATAGACTTGCTGAGAGAACATCAAACTGGTGAGGGAAGCAGTAACCAAAAGACATTTGTTGACAACTGTGTGGGATTGATTAGAGGTTAAGAACATTCACTGTCTGATCTTCCAGATGTCCTCAGTTTAATTCCCAGCAACCACATGGTGGCACTCAACAATCTATAAGGAGATCTGGTCCTCTCCTTTGGCTTGCAGGCATAACATTGCATACAAAATAAATGAATAAAACTTACAAAAAAGCACTGGGAAGAATGTGTCTGTAACTCCAGGAGGATGGGAGACACTCAAACAGTGGCATCATTGTAAAGCCGCAACCCTCACAAACATTCCCATTATTTTCCGTCACTTTTCCCAGGAAAATGTTAAGAACTGCCTTCATTTTTAGATGGATAAAGGTATAAAACCAAACTCATGTCACCATCAAAGTGCACCTTGGTGAACCGATGAGCTCATTAGAGTCACATACCAGAGTATAGGTTTGCTTACTTACAGAAGTGGGGATGACTCAAAGGGAGGTACATCATTGAAAGTCCTATGTTGCATGGGTAATGATTCATATAAACTGGAACCCTGGAGGCCTCTGTATGACCTTCAGGAATTATCACATATTAAAGAATCTTTCTAGGCACCTCTTTGGCCTGTCTCCTCCACAGTCTCCACTGCTTTCTATAAACTTAGAGAAAGAAGAGCCATGTGCAAAAGTTCAATTTCAGGAACTTCTTGAGAATTTTGAGAAAATTAGATTCTGAGTCTTAGTGAGATTCCTTTTAGAATGATCTAAGTCTTAGGGAGAGGGAGCTCATTTTCAGGAGAGGATGCTTTAATTCATGGGAAATGACTTTAGAGCATTAGTGGATGTTGTACTATAGAGTTCTGCTTTGAACTGGTCATTCAGTGGCTATTTCTGCTATTTTGATTTTGCAGTTCATCAATTTATGTCATGACCTTAATAATTTCTCCTCATCTACTGCTTTCAGGATTGGTCTATTTAACAAAACTTTATAGTGCCTCACTAATTTATTTATTGAGTTTTCTTTCACTTTATTATTTTGAGTTCTCTTTAAAAATTTAAACATAGTCACTTAGATTTGTAAACTTTTATGTTAGGGCTATGGTCCATGCATCTAGAGATTTTGGTAAGTTGTGACTTCTTTAGTTTCTTTTACTATTGATTTCTTGCTTTAATCAGTTATGGTCAGATAGAATACAAGAAGTTATTTCAATTTCCCTATATTTTGCCTCAACATGGGTTCTATTTTACATGAAGTTCTATTTATTGCTGAGAAGAATGCTCCTTTTTAAGCATGTTGGTGAAATATTCAATAGAGGTTAATTAGTTGTCTTTGATCTATGAGGTTAACTCCAGTGCTTCTCAAATGATATATCCTTTATCAAGAGTGTGACATTAAAATCATATTCTACTACTATTTTGGGATTAATCTTCAGTTTCACCCAATAATGATTTTCATGGGATTGTGTGTACCCAGATTTGCTGTGTATATGTTAAGAATCACAGTTTCTTCTTGAAGGATTATTTCCCTGTTTAGTAAATAACCACCTTATTATCTGTTCTTACTGTTGGTGTTTGAAAGTCGATTTTGTCAGTTATTAGAGAGTTATGTCTGCTTGATTCCTGGTTCCATTTTCTTGGAATGCTTCATTCCATCTTTTCAACCTAACATAGATTATAGTATGTGTTTCTTGTAGGTATGAAAATATGTATATATGATCCTGTTTGAAATACAACCTACTAGCTTATGTGTTTTGTTTGGAAATTAAGAGCACTAATATTCAGTTACTATTGAAAGGCATGTGTTGACTCATGACATATTGTTATTTTCATATTATGTGGTGCTTTCTTGGTTATTGTTTGCTTAACAAATTCCCTAGCTCTGCTTGTTTTTGTGTTTTGTGTTGTTTATTGTTTTATTTTTCCTGTAGCCACCTTCAGCTCCCCATGCGTTCTTGGCCCCTTTTCTCTCCACTCTTACCATCTCACCCCAGGTTCTCACACAGCTACAACTTTCTATGTAGCCCAGATGGCTTGAAGAATTGCTCTTCCTTGCCTCTGTCTAAATAGTGCTGAAATTGAAGGTGTCTTCCCACAGCCAGGGCCTTTCTTTTTAGACATTCTGAACTTTCTATTTCTTGTTCTGGTAATGGAACCCAATGGATTTGTACACTCATGACAGGTGTTCTATTGCTGAGCTTCATACAAGCAAGATCAACTTTTTACTTTGTCAATTCTCTCTGAAAATAGCTGGTTTAGGTAAGTGATGCCTGTTTATATTTACAATGTTGGATGTTAGAATTGAGAAAGTCTAAAATAGTTGCTGGTTCATTTGAAAACAGCAGTGATAAAGATATTCATAGTTACATACAGAAAATCTCAGCAACAACAAAGAGAGGAGGAGGGACAGCAGACAAGGGGCAGGGATATAGGTGAAAGGAGAATGGTGACCATTCTTACATATACTTCCAACCTTTTTGAGTATATGAAGGGATAAATGAATATATATAACTTGGAGAGTGAGCTTTGGCATGCTTTGTCACAATTTCTACATTTGGGTAGATGTTGAGAAACATTGACAGAGTCCATTCACCTTTGATCTTATTAATCATTAATGACCTGTCCATGGTAGAAAGATTATTCTTTACTTCTGATTTAACATATCCATACATGAAGATTTGTGTTTCTCTCTAGAGAAACTTTCCATGATTTATGTCAATTTTATTCACAGTGTTCACTGGTATTGTTTCTCTGACATGATTAATTCTGCTTAGCATATATTTCTGATTTTTTACCTCACCAAAATGAAACCAAAATAAAAGTTTTGTGCTATCTTTTTCACTTAAAATAACTTTTGCAGTTTTTGAGGGGGAGGGACCTGCAGTGTCGGGAATCACAGATTGCCTTTTTTAACAAATAATATTATACTAAAATAATTACACAAATATGAAAAGCTGCATATGGTTCAAGATAGTATTTAAGTAAGATCGTCCCTACTTTTAATTCATGTAAATAAAAGTATTCTGTGGGTAAAAGCAGGTTAAACTGTGTGTTTTTGGATGTTTTTATCAATGGTCTGTCCAAATTAAGATATCATCTAGATGAACATGTTATTATACAACACCTCTGTTCAATTTTCCTAGATTCATCAAAAACCGTTAGTGTTGTGCTTAATATCAGGCAATATTTGCATAAATTATTCACAAATAATTTCAGATACTATACAAAAGGTTTGGATGGTTGTGGCCCTTCTTCTTCAATGTATCTTCTGTGACTTTGAATGAGAATTATGAAGCAGTATATTTTTATTATTTGAGAATTACTTATACAGTTTTTTGTTCAGCCAATCCCCATTGTTTCCCCTCCAATTTATTTCCTTCCCCACTTCTGCTCCTTCACCATTTTATGTCCTTTAAAAATCATTTGATGCCTTCTATTCCTTGTTCTTGTTCTGGTCCCGTGGGTGAAGAAGAAGACCAGGAATCTGGGGCGCTTAGCCTCCCTCCTGGTCCCCTGGACCCTTTGTTGGACCCACTGGTTTCCTGGTCTTGTTGATGGGAAAGAAGACCTGGAATCTGGGGTGTTTGGCTCCCACCAGGATTGGAAGCTCTGTGTAGTTCCCAGGTGATCACCAGGCACTGGAACACAGGCCCAGAAGCAGGGCCTGTTGTACCTGATCCCGCTGGAACAGCTGCTCCCCTGGTCTCCCTGGCTCCTCTGGTTTCCTGGTCTCGTTGGTGGGAGAGAAGTCCTGGAGTCTGGGGTGTTTGGCTCCCACTGGGACTGGAAGCTCTGTGTAGTTCCCAGGCGATCCCCAGACACTGGAACACAGGCCCAAAAGCAGGGCCTGTTGTACCTGATCCCGCCGGAACAGCTACTCCCCTGGTCTCCCTGGCTCCTCTCAAGAGGAGGGCACAGGAGGAGGGGAAGGAAAGGGAGAGGGACCTGGAACTTACTTGTGAAGCAACCTTGTTTCTAATCTAAATTTAGACTTAAAAATAAAAAAGAATAATAAAATAAATAATAATAATAATTTGATGCCATTTAGTGTTACTAGTGCATGTAGGAGTACAGGACCTATTGGAGAGTGGATAGCCTCTCAAGGGCTACATCCTTAGACAAAATGATTTTGTCCTCTCTTCCAGCAGACTTCGATTGACAATAGCCCCTCAGATAGGGGTGAACTTTGTGACTACCTCCTCTATTCTTGTCAGTTTTTTTGCCTTGTTCTTTCATCAGCCTTTGGAAGCAATCACCACTCTTGTGAACACTTCCCTGATGTTTCCAGGAAACACTGTCTCAGCATAGTAATCCATCACCTTTGGCTCTTATGATGTTTCTACCCCTTCTTCCACAAAGATACCTGAGACTTGATAGGGCAATGGCATGGATACACATTTAGACCTGAGCTTTAGACAACTGATGTCCCGCGCTACCGTCTCGCCAGCAAGAACGACGCAGAACACTCGGATCCTTCTGCAGTAAAGCTTTAATGCATCTTGAGAGATAGATGATCAGCTTCTTAGAGGGAGACCCCAAGCTAAGAAACCCAGCCCCTTATATAAGCCTAGGAGCTCCGAGTGAGACGTGTAGAGCCGGGATTGGTGGTTTGCACATCACCCCAGATGACGCCACGGGAGAGGCACAGCTTAAACGGTTAACTCCAACTGACAGCGACAGTTAACTCCAACTGACAGCGACAGTTAACTCCAACTGACAGCGACAGTTAACTCCAACTGACAGTGGATGTCAGCGCCATCTTCTAACGGCAATAGCGATAGCGAGGGCGGCTCCTCACATCTCCCCCTATTCATTTATTTTTGAAGCAATAGGACACCCACAACTTTGGAGTGGAGATAGAGGTCAAATCCCCATGTGCAAATTCGGAACATGTACAAAGCTCCTCTCCAGGGTCTTATCCCCAGAGAGAGCCCTGACCAGTCCGATGTCGTTTTTCTGGGGGAAGGAGATCATGACATAGAACCTTCATGCAAGATGACTTATCTCCCAGGAGAAAGTCGTTATACCGCAGACCTCTCCTGTGCAGTGCTTAGCCTTGCAACTCCTTGGGCTGCTGAAGCCTACCCACTCTATCCCGTGCAATGAGACTAGCCTCGTGGGGTGCAAGAGCTGGGAGGCCAGCGACCTATTGCTTTAACATGGTTAACCAAATGTCAGGGGATGCTCCGTGTTCTAAGGCAGCAAGTGCTTGTGCCACCACCACTTTCTCCTTTTGTTTGGGCTCTGAGCGTACACACCATCCAAAGCATCAACACTATTCCACAGCAGAGAACTAGGCTAAATGATCCTACCCCCACCCATTCCTTAAAATAAGAAAATGCAGATGAAATCCAGGGGAGAGGTCTTCCATCAGAGAAAGATCCAGATGCGTCGAATTCACTTGCAGGATCGCCATTCTCAACTCACGGAGTGTCTGCTCAAACTCAAAAGTCCAATTCTGTAATAAATGTTGAGACAGAGCTTTTGACAGGTTAGCTGCTCTTGTAAAATTCTCATATTGTACTAAGTGACACAAAGGCCAGGCAACTTTGTTCACATCCCAATTTGGCCATCTGCCACAATATATCCAATTGTTCCTGAACCAAATTAATCTGTTGGTTTACCAACATCAGGCCTCCTTGTATCTGAGAATTGGCAGTGGCC
This sequence comes from Mesocricetus auratus, assembly GCF_017639785.1. Classification (NCBI taxonomy): domain Eukaryota; kingdom Metazoa; phylum Chordata; class Mammalia; order Rodentia; family Cricetidae; genus Mesocricetus; species Mesocricetus auratus. The sequence goes on from NW_024429223.1 coordinate 992,003, forward strand.
TGTTTATCTAGGACCATGGTCACAGTGGCCTATAGTTCATTAATGGTTTGAGTTGTCTGCACAGTGGCAGAAAGTGCAAGGGCCGAGGCGGTAACCGAAGCAGTAACCGCGGCGGTGGCTATCAGGCCCACAATAATAGCAGAGATCCCAAAAATCTCGCTTTTCCCTAAACAAACTCAAATTACTTGGCGCCTCAACAGGAGCTGGAATAAATCGAGGCATGCGCATTACCAAAGCAAAAGGGTGCTTAATAGCATCCCAGCATAATGCATAAAAACAATTCTAAGCAGAACAATTTATTTCTTTCTGATTCTTACCTAAGGTATCATTACTCACAACCCAAATAAAGGGCAGCTGAATAATTAGTTCTCTTAAAAGGGGTATACTTAACATTGGAGGAGGACCAATCAGATGATCCAGAGCTCTGTCCCTCACTCAGACTGTTGCCTAATGCCCCTTTCCAATCAAAAGTAATCTGTCCCTTCTCACTATCATAGGAGAAAGATCAGTACAGCTTCCATTAATTCAAAAGGATTAGCATTAGATCTTTCTGGATCCATATGAATAAAATTATCCTTTAATGAAGAAATCACAGTAAAGCACAAGCTTCCTACTAATGACAAGGTTCTCTCATCCTGAAAACTCTGTATCTGAGGATCTAAAGGCAAAAAGGCAAGCCCCAACTCTCTATTAGTTGTGAAAAATCTAGGGAACACCTGGGCATTCTGCATCACTGGCATCGGTAGGGGGAAGGTAGACATGATGGCCCACCGTAACTCTCCCATCATACTAGGAACCATCATCCCGAGTAGGAGAGTCTTCATCACCCACTTGGCCTCCATCCTTCTTATTCTGGAGTTGTGAAGGAGCTCTTCGAGTGAGTCTTTCAGGGATCCACAGGGGGTTTTCTTCCTCCTGTGGAAAAACACACACAGCTCCCCTGGATCTTATAAGAATAGGATCCGGGCCTTTCCAGAGATCAGTCAAGACATCTTTCCATTTTACCATTTCTTTTGGCCTATCAGGCTCTAAACTGTGGCGATCAGCCGCAGTGTGGCCTTGGGCATCACAGTTCAAGAAATTAAGGGTAAAAAGTGCCATGGATACAGCAACTCTTGGTACCGAGGGTAGAACATCCTCAATACTCCCCTTTTGTTTAATCAGATATGATTTGAGTGTACGATGGGCACGTTCCACAATGCCCTGTCCTTGAGGGTTATAAGGTAGGCCAGTTAGATGGGTAACATCCATTTGCCGACAAAACTGTCGGAATTTTTGAGAGGTATATGCTGGTCCATTGTCTGTTTTTAAAATTCTGGGTTTTCCCCAAGCACTCCAGGCCTCAAGGCAATGTTGAATCACATATGAGGCCTTTTCCCCTGTTAGGGGTGTGGCAAACATTACGCCAGAACAGGTGTCAACAGAAACATGAACATATTGAAGCCTTCCAAAAGAGGGAATATGAGTAACATCCATCTGCCACATCTGCAATGGTCTAATGCCACGTGGGTTTATTCCCATGTGGGGAGTAGGTAAGAATTCGCAGCAATTCTGGCATTGAGTAACAATTTCCCTAGCCTCTTTCCTGGATAGAGCAAAACGACGGCGCAAGGTCTCAGCCGTCACATGAAAGCGCTTATGGAATTCTTTTGCTGCTTGTGCATGGGTAGACAAGGCAGCGGCCACCAGCTTTGTAGCCTTGTCCGCTAAGTCATTCCCTAAGGACATGGGACCTGGGAGTCCAGAATGTGCTCGGACATGGGTAATGAAAACAGGAAATCTCCTATTTAACAAGGCAGCTTGTATCTTTTGAAAGATGTTAGCAACTCTGCTGGAGGATCTTATTATTCCAGCTATCTCAAGGAGATTAACTGCATTAACCACATAAGAGGAATCTGATACAATATTGAGGGGTCCTGGAAAAGCCTCAAGAACCTCCAGTACTATCAGACATTCTACAACTTGAGGTGAAGTTTCATTATATTGTTTAGATATAACCCTATCCTTGACCACATAAGCTCCCATACCAGTTTTTGATCCATCAGTGTACACCACAGTCCCATCTGGGAGTGGGTCTTTAGCTGTCACTTGTGGAAACACTATAGCCTGGTTTAGGGCAAACTGTAAAATTGGATGCTTTGGAAAATGATTATCAATTTGTCCTGAAAAGGAAGTAACTAAAACTGCCCAATCACTAGATGTGGCTGCCAAGGTCTGAACTTGTGCAGCAGTATAAGGCACAATCAAGGAATCAGGATCCCTGCCAAAATGTGTAACAGCTGCTTTTATTCCGCGAAGCGCGAGCTGTGCAACAGCATCAGGGTACCAGTCAATAATCTTAGCAGGGGAAGCATTTGGATGAATCCAAAGTAATGGTCCATGTTGCCACAGGACTGCAGTTGGCAATTGAGCTGTCTTAAAAACACACAGATTAAAAGGTAGTGACTCCTCAATTCGTTGTAATTGTGCTTCCTGTAAGGCCTCTTCCACCATCTGTAAGGCTCGGTGGGCGGCAGGGGTAAATTTTCTGGGTGAGGAGATATGAGGCTCACCCTCCAGGAGATCGAAGAGGGGTTTTAGATCAGCAGATGGAATTTTTAAAAAGGGCCTCAACCAATTTATATCTCCCAGAAGTTTCTGAAAATCATTTAATGTTTGTAAGTGGTCTTTGCGAATTTCTATTTTCTGAGGAACTATATTTTTGGGAGTAATCATTGAGCCCAAAAAGAGGCCTGTATCTGCAATTTGAACCTTTTCTGAGGCAATCTCTAATCCCCACTGTTTTAATTCAGCCACCAGCATGGGGAAAGCCTTTTGTAAAACATCTAACTCTTTGTGACAAATAAGAATATCGTCCATATAATGGATAACGATTAAAGATGTAAATTGCTTCCTAATTGGCTCCAAAGCCTCCTGCACATACAGCTGACATATTGTTGGGCTATTGGCCATGCCTTGCGGCAGTACCTTCCACTGAAATCTCTTGTCTGGTTCCATATGATTAAGAGAAGGGATAGTGAAGGCAAACCTTGGTCTATCCCGTGGGTAAAGTGGAATAGAGAAGAAACAATCCTTAATATCTATAATAATAAGCTTCCAATCTTGAGGAAGTGCAGAAAGCAAAGGAAGGCCTCTTTGAACAGGGCCAAAAAGATGCATCTGATTGTTAATGGCCCGCAGGTCGTGGAGTAATCTCCACTTCCCAGATTTCTTCTTAATAACAAAAATTGGTGTATTCCATGGGGAGGTAGAAGGCTCTAGATGCCCCAGCCGTTCCTGTTCTTGCACTAATCTTGTGACAGCCTCTAATTTTTCAGAGGATAGAGGCCATTGAGAGACCCATAACGGCTCCTCTGTTTTCCATGGTATGGGTCGTGAAGCCTCAACGGCCCCTAAATAAAACCCAGTCCTTTTCTACCCCGATTTCCGTGTTGTGTAATGGGTTTTATTCTGCCTTGTTCTTGCCTACCCAAGCCTCTACCATTTGTATACCCCATCTTTGCCATAATGGCTGATGCCTGGGGGGAGTATTCATTAGTTAGGGTCATGCCCATGGCTTGTAACACATCTCGTCCCCATAAATTTACAGGGAGTGGCAACACATAGGGGGTAAAACATCCCTGTTTGCCCTCAGCATTCCGCCAGGTTAAGGCTGAGGCACTGATGGCAGGAGAGGACTGGTATCCAAGACCTTGTAGAGAATGAGATGAAACAACAGTGGGCCAAGACTTCGGCCACCAATGGAGTGAAATAATGCTTTTGTCTGCTCCCGTATCCATTATCCCTTCAAATTCTTTTCCATTAATTAACAATTTTATTGTAGGTCTCTCATTTAGGGGTATAGCCAGATAGGCTGAATCACTTCCAGAAGATCCCATAGCCCTTTTTTGTAAAGTGTAGGTTTCTCCATCCCCGAGGGAGGGCAGCAACACCAGTTGTGCAATTCTATCTCCCTGCTTTATAGAAAATACACCCCGAGGGCTAGAACAGAGAACTTGAATCTCCTCTTTATGATACGGGTCAACAATTCCAGGATATATAATGAGTCCCTGTAAAGTTAAGGAGCCACGGCCCAGAATAAGCCCAATGGTGGCAGGGGGCAAAGGTCCAGGGGAATGGACTGGGACCGGTTGAACATTCATTTGGGGCATGAGTAAGAAGTCGGAGGCGGCACGCAAGTCCATTCCGGAGGTTCCTCGGAAGCCTCTACTTCCTCTTGATTGCTTTTCTGAAATTGGTTCCCATATTTCTGAGGGCCCTGGGACCATGGGCCCCGTGACCCGTTTTTTGATTGGGGTACCTTGGATTCTTCAATAGGGGGCAGAAGCCTCCCTTTACATCCCGGACTGACCTGCATTCGCTAGCCCTATGATAACCTTTACCACAACGATGGCAAAGCTTCGATTCTCTTGTTCTTTCAGGGGCTTGACAATCTTTCTTAAGGTGCCCCATTCTCCCACAATTAAAACAAGCTTTTCGATTAGATAAATCTCTATACCTGTGCGTTTGTAAAATGGCGGCAGCTAGTCCTGCATTGGTTAGGGGTCCCCCAGCTCCCTGCACACTCTGAGCCAATCTTGTAAACCTTTGCTTTTGCGAGGGGCGATAGCCGCTCGACATTCCTGGGTTGCTTGTTCATAGACAAGTTGCTCAATCAGGGGCATAGCTTGTTCTGAATCACCAAAGATGCGACTGGCGGCCTCTGTCATTCTGGCCACAAAGTCTGAAAATGGCTCTTGGGGTCCTTGGACAATCTTTGTAAGGTGTCCACTGGACTCTCCCTTTTGTGAGGGCCTTCCATGCTTTAATAGCGGCGGCCGACACCTGACCATAGACGCCCCAGATGTAGTTGGTTTGATTAAGGGCATGTTGACCCTGACCTGTCAGCATTTCAAATGTCCACTGCCTCTGATTCTCATCTTCAGCCGTGGCATTAACTCTAGCTTGTGCCTGGGCTGCATCATACCAGAGAGCCTTCCATTCCATGTATTGTCCCATGTTGGGAAGCACTGCTTTCACTGTCGTTTGCCAGTCAGTGGGAGTCATGGCAAAATTAGCAAGCCTTTCCACCTGTAATGTGGTAAAGTTAGCATTGACCCCATAATTACGAACGGATTCGGCCAATTCTTTAATTTGATTGTAATCTACGGGGGTATGTACTCTTCCGCCTTCCACATTCTCGAATACTGGAAAAGCCATTTGTATTTTTCTCCGTTCCTCTAAAGGTAAAAAGGAGTCAGTACCAGTATTCAGCCGAAGCTCATACTGCGGAGGCGCTGAGGGGCGTGAGCCCGCCGGATTTATAGGCGGTGGCCTCACATTCATTTTTGTTTTCAGTGGCCGGTGTCTATCAGGGTGATATCTTTTTTCCTCATACCGTGCCACCTCCTCCTCTAGACCACCTTCTTCGCTAGAATCCAGAGTGTCAGAATCAGAATTATCTAGCTCCAAGGCTTCTAGCTCTACTGCAGGGTATAGACTAGATTCTGGCTTTTTCTTTTTCTTAGATTTGTTAAGGGGTGAATGATAACTCCCTTCTTTCTCTCCCCTTTCTTAACTTCCTGGGGAGGGCCTTTTTTCTTAGACATGTCTTTTCTTTTGCGAGCTCCCATTCTCTCACTCCGTTCAGTTTCTGACATGCTATCCTGAACTTCCTCTAAGGTTCCCTGACTTTCTATTATAGCAGGGTGACAGGCCTCATCCTCCAAGCAGTTTTTAACTAGCTTCCAAATGGCTTTGGTACCCAAGTAGAGATCTCCTTCTGCATGCTTCCTGTCTAGTTCTTACCTAGCTTGTTCCATGAGGCCACAGTGAGGGACCCGGAACAAGCATACCATGGTGCCACTCTATCTACCTCCTTCACAAAATTTTGAAGTGTTCGTGGTGCAATTTTAAGATCTCTTTGTTTTAGCACAGTCTGTAAGGCTGTAACCACTGACTGTGACGACCCCATCGCGCTGACAGCTTATCTAAAAACGCGCTCAACTCCGTTACCAGACTGACAGCACCAGACTGACAGCACCAGACTGACAGCACCAGACTGACAGCGCCAGATGGACAGCGCCAGATGGACAGCGCCAGACGGACAGCGCCAGATGGACAGCGCCAGACGGACAGCGCCAGACGGACAGCGCCAGATGGACAGCGCCGTTCTGTCAGCACCAGCCACGATGAAGGAGAAGGACAAACAGGACTAGCACCAAAGCCTCCACTGACCCGTCCCACGGTGATGACAAACTAAGGCCAAAGTCGAGAAAAGGGTTGTTCAGGATAAAGCATACCTCTCTGAACCTACGTCCCTGCAGTTCTGAATCCGCCCCGTTTTCCGAGGGGTCTCCCGCGGCGCCGGCGATGTTGAAGAGTTCCCGGGTTTCGGCACCAGATGTCCCGCGCTACCGTCTCGCCAGCAAGAACGACGCAGAACACTCGGATCCTTCTGCAGTAAAGCTTTAATGCATCTTGAGAGATAGATGATCAGCTTCTTAGAGGGAGACCCCAAGCTAAGAAACCCAGCCCCTTATATAAGCCTAGGAGCTCCGAGTGAGATGTGTAGAGCCGGGATTGGTGGTTTGCACATCACCCCAGATGACGTCACGGGAGAGGCACAGCTTAAACGGTTAACTCCAACTGACAGCGACAGTTAACTCCAACTGACAGTGGATGTCAGCGCCATCTTCTAACGGCAATAGCGATAGCGAGGGCGGCTCCTCACAAACTGATAGATAGAAACACAAGAAACTCAGCAAAGAACACTATCATTTGAGTAAAGATACTGTCGTCAAAAAGTTTATCTGCTATATATCTGACATTGATTTTGCATCTACAATGCACAAAGATCTAGAAATGTAAACACCAAGGAAACAAATAATCCAATGAAAAATTTGGATATGAAGAAAAATTACAACTTGGAAATGATGGAGAAATATCAAAAGAATTACACAGGACTAAGAAATATTTTCAACAGTTTTAGCTATCACAACTATTTTGAGATTTCTTCCCGCTATAGTCAGAATGGCTAACATAAAAATGACAACAAATCCAGGATGTGAATGTGGAAAGGGGGATACTTTTTTTACTGTTGGTAAGAGTGAAAATTCATGCTTCTGCCATGTTAGAAGTAAGTGTAAAGATGCTGCAAATCTCTACAGATGTATTTACTGTATCGTTCTGCTATATGACTCTTGGCATATATCCATGGGTCTTTCCATCCTACTGCAGGATACTTATTCATTCATGTTCAATGCTGTTCTATTTACAGCAGTCAGAAAGTGGCAAGATACTAGATTAGATTCCAAGACCCAGAAGACCATGAGGCCTGCTGCAAGATAGTATCTTCTAGGCATGGCAGAGAAGCCATACCGATGACATCTTAGCAATGTGATTACCTAAGTATAACATGCGTAATTACAACAGCAGTTGACACAGAAAGAGAAAATGTCATGAGAAACTACCCCTCAGTGAAAAGATACAGACAACATGGTTACTGAGAGTTGGAAAGTCTGTTCTGACCTGAGATGAAGAGCCCTTTGAAATGTGTGGGGACTTTATGAAAAATCACAAATGAGATGAAATACCCTTATCATTGTCATTAAATTGTCCCAACGTTTCCCAAAATTTGGCACATATTTTTAAACAATTTTTCTGTGTGGAAATATCAAGGCATAAAAGTATTCAAGGCCTCAACCTTGGGATAGATTTAGATTATTTTATTTTTAAAAGCACCTAATTATGCTCTAAGTGCCCACCACTAGAGTGAGCCCTTAGCTGTGTTCAAGGTCTGAGATGAGAGATTTGCACTCAGGAAACCACAAGTCACAAATAATCGTGTTAAGAACTATAGACTTAGAACTGTGGAGAGTACAGGGGGCTGAACTTGATCCTCCACATGTAGTAGACAGTTGTGAAGCTTGGATCTCCAGAGGGGTCCCTGGGAGTAGGAATGTGATACAAACCTGGTATATGATGCCATGCTTAGCCTGAATGCCTGGCAGAGGGGCCTGACACTGCCTCAACCTGTTGTGCCAGACTATGTTAATTTCTCATAGGAGCACTTATCCATAACGAGGAGTGGACAGGGTGGGGGCTAACAGGTAGGTGAAGGATAATGGGTGGAGGGGAGTGAGAGGGAGAACTGTGGTTGTTATGTAAAATGGAATAAAAAATAAATATTGGACAAAAGTAAAGTAAAATAAAAAGAAAATATATACTGAGCTCTTTTAATTTCAAATATTAGCTTGTTGTCAGATGTGTTGGCTAGTTTTATGTCAGTTTGATACAATTTAGACTCATCAGGGTGGAGGAAACCTTAATGAGAATGGGCTGCTGGTAAACCTGTAGGGCATTTTCTTGACTAATGATTGCTTGGGAGGTTCCAAAATGTTGGGTGTGGGAGCTAGAATTCCTGGAAACCCTTGAGCCCATGATATAGCTCAGAACATACAGGACAAATAAATTCCTTTAAGACTTATACCCAATAATGTCTGAAATCATTAGACATAAATTAAAATATTAGGTTATAGAAACCAGCAATTCCCATGCATATATGTGCTTGGTGTTCTGTATTGTGCTGGATGTTTGAAGAAGGTGGGTACATAAGAATTTAATTCATGTTCCTTGGCAGCAGGGTGGTCCAGGCTTTGATGGACCAAACTTTGAACCACTATTCAAAGGCATATTTATTTACTTTTACACAAATTATGTTTTGGGGTACAAGAAGTTTCTTATACCAAAGCCTCTTGATATATTTTATAGGATCTCTGAAGGAAATAATGACACCATGTCGGGTATGTCCTACTGTATGCTATGAATATATGCTTCTCTTATGGTTTGATGACTAAATATGTTTCACACAATGGGCAGGCAGAATGTAGCCAGGTAGGAATTGTAGTCAGGGCTACAAGACTAGGAAAATTCTGGGAAGAGGACACAGACAGTAAGTCACATGAGAGGCACCATAAACCAAGACCATGTGGAGATACACAGATTAGTAGAAATGGTTTAATAATAAAGAGACTGAGATAGCCAATGAGAAGCCTGAGACATTGGCCCAAAAGTTGATAATTAATATAACCTTCTGTGTGTTTATTTAGGACTAAGTGACCGTGAAACTAGGTAGGCCTTGAAATCACAGAGAGTACTGGGATTAAAGGCATGTGCCACTACATGCCTTCTCTATTTCTTTCTAAGGACATTCTATATCCATTTTCTTTTCTATATCAAGTCTAAGAAATGATGAAGAAATTTCTTATAATAGTGTAGCATGGTCTACAGAGTGAGTTCCATGACAGCCAATAATACACAGAGAAACCATGTCTCACAAAAACAAAATTAAAAGTAAATAAGCCACAGAATGATGGAAAACATAGAGAGTGGTAATACTATATGTTATTGTCTTGTCTTTGAATTATTTTATTGCTGAGGAAGAAGCAACAGCTGCTAAAAGACATTTGATTACAAATACTAATGAATTAATCATATATATATGTATATATATATATAAAACCTTGACTTCAAAATTAATTTCACATAAGCATCTGTACTTCTCTGACCTTGGCAGGGTGTCAAAACAGACTTGAATCACAGAATGACTTTGTTCCTGCCAAGAAAGGGATCTGTTTGGCACTGAGCTTATGTCATTAATTCAACCTAGTATTTCCAGAGGGAGCCATGAAGTGTATTTCAAGCAGTAATTGTCACTTGTCCTCACACTTTTGGGGAGGTATATTGCTTATTGCTTTCAACTACTAATAGACATATATATATATATATATATATATATATATATATATATATATGCCACACAGTGGATAAGAACTACATTATACTTATGATAAATATTTTCTAAGCATAACAATAACAATTAAAATCTTGCAAAGTGCTAGGTGTGGTAGCACACACCTGTACCCTGAGCAGTGAGGAAACAGAGTGGACAACATTATTGCTATATTACTATGCTGCAGAATAAAAAAAAAGTCAAGAAAGTACAGTGAACTCACGCAAGCAGCTGTACTTTTCTGACCTTGGCAAGATGCCACACTAGACTTGAATGACACCAGGACCTTGATCGTCCCAAGTAAAATCTTGCACTGCTTGATTAACCATTGTGATCTTGCATTTACCCAAACCAGGATTCCCAGTGGGGGCCATGTAGTGAAATTCCTGCAGTAACTTTCACTGTCCATAAACTCTGTGGGAGGTATTTCCACAAGCATTAAGAACCTTCATCTTAGGTCAAATAATGGAATAGAACTCTATCACCATGAGCTACAGTGGGAGACCTTATCCAAGAAAAACAAACAATAAGACCAAACACCATATGTATTTGTAAATTTAAATCTACTCAATTGTGAAATTGATTCCCAAATATTGGAAAACTTCACATATATTTGCACATCAGAGACATGGAAGATTCATGAACTCTAAATATAATTAGAAAATTGTATAAGTAGAAAAAAGAAAAACAAAAAATAAAGAAGATATGTGAAGAATTTTCAGGTTGAAAATTAATACAGTCTCACATTTCCAAAATATGTATCAAATTTCAAAAGAAGCTGAAGAAGTCAGAAACAATAAACACATAACTATATCTCACCAGGTAAGCTTATAAACCCAACTACTTGAGAAGATGAGGAATGTTCAGCACAAGTTAGAGGACAGTGGGAGATATCAATCAAAACAGGTTGGTATTGGCACAAAAACAGACAATAAAACAATGGAAGCAAATTGAAAACCATGATATTAATCCACACACCTAGGAACACTTGATTTTTGATAGAGGCTAAAATGATACAATGTAAAAAAGAAAGCATCTTCAACAAATGGTGCTGGAGTAACTAGATGATGACATGTAGAAGATCAAAGATAGATCCTTATCTATCGTCATGCATAAAATTTAAGGCCAAATAGATCAAAGACCTCAACATAAATCCAGACACACTGAACCTCCTAGAAGAGAAAGTGGGAAGTACTCTTGAGTAAACTGGCACAGGAGAACACGTCTTGAACATAATTCTAGTAGCACAGACACTGAGATCGACAGTTGATAATTGGGACCTCGTGCAACTGAGAAACATCATTAAGGAAAAGGACACAGTCAACAAGCCAAAATGGCAGCCTACACAATGGAAAAACATCTTCACCAACCACACATATGAAAGGAAATTTAAATAAATAAAAACAACAATGAGATACCATCTTACACTTCTCACAATGGCTGACATAAAAAGTACCAATGACAGTTTATGTTGGAGAAGATATGGAAAATGAGGAACACTCCTCCATTGTTAGTGGAAGTGCAAACTTGGACAGCCACTTATGAATACAGTATGATGGTTTCTCAGGAAATGGGAATAGTCTACCTCAAGATCCAACAAGTGTATATTTAGGCATATAATGAAAGGCTGCGCATTCACACCACAGGAACATCTGTTCAACTATGTTCATAGAACCATTATTTGTAATAGCCAGGCCTGGAAGCAACCTAGATGCCCCTTAACCAAAGAACGAATGAATAAAATATGGTAATTTATAAAATGATGCTCTACTCAGCCAAAAAAGAATGAAACCTTGAAATTCGCAGGCAAATTGATTGACCTAGAAGAAACCATTCTGAGTGAGGTTAACCAGTCACAGACTGACAAACATGGTATGAACTCATTCACATATGGATATTAGACATACAGCAAAGGATTACCACCCTACAATCCACAACTCCAGAGAAGCTAGGAAAGAAGGAGACACCTAAGAGAGACATACAGAGTACCCTTGAGAAGGGAAAAGAAAGGGACAGGGGCTCCCAAACAAATTGAAAGCATTTGGACAGTGGAGGTAGGAGAAAGAGAGGGGAGAATCTGAGTGTGGTGGAGAACATGAGGGATCAGGAAGAATAGAGGAGAGCAAGAAAACAGATACCTAAATAAAGAGAACCATTATAGATATAAAGAAAAATCTGTCCCTAGGATAATGTCCAGAGATTCAAAGGATGACCCCAACTAAGTATCTAAGCAATAGCGGTGTGGCTGTCTTAAATTTCCTTCCCCTGTAGTGATATTGATGATTATATTAAACGCCACCCTAGAGCCTTCATCCAGTCGGTGAGGGTAGCAGAAGCAAAGATCCACAGCTAAGCCCTGAGTTGAACTCCTAGAGAGGGAGTAGTGATGAGCAAAAAGCTTAAGACCAGGCTGAGGAAACCCATAGAATCAGCTGACATGAGCATGCAGGAGCTCAAGGACCCCAGTCAGACAGCTGAAGAGCCATCCTAGGATCTAAGCAGGTCTCCTGAATACAGGTGTCAGTTAGGATGACTAAGCAGTCTATGGGGCCTCTGTTGGTGGTTGGTGGAACCAGTCCTGACACTTCAGGGAAGGTATAAGGATTTCACTTGCTAATAGACATAATCTTTTATGTTTGGCTACACAGTGGATTAGAACTACATTGTACATACAAATGTTACTTCCAAAACACGAACACCAAACACTTAAAATGTGTCAGTACACACATGTACTCTCAAAAATGGGGAGGCTGTGAGGAGAACATTATTGCTATACACTGTTGTTTGAGGAGATAAGTCAGAAATCCACTGTTATTTCAGGCAAGCGTTGGTACTTTTCTGACCTTGGCAGAGTGCCAAAACAGACTTGAATCACAGCAGGACTTTGTTTCTGCCAAGCAAATGATCTGTTTGGCACTGAGCTTGGGTCATTAAATCAACCCAGTATTTCCAGTGGGAGCCATGAAGTGTATTTTGTGTGGCACTTTTGGGGAGGTATATTGCTACAAATAGAGAGATATATTAAAAGCCCATATCTAGGCCACACAGTGGATGAGAAGTACATTACACTTATGATAAATATTTCCTAAGCATAACAATAAGAATTTTGAAAAGTGCCATGTGTGGTAACAGACACCTGAACTCCCAGCAGTGAGGAGATTGTATGACAACGTTATTGCTGTAGTACTGTGGTTCAGAATAAATGTCAGGAAACTACAATGAATTCAGGCAAGCAGCTGTACTTTTCTGACCTTGGCAAGATGCCACAGTAAACTTGAATGACACCAGGACTTTGGTCCTCCTAACAGGGCAATCTTGCACCTACCAGTTACTGAATAAACATTCAGAGGATAGATATTAATTATATTTGTTTGTACAATGACTCAGGCAGATTACTGACTATCACAATTAAATTAAACTATTTTTCCTCATCCAGGTAATTTTCCAGAGTCTTACACTTTTGTGGTTATATCTCTTTCTGACCCCACTTTCTCTCTCTGTATCTGTGTTTGGATGTTCTACCTCACCCTTGTCTGCCTGGCAATTGACCAAATCAGTTTTATTCATCAATCAGTAAAAGCAACACTTATGCACAGCATAAAAATTGGCATCCTGCCGGGCAATGGTGGCTCACGCCTTTAATCCCAGCACTAGGGAGGCAGAGGCAGGCGGATCTCTGTGAGTTCGAGGCCAGGCTGGACCGACAGCCTCCAAAACAATATGGAGAAACCCTGTCTCGTAAAAACAAAAAAAAATTGGCATCCTATATCATAACTAGAGAGTTGGTCAGAAGATAGCCTGTAGGACTAAATGAATCATTTGTCATTAGTCACAGTGATCAGAAAGTATTTAAGTTAGAATTTCTATTTCTATGCCAAAATGCCTTGGCCAAGGAAACTTGAAGAAGAAAGGGTATTTTTTGCTTGCATTCCCACTTTGGAGTTCACCATCCGGAAGTCAGGGCAGAAACTGATGCAGAATCCAGGAAAGGGTGATAACTACTGATGTGCCTTCCACTGCTTGTTATGACTATTTTAGTATAAAACCCAGGTCCACCAGTTCAAAATAGCACCACACACAATGGACTGTCCACTTATCCATCAATCGCTAATTAAGAAAATACCATACATCCAGCTCTTAATGAGTCATTTTATCAATTATGTTTTCCTCCTTTCAAATAGCTCTAGTTGTGCATCAAGGTGACACAAGACTAGCTAGTACAAGGTTCATTTGTGTCTAACTGGTAGGATAGGCACAGCAATTACCATCACACCCACCTGCACTTCATCACCACGACCATAGCAGAATTAAGAAACCAGGCATGTCATAAGTGTTTGTGTGCGTGTGAGTGTGCGTGTGCGTGTGCGTGTGCGTGTGTGTGTGTGTGTGTGTTAGGGAGAGTCATGAGAAATGGATGCAAACAAAACTAAGTGTCCAAAGAGAAGTGAGATATGGGTCTCCACCTTATGAAAGGATCCCACGACCCACAAAAGAGAGTTTTGTTGTATGAATGTGCATTGTTCAGTATATGCCTAAGAGTGGAATTGCTAGTCTTGTGGTAGACTGGTTCCCATTTTTGTGAGGAATCTCCATACTGATCTCCAAAGTGGCTGTACGAGTTGGCACTTCCACAAACCCCCTTTATCCACATCCTCTCCAGCACAAAATGTCATTGGTGTTTTTTATTTTAGCCATTCTGACAGGAATAAGATGGTATTTCAGAGTTGTTTTGATTTTCATTTATCTGATGGCTAAGGATGTTAGGCAATTTCTTAAGTGTCTCCCAGCCATTTTAGACAACTCTATTGAGAATTTTCTATTTAGTTCTGTACCCCACTTTTTTATTGGATCCTTTGGTGTTTTGGAGACTTGCTTCCTGTGTTCTTTGCAAATTTTGGAGAAAAAAACCTCTGCCAGATGTGGGGTTAGTGAATATCTTTTCACATTCTGTGGGCTGCATTTTTGTCTTGTTGACTGTGTCCTTTGCCTTACACAAGCTTCTCAGTTTCCTGAGGTCTTATTTATTAATTGTCTATCTCAATGTCTGTGCTACTGGTGTTATATTCTGTAAGATGCCTCCTTTACCAGTTCTTTCAATGTTACTTCCCATATAATTACATTTATGACAACCTTATATATATCATCCTAGAACCTTCATCCTGTAGCAGATGGAAACAGAAGCAGACACCCACAGCTAAACACTGAACTGAACTCCTGCAATCCAGTTGTAGAAATGGGGGAGTGATGAGCAAAGTGGTCAAGACCAGGGTGGGGAAACCCAGAGAAACAGCTGACCTGAGCATGGGAGATTTCATGGACTGCAGACTGACAGCTCAGAAACCATGATAGGATGGAACCAGGACCCCTGAATGTGGAGGTCAGTTATGAGACTGGGGCAGACTTTGAGGTCTCAGGTAATAGAACAGTATTCATCCCTAGTGCAGGAAATGTACATTAGGAATCCAATCCTCATAAAGGGATACTCTCTCAATCTAAACATACCATTATGCAGGTCTGCCCCATATCACCTGGCAGAAGTGTACTCAGGAAGAACTCTGGAAGCCCAGTGTCCTTTGACTGCTAAATCACTGCATAGTCTGCATATAGGTGCAAAGAACTTTTAAAAAAATCTCTACAAACTTTCTTTATCTATTTCCCACTGTTCCTCTAAAGGGGCATACAGGATATTTCTGTGTTCACCCATTTCCCTTTTTTCCCCTTCTGTCAATTATCCCCCACTGTCTTTTTCTGTGTCTCTTTACCTCTTTTCTCTTTCCTTTTCTTGGTTTTTTATCCCCCTCAAAACTTCTATTGTGATTAACCTCTACAGGTCTCTGTTTTCCCATCTACCTGCCGCGCCCACTACGCAGCCTGTATCTGAGAATGTGGTGAGGGTGTCGGGATTGATGACACAGAGACCAGTCAGTTGCTTAAAGAAAAATTTATGTTCCCCAAGAAGGCTCAAGAGAACTTCCCAAGAAACGCTTCCCTCCTGAAAAGCTTCTGCCACACACTTTTTCTCCTCCTGGCTGGTGGTTATATCCCTGACACCAGAGTCGGCAGCAGCAGCAGGGGGCAGGAAGAGGCGGCTAGCCATTGGAAAGATCAAAGTCAGGATGTTTCAGTGAGTGAGACCTTATAGGTAACTTATAGCTCCGGTAAACATTTCTTAGGGCACTTGATTGTTTTCATTAAACATGTTTTCAGTAGGGTTCCCCCAGCAGCATCAGGAGACAAGACCAGGAAACAAGAGGAGGCTGGGAGTCCAGGGACGAAGTGGTTCCTCCAGCAGCATCAGGTAAACAGGCCGGGCTCCCGGCCTGAGTTCCAGTGCCTGCAGATCGCCTGGGAACTGCACAGAGCTCCCAATCCCGGCGGGAGCCAAGCACCCCAGACTCCAGATCTTCTCTCCCACCAACGAGAACAGGAAACGAGAGGAGGCTGGGAGTCCAGGGAAGCAGCGGTCCCTCCAGCAGCATCAGGAGACAAGACCAGGAAAAAAGAGGAGGCTGGGAGTCCAGGGACACAGCGGTTCCTCCAGCAGCATCAGGTAAACAGGCTGGCTTCCCGGCCTGTGTTCCAGTGCCTGCAGATCGCCTGGGAACTGCACAGAGCTCCCAATCCCGGCGGGAGCCAAGCACCCCAGACTCCAGATCTTCTCTCCCACCAATGAGACCAGGAAACGAGAGGAGGCTGGGAGTCCAGGGACACAGTGGTTCCTCCAGCAACATCAGGTAAACAGGCTGGCCTCCCGGCCTGAGTTCCAGTGCCTGCAGATCGCCTGGGAACTGCACAGAGCTCCCAATCCCGGCGGGAGCCAAGCACCCCAGACTCCAGATCTTCTCTCCCACCAACGAGACCAGGAAACCAGAGGAGGCAGGGAGACCAGGGGAGTAGCTGTTCTGGATCAGGTACATTAGGACCCAGCATAGGGTCCAGGGGACCAGGTAGGAGGCTAAGCACCCCAGATTCCTGTTCTTCTTCTCCACCCACGGGACCAGCATTTGGACAAGGAATAGAACAACCACCAGATTATTGGACTTGCTAGCACCCACCAAAAGGGAACTCTGGTCCCCAGACCAGTAAGGGGCTCTTTCTGCACCCACTAGAAGAAGAGATGGGACAGAGACAATACAAAAATACACTCAGCAACAGAAAAACAAATATGACACCGACAGATTCTAGAGACTCCACACCAGCAAGACCCCAGCATTCCAATACGAACGAAGCAGAGGAGAACGACCTTAAAAACACTTTCATGAAAATGATAGAGGCCCTAAAAGAGGATATAGGAAAATCCCTCAAAGAAATGGAAGAAAAAACAAACCAAAAAATGCAAGAAATGGAAGAAAAAACAAACCAAAAAATGCAAGAATTGGAAGAAAAAACAAACCAAAAAAGGCAGGAAATGGAAGAAGAAATGAAGCAAAAAATGCAAGAAATGGAAGAAAAAACAAAGCAAAAATGCAAGAATTGGAAGAAGAAACATACCAAAAAAGGCAGGAAATGGAAGAAGAAACAGCGCAAAAAATGCAAGAAATGGAACAAAAAAGCAAACAAAAAAATGCAAGAAATGGAAGAAAGAACAATCCAAAAAATTCATAAAAGGCAACAAACGGACGAACAGATAAACAGAAAATTGCAAGAAGCAATGCAAACACTGCAAGGGTTGAAAACTGAAATAGAGACATTAAAAAAACACAATCTGAAGAAAGGCAGAAAATAGAAAAGCTGGACAAACAGTCAGGCACTACCAATACAAGCATTACCAACAGAATAGAAGAGATGGAAGAGAGAATCTCAAGTGTTGAAGATACGCTAGGAGAAATGGATTTATCAACCAAAGAAAACCTTAAATCCAACAAATCCTTAACAGAAAATATCCAGGAAATATGGGACACCATGAAAAGACCAAACCTAAGAATAATAGGTATAGAAGAAGGAGAAGAAATACACCTCAAAGGGGCAGAAGGCATATTCAACAAAATCATAGAAAAATATTTTCCCAACCTTAAGAAAGACATGCCAATGAAGGTACAAGAAGCCTACATAACACCAAATAGAGTGGACCACAAAAAAAAATCCCCTCGCCACATAATAATCAAGACCCCAAACATACAGAATAAAGAAAGAATATTAAGAGCAGCTAAGGAAAAAGGTCAAGTAACATATAAAGGCAGACCTATCAGAATTACACCTGATTTCTCCATGGAAACTCTGAAAGCCAGAAGGTCCTGGATAGATATTCTACCTACACTAAGAGACCATGGATGCCAGCCCAGACTACTATACCCGGCAAAGCTCTCAATCACTATAGACGGAGAAAACAAGATATTCCATGACAAAACTAGATTCAAGAAATATGTGTCCACTAACCCAGCCCTACAGAAAATTTTGGAAGGAAAACTCCAACCCAAGGAAGCTAACTACAACCAGAAAAACATAAGCATTAGAGAATCCCTCTCTACCAACAGCCAAAAGAACAAAGGGGTGAAATTCCACATATAATTCCACCAACAACAACCATCGCAAATCGAAGAAGGATGAGCCAACAATGGTCATTAATATCCCTCAATATTAATGGCCTTAACTCACCCATAAAAAGACACAGACTAGCAGAATGGATTCGAAGACAGAACCCTTCCTTCTGCTGCATACAAGAAACACACCTCACCCTCAAAGACAGACATTACCTGAGAGTTAAAGGTTGGGAAAAATTTTTCAATCAAATGGACCCAAGAAACAAGCAGGGGTAGCAATCCTAATATCTAACAAACTAGACTTTAAAATAAAATCAATCAAAAGAGATGAAGGAGGTCATTACATACTCATCACAGGTGAAACCCACCAAGATGAAGTGTCTATCCTGAACATTTATGCCCCCAATACAAAGGCATCCACATTCGTTAAAGAAACATTATTAGAACTTAAATCTCATCTAAAGCCCCACACAGTTATAGTGGGAGATTTCAACACACCACTCTCACCACTAGACAGGAATACCAGACAGAAACTCAACAAAGAAGCAAAGGGTCTAATAGAAGTAATGACCCAACTGGGATTAACAGATATCTATAGAACATTTCATCCACATAAAAAAGAATATACCTTCTTCTCACCACCACATGGAACCTTCTCAAAAATCGACCACATACTTGGCAACATATCAAACCTCAGCAGCTACAAAAAAATTGGAATAACTCCATGCATCTTATCAGACCACCATGCTTTAAAATTAGAATTCAACAACAACACAAATTGCAGAATACCTACAAACTCATGGAAATTGAATAATGCTCAACTGCACCATCCCTGGGTCAAAGAGGAAATAAAAAAAGAAATTAAAGACTTCCTCGAATTCAATGAGAATGAAGACACAACATACCCAAACCTATGGGACACTTTGAAAGCAGTGCTACGGGGAAGTTCATAGCACTAAGTGCTCACATGAAGAAACAGGAGAACAGTTATACCAGAGAATTAACATCACAGCTGAAAGCTCTAGAACACAAAGAAGCAAACTCCCCCAGGAGGAGTAGACGCCAGGAAATAATCAAATTGAGGGCTGAAATCAATAAAGTAGAAACCAGGAAAACAATACAAAGAATCAATGCAATGAAGAGTTGGTTCTTTGAGAAAATCAACAAGATAGACAAACCTTTGTCCAAACTTACCAAACAGCAGAGAGTGAACACGCAAATTACCAAAATCAGAAATGAAAAGGGGGACATAACAACAGACTCTGAGGAAATCCAGAGAATCATTAGGTCATACTTTGAAAACCTGTACTCCACAAAATTCGAAAATTTAAAGGAAATGGATGACTTCCTGGACAGCTATCATTTGCCAAAACTAAATCAAGAACAGATAAGCAATTTAAATAGACCTATAACCCCTATGGAAATAGAAGCTGTCATCAAAAGTCTCCCAACCAAAAAAAGTCCAGGTCCAGATGGCCTCAGTGCAGAATTCTACCAGAAATTCAAAGAACAGCTTATACCAATTCTTCTCAAAGTGTTCCACACAATAGAAGCAGAAGGGTCTTTGCCAAACTCTTTCTATGAGGCTTCAATAACCTTGATCCCCAAGCCACACAAAGATACAACTAAGAAAGAGAACTTCAGACCAATATCCCTCATGAACATTGATGCAAAAATACTCAATAAAATACTGGCAAATCGGATCCAAGAACACATCAAAACAATCATTCACCACGATCAAGTAGGTTTCATCCCAGGGATGCAGGGATGGTTCAACATACGAAAATCCATCAACGTAATCCACCATATAAACAAGCTGAAAAACAAAAATCACATGATCATCTCACTAGATGCTGAAAAAGCCTTTGACAAAATCCAACACCCCTTCATGATAAAGGTCTTGGAGAGATCTGGGATAACAGGGACATACTTAAACATAATAAAAGCTATATACAGTAAACCAACAGCCAACATCAAACTAAATGGACAGAAACTCAACGCAATTCCTCTAAAATCAGGAACAAAACAAGGCTGTCCACTCTCTCCATACCTTTTCAACATGGTACTTGAAGTTCTAGCTATTGCCATACGACAACAAAGGGGGATCAAGGGGATACAAATTGGGAAGGAAGAGGTCAAACTTTCACTGTTTGCAGACGATATGATAGTTTACATCAATGACCCAAAGAACTCTACCAGGGAACTCTTACAGCTGATTAACACCTTCAGCAAAGTGGCAGGCTACAAGATCAACTCAAGAAAATCAGTAGCCCTACTATATACAGATGATAAAAGGGCTGAAAGAGAAATCAGAGAAACATCACCCTTTACAATTGCCACAAACAACATAAAATACCTTGGGGTAACGCTAACCAAACAAGTGAAAGACCTGTATCGTAAGAACTTTGAATCTTTAAAGAAAGAAATTAAAGAAGCCCTCAGAAAATGGAAAGATCTCCCATGCTCTTGGATAGGTAGGATCAATGTAGTAAAAATGGCAATCCTGCCAAAAGCAATCTACAGATTCAATGCAATCCCCATTAAAATCCCAGCACAATTCTTCACAGACCTTGAAAGAACAATAATCAATTTTGTATGGAAAAACAAAAGACCCAGGATAGCCAAAACAACCCTGTTCAACAAGGCAACGTCCGGAGGCATCACCATCCCTGACCTCAAGCTCTATTACTGAGCTATAGTCCTGAAAACAGCTTGGTATTGGCACAAAAATAGACAGGTAGACCAATGGAATCGAATTGAAAACCCGAGTATTAACCCACACACGTACGAACATCTGATCTTTGACAAAGAAGCTAAAAATATACAATGGAATAAAGAAAGCATCTTCAACAAATGGTGCTGGCATAACTGGAGACTGGCATGTAGAAGAATGTGGATCGATCCATGTTTATCGCCATGCACAAAACTTAAGTCCAAATGGATCAAAGACCTCAACATAAATCCAGCCACACTGAACCTCTTAGAAGAGAAAGTGGGTGGTACCCTTGAACGAATTGGTACAGGAGACAGCTTCCTGAACATAACACCAGTAGCACAGACAGTGAGATCAACAATTAATAAATGGGACCTACTGAAACTGAGAAGCTTCTGTAAGGCAAAGGACACAGTCAGCAAGACAAAAAGGCAGCCCACAGAATGGGAAAAATATTCACTAATCCCACATCTGACAGAGGGCTGATCTCCAAAATTTACAGAGAACTCAAGAAGCAAATCTCCAAAACACCAAAGGACCCTATTAAAAAGTGGGCTGCAGAACTAAATAGAGAGTTTTCAATAGAGGAGTCTAAAATGGCTGAGAGGCACTTGAGAAAGTGCTCAACATCCTTAGCCATCCGGGAAATGCAAATCAAAACAACTCTGAGATACCATCTCACTCCTGTCAGAATGGCTAAAATCAAAAACACCAACGACAATTTATGCTGGAGAGGATGTGGTAAAAGGGAACACTCCTCCATTGCTGGTGGGAATGCCAATTTGTTCAGCCACATTGGAAATCAGTATGGAGATTCCTCAGAAAAATGGGAATAAACCTACCACAAGACCCAGCAACTCCACTCTTAGGCATATATCCAAAAGACGCCCATTCATACAACAAAGATGTCTGTTCCACTATGTTCATAGCAGCTTTATTTGTAATAGCCAGAACTTGGAAGCAACCTAGATGTCCCTCACCCGAAGAGTGGATAGAGAAAATGTGGTACATCTACACAATAGAGTACTATTCAGCAGAAAAAATAATGGAATCATGAGATTTGCAGGCAAATGGATGACACTAGAAGAAACCATCCTGAGTGAGGTAACCCAGTCACAAAAAGAGAAACATGGCATGTACTCTCTCATATACGGATTTTAGACATAGATCTGGGGAGTGCCAGCCTACAATCCTATGGCCAGAGAGTCTGGGAAACAGAAACTTTATTTAGTGGCTGATGGAAGAAGAGGCAGACTCCCTTGGTTAAGTACTGAGCTGAACTCAAGAAAGCCAGTAACAGAGAGGGAGGACTGATGATCAAAGGGATTAAGACTGGGCTGGTTTAACCCCCAGAAACAGCTGACCAGACAAAGGTTAACTCTTGAATCCCAGGCATCAGCCTGGGAATCCAGCATGGGACTGATCAAGACCCCCTGAATCTGGGTGTCAATGAGGAGGCCTAGGGAATCTATTGAGCCTTGGGCAGCAGATCAGTACCCATCCCAAGTATACACACGGACTTTGGACTCCCATAGAACAATGTGAGGTGCACTCTCATCCTGAACTCTTGGGGAAGGGTCTAGGCCCTGCCCTATATGAAATGACAGACTATGGACACCCCCATGGAGGGCCTCACCCTCCCTGGGGGAATGAGGGGATAACGGGGGGGGGGGGGTTGGGGGGAGGGCACGGGAAGAGGGGAGGGAATGGGAGAGGGACCTGGAACTGACTTGTGAAGCAACCTTGTTTCTTATCTAAATTTAAACTGGAAAATAAAATAAAATAACATAAAACATGTTTTCAGTAAACATTGTCTCACAGCTGCCTGCTCCCAGGCTGATGGAGAAGTGGGCCTCTGGCCAAGGTCTGTTGTTCCCACATCTACCCACCATCCATCACCCACTGTGTTGCAGAACCCTGACCATATCATACAGGGTCCCAGCCTCCTAGCCACTGCTGTATTTCTAGCAGGAGGGAATGGGTTGGTAATATGAGGGAACAGGATAATGAGAAGCTTTAAGGTGAAAGTTTTGATTTAGAGATTTATTTTTAACATTTTATTACTTAACTTACACAACAACCAGTTTTCCCTCCCTTCTCTTCTCCCCTCCCTTCCCCATCCCTACATAAACCTTTGTCCATCCACTCTTCCTCCATGCCCATTCGGAAATGGATAGGGCTCTCATGACTTTGGACAAAGCATGGCACATCACGTTGAGGCAGTCAGATAATCCAGCATGGGAAACAAATTGCCAAAAGCCAGCTAAGCACCAGGTAGAGGTCCTGTGCAGACACAGTTTCTCACTCAATTAGCCCTAAATAAACTCATTGAGACATGTTAATAATTAAACTGTTTGATCAATGGGTACGACTTCTTACTGGCTCATTCTCTCTTAATTATTAACTCATTTCTATTAATGTAAGTATTCTCCCATGACTTTGGCCTACCCAGTAATGCTCAGGTATGTTACTCCTTCTTCCTCTACATGGCATCCCTTGAGACCCCACTCTCTCCTTTTGCATATATTCTCTTCATCTGGTATCCCCACCTATATCTCCTGCCTTGTTACTGGCCAATCAATGTTTTAATCAGCAACCAATAAGAGAAGCATATATACAGAAAGACATCCCCCATCAGTGCTCTCACTGATGAAAACCTTACTAAGAGATCTAGCTGCCTGACTATCACATACATGCAGAGGGCTCAGGTTGGTCAGATTCTGTCTCCCTGATTGTTGGTCCAGCATTCATGAGCTCCCATAACCTGAGGTCAGCTGTCTCTGCCAGTTCCCCTACATGGCCAACCTGGCTGGTGTAATCCCCTCATCCCTTTCTTCTACAAGATTCTGCGCTCAGTGGAGTGCTTGTCTCTTCATCTCTTGTGCTGCTTCCATCAGTCCATGGACAGAGTCATTTCTGATGACAATTAGGGAAGTCATGAATCTGCTTACAGAAGGTGGACTGGACAGTTCATGAACCCTCTCCACCACTGCTAGCAGTCCTAGTTGGCATCATGTTTGTGGGTTCCTCGGGGTTTCCCTGGCACCAGATTTCTCCATAAACCTAAAATGTTCCCCATCAAGATGTCTCTTTTATTACTCTTCCTCTCCGTCTTGCCTCCCTTACACAGCACACCAAATCCACTCCCTCTAGTTCCCATTCCTCCACCCCAAAACCACAGATGATAAATATAGGTCACTAAGTCAAATAGCCACAGAGAACAAATGCGGAGACAATTAGAAAAGTGAAGGCCCATGCCCTCGGGTCATCAAGAGAAGAGAGACTAATGCTGTGGGATTGTAAAATGTCAAGACTGCTATCCTTCTGAGATGAGCTGCTCAGAGTGAAGCTTAGCCTCCTCCTTGGGATATTGCATCAGCAGCAAAAATCCATAGCACAAGATGGACCTCACAGCTTCCTTACTATCAAAGAAGATATTGAGGGTGCTGAGGACGAGGTTTTTGAGGTTCAATTCTGCACTGTGGTCACATTCATTATGAAAGCAAAGGGGATCATGAGTAGAATCATTCCCTTGTAAGTTTATCTTCCCCTTTCATCTGTGTAAGAGGTGCCTCTGAGAATTGAGGAATTAAAGGGTTAAATGACTCTAGAAGAAACAATGAAAGTAAAGGTGATGAGGAAGGAGCATGTCTGTTTTAGAATAATGGCAAGAGAAGGACATGGACATGTGGTGTGCAAGAAGATAAGTGAAGAGGGATGAGAATCATGCTCAGTTTGAACATTTGGGGGGCATTAGAGCACAGTTTTCAACTGCAAAATACTTGGGCTCCGTAATGATTTTCCTCGAGTTCTGATGGTCAACACACAGATAGGCAGAGATGTGGGAGAAGAAGGTTGGGGGCTGGAGACACCAGCAGCTGTGTAAAGAACAGCATACCAGAGATCCACTGGAAGTCACAAATACAATTACCACTTAGGGGCAAGTTGTTCACATATGTATCTATAATATATATTTCACATTAAAACAACACCATGAATGGGTAAAAGTCATTATTGCATTGGTGTGATAGCTAAGAACATCCAGTATCTTTTTATCTTTCTTTATTAGCATTAGGATGTACATTTACTAACTACCTTGCCTTGTTATAGTGCGGCAGCAAGGGACTCACCAGATGACAGTACTGATTTCCTGGAAATAACTGCTTACAGAATCATAAATTTAAAAATACTGTTCATACAGTTTCTGACTTTCCAGTTTCCTGCTACAGCGGAATACAGCCTAAAACAATCCCAGCATCTTATAGCACAGGGACTACAGGGATAACGGAGACACTGTCAGATAGTGATAGCAAGAGATGGGGTCAGAGAACATCATAACCTATGAAGACAGCCGGAAAGAGAAAAGAAGCCATTTGTCCTTAGTCTCAGTGATCAGAGACTATTTTAGTTGGGGTACTGTTTCTGTGACAGAATACCATGAACAAAAGCAACAGGAGCAGGAAAAGTTTCAGTTTGTTTGCATTTCCTCTTAGCAGGTCATCATCCAGGGACGTGAGGGCCAGAACATGGATGCAGAAGATGAAGCATTGGCCATAGAGGGTGCTGCTTACTTGCTTGTTCCTCATGACTTGCTCAGGCCCTGTCTTAGAGTACCCAGCACCACCTGCCCAAGGGTGTCAGCATCTACTGTGGACTGAACCCTATCAGTCACTATTAATTCTTATCAATCACTAATTAGGAAATTGCCCTACACTCTTGTCTGCAGTGTGATTTTATGGATGATTTTTGTCAAATTAAGTTCCTTCCTCTCAAATAACCCTAACTTGAATCAATTTTACATGAAATTTACTCAGTACTTACACCCAGTTTCCACAAATGATCCTATGCCAGATTTCAGTCTCTCTATCCTTCTGGTTCCAGAGCCTCTGCTCTGCTGAATCTCTTGCCTTTCTCTCTCTTCTTTATCACCCATCTGTGGCTGTCAGTGGCCAGAGAGTGCAAACAGACTCTAGGGAATTTATATCTGCAGTGCAGTCCCTCAAAAAAACAAGGCTGGGAATGCATAGACACACAGAGTATTATACAACACTATTTTTATCACTTAAACTTAATCACATTTACATATGAAACTATGAACATTACAGAAAGGCCTTTACAAGTAAAGATTATACATGAAACACACCCCAGACATACAAGAATAGAGTAGCAAGCACATCTAGACTCAAACACACAAACACATATCTGCACATTCATATGAGAAATGATCTTTCATGCATAAAAAGCCTACACTGCACATACTCAGGTCAATGCCTGGATAGAAAGAGGTGAGCTGGTATTTGTGCACTCACTCACAGTAATTGACACCATACCCAATGCCCTTTTGACCTATGTTTCTGTTTCGTGCCGTCCTTGCCAACATCTAGCACAGGGGAAAGGGAATAATGAGCGAGCAGGTCACTGGCAGGCCAGCAAAGCAGGAAGTATGGGTTAGGTCACTCCTGGACAGTGATAAGAGAGGAGGCAGGAGCAGTTTAAGTTGCGTAACTGGGTAGAGATCATGATTCAGTTTAAAAGGTCCTGCTGGATTGTGCAGTGAAGTGGATGGTGTTCGGTTGAGGACCATGGAGCCTAGTACCCTGCTCCTTCTCACTCTCCTCCTGGGCTTCTTAGTGCTCCTGGTCAGGCGTCACCCAAAGGCTCGTGGCCGCCTCCCACCAGGACCCCGTCCTCTGCCCTTCTTAGGAAACCTCCTGCAGATGGACAAAGGAGGCCTTCTCAATTCTTTCAGGCAGGTGAGATTTATATGGTACCTTAGTGTTGGCTTGCTTCTCCTTTTGTTTGTGGAGATCACTCATCAGGATGAGCAAGAGACCCCTTCCAGGCTGTAGGTTAAATCACTGGGTGTTAGGGGAGATGTTTATTAGTGATGGATTGTGCTCAGATTAGCAGACTTGTCCTTGATAAGCTTGAATTGTGTGGGACACTCTGCTTGGAGTATGAAAGTTGTAGATGTCTTGAGGTGTAAGGATGTAGAATTTCACTCTATGGGGACTGTTCCAGAAAACAATAAAATTGTCAGAATCATCAAAAACAGGTTTTTCTCCTGACAATAAAGAAAGAGCTAAGATTAGCTTGAGGTGTTGAGAGACAAAGGGGAGGATAGGCAGGCAGGGTGGTAGGAGGGTTGAGTAAGAAGTAATTATCAGTTTCTTCCAGCAGCTGGAATTATATTTACCAGTCTCTTCATCAACGCCTCACATTTTGGATTTAATGCTGAATTACCATTTGTTTATTAATAATTAATCAGCATCTGTGATACTACTATCTGTGAGAGCACTGAAGCAGTGACTGTAAGTTCTTCTCCTCAAGATGGAGTTTCTGTCCTGCCAGGTGCTACAGAGCTTCAGTCCCAAATAAAAACACAGAGGATTATATTAATTATAAACTGTTTGGCTAGTGTCTCGGGCTTCTATTGGCCTACTCTCTCTTAATTATTAACCCATATCTATTATACTATGTATTACTGTGAGGCTGTGACTTATCCACAATGCTCCTGCATGCTACTCCTTCCTCAGATACATAGCATCTCTCTGGTTACTCTGCAAATTTGTCTTCCCAGCATTCTCCTACTCGGGTAGCCCTGGATATACTTCCTACCTGTCCATTGGCCAAAACAGCTTTATTCATTAACCAATGATAGAAACATATATTCACATCATACAGAATACAGAAGGATATCCCCCATCAGATTCCTCTGTCTCGCCCCATGGCTATGGAGGTCTCCCTCTTGGACACTGTATTTGTTACTCCTTGGATTTTAAATGATCCTCCATTAATGACAAGTTTATTTGTTTTAACTTATATTTGAGACTGAATCTCCACAAGTTATTTTGTTGTTGTTGGGAGTTACTCCAATTTTTTGTGTCTTCTGAGATTTGCTTCATTGATGAGAATGTAGTTCATTTTATAAAAGGTACCATGTGGTGCTGAGAAAAAGGTATATTCTTTTGTGTTTGAATGGACTGTTCTACAGATGTCAGCTAAGCCCAATTGGTTCATAACTTCTATTAGTTCCTGTGTTTCTTTGTTAAGTTTCTGTCTCTTTTTACTGTTTAGTTTTGAGAGTGAGGTTTTGAAGTCTCCCACTACAAGTGTATGAGGTTTTATATATGATTTGAGTTTTAGTAATGCTTCTTTTATGAATATGGTTGCCTTTTTATTTGGGGCATAGGTATTCAGAATTGAGAATTCATCTTCATGGGGTTTTCCTGAGATAAATATAAAATGATCTTCTTTATCTCTTTTGATTAAGTTTAGTTTAATGTCTAATTTGTTAGCTATTGGGATAGCTACACCAGCTTGCTTCTTAAGGCCATTTGATTGTAAAATCTTTTCCCAGTACTTTACTCTGAGGTAATGTCTGCTTTGAAGTTGAAGTGTTTCTTGTATGCAGCAGAAGGGTGGATTCTGTCTTTATATCCATTCTGTTTGCCTGTGTCTTTTTATAGGCAAGTTAAGACCATTAATATTGAGGGAAATTAAGGACAATTGAGTGTTAATTCTTGTTTGCCTTGGATTTGTTGTTGGTGGTGGTGGTATTGTATATATATTTTCCCCTTTTTATCTTTTGGCTTGTGGTAAAGTGTGTATCTATTACCTATGTATATGTGAGTGTAGTTAGTTTCCTTAGGTTGGAGTTTTTCTTCCTGTACTTTCTGTAGTGCTGGAATTGTATATCTGTATAATTTAAATCTGGTTTTGCATGGAGTATTTTGTTTTCTCTATATATAGTGATTGGAAGCTTTGCTGGGATAGTAGTCTTGAATGGCATCCATGGTCTCTTAGAACATCTATCCAAGATCTGTTTTTCAGAGTTTCCTTTGAGAAATCAGGTGTAATTATGATAGGTCTGATTTTATCTGTTTCTTAGCCCTTTTCCTTTGCTGCTCTTAATATTCTTTCTTTATTCTGTATGCTTGGTGTTTTGATTATTATGTGGTGAGGGGACATTTTTGTGCTTCAGTCTATTTGTTGTTCTGCAAGCTTCTTGTACTTTCATTGGCATATCTTTCTTTAGGTTGGGAAAGTTTTCTTCTACGATTTTGTTGAATAGGTTTTAACCACCTTTGAGGAGGGTTTCTTCATCTTTTTCAATACCTATTATTCTATGGTTTGGTGTTTTCATGGTGTCTCATATTTCCTAGATATTTTGTGTTAGGGATTTGTAAGGGTTAGGGTTTTCTTTTGTTAATGAATCTATTTCCTCTAGTGTATCTTCAAGACCTGAGATTCTCTCTTCCATCTCTTGTATTCTGTTGGCTATGCTTGCATCTGTAGTTCCTGATATTTTACCCAGCTTTTCTATTTATAGCATTCCCCCAGTCTGTTTTCTTTATTGTCAGCATTTCAACTTTCAAGCCTTGAACTGTTTGTAGTGTTTTCTTAACCTGTTTTTTTAGTTGGTTTTTACTGACATTCATTGCTTTCTTTAAGAGATTTGCTTATTTCTTGCAGGCTTTGGTTTGTCTTTTCCTCCATTTCTTGCATTTTTCTTCTATTTTTAAGGGGTTTGGTCATTTCCTCTCTGAGGGTCTCTATTGTCTTCATAAAGTTGTTTTTAAGGTCATTCTCTGCTGTTTCATCTTTGTTGGGATCTTCGGGTCTTGCTGGTGTGGAATCCCTAGACTCTTGTGACCTCATATTGGTCTTAATGTTGTTTAATGTATTCTTCTACTTCTGTCTTTCCCTCTCATTCCACTCCTCCCCCACCTCCGTCCAAAGCACCACCCAGTCCCCACTTCGCTGCCCAGGGAGGATGAGGCCCTCCATGGGGGATTTCCAGAATCTGTTATTTCATCTAAGGCAGGCAGTAGGACCTCCTCCATGTGTCCAGGGTGGAATGGGCTCCCAAAATCCATTTGTGTGCCAAGGCCTCCTCACTGACACCAACATTCAGGGGGTCTGGATAAGTCCTCTCAGCCATCAGCCTGGGGTCCATGAGCTCCCACTTGTTCAGGTCAGCTGTTTCTAGGGGTTTACCCAGATTGGTCTTGATCCCTTTGCTCATCACTCCTCCCTCTCTGCTACTGAGTTCCAGGAGTTTAGTTCACTGTTTAGCTGTGAGTGTCTGCCTTTGCTTCCATCAGCAACTGAATGAAGGCTCTATGATGGCATTTAAGGTAGTCATCAATCTCATTATTGGGGAAGGGTTTTTAAGGTAGCCTCTCCACTATTGCTTAATTTGCCAGTTGGTGTCATCCTTGTAGATCTCTGGAAATTTCTTTTATATTTCTTTTTCCTTTATGTAAAAAGGGTGTTTTACCTACACAAATGTCTGTGTTCCATGTGCGTGCCAGATATATGTAGAGGTCAAAAGAACGCATTGGATCCCCTACAATTGGAGTTAATGATACTTGTAGACTACCATGTGTGGGCTAGGAACCAAAGCCAGATCCTCTGAACTACATATTAACCTCTGATCCATCTCTCCAGCTATTCCAGTTTTAACTTTGAACTATGATGTTGTTCAAGTTGATCATTAATCAAAAACAACAGTTCTCAATCTTATTACTCCTTGTGGTATGACCTATCATCACCACTTTTTCACTATTCAGACTCAGTGGATTAACTTTAAGTGTGCTCAAGCTTCATTTAAATAACAGCAAACATAAGAAGTTTCTTTTATGCCAAAATTAAGTGGGTGATCATTTCTATCAATCATCTGATAGACCAACTTTTTTATTGATATACAAGATTTCCCAGTGTGGGCTCACCAGTATGTTTGGTGTAACATCATATTAAGTAGGTTTCTTTATAGGAGTAATCTGGTTCATTCATATGATGAACAGGTATATGTATTTTTGATGTTGTACAAACATTTGGAGATGAAGTTTGTATGTATTCATTCATCTTCAAAGATTATAGCTGATTCTACACAAAGGCAGATTTTTACTTACACATTTACCCATCTGTGGACTGAAAATACTTAGGAGAAAGGCATTTTGGGCTGGGTTTGGCCCACACAAGCAAACCTAGCACTTCAGATACTGAGGCTTGAGAATGACTAGAGACAACTTAAACTACATAGTGTCTCCCAAATCATACTGGCCTACATAGCAAATTCCTGATGTTCAGTTCATTGTCATCATATTAGGAGCATGACAACAAGGATGGCAGTCACTGGAACAGCAGCTGAGATACACATCCTGTCCCCTAGGCATAGAAAAAACTCTGGGATTAACATAGGCTTTTAAAATCTGAAAGCCCTCTCCCTGTGACACACTTCCTCCAGCAAGTTCACACCTCCTAATTCTTCTCATATTTTAAAATAGTACCACTTCCTGGTGACAAAGCATTCATATATGTGATTCTGTGGGGTCAATCCTATTCAAAACAACCACACTCAGTGCCAACCTGTCCTCATGGAAGAATTATATTCCTCCTGATAAGAAAACCAGGATTTGATGGTCATTTTTCCCGGTGCCACCCACTTTAAACTGCCCAGTAGAGACATTATATGGGAATGGGGCCCAATTTGCAACACTCTATACTAACAGATATTAACAGAATATATTCTCAGAAGCCTAAGCTGCAGCAAGCCTAATCTACAATTATGTTCAAGGTACAACTATTTTCCTGTAGTTTCTAACATGTCTGGTTATTTTATTACTTATTACTGACTCATATTAAAGACAGTACTCCTGTAGTTAAACCCTACCTTGTGCAACTTAACATTTCCTCAGCAAGTTTAATGCTGGATCCATTGTAATGTCAATTCATCACTCTCAGTTTTCCTATATCACATCTACATCATGTTTATCTTTTGACAAAGTTTTCATGTAGCCGGGGCTGGCTTCCAGAGCAACAGCAGTCACAGATGATTTTCAACCCCAGATCCACCACATTTACTTTCACAGTATTGCTCAGAATGTCTAACACCCATGCAGACATTCATAGTGTTGTATTAACTCTGATAATGCTAGATTCTCAGAAGCAATATGGTAGCCAGGCTTGGGGGAGATTCCTATTTATCCAATATGTATCTTAGTGTTTTAACTGTGTAACAACAATGTCTGCCCTGACTAACTACAACAATGGTTCCCTTATGCTTGACAGTTTCAAGGAAAATATGGAGATGTGTTTACATTGCACCTGGGACCAAAGCCAGTGGTCATGTTGTATGGGACAGAGGCCATAAGGGAGGCTCTAGTGGACCAAGCTGAGGCTTTCTCTGGCCGGACAGCAATTGCTGTGCTTAAACCTATTTTCATGGACTATGGTAAGAGTCTCAAAGATTCGGGTGAAATGTGATGGAGAATGGGCACAGATAGAGGAGAATCTGATAGAAGGGTGGGCAAGGGCGGAGAAGGATCCAGGTTTCTTTGAACTTCCTCTGTAACTCAACCATATTTCCCTTACATTCTTAGGTGTGATCTTTTCCAATGGGGAACGTTGGAAGATCCTTCGGAGATTCTCTCTAGTTACCATGAGAGACTTCGGCATGGGAAAGCGGAGTGTGGAGGAGCGGATTCAGGAGGAAGCCCAATGTTTGGTAGAGGAGCTAAGGAAATCCCAGGGTGAGTCCCAAATCATAGGCATAAAGAAAGATGGTGAAGCCAGGACATATGTGCACATCCAAAGAAAGAAAATAGACATACATGGTCAGAGAAAAAATACTTGCCCACACAGACACACACCAACACAGACACAGGCAAAGGCACAGGCACACGCATGTGCACACACACACACACACACACACAAACATACACACAAGCATACACACATTGACACTGGGGAGAGGAAGAGAGAATTACAGAAGGATCACAGGAAGAAATGAGCATTTAAGAATAACTCAGAGACATATATTGAGTCATTTGCATGTTGACTACTTATCTTCAGGGAAATTGATGCCTGTGTTAATAATGCATGTCAGTCTTGAATTATGACACAAATCTGTCCTCCCAATACTCAGGGGACAGAGACAGGAGGGTCATACATTCAAAGCCAGTGTGGCTACATCATGAAATCTTATTTCAAAGAGAAAAAGAGGTATATGCTGTTGTGCCAGCCTAACACACATAAAATTCCTTGTCTTATCTGTAATACCACACCATTTGCATATTGTTAATTCTATTTGTGTTGGTATACTTGAGATTTATGTAGGGGATTAGAAGGTAGGGGTCATCCTTGATTTCATATGGTATTCAAGGCCATATTGGTTATATTAAGCAGTCTCAAACATGGTCTTTGTCCAAGTTAAGTGTTGGAAGTAGGGAACTGTGTTTTACCTTGTGGATGTTTTCTGGATAGGGCAGTGAAGAGGACCTGTGGGGTGTTTCACTGTGTGAGAATTATAGGCATTTCTGCGTAATTACAAAAACTTCATAATAGGGCACATTGTTTTTGGGGGGGGTTTTTTGTTGTTTATTTGGTTTTTATGAGACAGGGTTTCTCTGTATTGTTTTGGAGGCTATCGGTCCAGCCCGGCCTCAAACTCACAGAGATCCACCTGTCTCTGCCTCCCGAGTGCTGGGATTAAAGGCGTTGCGCCACCACCACCCGGCAACAGGGCACATTGTTGACAGAGTCTGTTGTCAGCAATTCATTTCTTCAGGCTGGTGTTTGTCATCTTCTAACATTTCTCAGGAGACATGAGACATAGAGGCCAAAAATAGTAAAGGATATCAAGAAACTAAGAAAACAGAAGGATAAATCAGGGTGACATAGACCAAAAAGCTGCTATGGATCTTAAGAAACCAAAGAGAAGAGAAAATACGGTGGAAAGGGAATGAGGAGAGTAGAGAGCAGAAGAAAGCAGATAGTGTGAGGGAAAAGAAAAAGAAACTGACATGCATCAGTAAACGATCTGCAGAACAATTAAAAACAATAGACAAGTGAGACTCAGAGAGAGTAACGCCAATGACCCAATACTGCTGGACTGATAGCATCCCTCCTACTATGAAGGCCCATGAATAAAACTGGAATATAAAGGAGGCAGATTCCAGATGCTGATGGTTCTTGGAACACCATAGAGCCTAGGAACAGAGAAGAAATCGAGGAAGACTCACAGATGAGAGACTACAAAATCCATAAAGCAAACCACTAAACAATTCTGTGCACCATTCCTGCAAGTATGATATTCCAATTGGATCAGAGTCATAATGTTGGCCTGGGAAGGGATGCAGGTTAGGGAGTAATTTACACATGCTCTCCTTGTCACATCTATGGATCTGTGTCCTGGACACAGTCATAAGTAGCTATATTAACTTGGAGAAATTAGTGACTATCTCTGTATATACTAATATCATTGCACATTATGTATAATATTGAGAGGAAACTAAATAAAGTGATGTGTGCAATCCTGAGTGCAGGACCCAGTACATCATATGTGAAGATGGGGCAGCAAATGTTGCCATTCTTTGAGTAATGAGTGGTGTGAACAGCTGCATGGAGATGGGGACAAGTCCAAATTCTCCTCTTGATGCCATGTCTCCTGTCTTGACTTTTCACCATCCAGGAGCACCTCTGGACCCCACCTTCCTCTTCCAGTGCATCACAGCCAATATCATCTGTTCCATTGTCTTTGGAGAGCGCTTTGACTACAGAGATGGCCAGTTCCTGCGCCTGTTGGACCTGTTCTATCAGATCACCTCACTCCTTAGTACACTATCCAGTCAGGTTAGTGGTTGGGGAGAGGGAAGCATCCAAGGCAGAGGAAATAAGATTCCGTTCTGTTGGTGAAGAAGGTCTGGAAGAAAGTCAGAGATTACATGGAGAGACAAGAAGATTGAGAGCAGGAGGGAGAGATGTGATGATATCTTTCTTAAAAGAATCCATTCTATCTAGCTCTATCATTTTATTATCCAGACCAATTTTGAACACAATTTAGAGAAAGAGAGAGGCGGGATACAGGGCCAAGACAACATGGAAACCCAAGCAGCCTGAGTCCTAGAGGGAAGAAAGGAAGGTGGCTTAACACCTCAACAAGGCCATCTTTGAATAAGTATCAATTTGAGTACAATGTGAACGACAAGAGACCCTGATTGAAAAAGAAAATGAAACACAAAATAGTGACTCAGGAAATAGAGTACACAAGAAAAGTGTCAGAGAAAGAATAAGAGAGACAGAATGACAAAATGGTGTATGTATATGTTCTTGAAAGGCGAAATGAAGGAGCAAGAGATGAGCAAATAGTGGTTAGAGCATAGGATGGAAGGAGAGAAAGTGGATTTTCATGACATATGGGAACCTAGGAACACATCCTGCTCCTTGAGACCTGATAGCTCCAGGTGACCTCCTGGTCCTTTCTTTCATGCAGATGTTTGAGTTCTTTTCTGGCTTCCTGAAGTACTTTCCTGGTACCCACGTACAAGTTTCCAAAAACCTGCAGGAAATCCTTGAATACATTGGA
Organism: Mesocricetus auratus; assembly: GCF_017639785.1. NCBI lineage: Eukaryota > Metazoa > Chordata > Mammalia > Rodentia > Cricetidae > Mesocricetus > Mesocricetus auratus. The sequence goes on from NW_024429223.1 coordinate 1,027,339, forward strand.
CATAGTGTGGAGAAGCACAGGGCAAACTTGGACCCCAGTAATCCAAGAGACTTCATAGATACCTATCTTCTACGTATGGAAAAGGTAAATCCTGCATGAATTATTGAGTGAATAGGTAAAAATAAAAGTTGAGAACTTGAGCAGTGGAAAAGAGTTGGGGGAGACAGACAATTGGAAGAATGGACAAGAAATTGAGTGGAGAAGAAACACTATAATCCAGAAAATGGAGAATAGAGAAAGGAATAAGAAAATGAAGTAGGGAGAAAGATTGCTGTGGAAGAAACAATGCAAGGGACAATAAAACAGAAAGTGTCGCAGAGGAAGAGAGATTTTGGTAGACAAAACATGACAAACTAGCAAGGAACAAAGTAGAGACAGAAGACAGAACAGACCAAGAGACATTTTCAAGGTTGAGACATGACATGTGGTTCCTAAAATGAAAGACAAAAGGGGAGATCCCAGCATGTGTTTATCTCTCTGTAAGGCTCCAGTCACCCTGACCCTCCCTTCTCTCTCCTCTCTGGAACCAGGAGAAGTCCAACCCACACACGGAGTTCCATCACCGGAACCTCATGATCACCGTGCTGTCTCTCTTCTTTGCTGGCACCGAGACCAGCAGCACCACGCTCCGCTATGGCTTCCTGCTCCTGCTCAAGTACCCCCATGTTGCAGGTGTGTCACTGGCAACAAGTGAAGGAGCTTCTACTTCCATTTTGGCTTTGGCGTTTTGTGTAGATGAGAGAGACATGTGCCTCTTACATCTGGGACTCTGGAGGGTTTGGTCTACTTCTAATCTAAGTCAGTACTGTGGGTCATATGTGAATGAACACCCAGCTGAACCATCTTTTACTATCACTTAAAGGGTGATACATCCATCAATCGAACTTATATTTCCTCTTTATTTCCTTCCTTCCTTATTTCCTTCCATCTTTACATTTTTCTATTCATTCATCATTCTATCCATGCACCTCTTCATTCATCTATTTATTCTATTTGTTCACCTACATGTATGACCACCCATTTGTCATCCACCTATACCTTCATAGATTTTCCCATCTGTCTAAGCCATTTCTCTTTCCAAATATCTAGTTACTCAACCATCCTTCCATCCACACAACTATAAATACTTATTCATACACACACATCCCCATACACATTCAGAATATGCACCCATTCAACACTATTTCAATCCACTGACCAATTGATTCTTTAATCACCCTGCAAGTCATTTCATTAATTTGTTTCAGTTTATCAACTTATCTTTCCTTTGATCACTAGATTTACATAAATTATTTGTCAGTGATTCATTCATACATTCATCTGTCCTTCTATTAACCTGTTTCATTCCTTATTCCCTTCACTAACTGTCCTTTGAATTCATCTTTCCTTTATCATGTATTCCTACATTTTGGATCACCTGTTGATTTAAAGTTCAATGTCTATTCATTTCATTAACTCATGAAACTCTCTACTTATTAATATATTCATTCATTTTCTTATGTATTACTTTTTATCCTCATCTGTTGATATTCTCATTTGCTAATCTATCTGCTTCTTAGTTATATTTCTGAGGATAGAACCTCGAGTAATTAACATAAAATTCCATGTTAAGTTGTGGCACATGCATGAGTGGAAGTCTGTCTCTGTGTGTGTGTTTGTGCCCTTGTATGCGCATTTTTATATGTGTGTGAGAGAGAGAGTGTCTATGTGTTCTTGAGCATATGTGTATAAAGAGACAACACATTCCCTAGCAAAGGTGTGAATTTTTATTTCTTTTCTTCTGCTCACTCTCACACAATTATTATTGCTTCAAATTCTTCTAATACAGTAGCTCCTTTTCTCTTTATACAAAAAACCCTGCTTAAATGTGGTTGAAACTCACCAAGGACAGATTTCATATAGTTTTAAACATGAGCAGAGAGGGACAGTCGCTTAAATGCAGGACAGTTTGTACAGAGTTTTTTCAGAAGATTCTCATTACTGCCCTCTTTCTTAGGTTATTGCTCACAGAATAAAATATCTTTGCTACAAATCTGACAAAATACACCCACTCTTCCATGTCTATGTGCAGAGAAAGTCCAAAAGGAGATTGATCAGGTAATCGGGTCCCACCGCCAACCATCCCTTGAAGACCGCCACAAAATGCCATACACTGAGGCTGTCATCAATGAGATTCAGAGATTTTCAGACATTATCCCAGCTGGTGTGCCACACAGAGTCACCAGAGACACTTGGTTCCGAGGGTACCTGCTCCCCAAGGTGAGACCACCTGCCATTCTCTATATTATCAGCCTTCTGTATTCTACTTTATACTAGTACCAGCCTGCTGCCAATGCCTCAGAATTTCATGTGTCTTGTTGATTGATTGAATGTCTACATCTGTGATTTAGGGAGTATTAACATCTTTGTATCCCATAATGTCTCCTAGGACACTGAAGTGTACCCCATCCTGAGTTCAGCTCTGCATGACCCAAAGTACTTTAAGCAACCAGATACTTTCAATCCTGACCACTTCCTGGATGCCAATGGGGCCCTGAAGAAAAATGAAGCTTTTATGCCCTTCTCTATAGGTGAGATGGTCCTGTGCTTCCTTTCCCAAACACTAGGGGACAGGAACCTACTCCAGGACACAGACAGGACTAGGTCAATATTTACTGAGTCTATTCCAGTGCTTTGTTTGAAGAATTCCATTCAATAAACCTAAATTCCCATATGGGACTCTTGAACTAAAGGTGTGTCCTTGTTGTGAGGACTTTGAGGGAGGTATATAGAAGCCTCTAAACCTGAGCAAATTCATTTTTAAATAAGCAACAGCAAGATCAATTGACATCATCTATGTATATTGCTATCAACAGGGTAAGATCTTGATGGCTGGGGAGACACTGACCTTAGCACTGAGCACTGGGGAGATGTGGTAGGTCTTGACACACTTGCCCCTGTTGTATGCTCTTGTTAAATTGTATGATACATCAAAATTACTAGTATTTTTATGAGCCAAAATCCATTCACGATGGGTAATATCCTGAAACAGAGAAAGGCACGAATTACAGCACCCATCAGTGTCAGCATGTGTTTTCTGTATACAAGAGGGATATTGGCATGGACACAAAGCATGGTTGGTGCCAGCTCTGCTTTTGAATTACTAATTCATTCGTGCTGGATTAGTTCGCAGCCTGGGATAAGTCAACTGCTCTTAGTGACTGAGATTAGTTCTTCATTGGGAGAATATAATCTCAAGACAGTGTGTAATTCATTTGACTATTGCATTTGGGTAGTTTGTTACATGCAAAAGCTGCCTCCAATGAACTTTAACGAACTCTATGGGATGCAAACATGGAAACTTCATGTTCAGAATTTTAATCTTTTGGAGAAGGAGCTGTTCTAGAAACAAATGCTTAAACTTTTGTTGTCTCCCTGCACCCATGTCCTTATAGAATCCTGAGCTGAGTGTGTTAAGCAAGTTATCTTTGAAAGAGCCCCCAATCCAGCCTCTCATTGCTGTATTCTAGAAGATGCATTCCTGCTGAGCCTCTCTGCTCTCTGTCATCCCCAAATGGAGTAAGGAGAGACAGAAGAGGCTCCCACACTGTTCTGATCCCATCATTTTCCAGTGTCATTTACAGGCACATGATTCTATGTATAGCTTATATAGGATGCATAACATCATCTAGTTGTTAATCTAGAAACCTTTATAAACCTTGACCCTCTGGGCAGCCATTGTTAGGTACCAATCCCATCACATGAAAAAGGAGGAACACTAAAAATGTTGCATTATACTGGTGTACACGTACACATTTGGTTCCTACTGTAAGTGGATTTTTACAGATCTGGAAGAAAAGACACTAGTAATCCAACAAAATGTACAGATTTGTCACAAGTGCTCATGAGACATCCATCAACAAAATGGCACACATGCTATGAATTATTTATTTATTGTGTGTTGCAATGGTGGTAGTGGTGGTTTTGGTGGTGGTGGTGGTGTGTGTGTGTGTGTGTGTGTGTGTGTGTGTGTGTGTGTGTTTATATCAGAGGATAGCTTGTAGGAATTGCTTCTCTCCTGTAATGTGTGGGCCTAAGGTATTGAACTCATGTCATCTGGATTGATGGCAGGTTGCTTTCCGGAGTCTGAGATGTGTCACTGGCCCTTGCACCAGTTCTTTAAGGATTTGAGAGTTTCTTACTACTCTCCTTTGAATTGCAGGAGATGGTCAAACACATCCATTTTCATTGCTTTAGAGATGATACAATCCAAGGTTATACATGCTCTGGGTCTCATATGGCTCATTCTCTGTTCCCACAGGAAAGCGCATTTGTCTTGGTGAAGGTATTGCCCGCAGTGAACTGTTCCTTTTCTTCACCACCATCCTACAAAACTTCTCTGTGTCCAGTCCCATGGCTCCTAAAGACATTGACCTCAGTCCCAAGGAGGATGGCTTTGCAAGAGTGCCCCCAGAATACCAGATCTGCTTCTTGGCTCGATAACTTTGCTGAGGTGCTGTACTCAGTCCTATTGATAATGGACACTTCTTTTTGGCCCTGAGAGACCTGTTGGAAACCAGGCCCTAGATCAGTGCTTACACTCTTCCACCTTACTTGAAGCTTCTTCAAATAAATGAGATGTTTTTTGCACTGTGAATGCCACTGAAGATATCAACCAAGTGCCTTTCTTTGATGTGTGAACAGAGATTTCTGGAGGCTACATCTCATGCTGAATCATTTCCCTATTCCTAGAAAATGCATAGTCCCAATGTATCATCCCCATTGTTTTATAATCTAATTAAATGGATTATGTATGTGATCTGAAATCTGTCTCTATAGATAATGACTGACACCAGAAAATGATGATAGTCAGTGCTATAGGGAATACAATATATTTATTTACCAGAGAGAGAATCACACAAGCTGGGAGTCAGAAGCATGGCCGGCTTCCAAAAGAGGAGGTCCTTTTTCCTTTCACTTCCTTTTATCTCTACCTATGCTAATTTACTTGTCTCCACCCTCATGGGCAGATAACTTTGTGGGGTTCACTCCTACATATAGATTTTTTCTAAAATGTATGGTTCACAAAGCTGAATGACATAGCATGTGATTTTGGTGTTTGTGTGTCTTTTATTTCAAACAATATTATCTAGGATCCTGTGTTTTTCAGTGCACAGTTGGACACCTCCAAATGCTTTTATAATGATCTTTCTCACAAAAATGCACAACTACTTGCTTTGATGTGTGCTGACAACAGAAGGTGTGGTCAGTAAACCTTTCACAGAATGCTCACCAGCTTAGGATGTAGGTGATGTGAGATACAGTCAAGTTAACCCTCAAGAGTGTCTCTTATACTGTCCAGCATCTTGTAATCCCAGCTATTGTTACCTATGATTTCTCAGTTACCAGCCACCTTAAGTCCTTCCCAGAAGAGCTTCTTGCTGCAATTTCTTCCTATCCATGTCATGTTTATGAAGGTACAGCCTGTTACTTTTTTGACTGATCCATTGTGAGTACCTGGAATAGCAGGTGGATGATGCCAGATGTTTAATATAATAGGAGTGTAACCAATAAATAAACAATTCAAAAAAGTGACAAAACCAGTTGCTCCTCAAACTTTCCCAAAGTCTAACGGGACCTTCTCTGTCTCTAATCTCTTTCACATTTTTCTGATAACAGAGTAAATCCTCATCCCCAAAGTGTCTAGTTTGACCCCAGTTCTAGGAGTCATGTGCACTTACTGCCTTGCTACCTTCTGACAGGTATCTGGAAGTCACCCTTTGAGCATTGTGCCCTGAAACTAAGCTTCTAAACATCATGGTGCTGGCACAAACAGGTACTTATGGGAAGTGTTATTTATTTAACACCATCACCTAGGAAGATGTCTCTGGGAAGCATTGGCCAATCAGCAAGCCGTTCTTAATTCATCTCCTTGCCTCACCAAACTCCTTGTAGCATAGGCAAAGTTACCAGGAACTTTGCCAAGAGAGATTTCTGGCACATCGCCTTCCACCAACTACAGAAATAAGAGAACCGACAAAGCTGTCTGCATTTCAAGAAAAAGAGGACTAATCAGCGTGACAAGGAATACCATGGCCATCTGCCTTCTCCTGAATCTTGCTAGTCTGAACCTGGGGTTGCTCAAACTCAAGGACTGTCCCTCTCCTCGACAAAACTTCTGCCTTTCCTGGAGAACATTTTTCAAACAGACCCCATAAGCTTCCTCAAATCCTTCCAATGGGTATGATGTGGAAGAAGTCAGGACGAGGAAGCAGGAGTTGGCAAGAAGAAAATAATGTTTACAGGCACCAAGGAGTTGCAAATCCATGGTTAAACTGCTTGAAAACTCTGCTCTTTCAGCCATGATGTGGACAAGAGAAGATTCTAGGATTCTTATGAGTAAGAACAGTGATGAGGTGCACAATGTATTCAGGAATTGAGGGCATAGGTCAGCACATGATCATAGAGACCTGGGTGAGGTGTTCTGCCCTTTGAGGCCCTCTGGTGGCAGGCGCTAGGTTTTGTGGTAAAGTATGGGTACCTGGGAGGTAGAGGTGAAGAGAAACAGTGGGAGGTTTAGAGATCTGCTACAGGCATCCTAAGGTTGTTCCCAGAAACTTTAGAACAGACGTCATGGTTGACCTAGGAGGATCTTTCGAAATTCATGGTTGAGAAACACTTCTATAGACTTGATGTTAGCACCACCATTAGCAATTCAGTGCTGGAGAGGCATCTCAGAAGAGAAGAACACTTGCTTCTGCAGGAGACTGAGATATAGTTCCCTGTATTCATGATGGACAGCTGATGACTGCGAGAAGCGATAGCTGTGGGGATCTGTGGCCCTCATCAAAGCACAGAGGATAGTGAAGAACAGAAAGGGAGGAGAGGAAGAAAACAAGCTGGGGAGGCTGAGCTGATTGTTGTTGCGTGGGATAAAACCATCTGCAGTGCAAACATGAGGATCTCCAGTATCCCCATAAAAAATGTGCATGCACACATCCCCCCACAAACCATATACACACATCACACCCTATACATACCACACACTACTTAAGACCACATATACACGCAACACACAAAGACATACACACACCAAACACATACGAACCATGAACACCATACACAGCACAGACCACACATACACCCACGGAATATACCATGCACATAGAGTACACACACACACCCACACACACATACACACACACACACACACACTCACCATACACACCACACACACTACACAGACCACACATACCACACACAGACATACCACACATACAGCACACACACACATACCCCCACATTCCGCATATGAAGATACAATGTGGCTTATAATGTGTCTTAAAACTGACAAAGAAATTTTGTTTGCAAAATTCCTTTGACAGCATTCATTCTTCTAAGTGATTTTCCATTTCGCAAAGTAAATATTTTGTTAATTTCTGTAGTGTTCATAATGAAACTGCAATGGATAAAGGCTTTTATTATGTCCACAAAGTACATTAAATGGAAAACCATGTTATAAGTTAAAATCTTGCAACATCCTTGAAGGGAGGGAAATTTCTTTTCAGATTTTCAACATTGATTTGACATATCTCCTGATTGTCCAGTAAGGAACAGGGAATATATTAAGTGTGGGATTTGACAGTTAAACTGAGGACACCCTGTTCTAGTTCCATTTTGGTTGCCATGACAAAATGCCCTGACAAACAGCAACACAGTTCAGGAAGGTTTTATTCTGCACACAATTATAGGCTTCAGCACTTAGCAGAGAGGAACTCAAGGTAGAAATTTCAAACATGTTCACATCCATAGTCAACAGCAGGATGAAACAAACACCCTTGCTTGTTGCTTGTGCTTAGCTGACTTTCTCTAGTCTTACGTAGTCTGGGCCCCCAAACCAGGGAATGGTACTGACCACAGTGGTCTGGGTCTTGCTACATCAATTAACAGTCTACATAACCCCACCCCAAAGAACCACCCAATGTAGACTCTCCCTCACTGAGACTCTTTACCCAAGTAATTCTACCAGTGAGACCCTTTCTCTAAACAAAACAAACAAACAAAAAATCCATACCACATCTCTGGGTTCTTGGAAAATTTAATCTGGAGATATAAATAAAGACAGCATTCTTCTTTGTAACTCAGTCAGTCCTCGAAGTGCTACAGGCTCACACTCCCAATTGCTAGTATTGTAGGCCTAAGCTACCTGGCTGGGCTTGGCATGTCCTCCAACTTTGCAGAATATGTAAGAAGACAGCACTGCAGGCAATATCCTCCTAGTGTAATAACTTGTGTTCCTGTTACAGAATCCTTTCTTCCTTCAGTTACTCTTTCATTACAAGGAATTGCCCTGCAGGGGAGCCCCAGCACCAGGAGACCTCCAGAGCATCACAGACTGTCCATTCTCATTTTTTCATCATTATAATTACAGCGAGACAACTAACTTACACAGAGAAAAGTTAATTTAAGATCACAGTATTGAAGTCACCATTGTAAGCAAATTGACCTATTGTGGTTGACCCTCTGATGGACATGTTATATGGCAGTGGCAGGGGACATTTGGTATAGCAAATGGCTTACTTCGTGAAAAGGGAAACAAAAAGAAAGGTAGAGGCAGCAGTACCCAAAGCCTCTTCAAAAGTAACCCCGGGACTAAGGGCATCTCACAAGGCTTCATTTCCAAAAATTTCCAATCTCCAATTAGGGTCATCCAGAGGGTCAAGTTAACATATAAACCTATAGGGGACACTCTACTTCCCCCATACATTAAAAAACTCACTATCATATACCAAGTTACAATTTCCTGTGCCCTTAGTCAGCTTTGTGAAAGGCATTGGAATCTAGAGAAAGTAAAAACTGGATTGGAGAGGCATCTCTCTGGGTAAGATTGTTACTTTGCAATTATGAAAAACTGAGTTCAAATCCCCATCTTTCATGTACATATCTGGGTGTGGCCCTGTGACCTATGACCCTAATACTGGCAGGGGTATCAGAAGAAAGAGCTTTTTAATCAAAAAGGTAGAGAATGATAGCTTCTGCATATGTGCACACATGCACATTGACACACACACACACACACACACCAATTGTTCAGAATTGTTACCCTATCCTTTTGGTGCTGTCCTACCATGTTTATCTGTGAAAACCTCAGTAAATAAATCTCTTTCCTTTATGGTGCTGTGGATGGATTGAATCAAGGACCATGAGAATTCTAGAAAGGTGATCTACCATTGAACCATAAACCCTGGCACTCAAAAGGGAACCTAGGCGGGTGCTCTACCAATGAACCATGGCCCAAGGCCCTCACTGAAGAATTCTTGGCAAGTATGCTACCACTGAGTCATGCCCCAGACCTTAATTAAGGCATTCAAGGCAGAGACTACCACACTGAACCATGTCCCAGTCCCTCAGTTAGGAACCCTAGACAGATGTTCTACTAATTACCCATGTCCCAGTCCCTCAATTGGGGACTCAAGGCTGTTGTTCTAACACTGAGTCATGCCTCAGCCATTCACATGGAGATGCTAGGCAGGGGCTCTACCACTGAGCCACTCCCAAAACCTTTACTGGGGATTCTAGGTGGGGTCTGTACCACTGAGCCATACTGAAAAACCACTCACTGGGGATTTCTAAGCAGTTTCTCTAACACTGCACCAGGCTGCAGCACATCACTGCAGGATTCTAGGCAGCTGCTCTATTACTGAGCCACAGTCCTTCACTGGGAAATTCTATGCAGGGGTTCTACCAGTGAACCATGCCTAGCTACTTGAAGGTGTTGGTGTAATGATTTCACTGGACCCAAGATAAATGATAAATGGGTGCTTATTGGGGGGCACAATTACATAGAAAAAGCTAAGAAACCACTGTCAGGGGCCCCGGCCATCAGCCAGCTATGGCTGCCTTACGTACTCATAGAAAAGATGTGACTCAACCCTCATAGAGAGTACGTGACTCTGCCAAATTCCAGAAACGGGCCTGCAGCTTAATTAGCAGTTAAAGAATAGCTCAACAGAAAGCCCCCAAGTCTGCCAGGAGATAGGCTTGGACAATAGGGAAAGATTGAGATAGATAAAGTAAGGACCTATGGTAAGTTTACGTAGCGACACAGGAGGTTCTACCCCTGACCTTTTGCTCTGTGGATTAGGGAACACAGGGGGCCGCCTCTGGCTCTGACCTTTTGCCCTGACAGCTTCCTTGAAGCTGCCCATCCTCGCTTCCTCCTACAAGCCCCTTAAATATACCTTGGAAAGAATAAAGTTCTATTGCCTTGATAAGAATCCTGTCTTGGCATCCTTCCTCATATCTCCTGCTCCCCATCTTTCTCCTAGGTGCCCTCCAGTCCCCACGTTGAATGTCCTGTGGGTTGGGGCAAACCACAGGAGTGCTTCTGTGCCTTTCCTATGGGATCAGCAGATCCAAGAGAAAACACTGAACAAAAAGAAGCTATGATTCAAGCTATCCTCCTTCTGCTTTCATCCACCCGAAGCCACACCCAAAGAAGTGTAGCTACTGTAACAGGTTTACTGGCACAACCACTAGAATTCTCATTTAGTCTAAAGAAGAAGGTTTTAAGCCTGGTGATAACAATTGTCAAGTATATTCCTTGAAAAGAAAAGGTAAATAAACACAAATTAAAACCTAATACCAGTGAGAACAGCATGGAACAATAGACATATACTTCAAGTCCAGAATACATGTCCAGTATCCCAATAAAGACATGACAAAGATTACTCTGATAGCAGTCCTAATCTGGAAACTCTAAATCTTGTCTATCTGAGATAATAGAGAATATGGCTATGACTGTCTAGTCTTCAACCTCATCAAAGACCTGAGAAGGAAATTGAGAATACTATGGTAAACAGCAAGTTCAAGCATGTGGTTTCCTAAAGGAAATGTTTGAAGATCAAATATCTATGTCTGGCCAACCTCATAGGTATAAGAAGTATGGGTAACTATAATCTGTACTTTTTAGAAACATAATTTCTCAATGGCTAAAGCTTCCCAAAATAATTTATCAAGGACAATGACTCCAAAATTATAACTATACCCACAGGACCAGGTAAACCAGGGCCTGTTTCTGGGCCATGTTCCTGTGCCTGGGGCCTACCACTGAGTCTCCCATTCTGGCAGGAGCCAACTCACCCCAACATCCTGGTCTCGTTCTGCACTCACGGGACAAGGACTAGAACCAGGAAGGACTAGAACCATTGAAGCATGGAAAAAGATTTTGGCAAAGACCCTTCTGCTTCATAGCATGGAATATTTGAGGAGAATTGGAATAAGCTGTTCTTTGAATTTCTGGTAGAATTCTGCACTGAAGCCATCTGGACCTGGGCTTTTTTTTTGGTTGAGGGACTTTTGATGACTGCTTCAGCCTCCTTAGGGGTTATAGGTGTATTTAATGTGCTTATCTCTTCTTGATTTATAGTAGGGCTACTGATTTTCTTGAGTTGATCTTGTAGCCTGCCACTTTGCTGAAGGTGTTAATCAGCTGAAAGAGCTCCCTGGTAGAGTTCTTTGGGTCATTTATGTAAACTATCATATCATCTGCAAATAGTGAAGTTTGACCTCTTCCTTCCCAATTTGTATCCCCTTGATCACCTTTTGTTGGCATATGGCTCTGGCTAGAACTTCAAGTACAATGTTGAAAATGTATGGAGTGGACAGCCTTGTCTTGTTCCTGATTTTAGAGGAATTGCGTTGAATTTCTGTCCATTTAGTTTGATGCTGGCTGTTGGTTTGCTGTATATAGCTTTTATTATGTTTAGGTATGTTCCTGTTATCCCAAATCTCTCCAAGACCTTTATCACGAAGGGGCGTTGGATTTTGTCAAAGGCATTTTCAACATCTAGTGAGTTGATCATGTGATTTTTGTTTTTCAGCTTGTTTATATGGTGAATTACGTTGATGGATTTTCGTATGTTGAACCATCCCTGCATCCCTGGGATGAAATCTACTTGATTGTTGTGAATGATTGTTTTGATGTGTTCTTGGATCCAATTTCCCAGTATTTTATTGAGTATTTTTGCATCAATGTTCATGAGGGATATTGGTCTTAACTTCTCTTTCTTAGTTGTGTCCTTGTGTGGCTTGGGGATCAAGGTTATTGAAGCCTCATAGACACAGTTTGGCAAAGACCCTTCTGCTTCTATGCATGGAATATTTTCAGAAGAATTGGTATAAGCTGTTCTTTGAATTTCTGGTAGAATTCTGCACTGAGGCCAACAGGACCTGGGTTTTTTTGGTTGGGAGACTTTTGATGACTGCTTCTATTTCCATAGTGGTTATAGGTCTATTTAAATTGCTTATCTGTTCTTGATTTAAGTTTGGCAAGTGATAGCTATCCAGGAAGTCATCAATTTCCTTTAATTTTTCAAATCTTGTGGAATACAGGTTTTCAAAGTATGACCTGAAGATCCTCTGAATTTCCTCAGAGTCCATTGTTATGTCCCCCTTTTAATTTCTGATTTTGTTAATTTGCATGTTCACACTCTGCTGTTTGGTAAGTTTGGACAAAGGTTTGTCTATCTTGTTGATTTTCTCAAAGAACCAACTCTTCGTTCCGTTGATTCTTTGTATTGTTTTCCTAGTTTCTACTTTATTGATTTCAGCCCTCAGTTTTATTATTTCCTGGCATCTACTCCTCCTGGGGGAGTTTTATCTTCGTGTTTTAGAGCTTTCAAATGTGCTGTTAATTCTCTAGTATAACTATTCTCCAGTTTCTTCATGTTGCCGCTCAGTGCTATGAACTTCCCCTGTAGCACTGGTTTCAAACTATTTCATAGGTTTGGGTATGTTGTGTCTTCATTCTCATTGAATTCTAGGAAGTCTTTAATTTCTTTTTATTTCTTCTTTGACCCAGGAATGGTGCAGTTGTGCATTATTCAATTTCCATGAGTTTGTAGGGTTTCTGCAATTTGTGTTGTTGTTGAATTCTAATTTTAATGCATGGTGGTCTGATAAGATGCATGGAGTTATTCCAATTTTTTGTAGCTGCTGAGGTTTGATATGTTGCCAAGTATGTGGTAGATTTTTGAGAAGGTTCCATGTGGTGGTGAGAAGAAGGTATATTCTTTTTTATGTGGATGAAATGTTCTATAGATGTCTGTTATTTCCAGTTGGGTCATTACTTCTATTAGACCCTTTGCTTCTTTGTTTAGTTCTGTCTGGTATTCCTGTCTAGTGGTGAGAGTGGTGTGTTGAAATCTCCCACTATAAGTGTGTGGGGCTTTATATGTGATTTAAGTTTTAGTAATGTTTCTTTTATGAACATGGATGCCTTTGTATTTGGGGCATAGATGTTCAGGATAGACACTTCATCTTGGTGGATTTCACCTGTGATGAGTATGTAATGACCTCCTTCATCTCTTTTGATCGATTTTATTTTAAAGTCTAATTTGTTAGATATTAGGATTGCTACCCCTGCTTGTTTCTTGGATCCATTTGATTGGAAAATGTTTTTCCAACATTTAACTCTCAGGTAATATCTGCATTGAAGGTGAGGTGTGTTTCTTGAATGCAGCAGAAGGATGGGTGCTGTCTTCGAATCAATTCTGCTAGTCTATGTCTTTTATGGGTGAGTTAAGGCCATTAATGTTGAGGGATATCAATGACTATTGATTACTCATACTTCTTTGATTTGGAATGGTTGTTATTGGTGCAATTACGTGTGGAATTCCACCCCTTTGTTCTTTTGGCTTTTGGTAGAGTGGGATTTTCCTAGATCCTCTTTTAGGGCCTCTATCATTATCATAAAGTTGTTATTAAGGTCATTCTCTTCTGCTTCATTTGCATTGGAATGTTGGAGTATTTCTGGTGTGGAGTCTCTAGAATCTGGCAGTGTCAAATTTGTTTGTCTGTTGCTGAGTGTTTTTTTGTATTGTCTCTTTCCCATCCTTCTTCTAGTGGGTGCAGAAAGAGCCCCTTACTGCTCTGGTGGTTAGGGGACCAAAGTTCCCTGTCGGTGGGTGCAAGCAAGTCCAATACTCTAGTAGATCTTCTGTTCCTCGTCCTTGTTCTGGTTTTGTGGGTAGAGAAAAAGACCAGGTTTCTGGGGCGCTTAGCCTCCCACCTGGCCCCCTGGTCCCTTTGGTGGAAGAGAAGTCTTGGGATCTGGGGTGCCTGGCTCCTGCCAGGATGGGAAGCTCTGTGGCAGTTCCCAGGCAATCCCCAGGCACTGGAATGCAGGCCCAGGTGCAGGGCCTGTTTTACCTGGTCTAGCCAGACTGGCTGGTCCCCTGGTCTGGTTGGTGGAAGAGAAGACATGGGATCTGGGGTGCTTGGATCCCACCGGTATAGGAGGCTCTGTGGGAGTCCCCAGGCATTGGAAGGCACCCCGGGATGCGGGGCCTTGTTTCCCAGGATTACTATTAAAAGATAATTATTAAATAAATAAATAAATAAATGGAAATCCATTATTCCAGTCTGTTTCCATTCCAGGTGTCTGTCAAACATCTTTATCTGTATGCATTGCACTACATGTCCTTTCGTTATCTTGGTGAGGAGACATTCCTGGTGAAGAATGAACAGACAGACAGAAAGGAGCTGCACTTTTCTCCATCCACTGCTTTTTTCCTTCTCATGGTTTCAGGAAACAATCCAGGAACTCTCCCAGAATCCTTGTTATAACCATGAAATCTGAAACGCAAACGTGTTCCTTCTCTAACCACAGCCTTTTGTTCTCCAGAGTTACTTACTACCTCAACACCTGTGGCCTAGAGGCATGGGTGGCAGTGTAACCTAGTTGACTGGTTAATGAACCAATGATTCCAAAGGCGATAAAAGGTTAAATATCTCCTCTATTGAGATATACTTGTTCTTCTCTAGTTTTGGAGTTGTTTTGTATTTGGCTTATTGTAATGAAGTATAAATTTAGGAATCAAAGGTTTTAGGAACAATCTTCTGGTGTTTCATAAGAAAACACAATAAGCCGGGCGGTGGTGGCACACACCTTTAATCCCAGCACTCAGGAGGCAGAGGCAGGTGGATCTCTGTGAGTTCGAGGCCGGGCTGGACTGACAGCCTCAAAAATAATACAGAGAAACCCTGTCTCGTAAAAAACAAAAAAAAAGAATACACAACAAAACCAAACCTCAGATAGCAGGCAGGGAGACACAGGCATGGAACTTACAGCCATGCAGTCTAATCCAAAGCAAATTCTCATTAGTGTAGACCCCAAAGTAGGTTGCTCCTACCTTAGGTATACCTAAATTTGTCATTGGGAAATGTTTAATATTTGATAGAGGTGGTGGTTACATAACACTGTGGATGCACTAAATGTCACTGAACTTTATGAACATTTTGTTTCTATGTTAGTTCTTCTCAATTTAAAATAAAAGGAGAGAAGCTGAGGAGATGGCCCAGCAGGTAAAGAGCATATTTTTGAAAGCACTGGGATCACTGTCTCTACATGAAAATCCAAGTATGGTGGATTTTTTATTCATCTCACAGTGCTGAGGTTAAGAGAGATTGATCTAGGTGTATGATTGAGTGTCATTAGCCACACAGGCTAGTCAAATCAGTGAACTATATGTTCAGTAAAAATATATTAGGTTTTAATATGGAGCAATTGAAAAAGATACATTGACCTCTGTCCTTCACATGTGCACACATGCACATTAACGCACACAGTAACAAAAGCAACAAAGACAACAATAATGAAGTCTTATTTTGTATAGAATTGTAGATTTCAGGTACATTTGGGAAGAGACATTTGTGTCCTGACCATTTTGGGTCAGAGTCAGAAGACAAGAAGTAAACCGATGAGATTAAAAGTGAGTAGATGTATGGTGGGGGAGGGGGACAACTATCAAATGTCCATTCTATTCCACTCATTCCTAAGTGGCCCATTATCACAAGCAATAACAATGAATAATAGGACCATCTAAGACTTATTTATCTGTGTTTGCTCTGCTTTAAGATCCCTGCCAAAGACTTGGCATGGTTTTTCAGGATGTCAAACCCATCATTTCCTGCTTCCAATCTGATCTTGATCTGATCCTTCAAATAAAAAATGGGACATCGCCCACATAGCCTGCATGTAAGTATAACAGTTAGTTGGCCCTCCTATGATTTCTCCAGTCATCTTTCATCTCCACTCTCTCATTGGGAGGGCTACAGCACCCATTCCCTTACTCCCCAGTCTCTGCTAGTATCCTGCTCACAAAAGGATGGATCTTTTCTTTCTCAAACACAAAAGTGACAACCAGTTTTCCCTGACTAGAACTCTCCTGTGCCTCCTTGATATTCAAGATGAATCCCAGGCCTCTCCCTACATAACAAAAAGTTCCATGTGATATGGCTTTCAATGGTGGCCAAGCCTTGACAGTGAATATTTCCTCACATGTCTAATTTCACTCAGTCTGGCATGCATGTACCTGGTGCACTCTCTTGTTTCTGTCTGGAACACTGTCTCCAAATTTCTCTACTCTCTCATGAAAATTCACTACTTCTCCTTCTGGTGGTCTATTGTAAAAACACACAATTTGAGTCATTTGCCATTTCTGGCTTCCTACAGACAGCTATTTCTTTCATATTCAGTTCAACACCCCTTGACTTCCCTCTATGTCACCATCCATTGTTACCTGTCACTGTCTGGTAACCAATTTGTCTTCTGAAGCCTTAGGCAAAAACCCTCAGTGAGTCTGGGTCCAAGGTCTGTTAATAACCTCTGTATCCTCCAGTGGCAAACTGGAGGGAACACTAGTTGAATGACTGTTCAAAAAGGCTGACTGGCTTAAAGATGTTGGAGGCTGTAGTCTAGAGATGGATCTTTGAGAGAATATCTGAATATATTAGTGGGAAGTAAAGAGTTTTGGAGATGTTCTAGGACATACCTGTCCCATGGGATTTTTTAAACTATTGAAAATCAAAGGAATTAAACACTGTAAATATTTGGGTACTACTTGTTTATTGAAGATCAGGAATGTAATTGGTTCAAGGCTATGCTTAAATATAAGCATGGACAAGAATGTTCAGTTACAAAATGCTCTCCTTTACATGATAAGGCTCCATGTGCCTGCAAATGTACACTGTAATAGACACAAAACTGTCCACTTAGTTATGAGCAGTCACCTGATTAAGCACGAAGTCACACAAGCATAAATATGGAGTTCAGCACCACATTGAGCATACACATGGTAGGCATGCAACAAGGGTTCCCTCCTAAAGCATGCATGTATTTAAGATATTTACATGCTGAGACTTATGGGCATGGACACAAGTATACCCTCAGATACACAGATGTGACGATGTAGTCATGAAAGTGTATAACAAATGATTATGTTCCCAGGTGAACCCAACTAAGACTGGCAAAAATAAATATTAATCAAGCAGTATGGGCATTGTAGTGGTTAAAATGAGAACTGTCCTTCAAACTTGCAGGCACTGTTGGAGAAGGTTTGGGTGGTACAGACTTGCCGGAGGAAGTATGCCACATACCACTTATACGTTGCTCTTTCTGCTTTGTGCTTGGAGTTCAAGGGTTAAGCTCTCAGCCTCCTGCTACTGTCACGCTGCCTGCCACTAGCTACCATGCATCTCCACCATGATTGATTATGATTCCTCTGGAAGGATAAGCCCAAATAAACTTCTACACATTGTCTTGGTCATGGTGTCTTATCAAGCAACAGAACAGTAAGTAGTACGTACATGTTGCAACATGCATCCCCACACAGATCCCAAATATGTACTCAAAACAATACACACAGAAGGATCTCTAAACAAAGCTAAGCAAGGCAGAAGCACCTGTCATAACTTACTAGTCAAAAATGATAACACCATGAAGATAGCCGTAAACACTGAGGACTCTTGAGGACAGCAGGGATTTTCTAGGAAGGAGAATTAAAATACCAAAGTATATCTGCTTGGAACACATATTTTGTCATTGGTGGTTTTGAGATAGGGTTTTTCTGTGTATACCTGACAGGCCTGAAACTTGCTATGTAGGCCAGCCTAGCCTCAAACCCGTAGTAGTATTCCTCTGTCTGCTTTCCAGAGACTGGGATTTCTAGTGTGTGGTATCTGGCAAGAATGGAATTTCATGTAGTCCTAAGTGCAAAAGATTGAGTATTGAGCACCCATATCACAGCTCACAACAATAAGATACCAGTTCTGGTGAATTAGATGTCACCTGATGCCCTCTTTTGGCCTCTCATTGAGCACACAGAATGCTTTGACAATTCAGGCAATATAAATTTTAAAAGCTCTGTGTCTGTCTCGGAAAAATGGTCTCTAGTTTTCACTGATTCCCTCCATCATGGCATCTCTGCCATTGTGTCTCAGTCTTTTCCCAGCCTTACCTTCCTAAATATTTCTACCATTTAAAAACTGACAAATAAATCATCGTTAAATATCAGACAATCAATTGAGCCATGAAAGACAGAAGAGCACTGGATTAGGGCACTGGATCACTTCCAAAAGTCTGGCACCTGAAGAAAACTAGGCATGGCCAGGATCCCTCTTTGCACCTTAACTCTGGGCCAAAGAGAAGTTGATTTGGGGGTGAAGACACACTATAGAAGGGAGCAAAGAGCATAAGAAGTGTGCTAGATTTGAATACTACCCTCCCTGTAGGAGAAGAAGAACCCCAAAACAGATTTTTATATGAAAAACGTGGTGTTAACTGCACGGAACTTCTTCGCTGGCATAGAGACTGTCAGCACAACTTTATGTTATGGCTTTCTCTTGCTCATGAAGCACCCAGATGTGGAGGGTAAGGCTGCAAGGGACAGGAAAGGGGAGGGAGTGATATCCTAGATTCTAAACTAGCTTCACTGATCTGCCACCGTATCCCTACCTCTCTCAAGAAACTGGACTCGCAAATAGCTATCCCCTGCTCTGCAGAGACAGAGTCAGTTGGTGGGCACTGGTCTCTAGTTGTTGAATCAACCGGTGTGTTGCTCATCAGAATTTCAAAGGATCCATTTTTATGTCCCCCAGACCCTGCTTGAATCTCCTTCCTCACAATTTCCACATCATTCTGAAGTGATCCTGTTAACAAGAACTTCCTCCAACAATGCCTATGGCTTGCATGTACTGAAAATGATTGATAATGTGTTACACTTTCTCATAGCCTCCATTCAGTTCTATGTTTTGCTCTATCAACCCTATGGTGAGATTCTTGGGCACCTAAACACATCCCTCTTCTTCCCAGACAAAGTGCATGAGGAGATTGATCGGGTGATTGGCAGGAACTGGCAGCCCAAATATGAAGACTGCATGAAGATGCCTTACACAGAGGCTGTGATCCATGAGATTCAGAGAATTTCAGACATAATACCCGTGGTTTAGCTCACAGAATTGATGGGGAAGTCCTGTGTATATGTCAATAAAGCACTGTTGGCCAATAGGGAAGCAAAATAGGTGGAACTAGGAGTCAAGGAGGACTCTGGGAAGGAGAAACACAGGGAGTCACCATGTAGCAGCCATGGGGGTAAGAAGTCCGGATTCTTTCTCTGGTAAGAGAAATACTTAAGATTAACAATTATGAAGTAAATAATTAAGTCAGAGCTAGCCAGTATAAAACAAGCAAGGCCAACAGATTCATAATTAATACAGTGTCTTCTGTGTTATTTGGGGACTACAATGCGGCAGAGCCCAGGCAACTGGTGGGGGAAAACCAAAGCGGCTGACAAGGAAAAGGCTTCACTCTACACAGGGTCACCGAAGACACCAAGTTCCCTGGACTTCCTCATTCCCAAGGTGCTGACTCACTCAGTCTATGATGATCTTCAGCCCTTCATTTTCCCAAGGACAGGCTTTCACTGCTACCAACCTCTCTGCCATCCTATATAGAGTCTCCTATAAATTGGGCTTTACTCCAGACATTCTTACCTGGGAGTTTCAACTCCATGCTTCTCAATTTTTACCAGAATCTCAAGACACACTAACTTAATTTACCTAGATCTCCTGTGAGGGGCAGGAATCATATGTCTGTCATATATACTGTTTAGGGGTACATAAGTCCAATGTACTCTAATTCTTAACTTGAGAGGCAGGAAGTACATATCCATCAACCTTATGTCACTCACTCTTCCTGTTACATATATTAGCCCCACATCTCCTGTTCAAGGATAATGACATCACATTCATCAAGGATAATCCCTAAAGGTCACCCAACTCACATACATTATTTTTATCTTCACCTTGGATACCCTAACTCACCCCTCTAATGCATATGAGCTAGCATGGCACTCATTCAAATCTACCTATCAAACTTTTCTCATTGACAGGGCACTGAAGTGTTTCCTATGCTTGGCTCTATGCTGAATGACCCCAAGTTTTTCTCCAACCCCAAAGACTTCAACCCAAAGAATTTCCTAGATGACAAAGGGCAGTTTAAAGAAGAGTGATGCATTTGTACCCTTTTCCTTAGGTAAGAGATCATTGTTTAAGGCCAGGCCACTACTCATAAAAACATAGGTATCTAATCCATAGCCCGCTTCTGATAGAACCATCTTGGAAAATTCTTAGTTTGAACCCTGAGTCAATTGGCAGCAACTCCCATAATTGCCAAGAACCATGTATCGGAACCCTAGGAAAGGGATGGTCAAACTGTAGTGACAGATAAGGGGAAATACAAGTTCAAACTAAGTCAGAGGTCCTTTCTGAAGTCACACAACCAGTTCTTAGAAGACATATGACAGTTGTATATGGGTGGCCCTCACCTTTAATCTCAGCACTTAAGAGGCAGATGCAAGAGGATCTATGTGAGTTCCAGGCCAGCCTGACCTACAAAGTGAGTTCCAGGACAGCCAGAGCTACACAGGCTCCCTGCATATATTTTATCACTGAGGACCCAAAGGGGTCGGTACACCAAGAGAACATGACCCACAAAATCAATTGACTGGCCCAGGGATGGCCCCACCCACGATGGGATCATTGCTCCATTGCTCCCAAATCAGTCACTAGATAAGAAAGTGCCCTACAGTCTTGCCTCCAGACTGATATTACAGAGGCATTTTCTCAATTGGAAGCTCCTTCTTTCCTGAAGGCTCTACCTGGTGTCAAGAAGACATAAAACTACCTGGTACAAGCATCACATGCCGCAAAAGAAAGCGAATTACATATACAAAATGGAATCACATGCAGCTATAAAAATTGAAATCAGTGGGAAATTCTCTCCTACAAGCAAGAACAGAATTGACCTTGGGTAACACTATTCATCCTTAGCAAATTCCACATCACACTAAAGCTCACAAGGTTGCTAAGGAACCAGGTCTGACTCTGTATAAGGGCCAAGCACACATGACACCTTTCTCAACACATACATCTTGCACTGTGAAAATTACTGTGCATATTACCAGAGCTTGTCTGGACACTCAGAATCCTTGCTGGTGCCACATTTATTGACAAATCTTCTAATATCATCTTCCTTTCTAGTCATTATAAAAGAGGGATTAACAAGGACCAGGACACAGAGACAAGTCCAGGAGCAACTCAACAAATATTTTTATATCTTCTATTTGTTCCCTCATCATTGGTCTTGCCTCCTGTCTTAGTGTTTCCATTGCTGTGAAGAGATACTATGATCAAGGCATCTCTCATAAAGGAAAACGTTTAACAGTGTGTCTTATATATCAGAGTTTAAATCCACAATGGTGGTGCATGTTGGTGTGCAGGCAGACATGGTGCTGGAGAAGGAACTGAGAGTTTTTCATCTTAGTATACAGGCAACAGGAAATTAACTGTCTCATTTGTTGGATTTTTCTTTGGGCAGCTAGTCCCAAAAAACAACACAGTCTTCTTACTAATTATGAAAGATCAGCCTTAATGTAGGCTTGTCCCACGAGTTCTTACACCCTAAATTAACCAGTGTCTATTAATCTACAGTTTACCATGTGGATTTTTACTTTTCTTTCATCTTAAACCTGTGTCTTCTTGCATCCCATGAACCTAAAATCCTCTTCTTCCTTTCTCTCCCCAGAAATCCTACCTATATCTCATGCCTAGCTATTCGATATTTAGCTTTGTAAAAACAAATAGCAGCAAATACATCTTCACATAGTGCACAAATATCTCACAACAGCAGGTAATGTAGAGACCATTGTGGTGTAAACTTTGAAATAGTTTCCACTAAGACATCAATGACCAAGCATATATTCTACAAATTGGAATCCTATATGGTTCTCCTCTCTTCAGTGAAACATGGCTGGATTTTCCTCCCCTTTTCCATGTCATGCAGAGACAGGGAAGTTTGCCCATCCTAATGCAAAAACCAATGCCAAACTCAACATCTGGGCTCAGGTACCCAGATCAGTCTTCTCCATCCACTTCTACCAGTACCTCCACACCCACAGCTCCTTCTTGACATGTGACCATTCAATCCAGAAAAGCACACCTACTCCAACAAGGCCATTCCTAGTCAAAAAAGACCACTTCTCCCACTCCTTTCCTAGAAGCTCAGCAACTGGGTATGAAGTATTGAAATATTTATCCCATGGGGGCCAATCGAATTCAATCTACCTCCGAATTAATCCTTTTGATAATATGATGAAAATAGTAATTTGTTCATACCATGTGTTAGGTACTTTTACTTCCCCATAAAGTTACTTTTGTTAGCTATTTTGTCATAGCAATGAGAAAAGGAACTAAGAGTTTATTCTGGCACAGGGATAGAGTCAATTACAGTGGAAAATCTCACCAAAAATTGCATAAGTTAGGCAGTCATGGTGCATATACAGTAAGAAAACATGGAATAATAAATGCATACACTCAGTTTGCTTTCTGCTTTGTATTCAATCCTAGGACCATCCTATGGAGCTATCCTATCTACACTGAGTACATTTCTTCCAACCTAAATAAGCCTAATGTGGATCATTCTTCACAGACATTCCAACAGATTTGTTTCTATGGTGACTAAAAATATCATTGAGTTGATGACACGATTGACTATCACAACTCCATTCCTTGTTGAAGTGACACAAAATCACATCGCTTTTTCTTCTTTTCTCCATAGACTCACAGCCATCTAATGTAAAATGAATTTAGTATAACGTCAAAAGTCTCCATAGTCTTTAACAATTCCAAAACTGTTGTAGATCCAAGTCCATGTGGTGTCATCTTAGGTTCAAGGTGTTATCTTGACTTCAAGATCCTACAAAATTAAAAAAGCAGGTTACATTTCTACAAAATAAACATTCCCATTCCAAACAACCTAATGGAGGCATATTAAGAAAAAATCAGATAAATCCAGTAGGACAAAATTTATAATGAGTCCAACATCTTGGGTTCATATTGGAATCATCTGGGCTTCAAGAAGATTTTGTATCCACATCCATGCTTCTCTGCTTTTTTAGCACAAGTTTTTCCCTTGAGCCAGATCCACTTTGTGTCTGTAGTATTACTTTGTGTCTGCATGGTGATCCTATATCTCCAATATCCTTGCCTTCTCATTACAATTAGGGTTCATTTTCAAAACTTGAGTTAATAGCTACCTATAACCTTCAGTGCTGGGAATCTGACTCAGATGCCCAGAAACCAATTCTCAATCCTCCATGCCACCTTACTCTTATACATTTCATGTTGACACATGTTCAACTTAGGATAATGGTGCCATATCCTGTTGCAGATGGACCTGGCTTCTTGGAACGTGGCTGTGATGTATTCTGAATGCCTATTACCCAAATCTTTAAAATCATTTTCTTAAGCAGTTTTTTACAGACTTAATTCATCTTGTTTTTCTTACAAGCCTGGGTTCTCTGCATGAAAGCTCTAGTGAGAAGATACAGTGTAGAGAAGAGATATGCACAGTCCATGCTTCGCTGTCCTGTGGGAGTAGAGTAGAATAGGTACTCCTTAACATGCAGGAGTCACAAAGAATCACTTACTATTTACTTGGAGGTTCACAATGGCCCATTCTGATCTCAAATCTGCAGATATGGTTCGTAAAGTGTAAATTCCACTGTCTTTCTGGGTGACATTCTGGAGTAGCAGGGATCCATTGGTATATATTGTTGCTCTACCATAATATTTGTGTGTCAACATGCTTGAATTAATCAGGATTGCATGGCTTGCTATCTTGAAGTGGTCGAGTGGAAGTACCCCTTTGTGCCAAGCAAAGCCTTGAAGCTTGTCTGGCAGATTACGAGCCAGTAAAAGAACATTGTCTTCTTCAGCAACCACTGGTGGCACCAACTCAATTGTGAGTTTGGAGGGCATGGCATGCTTCTTGAAGCCGAAAATTGGGGCTAGAAAGAAATAAAAATAAACCTATCAATAATGAATATTTAGCATTTGGTGGGAAGATGGGTCTTTGAGTCTTGAGTTGGTATATGCATCGCTTGGCTTTGGTGGTTGGGTGAGGCTATGTCTATCCAGCTTGGTAGAGGTCAGAAAAATGATCTCCACACCCTCAGTGCCATTGAACATGTCATTCCCTTTGGGTGGAACTTTCTCCTCTTTTGTCTGCATGACTCAGCCCTCACTACCCTCAGATCCATGTTCATAGCCAGAGCACATGAAAGAATGAGCCTCTAATGACCTCTTCCTTGACAGAATCTGAGCCTTGATGCTCTTAATTATTTTACAGTAGTCCCTCTGTGTTACCTTCTTGATGCCCTTTTCATGTGTCTTGTAATCCACTACTAGAAATTTGTTGCCAGGGACCAGTTTGATATTTTTGGAATGTTTTTAAATGACTCAATGAGGAAATGAATGAGTGAATGAATGAATGAATGCATACACACTTCTTGTCACTGTGTCTCCATGTAGTAATTTACCAAATTGCCAAATTCCAAGCTAATTACAGTATTTTATACCCAAGTTTGATTTTATAGTTTAATTTCTCTTTGTGGGGGGGAGGGGTACATGTGCGCATCAATGATGAACAAGTGTTTATAAGTGGGTGCATGCCACAGTACCTATGTGCAGGTCAGAGGACAGTGTGTGTTATTCAACTCTCTCCTTCCAATTTGTGGGATATGAGGATTGAACTTAGGTCATTAAGGCCAATAGCAAGTATCCATTTCCACTAGGTCATCTCAATGGCCCACTGCAGTTTGCTTTTCTTTTTGAATAGATAGGAAATTAGTCTTCAGAATATAGTTGCCAAGGTGATTAACTTAATCAAAGAACAATCAAACTTTTCACCCTCTATTTACTGTTTTCTGCCAATCAAGAACTTCATGCTGCTGAGCCTGTTTCCCTTGTTGTATCTCTTCCTCTACACCAGAAAAGAGAAATCCTGAGTCTCCTCTCAGGCCCTTATCCTCTTCAGAAAACTCTAGGCCACCTCTGAATGAAGCCCCTCCCACAGATGGTAGTGGATGGTCTAAGAACCCATAGCAGGAGTTCCTGTCATTTTGTGTACCATTTGCAGGGAGATGTGGAGGGTGGCTTCTTAGCCTCCACTGTCTGCTCTGTTCTTCCTTGCTGGAGAAAATATTAGCTACAGCACTTCCTACAAGCCCTGTTGTCATTCCTTACTCTGATCTGAGATTAGGACAGTGGTTTGGATTGAGGGACACAGGAAGTCCCATGGTTTCCTCATCTTTTCCCAAACCCAGATCTATGTTCATGGTGACAGCTGCAAGAGTCTGTGCTGAAGCTGAAATTCTTGACTGAGTTGCCCAGCACAGGTCCTCTCTGGTGTCAGGTGAGGGGTTATGATCTACGGCAGTTTGTCTCTACAATGCATGTCCTGAAATAAATCCTCAAGCCACAACATGGGGACACAATGTATAAAAAGATACACCAAGGTCACACTTGACAGTCCTGTGCAAGTACAATGAAACGAACCCAACTATAACCAGAGATTGCAAAGAATGACTTACTATGTACAAAAAACTCCACACGTGTTATTTCAGATTTCAAGCTTGTATCAAGAGTCTGTAGGAGGTAGTAACCCGAGTCCTTCCTGGTGACATTCTTGATCAGCAGAGATCCGTTACTGAATATTGTCTCTCTACCACTGTGTGCAGTTCCCAGCACACATGAATTGGTAGCTTTCGCGTATCTTGCAATCTCACGGCTCTTGAGCACCATAACTCCTGTGTACCAGGAAAAGGCTTGAACATTCTCAGGCAGATTATGAACAAACAGAAGAACATTATCGCCTTCAGCAGAAATTGGTGGCATTGATTCAATGGTGAGCTGGGCAAATGTAGAAGTCAGCCAGAAGATTAAAAGGGAGGCTAGAAAGGAAGAGAGGAATCCATGAACATTTGGACCTCTGTATGGGAAGACATGCTTATCACTCAGCCTAGCTAGTTGGGTGAGAGCGCGACCATCATACTTGGAGGCAGTGAGCAACACGACCTCTGCTCTCTCAGTGACCCTAAACCAGTTGCTTTCTCTGTGTGGAACTTTCCCCTCAAGTACCTACAGGGCTCACCTCAGGTTCCTGCTTATATTCAGGGTATACGGGCTGAGGTGATGTTTCCCCTCCCCTCTTTGTCTAGAGAACCTGGGTTCTCACTTTCTTCTTCCTTGTTCTGTTCCCTCTTTGGCCCCCATTCTCTGACTATTGTGGAATAATATTTTTGTGCACTGTTAAGATGTATAAGTAAAGTAGATTTAATAAGAAGTTGAATGGCCAATAACTAGGCAATATTTTCAAGGCAGAGAGGATGCTGGGCAGAAGTAGGGTGGAAACACAGAAAGTCAACAGCTAGAAAGCGGTGGGGGGGGGAGACAGGAAAACAGCTTGGGCACTGCAGGGTAAAACTAATAAAGCCACAAGGCCAAAAGCACATTAACAAATATGGGTTAATTTAAGTTATAAGAGATTGTTAGAAACAAGCCTAAGCTATCGGCTGAGCTTTCATAATTAATAATACATCCCCATGTTGTTCATTTTGGATCTGTCTGCTTGGACAGAAAAATCTGACTGAAAATAGCAGCTAATGTCTGGCCATGTATTCCTACATAAAACCTGAGGAAGTTTAAATAAAGTTTCTAAACACACAAAAACAGAGGCAAAATGGCTTCCTAATATCATGTCTGTCGTGCCAGTTGCAGTAAGTAGGCACATATCCAAGAAGCTGCCTACATGCTTGATTACAAGTACTTCATGAACTAAGCAATGTGATAGGTTTAAGATTTTTCTCATGAAGAGAGAAAAAGTTACAGATATGCAGTAAAGTAGGTTCAGATGGAAAAATCCTCTAAACACATTACAGGGTTCTGTACAATGTGCATAGTCTTAAGGAAATGGGTATAGACAGTTATAGAAAAATATAGTTTAAGAATGATAAAGTCTTTGGAAAGAGAGTAATAGGAAAACAAGCCATGTAAGGCCACAATGCACAAGAAGTCTGGATCCTCTGTGGTGTCTTGTTAACTTTGAATTTTTTTAAATGCTGATGTGCAAAGCATGCAATAGCTTCTGAGAGACATTGAATTATGGAAACTACTAAATTAAACACATATGTCTATAATATATATATACATATATATAGAGAGAGAGACTTAACTTCAAAATGGAAGTTAGACAATGTGTTGTCTTTTAGGAGAGGTTATGCTTTGTTTCCATAGGAAACAAAGGGCTGTAAATTCCTTCCAGATTGATAGGGATCATGGGTTGTTCTTTGATGGAGTTGAAGACTATATAGTCATAGTTTTCCCTAGTTATGATAGAAGTCAAATTATGTATAGAGCTTTAGACTCATCCAGACAAAACAAAAAAGTATTTTCTCTAATTTGTCAAATACAAATGGACTGGACATTGTAAATGTAGTTCTGACCTGATCACTGTGCTTATTGTTTATTGTTTTATTATGTTGGAGTTAAAAGTTTTCCTTCATATTTAGACAAAGGAGGGAAATGTTGTGAAATAATCTTTTTGTACACTGTGAAGATTTGCTACTCAGATTGGTTTAGTAAAAAGATGGACAGCCAATAGCTAGGTAGGATTTGGGGGTAGGGAGGATACTAGGAAGGAGGAGGGTGAAGATGTGGAGAGTTGACAAGATGGAAGAAGCAGGAAAACAGCATGGGCAGTATAAAGTAAAGGTAATAAATTAATGAAGCAAAAGTAAATTAATACAAGTGAGCTAACTTAAGTTATAATAACTAGTTAAAGGTGAGTCTAAGCAGTGTTTATCCCTCGAATACTAACAGACATCATGTGTCCATAACACAAAGAGGGTTGCTCTCTCTGCCTGGACTCTTAGGGGAGTACCTGGACCCTACCCCGAGTGAAATGACAGACTCCAGATATCCCCTATGTGGAAGGAATTGGCAATAGGGTGGGAGGATGGGAGGGATGGAGGGGTGCGGGAGGAGGGGAAGGAGAGGGAACTGGGATTGACATGTAAAACAAGCTATTTAAAATTAAAATTAAAATAAATAAAACTCTAAAAAAAGTGAGTCTAAGCTTTCAGCCAAGCTTTCATAATTAATAATAACTCTCGCTGTCATTTATTTGAGAGCTGGCTTCTGGAACAGAAATATCGACCTACAGACTGCCCTAGACAGTTTTGCAGGCATGTCTTTCAGCCCACTAGACCAGGTATTTATGAGAACTAAGATGAGCCAGACATGTTTGGGGGGCCCTGATGCCTGATGCCTGATAAAAGCTTGGGTACCTTTGGATAAATGGCGAATTCATGTCCCAGGATCTTTCTATCCAGGTATATATTTCTAAAACTCTTCATGTCTGGAGCTAATGATACCTTTAATAAAAGAGTTTTATTTTTCTCTATTTGTATATGGGGTGTGTGTGTGTGTGTGTGTGTGTGTGTGTGTGTGTGTGTGTGTGGCAGTAAATGTGCGTGGACGCACTTGTATGCCTCTGTATATAGGTGAGTGTGTGCATAGCATGCACACAGGGGTAAGACACCTTGTGGGTGTTTAATATTTAACTGAAGTCATAGGTTTGTCAGCCAGCACCATTACCATTGAATCAACTCAAAGGCTCTCCCAAGTTTGATTTTTAATTTTATAGCCACCTTCTCATGGTTGGGGACATCAGTCCTCAATATATAGTTGTCAATGTGATTAGGTCAGAGTAGAGAACAATGGGACCTTTTCTCAATTTTACTATCTCATATAATTGAAAACTTTCTGATGATGAACGTCTGCCCCTGACTCTGTTCTTTCCCCTCAAACTGAAAACAGAAACCCTGAGTCCCTCCTCAGGATATTGTTTTCTTTGGGAGACTTCAGAAGGCTCTGAGCTACCTCTCCTCCCTCACATTCAGAGAGTGGCCTCCTCACCTGTGAGCCGGAACCCCTGCCAGAAGGAGGAAGCTATGCAGGGAAGTGCAGTGGAGTCCATCACAGCTCCGTTTGCCTGCTCTGTGCTCCTTCTGTGGAGAAGAACTTCAGCTCCAGCGCCCACCGCTGCCACGCTCTGCTGTCTTGGTTTCAGCTCTGCTGTCCTTCCTTCCTTTTATCTGAGATTTCCCCAGGTAGGAACACCTCCTAGAATCCCATTGGTTGTGGACAATGACTGTATGAGACACAACAGTTCATTTCCCTCTTTCTTCTGTTCTCGATCTTCCTTCCCTTTTCTCTCTTTATGTCCCAGTCCTGCAGACTGCACGGCGAGCAATAAAGCTGTTAAGTCTCTTCTTAACAACACCATAGAAATGACCTTTGCCATGTCCTTAGCCTTGGGTCTGTCAGTATCAAGGAGACAGGACTCTCTCCAGTCCTTTCTATTGGTCCTTTTTGACATAGAAACCCAGCTAAGTGCCTAGTTACCTCTGTGTGCTTTGGAAAGGCAGAATTTACTTCCAGCAGGAATGTGACAGAGATCCCTATAAAGGCTAGAAAGGGACCTGCTTACCGATACCTGTGAAAGAGAACTCAGCTACCACCATCCATTTCACCAGTCGTGAGCAGAACACCAGGATCAATTATTCAGAAGTTTCACGTTCTGAATGTGTGGGAGGAGGTCACCTGTGTGCCCTGGTTAAGAGGACTGTGAGCTTCATCATCACATGAAGGGTCTTGAGTAGCTACTCCTAATTCTTGCTTTGGTGATCTCTACTTCATATCTGCCCACATTCCCCTTGGTTCCTCTGCAATGCTTGTATTCTTTCTGGATAACTACACTCTGGAAAGTCTGTCTTTATACCATGAGAAATGACAGGATACAGGGATTACACAGGAGCTCCTGGAAGAGCAACCTGCTCAGAAACACAAGTAGCAGACAGTAAGCCAGAGAAGGCTTATAAAAGCAACCTCTGGGATTTGGGGATGGAGATGAAAACCTCGGTTCAATTAAAGTTGGTGTCGCATGGAAATAATTTCCTAAATGTTGATTATATGACTAGATCTCGTACCTTTGAGAGCATTAGGAACATGAAGCACTTGTCTGAGGCTAAAATAGGAATGGTGATCAGTCTCAAATGCTGTGAGCTTAACTGATACCTGGGCACAAGTTCATTGTGGGTACAATCATGATGTTTGCCATAGCTCTCTAGACATCCTTATTCATCCTAGTTGCTGGTAAGCCTAGGGTTATTGGGAGATTTTTCTTGGAACTTTTAGTCCATCAGCAGAAACTGAATACACATAAGATATGGACATCCATAGACAGAGCCATGTACTTCCAAATTTTCAAGGAAAATCCTGGGACTTTCTCTTGAATCTAAGGACAACATGCTTTCATGAAGGCCACTCCTGCTCTTGGTAGATCCATCTTTTGTGCCTATTTCTTTGGATCAATTTGCCCATATGATGCTGTGGAATTTGGACATGAAGATAGAAAACCACATGGGATCCAAATGAAAGTTCTTTGTAGATGTCCCAGAAAATTATTTCTTCTAAATTTACTTCTACTGTTGTTAATAAATGTCCTGACCAAAAGCACCTTGGTGGAGCAAATAATTTACAGACCTGACTCAGGTCAAATCCATCATTGAGGAAAGTCAGGGTAGACACTCAAGATAGAAACCTGGAGGCAGTTACTGAGGAAAGCTGCTTGTAGTATCATTTACAATCTCTCTATCTATCTATCTATCTATCTCTGTGTGTGTCTCTGTCTCTCTCTCTCTCTGTCTTTCTTTCTCTCCAGTTCTCTTTGCCTGTCTGTCTATTTATCTATGTATGGTGTGCGTGTGTCTGTGTGTCTGTGTATATGTAGATCAAGACAGAGTGACCTGGAAAAGAGTCTCTTTTAACCCTGTATCTGTGACTTTAGGCTATGTCAGTTTGACAGTAAATGCTAACTTGGAAAGGATACTCCCTGTTCTCCAAGGGTGTATCCATCATTACAGTTGGTGATCTTCACATGTGCTTGTGTCCACAGCCTTACACAGCTGGATCTTAAAAGCCAGGACACAGTTCAGATGCAGCCTACACATAGTTTCCCTTTCTCACTTCCTTCAATCTCAACCAAGGGACTCTTTGGTGATAATCAGAGATATTTTAGCACCAAGAAGAACATTGAAATTAGTAACATGTTCTATTCTGACAAGTATTTACCTTCCGGGCACCTTCATTTCCCATTCCAAGTATAGTGGCATCATAGATGAGTCAGTCTCCACCTGAGACAGGAACAGGCCTGGGAGCAGAGTTCTGTGCAGCTTTTTGTTCCCCATCTAAGGCATATTTAACCCATTATTTTGGATAATTTACCTGAACATGTTTCAAATCCCTGGACATTCTTTCTGTGGATATTATAAAAGGAAAAGGAAAGGAAATGAAAACTCAGTTTAGAGACAGAAAGAATTCTACTGGACCTCCAGGTCCCTAGCTCTCCCTGTGATGTTCCACCAACTCAATGGGATTTTTCAGATCTCCACCCATCACAGGCCATACCTGGGAGAAATCAGAGAGGCAGAAAGAGATGATTTGGTGCAAGTTCCGGAGTTTCAGGAAAGCCCTGAGATGTGTTTGGTTAAACACGGGCTAGAAATCATCTGTGTCTTTCCAGACAACTAAAAGTCTCATCCCCAAAGTTTAGAGTAGATCCCCTCAGCAAAGAAAGAAGTTTTCTCATGTGTGGTCCTATTGATCCCTGTGCCAGTTCTATGTAGTAGGCACTTATGTGGTTTCTATTAATAGCAATGCTCAGGAAATGTATTTTCACAAGGGTCCTAGAGGTTGCCATTGATAAATCAATCAGGACTACACACATAGGTGAGGGACTTCATGTCAGGAAAGACAGAGGTTTCTTCCTGCATGGAAAGAACAGTTTAAGGTGTAATTGATAGGGCACATGTTGAAAACAGAATAAAGTCACTTCTGATATCAATGGAAGGAGGAGGAAGTCCCATCTATAGAAAGACACAGTATCTCTCTGGGCTATGATCCAAACAAAACTCAATAGATTCTAATCACAAATCAGTGTGGAGCTTAGTGGAAAGGTGCTTATCTACCACACACAAGGCCAAAGATTCCATCACAATCAGCATAAACATTAAAGAGACCGAACTATACTCTCATGCATTCACTGACTCCCAGATGCTCTTTATTCCTCCAACACTGGATGGAACTTGTTTCTAAACCAACCAAGAAGGGCCCTCAACCCCATTCCTGACCAAATCCCAGTATTCTTTGGGGTGTCAAAGGATGCCCTGTCCATGGGTCATGAAGTGAGAGGACATCCCCATCCTCTACTCCTCATGTTTAGGTAGTTGCAGTCATGAAGGAATCAAATTTACCCTCAGCTACCATTCAGGAGGACTGTATCATTTCTATTGGCACTCAGTAGGTTTCAGATTCAACACTCATAACATCCTAAGTCATTGTGACACTGGTAAACTGTGACACAGTTACCTTCTGACTCATGCTCTGTCCATTTGGCCTCCACAGACAGTATATTTAATCTCAGGATTGTATGCTAATGCTCCTCTGTGTGGGGTTGGGGTTGCCCTTGTGATGTTGGCGTTCGGTAGCAGTGCTGTGCAGACAATGGAGAGAAGATGGCCTCCTGTAAAACCTCTGACTCTTGCAAAGGCCTCTTTCATGTGGTGTTGGTCTCTGTAACATTTACCCCCAGTCCATGTATTTGGGAACCATCCAGTATATGACTCCCAGGAAGATGCAGGAGGGCCTGAATGTTTGGAGATGATGAGCCCTCTCTATTTTACGGCAGTAACAGTTTGAGCTGAGCTTCAGAACTTTATGGTACAGAACTAGAAGATGGAGTAAGATCCTCATTGTCTCTTCTGGTACTCACTGACCTGCTGCCTTCCTGGCACCACAGAATACTATGTACCTCCAGCTGCACTTATCTCCACTATTCAATCTAGGCCAGTGCCCTCCAAGTCTTTGCTGTTGAAGGATAACCTACAGATAGGATATAAAAATAGTTCCCATTGTGCTTCCCTGAAAAGCTCCTAAACCCTGTCTTCAGAACATGATGTGTATACAGAAATCTCATACCTGAGATCAGGAGCAAGCCTGGAATTCAGCTAATTACCCAGGCTTCACCAAAGCATAGGCCAATCTTCCCAGGTATTTGATGGTGACTGATGTGAGGCACAGAGACCCAAAATACAAAGTATGAATCTCAAAATGATCTAGGAGAGTGAAGGATAAGGG
Source organism: Mesocricetus auratus (assembly GCF_017639785.1). Lineage (NCBI taxonomy): Eukaryota > Metazoa > Chordata > Mammalia > Rodentia > Cricetidae > Mesocricetus > Mesocricetus auratus. Next base: position 1,060,756 of record NW_024429223.1, read on the forward strand.
GTATATCCAAGCTTCAAACAGAACCATTATTTTGTCACTGGTCTATATTGCCCTGTCTCACACAAATATGTATTTCATACACAGTTGGCTATTTCCTTTCTTTTAATTTTTATGTATATGGGTCACAAGTATTCCTGGCACCTATAGAAGTTAGAATCACAGCCGGGCATTGGTGGCTCATGCCTTTAATTCCAGCACTCGAGAGGCAGAGGCAGGCAGATCTCTGAGTTCGAGCGCAGCCTGGTCTACAGAGTGAGTTCCAGGGCATCCTCCAAAAAAATACAGAGAAACTCTGTCTTGAAAAACCAAAATGGAGTTACAGATGCTTGTTAGCTTCCATGTGTGTGTTAGGAACTGAACTTGCTGAACTTGGGTCTTATACAAGAGTATCTAGTGCTCTTAACCAGGGAGCAGCGTCTACTGCCCACTCTAGTAGATTTTTCAGGGATAGATATGACTTGTAGAATGTAGAGAGAAAGAATTCATGGAAATTCAAGTTGATGGGTCCAGGGTTGTTTGGTAGATCTGGGTTAGGTATTTGAGATGCTTTTTCAAAACCCAGTATGCAAGGCAAATCTCTGCAAAGACTATTTAGATATAGGGAACAATGAGGTATGATGAGAGGCAGGATCTAAAATTGCCTGGAGTAGTGATTCCCTGTGCAAATGGAGCCCTGTGTTAGATGCAGGATCTATTGGTAGGGATAAAGCAAAGTCCTGTCCTTTACCTTCCAGGAGAAATGACCGTGGCACACCAGAAATTACATGATTTCTTGTCCATTAAGTGAGTTATAGAGTTCTGGAATTCTGCAGAAATTCTTCAGAGGCAGTTGTCTTAGTTTTAGAGTCAACTCTAAATGTTAATTATGTTGATTCCTAGACCAGATGTTCACCTCAGCTGTAGATGACCAAGACTAAAATCTCTGATAAACAATTCCTTCCTGCCCCACAGACATCCCTCAGGGTGGAGACACCAGACACATGACTAGAAACAAATAGTTTGTGCTTCTCATCTGCCACACGTGACCTCTGTGAGCTTAAACAGACAGAGCAGTCTGTTAGATTCAAGATCTATTGGAAGAGACAAAGCAAATCCCTGTCCTACATCTTCCGGGACTTGAGACAGTTGAATACCAGAAAACCTGATTTAGTGTCTGGTAGCTGGGCTGGGGTGTCCCAGAATTCAGCAAAAATTTGCCAAAGGCAGGATTTTTTTCTGTATCATGGTTTCCAAAATATAGGACACGTGGTTAATGAATGTCGCACTGTCTACAACGCAGCCTTAAATTGAACAGGGACCTGACACTAGGGCAGCACAATTGTCTAGATCATCAGTGTCTTGTAACCATTTGTCTGGGGAAGGGATGTCTCTAGACTTAATCCCTGAGCACAATGAGGTGTCAGGAGGACCCAGGTTCTCTTTCCCTCCCCTTTGGGAATCTGGCATTCCTGTGAAGTACCATAAGCCCATCAGAGCCCTTGAATAAAGACATAGGCATTTTGCAGCTATGCTCTCCATGCTGAAACTCATAAGGAGATTCCCATACGAACTAGCCTAACTGTGGCTCCCATGACAGTGTACTGACTGGTTCCATGATCTAGGAGATTCAGACAGCTGATAAATCATTTTTCTCTGTTAGCTCTAAAAGGTCAGATTCCAACTCTGCCCACAATTTAGCAGGTCACTGGGAGTCAGGAGTCTGGGACAATGATCTTGAGTCAGGGCTTCCTAGTGGTTCCCTCTCTAATAAGATTACATATTCTGCTCAGTCGGAACTTGCTCCCATACCAGAGAACTTTCTTATGGCTGCATTTATAGTGAGGACCATCCATACAATATGGCCTTATTCTAATTATTTGCCTGAGCTACCCCCATCACAATTCCTCTTTCAGAAGCATGTGTTGAGAAAAAAGATAGTAATACAGTAGTTTGCTTACACTGGGTGTATACTGCACTAAATGCCCAAACCCAAGGTGGGCACAAAACACTGACAAGGTCTAGGCCACGGCCAGATATTATCATCTCCTTTGTGCAAAGGAGAAACACCCCCACGTAGCACACAGATGTCAAAAAGAACCATGGACACTAATCAAAGGTGTGATACAGATGCACATGATTTTTCAGTTTTACCCTCGGCATTTCAGATTTGTAGAGTAAAAATTCCTGTGTTCATCTGATTGGTATTCTGAAACATTATATACCACTGGAGTACATGGCATCACTGTCAATGTATGCAGGCCCCAGCTCATTTTGATTGTTGGCTATTATAAAATGCATCAGTTCCCTTTAATCCGAGCACTCGGGAGGCAGAGGCAGGTGGATCTCTGTGAGTTCGAGGCTGGGCTGGACCGACAGCCTCCAAAACAATACAGAGAAACCCTGTCTCGTAAAAACCAAAAAATAAAAATAAGATAAAATAAAATGCATCAGTTCATGGCTATCAATCACAGTTAGTTCTTTGTACCAGTAAAAGCTTTGAACATTCTCTGGCACATTAAGAACACATAGGACAGTTTTCCTTTCCACTGCATTGTGTAATAGTAAGTCAATATGAGTTGAGCAGTATGGTGAAGGTAACATTGAAAGTGAGCCTAGAAGCTGGAGAGATGGCTTAGGGGTTGAGAGAACTGATCACTCTCTAGCTGGTGCTGCTTCAATTTTCCAGCACCAACGGGGCAGCTCACCACTGCCTGTAACTCCATTTCTAGGGAGTCTGAGTACTCTTCCAGGCTTTACAGGCTCTGCATGCAGGAAATGCAAAGAACACATGCATTCAATAAACCCTTAAGCAGTCCTTAAAAATAAATTGAAACTGAAGCTGAAAGAAAGAGATGGGAATCTTTGGATCTTTCCATGTGGTAGAATGCTGAGTCCTGTGTATTAAGCAGGTGTGTTTATCTGTCTGCCTCCGTGTGTGTGTGTGTGTGTGTGTGTGTGTGTGTGTGTGTATAAGTATGTCTTCAGAACTTGAGAGACAGAAGTTATGTGGCACAACCTCCCCTTTCAATCCGTGCTTCTGAACCATGTCATTCACCTTGTATGGAATTCTATTCTCAAGATTCTAAATGAATCGCCCTAACTGATTTCACATCTGTGCTCACACTCAAAAGCATATAGGGTGTGGGAGGGTGTATTCCCTTACTGCTTCCTCTAGAGTTTTTGGGTCATCTGTTTCTCATTTTAATTCTAATTTACAAGATTTTATGTATGTGTGCACTTTCATGCCATGTGTGTACAGGAGCTCTCTGAGTCCAGAGGGCTGTGTGGAATCCCCTCTAGATGGAGATAGGTGGGGCTTTAAAGGTTCCTAAGATGGCTGCTGGGAAATAGCTCAAGTACTCTAGGAGAGAAGTAAGTGTTCCTAACTGCTGAGTCATCTCTCCAGACTCCCTTTTCATTCTCTTGCTCTGTTGTATTTGCAGTTAAAATCAACCATTGACTTTACCTTCTGTATTCCAGTCTGTCATGTAATCCACTGCAACTAATGCTTTGCAAGGACAGGACTCTGCCTGCTTTTGTGGAAAGTTTCAGTGCCTAGGAAAGGCCCAGGAACACGTGGATCGATGGATGGATGGACAACTTTATTAGCACACTGCCTTTGGAGAGAAGCTCATGCTGGTAGATAGCATAATACACTAATAATTACACAGTTTTATTTCAAAAATTTACATGTTTGTGCATTTTATGGTATGAGAGGGAGACAATGTGTGTCTGTGTATGTGTGTGTGTGCATGTGTGCTTGTGTCTGTGTGTTTACTAATGTATACATCAGTGAGTAGAATATGGAGGTTAGAGGACATGAGGGAATTGTTTCTATCCTTCCACCATCTGAAATCTTGGAATTGACTCAGTATGTCAGCTGGGCAGCAGACTTGGCAAGTCTTTACCAACTGAACCTCTCGGTATCCCACCCTGGTCTGGTTTTCATTTGAAGAGTTACTCTATCATAGTTGGAAACATCTGTCTTCAGAATATAAAAGACAAGGTTGATTAGCTTTAAGTAGGGAACAATATTGTTCCCCCACACCTTACCATGTATTGTTCACCACGAGCTTCCTGATACTAAACCATTGCCCCATCCTCTCCCTGTGCTCTACAGGAACAAACTCCAAGTACCATCTCAAGCTCTTACATTCCAGCCATTCTGAGTTTCCCTCCTCCTGTTCACATCCAAGGCACGGTCTCCTCACCTTTGTGTTAGGAAACAGGTCGGCATCTTTAGGCCAGATTCCCACAAACGTAGGTAGGTCACATCTCCGACAGCTCACTCAAGAACAGAGTGTAGTAATGTCTGGGTATAGCCTGGCTACTCTCAGTTTCCCATACATGGCTCCTTCATGTTCCTTGTCAGTTACAATACACTGAACTAAACACATGGTGTGAAACTTCCTACAGGTCCTCTAGAGATAAAAAAAAGATCAGATATTTATTTTGTTCTGGGAATCTGGAGAAGATTGTTCACTGATACAGTCTGAAATGGAGAATGCTCTCAGAAGAGGTTCCTTGGCCTTCCTCTATGATCACTTCAGGATAGCTATTTCTGATTCCCTCACTCTTCCTACCTCTCTCTTACTTTCACTCTTTTAAAGCTTTCAAAATATTTTTTGAAATTTTTCTGCATACATATTTTATTTACATCATTTCACGCCTTAGTCTTCCACTGTACCTCCTCCAATGCCATTCACTGCCTCTCTCAATTCAATGAATTATGCTTTAATTAGTATTATATATATAAATCAATAAATATATAAATACTATCTGATGGGTTCACTTAATACCTGTTCAACTATTTAAAGATGTGTTGCATTTATTTATTTTGTAGAATTTTTGTGACTATGTAAAGATGTGTTGTATTTGTTTAACTTTGAAAGATGTATTGTATTTCTTGTGTTGTAGAATATTTACACTGCAGGACACTAAAGTATATAAAGATGAGTTGCATTTGTTTAGCTATGTAAAGATGTGTTTCCATTTTACCTTGCCTGCCTAAATCATCTGACTGGTCTAATAAAAAGCCGAATGGCCAATAGCAAGGGAGGAGTTATAAGTGGACCTTCTAGCCAGGGAGAGTCAGTAGAAAGATGAATCTAGACTTAGGGAAGAAATAGAGAGAGAGAGAGAGAGAGAGAGGCGAGAGAGAAAGAAATGTCAGGGGGACACCAGAGGTCAGCCTGCCAAACATGGGGGAAACAAAGTATCACAGACAGAATGAAAGGTTAAAAAGCTCCAAGGCAGAACATAGATTAACAGAAACAGATTAAATAAAGTTATAAGAGCTAGTGGGAGAGGCCTAAGCTAAAACTGGGTATTCATAATTAATAATAGGTCTCTGTGTGTTTATTTGGGAGCTTTTAAGCTGCTCAAAGAAAATGTCAACTACAACTACACTCTCTCTCAGCACTCATTAATTGCACATAGATCTTCATTTAGGTGTGGAGCTCCATGAGGTTGCCACTGCTCAGGTCTCTTTAGATGCCCACATGGTTAAGACTTCTTGGATGCAGCTTCCCTCTGATAAATAGAAGGCGCAATCTCACAGTAAAGGTCCTGATTCTCCGATTCTTACGATCTTTCAACTTCCTCTTCCAAGATGTTCCCTAAACTTCAGAAAATGGAGAGTGTCACAGATAAATCAATTAGGGCTGGACACCCATGGAAAATTTTTCTATGCATGTGGACAAGTTTTGGATTTCTTTGGTGGTTTTCTAGTGCATGATTTCCCTCCTAGCAAGGTGGCCAACTAGACAGTTTTTGGTTATATCCAACATACAAGTACCACTTTTGTACCTTAACGGACACCTTGTCATGTGATCATCCTATTGATTGTTTTCCTATGTTGTCAGATTGCATAGAACCTCCAAATACTGTAAGGTCTCACCCATAGGAGGATGTATTTAGGGTAATATCCAGCTAGACTTTTCCAAGCATTGTGTCCTAGCAGTTAATGGTTTATTTAACAATAAACAGCTATCTTCAAATTCTAGGAGAGAGCCAAGGGCAAAAGCAATGGCCTTGGTGGGGGGGACAGAAACTCTTGATCTCCCATGACCAACAAGACGTTCCTCATTCCAAGTACTATTTATTATTGGCCTCTGATGCTTAGGGGTTGTGATGTCTCCCCAATAGGAGGACACACACACACACACACACACACACACATGTAAATCAAGCTATTTAAAATTTTTAAAAATGTTAAAAATAAAGAATATTGAGAGCAGTATTTTTGCTAACTGTTGAGTGATCTAGATGAAGCACATAAATTCCTAGAGGTCCGGAACCTACAGAGATGGAGAGAGAAAGAATCACAAAACTGATTCAATATGTAACTCATAAGACTAAATCAATAAAGACATTGGATGAAATTGAAAAGATTTTAATGATTAAAACAGCCAAACTTGGTGTAAAACACAGGTGAGTGAAGTAGAGGGACATATGGATACCTATCGTCAACTCTTTACTCAGGGGGGACAATGACAGCTTTCCCTCTGAGATCAGGCTCAGCACAAGAATGCTGCTATCAGCATTTCTCTTCAGTATTCCCTTATGAGCCTTAGATAGAACAATTAGGCAAAGCAAAGAACTAAAAGGTAGTCAATCAATCCACTATAAAATATACCTGCAGATGACATGAACTTATTTGGAGAAAATAATTAAGATTCCACAGAAGTTTCTGGAATTGGTGATCAAACACACCCACCTGACCAGTAATTCCATAAACTATTATTTACCACATCATATGTCCTGTTTTGTCATATGCATAGAGACAGAAGTAGATGGGGTACACAGGACTAGAGAGAATGATATAGGTTTAGAGATACCTTGGAAATTGACAATGGTGATGGTAACTCTTCCTCACTTCACATGGATAGCTGGAGTCTAGAAAGCATTTGGCATTTGATGGAACTGTTGGAGCATATGAGAGAATGTTTATCTCTATGCAAACACTACACCATGTTTACAGGGGAACCATAACATCCAGAAGTTTGGGATGCCAGAAGTTAGTTCCCATGGACTCTGAGGATTTGATATATATTTGATCCAAAAATCTATGCTTTTAAATTCTTTGCAATTATGTTTACTATATTGACATCTTAATTTTCTTTGGAAACTGAGTCTCACTTTAAATCCTGGCCTATCCATGTGCACATTTATCCCAAAAGTATAGGCATGAATCATTATACTGTTTGTTCCTGAATGATAGATGACAATTTTTATGACTTAACTTTTTTCCATTTTGTATGCCTTTGATGAGGAAAGGGCCCCTGCTCTGCTGTAGTATGAGAGGAAAGAAGTCATTCTTTCATCACAGTTAGCCTGACTGGAAGACTGGTCTTTGAACTGACTGGGTTGGAGACCTCACACTGATACTCTCCAGCATCCTTTCTCCTGACAGGATCTATGGTGAGTTGGCACTTTGTTGGGGACAGCTTCCTTCTCTCTGTGAGCGGGAGACTCTTGTTATTGCGGATCCAATTTATGGAGATCCCAGTGTCACCTGAGAAGCATGTGAGGACCACGGAACTTCGTACTGTGACTGTGGTGTCAGAGAGTCGCACGAAGGGCTGTTTCACAGGCTCTGTGAAGAAAGAGAAGAGACAAAATGACTGCAGTCATTCAGTGAGCTCAACCAGCCCTCTAGACTTCACACTTAATAAAGCCTCCCAGAGGGAGAAAATGGACCTGAGACTATACATATATCTTGTACTTTGACCCTGATTCACACACTTAGTGTGCTGTTTCTCAATTTCCCTGTAATAAGACACACCATAAATGATCACTGCTTCTATGAGTTAAGCTTAGTCATGAGCAGTGACCTGACCATAGGATGGGAGAGCTGATCAAATCAACAGCATCTGTTACAATCTACCCAGGGAAGAGAATTCCCCAAGTTAAGATCCATGAGAAGAAGGAGGAGTATGGAATAACTGTTTCCTCTCTTTCTACTTTACGGGACATTGATATTGCCGTGAAGTCTAATAAACCCATCAGAATAATTGACTAATGGTTCAGGAACTTGAACATTTGGATTCAGAAGAAGGAAACGCCCATGTGACCAATCTAACTTCAGCTCTCATGTCAGTGCACAGCTGGCTTCACATTCTATGGGACTTGGAATGTCAGTAAAGACTTGTCCCCTATCAGCAATAACAGGAAATTAAGGCCAAATATTGACAAAAAGCTCTCCAATATCATCTGGAAAGAAAGCCAGGTACAAAGTTTCAAACAAAGACTTCTTGGTACTCTCTATAAGAATCCCATGACTTCCTCATCCCACAGAGTCTCTGTTAGGGCCAAGGGCATGGTGAGAGCTCCAAGTGTCTGCACTGAGGCTGAAATTCTTGTGCTGAGTTACCCAATGCACATTCTTCTCTCTGCAGGTGGAGACTGCTGAAGGGCTCTGCTCTGCTTCAATGTGTCTACCCTTTCTTTCAGTAAGTGCCCAAGCCCAGTGTGTGGACACAATGCTGTGGGATAAAGGACAGGCACACCCCACTCCTGACAGCCCAGTGTTTGAAGTTGGATAGCCACATTCAACATCCGTAAGCCATAAAGGGTCACTTACTCTTCACATGGAGTTTTACATGTGCTTTTTCAGTTTTGGAGTCTCTGCTTACAGTTTCTAGCATGTAAAATCCTGCGTCTTCACTAGTGACATCCTGGAGAAGGAGAGATCCATTGGTGTACACCATTTCTCTTTGGCTATGTGCAAGGCCCCAGGTGGTGGAATTTGTGGCTATGCTGTATTCTGCAATTTTAAAGATGTCTGTCCTATACACTGATTTGTACCAGGAAAATATTTGAACATCTTCTGGCAGATTATGAACTAGGAGAAGAACGCTTTTCCCTTCCGCAGCATACTGAGGCTTCGATTCAATTGTGACTTGGGCAGAGGTGAAAGGTTTACAGCCTGTAGATAGTGTGGGTAGAAGAGAAAAGAAGTCATCAATTGAAGCAGATTGGAGTGGTAGTAAGACGGCAACCTCTGTGCTGAACAGATGGATTCATCATTCAGTCTATAGATGCAGGTGTGGTTATATCTATCCTTCAAGGTAGAGGTCAGAGAGATGACCTCCATTCTCTCAGTGCTGATGAATGTGTCATTTCCTCTGCAAGGAGCTCTCCCTGTGGTTGTCTACCTTCATTGCCTTCAGTCAGACACTATACAACTCATCACACTCATGAACACTGCAATTTTGGATGATGCCGCCACTGAAATATGCAGACCTTTCTTTTCCAGTTTGCTTTCTGACTCCAGTCAAGCCCTGACTTCACTTACTAGATGTGCTTTGTGCTTTGCTCTGAATCCCACAGGACTAAGCTGGGTGAGGTCAGCAGAAGCCTGGTCTTCTTGGCAGGCTCAAGTCATAAAAAAAAGTCTCAGATACTGGCTTTATGTCAACTTGCAAAGTGGGATACTCAACTAGAAATTCCACTGTCAAATTGGCCTGTGAGCAAGCCTGTAACATATACTATGTATTTTTAATTGAAGATTAGTCTGGGAGAGTCTAACTCACCATAGGCAGTTTCATCTCTGAGTTATTAGTATTGGGTGATGAAAGAAATCAGACTGACCAAGCCATAAGCAAGTTAACAAGCAGCACTCCTTCTTGTTCTCTGCATCAGTTCCTGGACTTTATTTATTACACCCTCAATTTGGAGCTAACACATACTCCAGTTTGTTATAGATAGCCAAAAAGCACTATTCCCTGTTAACTCTGAGAAATAAGAATTGAGTCCTGAACAAATAATCTCCAGGGAAATGTATAGTGAAGCCTGGAACACATGACAGGGGCCATGGATTCCTTGGGCTCACCTCTTTATGAGGATGCCATAGTTTCCTCACATAGATATAAACCTGAGACACTGGACATAATCTGACATCTTTGCTGAATTGCTTTCCATCAATGTTTTCCTTGATGCAGGGTGGAGTCCCACTAGAGAGTGTGATCTATGATAATTTGTCTCTACCTCATGTGTCCTGCACTAACTGCTCAATTCCCAACATGGGGATACAGTAGTGAGGGGAAGTAGGCACAGACAAGGCATGACAGTCCCATGTGTCTAAGCCTCAGCCAGCACTGAGCAATGGCAGAGAATCACTTACCGTCCACCTGGAGTTGCACGTGTGCTTCTTCTGCTTTCAGATCTGTACTCAGAGTTCGTAGGGTGTACAATCCAGTGTCTTTACACATGACATTGTAGAACAGCAGGGATCCGTTTCTGAGCAATGCCTCTCTGCCACTGTGTGCAGGACCTTGCACGCTTGAATCTATGCCTCTTATATGGTGGGCAACCTCAAACTTCTTGAGCGCAATCACCCCTTTGTACCAGAAAAGACATTTAAGATTCGTGGGAACATTGTGAACAAGCAGAAGAACATTTGCCCCTTCGGTAACATTGGATGGCACTAATTCAATAGTGGGCACGGCAGAGGGGTGAGGACGCTCACAGGCGAAAAGGGAGCCTAGAAGAGAAGAGAGAGATTATCAATATTGGGAAATTTGTCTTTTGCTAAGATGAGTCCCTCTGTCCTGAGCAGCTGTGTTCATTTCTCAGTCCAGGTGTTTGGGTAAGTGTCCTCCTACTTGGTGGAGGACAGCACGTGACCTCCATGTTATCAGTATCCCCCAGATAGTAATTTCCACTACATGGCATTCTCTCCTTAGTTGTCAGCATGGCTAGCCTACTGCCCACTGACCCCTGCTCATATTTATTGTAGAAGTTGTTGGGGTGATGCCTGCCTAATGTCTTCCCCCACATACCCTCTGTCTTCAATCTCTGACTTTCATTGTTGTTTTGCTCCTCTTGTGGTTCCAGTCAACATCTTTATTTACATTGTAGCTTTATTTTTACTTCAAGTTCACTTGAACTAGGGCCTTATAAGAATTTGCCTTATAATTTTAAATGAAAGTTCTGCCTAGAAAAAAAATCTCAGATAGCTGTAGAGAATCAACGAATGAATAATGTCCTCGAAGCCTGTATGCCTGTGGTTTGAGAAATTTTGTTTCGTTCAGTTTGTTTTTGGACACTTATTTACAAGTTATGTTTGTGTGAGAGTTTGTGTGCAAAGGCATGTCTCAGTGTGGGGCGTGGGTGCAGGACACAGTACTTGTTTTCCTTGTTTCTCGGTGCATCAGAAAATGAAGCAAATACCTGTATCCATTAATCCATGTCACTGATCAACAGTAGCTTGCTTTTTTCCCTTTAGAAAGCCAAAACTGAGAGCCATAACTGAGAACATTACTCTTAGAATATTGTGGTCATAGTGCATAACTTTGGTTAAGATCACTCTCTCCCCACTCACTCACCATATTTCATTCACTGAGAACTTCCTGCTACTGAGCAACTGTCTTGTGTCTTCTCTCCTACAAACCTCCAGACTCCTTTCAGGTCCTTGCCCCTTTTAGGAAACTTCAGATGGTAACTCAGCCCTCTACTCTCACAGACTATCAATGTGAGTGCTCAGCTTTGAGCAGGAGCCCATGAGAGGTAGTGTGCAGTTTGCAGAGGGGTACAGATTGTTTATCCTTAATCTTTGTGGCACTATATGTCCTCCTTCTGTAGAGCTTCTCCTCCAACACAACTCCTAAGCTCTGCTGTCCTTCCTCCATCTGAGCCAAGCATCTTCCTAGGAAGGAGTGCCTCCAAGAGTCTCATGGGCTGTGGGTGGGTCTGTGTTCAAAACACTCCTCTGCCCTCTCCACACTCAGGACTGTCTTGTTTCCCTCTCTTCTTCTGTCTTTGTTTCATTCCTGCAGAACACACTGTGAACAAGGCTGATGAGCATTCCTATGTCTTGAGAGAACAGTTGTGTAATCTAGAGATAACATCTGCTGTGTCCTGACCTTGGTCCGTCATTACCAAAGAGGGAATCTCTTCTTTTCTTGTGTGATACACAAGCCCAGCTGCACACACAGTATGCCCTGTGATTTCAATTTTCATTAAAGATAGAATATACTCTCAGCAGAAAGGGGACAGAAATGTCTGTGTGGGCTCCAAAGGGACCAGCTGCCTGATGCATGAGGAAAGGGACAAAACTGTTCTCACTGCAGTCACTAGTAAGGATTCAGATTCATGACAAAGGCCCAGTAGCAGATGTGACAGGCGTCTCAAATCCTGGGTGTATGGGAATATGAGACCTGAGTCAGAGAAAGATGGTGTGGAATCTACTGTCCATGTGGAAGCTCAATACAATGTTCCCATAACCTCTGCTTACTAACCTGTGTGGTGTGTCTGTCCTGGGGTTTCTGTGTTCCATTAGACTTTAGTCTAGGTGATTCCCCTTGGCTATGCTGTCTTTCCCAAAGAAACTACATAAATGGAGAACCGAACATCAGTGTAGCAATCACAGGAAGCAGCCAGTAGGTCTAGGAAAACTGTGTCCTTGACTTTCAAGTTTGTAGTGACAGAAGTAAAAGCCAGAATAAAACGTGAGTTCCTCGTTCAGGCCAATACTTCTCTGAATTTTGATTCTGCATCCTACTCCCACCCCTTATAAGAACCGGAGGAACTGTGGCTCACATCTGGCAAATTGTCCATGTCAGCAGAGCCTCTAGCCATTTGTCTCCATAGGAGAAATTCCTGATCTGAATCCCAGAAAGCAAGGACTTGTCAGGAGGACGTGCATCATCTGTCCCTCTCCTTGGCAACCATGACCATCCTAGAAATTTCATAAGCACACCAGGACATTTATTTAGTAGCCTGGGCACCTATCGAGCTCTGTTATCGCAGCTGAGTCTCTGGAAATGTTTGGAATCTTGGATAAAGATGGCTTTCATGACAGAGCACTAGCTGCTTACACATGTCACCAGATTTCAACTGTTAGAAAGAACTGTTCCTTGACATCAGGAAGTAAAATTGTAACCCTAGTAAAATGTTTCTCAGTGCTACCTGGCATTGAGTCTGGGACAGAGGTTTTCAACCTTTCTGGGCTCACTTTCCTGTGAGAATCCCACTGCATTTCTACCAGGCCCAATCTCTGTCCCTTGGAGATTTTCTCAAAGACACATTCCTTTCCAGAACCCCAAAGGTCTAGACAGTGGTTGATACCGTAGACTGAGTTACCCAGCACACATGCAGCTGCCTGCAAGGTGACATCAAATGAAAGACTGGTTTATTTCAGTTATTCTCCACTATGTGTGCCCTGCACAAAATTCTCAAACCCCAACACGGGAATACAGTGCAGAGAAGAGGTAGTCACGGGCTAGGTTTGATGTTTTCTGTGTAGCCCACCCAGAACACAGAGTTCACAAAGAATTTACTTACTGTACACATGGAGGTACATGGCTGTCGTAGATGCAATTTTTCCACTTCTATTTATTGTTCGTAGGACGTAGAATCCTTTGTCCCTCTGAGTGACATTTTGGAGCCACAAGGATCCATTGCTATACAAAGTTTCTCTACCACTGTATTGAGGCCCTGGCCTACTTAGATTTTTGGTCAGTGAATATAGTGCAATTCCATGCCTCGTTCTCTTCACTCTTTTGAACCAGGCAAAAGCTAGAATATCCTCTGGCAGGTTGCTGGGACGTAGAAGAACGTTTTCTCCTTCAATCGCTTGAGATGGCACTGACTCAATGGAGATTTTGACAGTGGTGGACAGATGCCAACAGGTTAAAAGAGAGGCTGGACAACAAGAGAGAAAAACTCAGTTAGGGTAGGGGTGTATCCAGCCCCCTTGGTGGAGGTGAAGAACGTGGCTTGCACTCCTTTAAAATCTATAACTATGTCCTTTCTTCTAAATGGGACTCCTTGCTCAGGTGTCCTCCTGACTCCCCATACAATGTCCCCATATCCTTCCTCACATAGAGTGTTTGGTGTGAGACACAATGTCTCTCTGATATCCTCCTCTAGAGTGTCCTTACTTTCTGACTTTTTCTCTGTTCCCTTTGTGTTTCTAGCCAACTTGAGACTTCATTTCCCAGATAGTTTCATTTCTGATCCATTTTAACCATAGTTTTATGAGGACATAAACTCTTTGGAAGTTTCAGGTCCTGAAAAAGGCATGCACCAATGGAGAATGGATAGAATGAAGGAAGGGAAGGAGGAAGGGAGGGAGGGAGGGAGGGGAGAAGAAGGACTGTGTTCATGGATTTGTCTACATAGTTCCCAGGTTTAGAAATAATGCCAATAATTTTATCAAGTGGGATTTGATGTTCTCACATTTATTTATGTATTGCATGGGTGTATTTGTGAAGAACCTGAGTTAGCATGTGCATGTGCCAGTCCATGCAGTTTTGCTTGTGTAGAAGCTTGTGTTCCAGCGTGCACATCTGCAAGTACATATGTCAGCTCCTGTCTGGATGGCAAGGTTCATATTTTATGAGTTTGTTCTTTCAATCTACCACATGGGGGTTGAGAACTGAATTCAGGTTGTATATCTGGACACTGAACAATCTCACTTGCCCACCCTTAATTGATTTTTGTTTGGAGAGTCACCCTGTCATGGATGGGGACATCAGGCTTCATAACATGACAGCCAGTACGGCTGACTTTGAATATTAAGTGTTTGGAGCTTTTCATTTTCCATCATCCCCTCCTATCTGATGAAAGTTTGATGCTGCTGAGTCTCTGTACATCACTGTACCTTCTGTCCTATGACTGCAAACAGAAACCCTGACCCTTCCCTTGGTCTCCTTTCCTATTTAAGAGATTCCATAACGCTTCTGAATTTCCCTCCTTCCACAATCAGAATAGGTACACTTACCTGTGAGCAGGAGTCCTTGCCAGAGTGTGTAGCCCCTGAAGAGAAGCACAGAGGACACAGCCATCTTCTTACTATGACATCCACCCTCCGAGAAGAACTCCAGCTTCAGCCCAGCTTCCAAGCTCAGCTGTCCTTCTCCCTCTAAGCTGAGTGTCTACCTAGACAGGATAATGTCTCAGAATCCGATAGGCTATGAACAGTGCTGTCCGTGGGAAGCACTTCTCTCTCCCTTCCACTTTCAGCACTTTACCTCTTTACCTCTCAGCTCTTCTCTCTTTATAGTTCACCTCTAAGCAACACACAGAGCCACAAGGTTGATAAGCATCCTATGCCTTCGGAGAATAACACACCCCCACAAGGCTGACACCTGCTATGTCCTGGATTGGGTCATTCCTACCTATGTGTCCATGTGGCCCAGAGACCCAAGTGAGCATTCTGTGTTCTCTGTGTATTGTTGGAGCTTTTAAAAAGGTGGAATTTACTCCCAGCAGTACAGTTGAGAGAGGAGACGTCCGTGAGAACTACAAAGGGACCAGCTGAGTGATAACTAGGAGGAAAAACAGTTCTTTACCATTCATGTAATAGGACAAAGTTCCAACGCAGAAGAAGCCAGAGGTGATACAATATGAATTGGAAAAAACCATGGCTACCTCTTTCCATGAAGGATTTCATGGCAACATTCCAGCATTTTGTTGCAGGGCATTTGAAACATCTGGAACAAAAAATAAAGTTACATGTTATGTCAGCATAAGGAAAGGGAAATTCTTGTGTCCAGAAGGCCATAGATTTTCTTTGAAATCTACTATAGACTTACTTAAGAAGAACCTACCAGAGCTATGTTGCAGATCAATTTTAAAAAGTACTTGTGTAGCGTGCACAACCCCTAATCTATCACCAGTGCAATACAGACAACAGCCCCAGTGTACACTCAGGAGTGCACTGAGCCTAAATCTGAGATACCCTTTCTTCAACACACAGAGACTGTCTGGGCAGAAGTCCCTCTACTCAATTATACCTAAATCTCAGGCCTTGCTACATGTTCTTGGGCTAGGTCAGGGATTCCTGGCCAGCCTACGCATCTGTTTTGTGGTTCTCTGTCCAAAACTGAAGAAGGACTGAGTGTCCAAACTGTAGCTTTCTGTTTGTAGGCAGTTATATCCATGATGCAACAGAATTAACTCACAGGTAATATTCAGGTGGAATGGGTAACTTTGTTTGGCAGTCACTCATTTTAAGATTATATATTCATAGGGATCTGCATCAGTTGTGGCATTGAGAATCCTGTTTCCCACAGACATCTTCAGCCTGTCACCTGTTAACAGACTTTGAAAATTTACACTCCACAGGTAGGTTGTTTTATGACTCTCAGGTTCATGCTTTAAGACTACCATCATCATGCTTTACAGGGTTGGATTTATTGCTTGCAATATTGGCCTTGGGGAACACTATTAGTAGTTTGGAGAGGACAGACAGAAGATGCCCCTGTAGGACATATGATAATTGCAAAGTACTCTTTCAACTACTGCTGGTCTCTCTGACCTCCATCCTCAATCCATGTTCTTAGAGATCTAAGTAGATGATGACTCACAGGCAGATACAGGATATGAGTGCTCAGAAATGGTGCGCCTCCTACGCTGTGTGGGAGAAACAGCCTTTGTCCATTGTGATCTGAGCTGCAGAGCTTGATGGTATATTCATAGGGACTGGATTAGGAATGCCATTGTCTTCTTTGATCCTCACTGACTATCAGCCTGCCTAATACTATGGAGTTCTGAATCCCTCCAAGTGCACTGACCTCCACTGCTAAGCCTGGACCAGTGCCAACCAAGACTTTGCTGTTCAAAGCTATGTTCTAGATAGGACAGAATAAGGCATCCCATTGAGTTTTCCTGAGAAGCACCCACCATCCATCTTCAGGATTTGATGTTTGTACAGAAAGCTCACACATGATACCAAGATTGGGCCTGGCATTCAGCTAACTAGCCAGGCTGTACCATAACATGTACCAATCTTCCCAGGTGTTTTATTGTGACTGACTTGAGTTACAGGACTCCAAATGTCAATGGTGAGTATCAGAAAGATATAGGAGAGTGAAGGTTATGGTGCAGGGAACCACGTACTTGGACTAGCATAAATACCTAAAGACACACATATCACAGGTTTTTCATGTTAGAGTTCATGGCTTCTAGGGAAATTACTGAGAAACTGAGGCCCTTCATCAGGCAGTGAAGCATTCAAACCACTTTGCTTTTCTCTAAGTTCCCTTGGAAGTAAATGAAGCATATAGTTTGACATGACAATTGGTCCTAGACATCAATCTTGTGTACCCTGTACAGCTTGCAAACTTCATTATTTCCTGGAAGCAACTATATTGATCCAAACAATCACCACTACATTCTGTTTCTGATAATTGTATAGTAAATATAATTGATCTCAATAAAATGATGAGAGCATCACTCTTGCTATGCTCCCCTTAACCTGAGTCTGATTATTACCTTGACCAGCCATGACAGGCAATCTTAGCACGGCAGTAAGCACAAGCACTTGTAATATGGGGAACAGACAGGCTTGCAACAGGATGGAGTATTTTGGATGGAACTGCCCACTATACTCTCATGATGTGACACTATTAGGAGGCATGGCCTTGTCAGAGTAGGTGCGGTTTTATTGGTGGAAGTACATCACTGTGGGGGCGACCTTTGAGATTTCTTATGCTCAGGACAATAACTAGTGAATCAGTCAACTTCCTGTTGCCTGCAAGATGTAGCAGTTTCAACTCCAGTACCACATCTGCCTGAACGCACCATGTTTTTTGTCAATATGATACTGGACTGAACCTCGGAAACTGTAAGCAAGAACTCTCAATTAAGTGTTTTCTTATAAGAGTTTCCATGGACATGGTGTCTCTTCACAGAAAAAAGACCCTAACTAAGACAGAGGTTGGTAGCAGGGACTGGGGAAGTGTTGTGACAGGAATGACTATGTGTTTACTGGGAGGAATTTGGCACTTTGGGCAATGAAAGCAGAAGAATGCTTTAAGCACTGCTTAACACTTAACAGTGCATAGTAATAGGAGCATGAAAGACAGAGGTGTTAAGAGTTCTTTCATTTTTTTATATTAAAAAATTTTATTTTTAAATTTAAATTCAAATTAGAAACAAGGTTTCTTCACATGTCAGTCTCACATCCCTCTCCCTTTCCCTCCTCCCAACCCCTCCCACCACCCACCCAATACCCCCTCCTTTCCCCAGGGAGGGTGAGTTCTTCCATTGGGGTGTCCATAGTCTGTCATTTCATCCAGGACAGGGCCTAGAACCTCCCCCAAGAATCCAGGGTGAGAGAGCATCTCTCGTTGTGGGATGGGCACCCAATGTCCATTTGTATGCCAGGAATAAATACTGGTCAACTACCAATGGCCCCATAGATTGCCTAGGCCTCCTCAGTGACACCCCCATTCAGGGGGTCTTGATCAGTCCCATGCCGGATTCCCAGACATCAGCCTGGGATTCAAGAGCTAACCCTTGTCAGGTCAGCTGTTTCTGAGAGTTAAAACAGCCCAGTCTTAATCCCTTTGGTCATCAGTCCTCCCTCTCTGTTACTGGCTTTCTTGAGTTCAGCTCAGTGCTTAGCCATGGGAGTCTGCCTCTGCCTCCATCAGCCACTGAATGAAGTTTCTGTTACCCTGACTCTCTGGCCATGGGATTGTAGGCTGGCACTCCCCAGATCTATGTCTAAAATCCATATATGAGAGAATACATGTAATGTTTCTCTTTTTGTGACTGGGTTACCTCACTCAGGATGGTTTCTTCTAGGGTCATCCATTTGCCTGCAAATCTCAGGATTCCATTATTTTTTCTGATGAATAGTACTCCATTGTGTAAATGTTCCACATTTTCTCTATCCACTCTTCGGTAGAGGGGCATCTAGGTTGCTTCCAAGTTCTGACTATTACAAAGAATGCTGCTATGAACATAGTGGAACAGGCATCCTTGTTGTATGAATGGGCATCTTTTGGATATATGCCTAAGAGTGGAGTTGCTGGGTCTTGTGGTAGGTTTATTCCCATTTTTCTGAGGAATCTCCACACTGATTTCCAAAGTGGCTGAACAAGTTGGCATTCCCACCAGCAATAGAAGAGTGTTCCCCTTTTACCACATCCTCTCCAACATAAATTGTCGCTGGTGTTTTTTATTTAACCATTCTGACAGGAGTGAGATGGTATCTAAGAGTTGTCTTGATTTGCATTTCCCGGATGGCTAAGGATATTGAGCACTTTCTCAAGTGCCTCTCAGCCATTTTAGACTCCTCTATTGAAAATTCTCTATTTAGGTCTGCAGCTCACTTTTTAATTGGATCCTTTGGTGATTTGGCGACTTGCTTCTTGAGTTCTTTGTAAATTTTGGAGATCAACCCTCTGTCGGATGTAGGGTTAGTGAATATTTTTCCCATTCTGTGTGCTGCCTTTTTGTCTTGCTGACTGTGTCCTTTGCCTTACAGAAGCTTCTCAGTTTCAGGAGGTCCCATCTATTAATTGTGGATCTCACTGTCTGTGCTACTGTTGTTATGTTCAGGAAGCAGTCTTCTGTACAAATTATTTCAACTGTGAGGAACTCACTCAAGAGATATCCAAGGAGAATAATTTTAATATGTTGCCTAGAAATTGTTCCTGTGATATTTTGGTGAACAAAGTGGCTGCTTTTTACCTTTGTCCAAAGAGTCTGCCTGAGCCCAAAGTGAAGACGTTCGGGTTGATACTGTTGGCAGTAGAAATATCAAAACAGCCTACTATTGATTGTGTTGTATGGTTATTAATGATAACTCTAATGAAGATTTATAATGAATAGGAGCAAGCTGAACAGGGTAAATTACAAAATGTAAAATTTAAGGAGACAGAGAACACTGAATGTGGACTAGAATTGAGTCCTGTGTTCAGGGGAGATAAACAGATTAAGAAATGGAATAAAGGTAATGGTCAGCTTTGGTCAAGATCCCACCCAGCAAAATTTCAAACTTGTCAAAAGAAACTAAAGAACTAAAGAAAAGCTTAGAAATATCTGTGGTGGGACACATCGTTTTTTTTTCCAGACAGGGTTTCTCAGTATTGTTTTGGAGGCTGTTCTGTAACTCTCTCTGTAGACCAGGCTGGCCTCGAACTCACAGAGATCCACCAGCCTCTGCCTCCTGAGTGCTGGGATTAAAGGCATGTGCCACCAACTCCCAGCTGGTGGGGCACATCTTGATCCTGGCACAGCACTGGGAAGGCAGAGACTGGAAGAACTCTGGCCAGTCTTTCTAAAGAACAAGTTTCCAAACAGCCAAGCTTAAGAAGTGAGAAGCAGAAAACTGGCAAAGGTGTAAGTGAATGAGGGGGCCATGCTCCAGTCCTGTTCCTGGCATCAAGAGGACCAGCCCACACAGAAAAGACATAAGTCCTTCAAGAACCCACCCTCCTACGTGCCCAGCTTCAGCTTCAGGAAAGAAGGAGACCAGTGGAGACAGAAAGACCCCAACTGCACCCACTGGAAGAAGAGGTGGGAAGAAGACAGGATAAGAACTCATGACTCCACCAAAATCTAGAGACCCCACACCAGCAAGACTTGAAAAGCACAACATATATGAAGCAGAAGAGACAGACCTTAAAAATTACTTTATGAAAATGATAGAGACCCTCAAAGAGGATATGAGGAAATCCCTTAAAGAAATAGAAGAAAAACAAACAAAACATACATGAAATGGAGGAAAAGATGAACCAAAAAATTCGAGAAATAAATCTCTTAAAGAATCTAAAGGGCACGAAGAAAAAAGAGCCAAACAAATGAAGTGAACAACTCCAACAGTTGAAGGATTGAAAGCTGAAATATAAAAAATAAAGAAAACACAGAATAAGGGGATCCTGGAAATAGAAAATCTGAGTAAACGATCAGGAACTACAGATGCAATTCTCACCAATAGAATACAAGAGAGGGAAGAGAAAATCTCAGGTGTTGAAAACTCATTAGAGGATATAGAGACATCAACCAAAGAAAATCTCAAATCCAACAAACACCTAACTCAATATATCCAGGAAATATGAGACACTGTGAAGAAGCCAAACCTGAAAATAATAGGTATAGGAGAAGGTGGAGAATTAAAGTTCAAAGGTACAGAAAGCATATTGAACAAAATCATAGAAGAAAACTTCCCTAACCTAAAGAAGGATATGCCTACGAAAATATAAGAATCCTACAGAACACCAGAAAAAGAAGTCCCCTCGAAACATAATAATCAAAACCTACAGAATAAAGAGGAATTATTAAGAGAAGCTAAAGGCCAAGTAACATATAAAGGCATAGCTATCTGAATTACACCCGATTTCTCAATGGAAATAATGAAAGCCAGAAGATCATGGACAGATGTCCTACAAATGCTAAGGGAACATGGCTACCAGCCCAGACTACTATATCCAGCAAAACTTTCAATTACCAAAGATGGAGAAAACAAAATATTCCACGACAAAGCCAGATTTAAACAATACATATTCACGAATCCAGCCCTACAGAAAGTGCTGGAAGGAAAACATAGACACAATGAAGATAACCACACTCACAAAGACCTAGGCAATAGATAGTCCCACTTTACCAAACACCAAAAATGGGAGGAGAACCTATACACAATAGCACCACTACCAATAAATCAAAAACAAACAAGAATCAATCAATGTTCGTTAATATCCCTCAATATTAGTGGTCTCAATTTGCCTATAAAAAGACACAGACTAGCAGAATGGATACAAAGAGAGAACCCATCCTTATGCTGCATACAAGAAACACATCTCAACATCAAAGACAGACGTTACCTCAGAGTAAAGGGTTAGGAAAAGATTTTCCAATCAAATGGACCCAGGAAATGAGCTGGTGTCTCAATCCTAATATCTAACAAATTAGACCTCAAATAAAGATCAATCAAAAGAGATGAAGAAGGACATTTCATATTCATCAAAGTAAAAGTCCATCAAGATGAAGTCTCAATTCTGAAAATCTATGCCCCAAATGCAAAGGCACTCACATTCATGAAAGAAACATTACTAAAACACATATTGCACATAAAATCTCACACACTAGTAGTAGGAGACTTCAACACTCCACTCTCACTACTAGACAGGAGCTCTAGACAGAAACTAAAAAAAGAAACAAAAGAACTAATAGGAGATATGACCCCACTTGGCTTAATAGACATCTACAGAACATTCCATCCAAACACAAAAGGACATACCTTCTTCTCAGTGCCACATGGAACCTTCTCTAAAATCAATCACATAATCAGAAACATAGCAAACCTCCACAGACATAAAAAATTGGAATAACCCCCTGTATCTTATCAGACCACCATGCATGAAAATTAGAATTCAATAATAACACAAATCACAGAAATCATACAAACTCATAGAAATTGAACAATGCACAATTGCACCATCCCTGGGTAAAGGAAGAAATAAAAAAAGAAATTAAAGACTTCCTGAAATTCAATGAGAATGAAGACACAACATACCCAAACTTATGGGGCACTTTGAAAGCAGTGCTGAGAGGAAAGTTCATAGCACTAAGTGCCCACATGAAAAAACTGGAGAACAGTC
The DNA here is from genome assembly GCF_017639785.1 of Mesocricetus auratus. Classification (NCBI taxonomy): domain Eukaryota; kingdom Metazoa; phylum Chordata; class Mammalia; order Rodentia; family Cricetidae; genus Mesocricetus; species Mesocricetus auratus. The sequence goes on from NW_024429223.1 coordinate 1,083,075, forward strand.
ACATTAGAGAATTAATAGCACAGCTGAATGCTCTATAACAAATAGAAGCAAACTCACCCAGGAGGAGTAGATGCCCAGAAATAATAAAATTGAGGGTTGAAATCAATCAAGTAGAAACCAGGAAAACATTGCAAAGAATCAATGAAACAAACAATTGGTTCTTTGAGAAAATCAGCAAGATATACAAACTATTGTCCAAACTAACCAAAACGCAGAGAGAAAGAGCATGCTAATTAACAAAATCAGAAATGAAAAGGGATACATAACAATGGAAACTGAGGAAATACAGAGAATCATCAGGGCATACTTTGAAAACCTGTAGTCCATAAAATTTGAAAATTTAAAGGAAATGGACAATTTCCTGTGTAGATATCACTTGCCAAAACTAAATCAAGAACAGATAAACAATCTAAACAAATCTATAACTCTTAATGAAATAGAAGCAGTCATCAAAAGTCTCCCAACCAAAAAAAAGTCCAGGCCCAGAAGGCTTCAGTGCAGAATTCTACCAGAAATTAATAGAAGAGCTAATTCCAATACTCCTCAAATTGTTCCACAAAATAGAAGCAATAGGTTCACTGCCGAACTCTTTTTATAAGGCTACAATTACCTTGCTACCAAAGCCACACAAGACACAACTGAAAAAGAGAACTACCATCCAATTTCCCTCATGAATATAGATGGTGGGGGGTGCGGGAGGAGGGGAGGGAGAGGGAACTGGGTTGACATGTGAAGCAAGCAATTTAAAATTAAAGTAATAATAAAAAAGTGAGGCTAGGAATTAAAGAGAAGGCTTAGTTGTTAAAATCACCAGCTGCTCTTTCAGGGGACATGAGTTTAATTACCAAGCATCCACAGGGCAGCTCACCACTGCCTGTAACTACAGTCCTAGGGAATAAGACTGCACTTCTGGGCACTGTTGGTACTGTATGCTTTTAGTGCACAGATACATGTGCAGGTAAACCACTGAAAAACAGAAAAAAATAAATAATTTTAAAAATTAAAAGTGAATCTAAAGGAAAGGGAGTGGGGCTGTGGGACCTGTGCATTTTGTGGTAATTTGGGCCCTGTGTCCTCAGCAACTATGTCTATCCTTCTGTGTCCATGTGTGTGTCTGGGTGTGTCTTCAGAACTTGATAAATAGAAGCTATGTTATATGACCTCTTTTCACTCAGTGCTCCTGAGTCTGTCATTGGCCCTGTATATAACTCTCTTCTCATGCTTCTAAATGGATCACCCCTGACTTCCTTCATCCCTCAGCTCACATTCAAATGCACTTAGGGTGTGGTGAAATGCCTTCCCTAACCTCTTCCTCCACAGTCCCTGTATCATCTCTTCATCATCTTATTTTTGTAAGATTTATTGTAATTTTATGTATGTGTTATCCTGCACATGTGAGTACAAGAGACCTCTGAGATCGTGGGACAGTGTGGAATCCCAGGAAATGGAGATAAGATAGGTCAAATTGTGAACTCTCCTAAGATGAGTTCTGGGAACTGAGCTCAAATCCCCTGCAAGATAAGCATGAGATCATAACCACTGAGCTGTCTCCCCAACCGTGCTTTCATATTCTCTTGCCCTGCTGTCTTTGGAAATCTAGTCAATCACTGAATTTACCTTCCAGATGTTTGTCTGCCTTCCAATCCATTGCATCTAGAGCTTTGGGAAAAGATGAATCTACCTGTTTTCGTGGGAAGCTACAGTGCCTATAAAAGGCTCAGACACATGTGGTTGAATTAATGAATGAATGGATTAGTATAACAAGGTGCTGCCTTTTGAGAATGTCTTATGTTGGTAGATAACATAGTTAGCTAATAACATCATTTTCATTTATTTATTTTGGTTTCTTGAGACAGGGTTTCTGTATGTAGCTTTGGAACCTGACCTGGAATTAGCTGTTGTAGACCAGGCTGGCTTTGAACTTCTAGAGTTCCACCAGTTTCTGCCTCCCAAGTGCTGAAATTAAAGGTACGTGCCACCACCACCCAGCTTAATTTTATTTTTAAATTATAGTATTTATGGATTTTATGTATATGTGTGAGATGTATGTGCTTATGTAATACATACATAATGGAGAGAAAATGCTACTGAACAAATATGGAGGTTAGAGGACATGAGAAGGTAGATTCTGTCTTACCACATGGGATCTGGGGGTTTACTCAGCATGTTAGCTGTGGAAGCAAGTGACTTTCCACACTGAGCCACGTCAGTGGTCCACCCTGGACTGCTTTTCATTTGGAGTGTCACCCTGTCATAGTTGGAAACATTGGTATTCAGATCATAAGTGCCAGTGGTGATCAAGTTTGAGTATGGAAAGAAAAGAACAGATAGATAGATAGATAGATAGATAGATAGATAGATAGATAGATAGATAGATAGATGATTCATGGATAGACAAATGATAGAGATGGATGTATACATATATTATATAAACTTAGGGAAACATAAAATTATATAAACCCATGCTGTTTTTTACTACAATAGCTCTGTAGTATATTCTGACATCTGGAACTGCTAGAAGAAAACATAGGCTGTGCCATACGTGATATACATGTAGAAAAGGACTTTATGAACAGAACTCTATTTCTCCAGGGATTATGTAAACACTTGGCAAATGCGACTTCATAATACTAAAAAGCTTCTTCACAACAAAGAAAACGACCAATCAAGTGAAAAGAGTGCACACAGTAGGAGAAAATCGTTTTTCAGATAGACATCTGAAAGAGGATTAATATCCAGAACATATATAGTTTTTTTAAGTACCTCAAAAGCAGACCGACAATAAAGGAAAGAAATCCTGGTGTGGTAACATAGGCCTTTGATCCCTCCCACCTGTCAAGAGACAGAAGCAGGCAGTCCACAGAGTGAGTTCAAGGGAAACCAGGTCTACACAGAGAAACTCATGTTGTCTATTCACATAAGCTCAGACAGTAGGAACAGCTTTCAATGAAGTGAGCAGAGATTCCCTTTAGTCTTCATCCGTAGAGACCTCCATCCACCAGGGTCTAATGCTAGATTATACTGGCAGCCAGGCCTGCTCCATCAAAGACTACAAGTGTCCAACCCTTCTTAAGGAGCTCCAAAGTTTTGGTCCCACACCTTAGGAGTTCCGATGACCAGTACCTACCCCCAGACTTCTTTAACAGCTGTTTCAAGCCCCCCAAGATGGGAAAGTGGCCAGGCCATGCCCTATGGGGGAAAATTCCTCCAATCCCAGATTGTCCCAAGATCAACCCATGTAATCATTCCAATCCCATGCCACCCTGAAAATCTCCACAACCACCCCCAATAAACCCTACATAAAATCTGTCTTTGTTCAGTTCTCTTCTTGCTCCTTCCTTGGTCTTTCCCTCCTAATAAGTCTCTTGTATGAGGTTTGAATTTGTGGCATACCTTGGCTCCCAACTTTCAAGATACATCTCCCATCTGAGCTGTAACACTTATATTGGTGGCATGATTCACATAGTGAAGAACCTTGGAATAACCTTAGTACACCACAAGAACAAGTTCTTAGCACAAAGGGGATTTACTGTCCCAGAGGGGCAATGGAAGAAAAGAAGAGAAACAAACAGGAGATAGAGGATGAGGGACAAGGAGATGGGAACAAGGAGAAGGGAGTGATATTTGGCCTGGAGGGACAAAGACTGCCTCTGGATACAGAGGAAACACTCATGTCCCCTAGGCAAATGATGGTTTGCAAAGGTAAAGGGGGAAACCTTATGTTAGGATGAGTTTGTTTGTTTTGGTTGGGTGGCTATGATCATTAAGGCAGCCAAAATGGGACTTTAGAATTCATCCTCGGGAGGAGGAAGTATCCAAATAAGGGAATATACTTTGGTAGCTAGCTTTAGGTATATAATGGTTTTTAGCAAGACAGGGAGAAAGGATTAAGTGCAAGGTCAACCAAAACTGTGTTTGTCATGCTTATGCCTGTTAGAGCCCCTTTAGATAGGCTCTCCATGTTCCTGTGCTGCTTCTTGGGGTGTGACTGCACTGGGACCCTATCCCTCATCTCCAGTCTACCACAACGGGCTTGCCATTCAGATCATGGTAGGTCAGCCCCCCATACACTAGCAGCAATTAGGCAAGATTTCCCTTTGATCACTGCAAACACTTCTCTGAGTCCAAGAAAGTGACCTTTAATTTTATGGCACTGCTCTGATACTTTGACGTCATAAATATCCCCAGCCATTGTCTTTTAGGCTACTGCTGGCCCTCTTCACCCGATTCAAGTTCCCCCATCCTTGGAACAGCATTCCTGCGGTTTCCTTAGGCCTCACTGTGATACTGTGTCCCTTCCTGCCCTCTTCTCCTGCCTTCCCTCAGAAACGCCTGCAGCCCCACAACTCCTTTAGGCTCTCACGGATTTTGCGATTTTGCTCTCTAGCCTTTTCCTGTGGATGAGACCCTGCCCTACCAGAGCTCAGGTTTTATCCTCACCTTCTATCCTCTGTGACCATGAAAGCCCTGGTACCAGGCACTGAGTCTCCACTCCCTGACCCACAATGAGTGGGGTGATGCCCCACTGAATGGCTTGGTCCTCTTTTGGTCCTTTCCGAGTCCTGGGAATGCTAGCAACTACAATCTGGAGTGACATTTTTTTCTTCCCCTCTCTGGTCTATGGTGTCACCCATAAGCTCTAATTCCTGCTTAGGTTGCCATTTAGAAAACCTCATTCCTCTACATATGTCCCTAAACTGAAGTGTCCTAAACTTGTCTGCCTGTTGGTGTCATCCCTTTAGATCACTAGTGGCAAGCTAAGCAATAGGGGAGAGCCCACCTTAAATTCCCATTCCTGATAATGAACTTGATGTCTATAGCCATCCTAGAACCTTCATCCAGTGACTGATGGAAGCAGAGGCTAACACCCACAGCTAAACACTGAACTGAACCCAAGGAACCCAGTGACAGAGAGAGAGGAGCGATGAACACATTGGCAATGAATGGGCTGGCAAAACCAGCAGAGACAGCTGATCTGAACAAGGGGGAGCTCTTGGACCCCAGACCAACAGCATGGAGGCCAGCATGGGACTGATCCAGACCCCCAGAGTGTGAGAGTCAGTGAGGAGGCCTGAGCAACCTATGGGGCCCTGGGCAGTGGATCAGTGTTTATCCCTGGCATACAAACGGACTTTGTGTGTCCATAACACAAAGAGGGATGCTCTCTCAGCCTGGACTCTTAGGGGAGTGCCTGGACCCTGCCCTGAGTGAAATGACAGACTCTAGATATCCCCTATGTGGAGGGAAGTAGGGATAGGGTGGGAGGCTGGGGGGGATGATGGGGTTGAGGGAAGGAGGAGAGGGAGAAGGAACTGGGATTGACATGTGAAGCAAGCTATTTAAAATTAAAGTAATAAAACAAAAACTTGTTTGCCTTTTGAATCTAATTTGGTCAATGCATACTAAATAATAAATAGACCCTAGGGCCCCAGAGGAGGGCAACCAGGCCCCTCCGCCACCCACTTCAATCACCATAGCCATTCGGCTGGCCAGCCTCCTGCAAGCAGGTTTCTCAAGCATCCCCCACTAGAACCTGCGACCTACAAGACCCAGTCCACCCACAAACCCACCTGTTCTCATACCTCAATGGCTCCCTGAGACCCAGACAGCAAATGCACAGAGAGGACCAAGAACAGCTCCCTGAGATAGAGACAGAACTGCAACATCTGGTCCAAAGAGGATCCTTGATTGCAGATTGATGGCAAAGGGTTAAGACCCCTGTAAGCACTTCTTTCCCTGATCTTGGTGTCCTGGTATAGGAGAAATGGTTGACAAAGTCTTGAGGAGCAAGCCAGTAAGCAGAACTTCTCCATGGTCTTTGCGCTAGTTCCTGGATTTTATTCATGACACTTTCAACTTGGAGCTAGTAAACATCCTAGTTTGACATGGTCAGCCAAAAACTCATTGTTCCCTAGCAACTCTGCAAGAAATTATGTTTTAGTCCTTGCTAAATGATCCTGAGTGTCACTTTAGTCCAGCCTTGGAAAGATGACAGAGTTCAGGACTCTCTAGAGCCCCAAGAGACTGGGCTGACTCTGACTTCTTAGGCTGAAATATTTTGCATCAAGGTCTTCCTTGATGCAAGGGAGAGAGTGTAGTTAGAAGACAGAGTCTGATCTATGGCCATTTATCTATAACATGTGTCACGCACTAAGTGCTCAAACACCAACATGGGGAAACAGTGCAGAGGAGAGGGAGGCACTGGCCAGGCATCACAGTCCTATGTGTTTGAGCCTCACCCTACACTCAATTATCAGAAAATCACTTACTGTTCACATGCAGTTGCACATGTGCTAACTCTGTTTTCATGTCTGCACTTAGAGTTCATAGTGAGTAATACAGTGTCCTTCCAGGTGACACTGTGGCGCAACAGGGATTCATTGCTATACATTATCTCTGGACCACTGTGTACAGGGCCCAGCACACTTGAATTTATGGCTATTATGTGTCTTGCAACCTCAAGTTGGACATAATAATCCCCTTGTACCAGAAAAGGGCTCAAAGATTCTGTGGGAGGTTGGGAATGAGTAGAAGAACGCTTCCCCCCTCAGCAATGATGGGGTTCACTAATTCAATAGTGACTGGGCAGAGATAAAATGGACCCACAGGTCCAAAGGAAAACTAGAAGGGAAAAGAGAGAGATCTTTCAATATTAATAACTTTGTATTTTGTTAAGGTGAAGCCCTATATCCTGGAAATATATGTTCCTTGCTCAGTCCTGCTGTGTGGGCAAGTACCTCATCATCAGAATTTGTGTCCCTACACTTGTATGTTGCTAACTCACTGCAGACAGCTCTCAGCTCACATTTGCAGTAGATTGGTTTTGGCATGATACCTGCTTGAGGTCTTCCCCTACAGACCACGCATCTTCAATCTCTCACTATTTTGGTTGTGTTCTGTTCCTTTTATTGTTCCAGTCAATACCTCACTTCATCTTCTAGCTTTCTTTACTGACCTGTCTTCAACTAGGACTGGGGCATCAAAACATTACCTGTCTTACATTTTTAAAAATTATGCATAGAAAAAACTCAGATACATATAGTATGTAGAAGAAAGGAAGAGTGAGAGAAAGGAAGTAAGGAAGGAATTAAAGGATGGAGGGAGGAAGGGAGGGAAGGAGGGAGGAAGGAAGGAAGGGAGAAAGAAAGAAAGAAAGAAGGAAGGAAAGAAAGGAAGAGAATTATTTTTGCTGGCCCCCTGTAGGCCTATGAATTTAGCTAAGAAATCCATAGGTCTGGGGATACAGCATTTAATCATTATATTTGCTTTAATTTTTAAACTTATTACAGATTATACTTGTATATAAATGAGTTCATGAGCATGTCTTGGTGTGGATGGGTTGATGCAGGACACACTATGTAGGAGGAGGTTAGAGAACTTGTGTTCATTAGTCTCAGCTGTTAAGATAATAAAGTCAATACCTATATCCATTGGGTAATGTCATTGATAATACCAATTTTATGTTTTGCTTGGGATGTCAAGATGAGAACACCAGTCTTCAGAATATTGTGATCATGGTGATTAACTTTGGGAAAGAACAATGTCTCCCCCACCCTTACTTTCTCATGTTCAGTGAATGTGTCTTGATGCTGAGCCTCTGACCCACACTGTGTTTTCTCCACTTCAAACACTGAGACTCCCCTTTGGTCCTTGTGTCATTCAGCAGTCTGCTGACAGTGAAAGAGTCCTCTCTTCTCAGATGTTGTTAAGTCATGGTCTCCTCGCCTATGAGGAGCACCTGGGAGTCAGCAACCCTTCGTAGAGGGGGAGCAGAGGATGTATCCATGCTCTCTGTGGCCTGATCTGTCACCATTCTGTGACAAATCTACTCCAGCACCCAAGTTCTCTTGCCCTCCCCCTCTCTGAGTTGAGCCCTCTCCCAGGCAGGATCATCTCCCAGATTCCCATGAGCTGTGGTGGTACTCTGTTCAAAATACTGTAATGTCCCACCTCTGTCAGTGCTGCCGTGTCCCTCTCCACCTCTCCTTTTGTGTTTCGGTCATCTAGAACACTGAGTGGCTGCCAAGACTAATAAGCGTCCCTTTGGCCCAAGAAAATAACAACTGACACTGGGACTGCCCTCTGCCGTGTCCTGACCTTGGTTTCTAAGCACCAAAAGAGGGAAACTCTGCACAACGGTGCGACACAAAGACCCAGCTGGGCAGCAAGTCTGCCCTACATTCTCAGTGCTTCGCAGACATGGAATTTACTCTATGCAGGAAGGTGACAGAGATGTCTGTGAAGCTCCAAAGGGACAGGCTGAGTGATGAGTGGGTAAGTGACGGATTCTTTCTCACTGCAGTCATCAGTCAGGGTTCTAACCCAAGGCAAAGCCCAGTAGCAGATGTGTTAGGTGTCTCACATCCTGGGTGTGTGGGAGGAGGTGACCTGAGTCCTGAAAAAAAATGTCATGCAAAATTTCAAGACCATGCTCTCACTCCCTTTGTTTGCTGAGCTGCGTGATTGGTCTGCCCATATGCTCCCTGGTTTTTCTGAGATACCTTGGGCCTCTGTCTAGTTAACTACCCTTGGTTATCCAATATTTCACAATGGAAATACATAAAGGAAAAAACGAGCTTAATCCCTTGGCAGTGTGGCAGACACACATTAAGCAGCCAGTGAGTCTAAACACGCTCTGTCTGTGATTTCCAGGTTGGTGTAAATAAGGGTGGGGCCAGACTACTATGTTAAGATGTTGGTTCAGGTAAATAGCTTCCTGAGTGTTGATTTGTCCTGATGCTTTCTCTGGTGATCACTGGGAGAACTACAGGTCATGGTCTGGAGAGCTGTCAGATGAGTATAGCCTTTAGTTATGTGCTTACAGGAAAGAATTCTGTGAGCTGAACCCCAAAGGATAAACATTTGTCAGGAGGAGCTGCATCTCTGACCATCTCCTTAATCACAATAGCCTTTCTGTGAAGTCTCACAAGGCCCTCAGACCATAGAGTTAATTGCCTGTGCATGTACCCAGCTAAGCTCTTCCTAATGAGTCTCTGGAGAAGGTGTCCAGGGGACCTAGGTTAACCATGATTCTAATGACCGTATATAGCTACTTCCACACAGCATAAGACTTTGACTACTAGAAAGCACTGCTCCTGAACATCAGAAATTCAAATACAACCTTTGTAAAAATGATTCTCAGGGCCATCAGGACATGAGTCTGGGACAGGTGTCCGGAGGCAAGTTTTCCTGGTGCTCATATCTCTGTGACAATTCTTTTTTTCCAGCAAGGTCTAATATTTATTCCTTAAGTGTTTTTCTTGAGGATACACTCCTGGAAAGAACCCCAACAGTCTATACAGAGGCTGGTATTCTTATCTGAGATACCCAATGTGTATCTGTCCATCTGGAAGGTGAAGTCAAATGAAGGATTCTGATCTATTGCCATTATTACGTACCATGTGTGTTCTGCAATGAATGCTGAAACACAAAGATTGGGACAGAGTGTAGAGGGGATGCAAACACAGGCCATTCTCCTATGTGTGCCCAGTGGAATGACTCCACCCAGCACCAAGAGTTAACAGACAATCACTTACACTTACAGTACACATGAAGGTATATGGATGTTGTTGATACAATTCCTTTATTGTATTTATGGATCATAGAGCATAGAACACTGTGTCCTTCTGTGTGACATTTTGGAGGTAGAGGGGTCCATTTCTGTACACTGTCTCTCTACCCCTGTTCAGGCCCCATCACTGTTAAAAATAGCAGTCAGTGAATAAAATATAATTCCAAGGTTCATTTTGTCACACCTTTGTACCAGGCAAAGGGTACAAGATTCTCTGGCATATTTCAGACATGGAGAAGGAAACTTTCTCTTTCGACAGCATGGGGTGGGACTAATTCAACAATTACTTGGACAGTGGTGGGCAGGTGCCAACAGATTAAAAGGGAGGCTAAAACGGAAGATAGGAAAACAATCAATATTGGTCAGGGAAAATCATCACTCAGGCTAGGTGTGTGGGTAGGCATGTGCTCACCTATTTGGTAGACATGAGCAGCATGACCTTCATTCTTTCAGAGCCGCTGACTGGAATTTTTCTCTAAGGAATTCTATGACCAGGTGTTTGCCTGGATTCCACTTACCGACTCCCTATTTGGTGTGTGGAAGCCTCTCTGACTTCCTCCTCTAGAGAACCTCACTTTTCAATTTTTTTCTGCTCACTTAGTGGTACCAGTTAATCCCTTGTGTAATTTTCCTTCTATATTGACGTCAGATCCACCAGCATGAGGAATTTCTGAGGACGGGGATTAGTCTGAACTTTTTGTAGAGTTCAATTTTGAAAAAGACTCAGAAACCAGTGGATAATGGAAATACAGAAGTAAATAAGAGAGGAAGAATTAATGAAAGATAGGATAGGGGAAGGAAGTACAGATGGAGAGAGGAAGGGAAGGAGGGAGGGATGAAAGGAGGAAGGGAGGGAAGGAGGGGGAAATATGTGTGCATGGATTTACCTACATAGCTCCCAGGTTTGAGGTAACAAGAATAATTTACTCAAGTATGGCTTAAATGCTTTTATATTTCCCTGTGTGTTTTGTGCGTGTATTTGCGAAATCAGATGTCTCAGTGCGTATATGTGCAGAATCATGCTGCAAACATTATTGTAAGGCAGAAAAAGGCCAGAAGGGGTCTGTTTTCTCCATCTACTATGTGGGAGCTGAAGACTGAATTTGGATCGTCATGTCTCCACACTCGGAGCCATTTGTCACCCACCCCTATTTGATTCTATTTTGAGAGACACTCTGTCGTGGTAGGAAACAGTAAGCTTCACACTCGGCAGCCCCAATGTGATTGACTTTGAATAGGGAGTTGTTGAGTTTTTTACCTTCCATTTATCACCTCCTGTCCACAGACAAGTGTAAGTGGCTGAGCTTCTCTCCCTTGCTCTACATTTCCTTCTATATCTGCAAACAGAAATCTCTACTGTCCTCTTAGATGTATGTCCTGTTTAGACGACTGCAGGCATCTTTAAGTTCCCAGAGATCTGGTATCCTTACCTGTGAACAGAAGCTCCTGCCAAGGCATACACTACTTACAATGAAGCACAGAGATTACCTCCATTTCTTTTTTATTTTTATTTTAATTTTAAACAGCTTGATTTACATGTCAATCCTAGTTCCCTCTCCCTCCCTACTCCTGCACTCCCCATTCCCCCCAGCCTCCCACACTATTGCCAATTCCTTCCACATAAGGGATATCTAGAGTCTGTCATTTCACTCAGGGTAGGGTCCAGGCACTCCCCTAAAAGTCCAGGCTGAGAGAGCATCCCTCTTTGTGCTATGGGCACACAATGACTGTATTCCAGGGATAGACACTGATCCACTGTTCAGGCCCCATAGGTTGCCCAGGCCTTCTCACTGACACATTCGGGGGTCCAGATCAGTCCCATGCTGGCCTCCCCCCCTGTCGGTCTGGGGCCCAAGAGCTCTCCCCTGTTCAGATCAGCTGTCTCTGCTGGTTTTGCCAGCCCATTCTTTGCCAATTTGCTCATCGCTCTCTCAGTCACTGGGTTCCTTGGGTTCAGTTCAGTGACTAAATGTGTGTATTTGCCTCTGCTTCCATCAGTCACTGGATGAAGGCTCCCGGATGGTTATACACATCAATTTAATTATCAGGAATGGGCATTCGAGGTGGTCTCTCCACTATTGTTTAGCTTGCTAATTGGTGTCATCCCTTTAGATCACCAGAGGTCACTCTGGTGTCTGATCTGATTTCTACCCTATGATTCCCTCTTCCCCCTATTCTGCCCCCACCCACTCAAACTTCCTGTTCCCCCATGACATAATCTCGCCTCCTCTTTGCCCCCTCTCTTCTTTCCAGCTCCCACTCCGCCCCACCCCATGCTCTGTTCCCCATCCATTCAGAGGATCTTGTCTCAATCCTGCTCTCTTGGGTACTATGCATATATGCATATCTTTTAGGTTCTTTCCTGTTTCCCAGACTCTCTATCAGTGGAAGTGCAGACTGGCACTATCCTGATCCATGTCTAAAATCCATATATGAGTGAGTACATAGCATGTTTGTCTTTTTGCGACTGGGTTACCTCACTCAGGATGGTTTCTTCCAGTGCTATCCATTTACCTGTGAATTTCAAGTTTCCATTGTTTTTTTTTCTTCTGAGTAATATTCCATTGTGTAAATGTACCACATTTTCTCTATCCACTGTTCAGTTGAGGGGCATCTAGGTTGCTTCCAGGTTCTGTCTATTACAAATAATGCTGCTATAAACATAGTGGAGCAGATGCCCATGTTGTATGAATTTGCCTCATTTGGATATATGCCCAAGAGTGGAATTGCTGGGTCTTGTGGTAGATTAATTCCCATTTTCCTGAGGAATCTCCATACTGATTTCCAAAGTGGCTGTACAAGTTGGCACTCCCACCAGCAGTGGAGGAGTGTTCCTCTCTCTCCACATCCTCTCCAGCATAAATTGTCTTCGATGTTTTTTATTTTACCCATTCTGACAGGAGTAAGATGGTATCTCAGAGTTGTTTTGATTTGCATTTCCCTGATGGCTAAGGATGTTCAGCACTATCTTAAGTGTCTCTTGGCCATTTTAGCCTCCTCTATTGAGAATTCTCTGTTTAGTTCTGTACCCCACCTTTTAATTGGATCCGTTGGTGTTTTGGAGACTTGCTTCTTGAGTTCTTTGTAAATTTTGGAGATTAGCCCTCTGTCAGATGTGGGGTTAGTGAATATCTTTTCCCATTCTGTGGCCTGCCTTTTTGTCTTGTTGACTGTGCCCTTTGCCTTACAGAAGCTTTTAGGTTTCAGGAGGTCCTATTTGTTAATTGTTGATCTCAGTGTTTGTGCCACTGGTGTTATGTTTAGGAAGTGGTCTCCTGTACCAACTTGTTGAAGAGTATCTCCCACTTTCTCTTCTAAAAGTTTCAGTGTGGCTGGATTTATGTTGAGATCTTTGATCCATTTGGACTTAAGTTTTGTACAAGGCGATAAACATGGATATATCTGCAGTCTTCTGCATACCAGTACCCAGTTATGCCAGCACCATTTGTTAAAGATGTTTTCTTTTTCCATTGTATAGTTTTAGCTAGCTTCTTTGTCAAAAATCAAGTGTTCATAGGTGTGTGGGTTAAAATCAGGGTTTTCAATTCGGTTCCATTGGTCTACCTGCCTATTTTTGTGCCAATGCCAAGCTGTTTTCAGGACTATAACTCTATAATAGAGCTTGAAGTCAGATATGGTGATGCCTCCTGAAGTTCCTTTATTGTATAGGGTTGTTTCGGCTATCCTGGGTCTTTTGTTTTTCCATATAAAGTTGATTAATGTTCTTTCCAGGTCCTTGAAGAATTGTGATGGAATTTTTTATAGGGATTGCATTGAATCTGTAGACTGCTTTTGGCAAGATTGCCATTTTTATTATGTTGATCCAACCAATCCAAGAGCATGGGAGATCTTTCCATTTTCTGGTATCCTCTTTGATTTCTTATTTAGAGACTCAAAGTTCTTGATACACAGGTCTTTCACTTCCTTGGTTAACATTATCCCCAGATATTTGATGCTGTTTATGGCTATTGTAAAGCGTGATGTTTCTCTGATTGCCTTCTCAGTCACTTCATCATCTGTATATAATAGGGCCACTGATTTTTTTTTGAGTTTACCTTGTATCCTGCCACATTGCTGAAGGTGTTTATCAGCTCTAGGAGTTCCCTTGCGGAATTTTTTGGGTCACATATGTAAACTATCATATCATCTGCAAATAGTGAGTTTGACTTCTTCCTTTCCTATTTGTATCCCCTTTATCTCCTTTTTGTTGTGTTATTGCTGTAGCTAGAACTTCAAGTACAATATTGAAGAGATATGGAGAGAGTGGACAGCTTTGTCTTGTTCCTGATTTTAGAGGAATTGCTTTGAGTTTCTCTCCATTTAGTTTTATGTTAGCTGTTGGTTTACTGTATATTGCTTTTATTATATTCAGGTATGTTCCTGTTATCCTTGATCTCTCTAGGACCTTTATCATGAAGGGATGCTGGATTTTGTCAAAGGCTTTTTCAGCATCTAGTGAAATGATCATGTGGTTTTTCTTTTGCAGATTGTTAATATGGTGGATTACATTGATAGATTTTCTAATGTTGAACCATCCCTGCATTCCTGGAATGAAGCCTACTTGATCATGGTGGATGATTTTTCTGATGTGTTCTTGAATCCTGTTTGCTAGTATTTTATTGAGCATTTTTGCATCGATGTTCATGAGGGAAATTGTTCTATAGTTCTCTTTCTTAGTTGTGTCTTTGTGTGGCTTGGGTATCAAGGTAATTGTAGCCTCATAAAAAGAGTTTGGCAGTGAGCCTCCTGCGTCTATTGTGTGGAATACTTTGAGGAGTATTGGAATTAGCTCTTCTTTGAATTTCTGGTAGAATTCTGCACTGAAGCCATCTGGGCCTGGGCTTTTTTTGTTTGGGAGATTTTGATGACTGCTTCTATTTCATTAGGGGTTATAGGTCTGTTTAGATTGTTTATCTGCTCTTGATATAGGTTTGGCAAGTGATAACTATCCAGGAAATTGTCGATTTCCTTTAAATTTTCAAATTTTGTGGAGTACAGATTTTCAAAATGTGCCCTGATGATTCTCTTGATTTCCTCAGAGTCCGTTGTTATGTCCACTTTTTTATTTCTGATTTTGTTAATTAGCATGCTCTCTCTCTGTCTTTTGGCTAGTTTGGACAGAGGTTTGTCTATTTTGTTGATTTTCTCAAAGAACCAACTCTTTGTTTCATTGATTCTTCTCAGTGTTTTCCTGCTTTCTACTTGATTGATTTCAGCCCTCAATTTGATTATTTCCTGGCATCGGCTCCTCCTGGGGGGAGTTTGCTTCTATTTGTTCTAGAACATTCAGCTGTGCTATTAATTCTCTTGTATGACTGTTCTCCAGTTTCTTCATGTGGGAAGTTAGTGCTTTCAGCACTGCTTTCAAAGTGTCCCATAAGTTTGTGTATGTTGTGTCTTCATTCTCATTGAATTTGAGGAAGTCTTTAATTTATTTTTTTATTTGTTCCTTTACCCAGGGATGGTGCAATTGTGCATTGTCCAATTTCCATGAGTTTGTGGGGTTTCAGCGATTTGTGTTATTGTTTAATTCTAATTTTAATGCATGGTGGTCTGATAAGATACAGGGGGTTATTCCAATTTTTTTTTGTATCTGTGGAGATTTGCTATGTTTCCTATTATGTGGTCAATTTTAGAGAAGGTTCCATGTGGCGCTGAGAAGAAGGTATATCCCTTTGTGTTTGGGTGGAATGTTCTATAGATGTCTGTTAAACCCAGTTGGGTCATAACTTCTATTAGTTCTTTTGTTTCTTTGTTAAGTTTCTGTCTGGAGGTCCTGTCTAGCGGTGAGAGCAGAGTGTTGTACGATTAGTGTGTAAGATTTTATGTGCATTTTGAGCTTTAGTAATATTCCTTTCACAAATGTAGGTGCCTTTGTATTTGTGGTGTAGATGTTTAAAATTGAGACTTCATCTTGATGGACTTTTCCTTTGATGAATATGAAATGTCCTTCTTCATCTCTTTTGATTGATTTTAATTTGAAGTCTAGTTTGGTAGATATTAGGATTGCTACACCTGCTTGTTTCTTGGGATGGTTTGATTGGAAGATCTTATCCCAACCCTTTACTCTAAGATAACATCTGTCTTTAATGTTGATATGTGTTTCTTGTATGCAGAAGAAGGAAGGGTTCTGTCTTCATATCCATTCTGCTAGTCTGTGTCTTTTTATAGGCAAGTTGAGGCCATTGACATTGAGGGATATTAATGACCATTGATTGATGATTCTTGTTTGTGCTTGATTTATTGTTAGTGAAGTTATTTTGTGTAGTTTCTCCACCCTTTTTCTTTTGGTGTTTTGTAAAGTAGGATTATATATTGCCTGTGTCTTTGTGAGTGTAGTTATCTTCCTTGGATCTAGGTTTTCCTTCTAGCACTTTCTGTAGAGCTGGATTCATGGATACGTATTGTTTAAATCTGGCTTTGTCATGGAATATTTTGTTTTCTCCATCTATGATAATTGAGAGCTTTGCTGGATATAGTAGTCTGGGCTGGCATCCTTGTTCCCTTAGCGTTTGAAGGACATCTATCCAGGACCTTCTGGCTTTCATCATTTCCATTCAGAAATCAGGTGTAATTTGGATAGGTCTGCCTTTGTATGTTACTTGGCCTTCTTCTTTAGCTGCTCTAAATATTTTGTCTTTACTCTGTAAGTTTGATGTTTTAATTATTATATGGCAAGGTGACTTCTTTTTCTGGTCCAGCCTATTTGGTGTTCTGTAAGATTCTTGTATTTTCATAGGCATATCTTTCTTTAGGTTAGGGAAGTTTTCTTCTATGATTTTGTTGAATATGTTTTCTGTCCCTTTTAGTTGTATTTCTTCGCCTTCTTCTATACCTATTATTCTCAGGTTTGGCTTCTTCATGGTGTCCCATATCTCCTGGATATTTTGTGTTAAGGATTTGTTGGTTTTGAAATTTTCTTTGGTTGACGACTGTATATCCTCTAATGAGTCTTCAACTCCTGAGATTCTCTCTTCTATCTCTTGTATTCTATTGGTGATACTTGCATCTGTAGTTCCTGATCGTTTACCCAGCTTTTCCATTTCCAGCATCCCCTCGTTCTGTGTTTTCTTTATTGTTTCTATTTCAGCTTTCAATCCTTCAACTGTTTGAGTTGTTTCCTTCATTTGTTTGGTTTTTTTTTTTTTTGGTGCTCTTTAGATTCTTTGAGAGATTTGTTTATTTCTTGAATTTTTCCCCATTTCATGGATTTTTTGTTTGTTTTTTCTTCTATTTCTTTAAGGGTTTTCCTTGTTTCTTCTTTGAGGGTCTCTATCATGTTCATGAAATAATTGTTAAGGTCTGTGTCCTCTGCTTCGTCTATGTAGTGCTTTTCAGGTCTTGCTGGTGTTGGTTCCCTAGATTCTGGCAGAGTCATGTTGGTCTTTCTATTGCTGTTTGAGCTCTTTTTCTGTCTTCTTCCCATCTCTTCTTCCAGTGGGTGCTGGTGGGGTCTTTCCATCTCCACTGGTCTCCTTCCTTCTTGAAGCTGAAGCTGGGGATGCTGACACTGAAGCTTAAGCTGTAGCTGGGCTCGCCGGAGTTTGGGGCCTAGAAGGGCTGATGTCTTTGCTGAAGCTGGGCTCGCTGGAATTTGGGGCCTGGAAGGGCTGATGTCTTTCCTGTGTGGGCGGGTCTTCTGGATGCCAGGAGCAGCCCCAAAAATCGAGGGGATGGGTGTTGGGCGGGGGATCCCTGCCAGAGACCCAATCTCACCTGAAGCTGGGCTCGCTGGGGTTTGGGGCTTGGAAGGGCTCTCCATTTCTTTTCTTTCTGTGACATCCTCCCGCCGAGAAGAGCTTCAGTTCCAACACAGCCCCAGCCTTACTATTCTTCCTCCATCTGAGGTGAGTCTCCTCTCGGGTTATATCAAATGGCCTTTGGGTCATGAGATCTGAGTCTAAGCCACTGTTCTGTTCCTTCCACTCTCGGTGATGCCCCACATCCCTCTCAGTTTTTCTGTTTACTTTTCACCTCCTAGCAGCACATTGAACAACAAGGTTGACCAGCATTCCCACGCCCTTGGAGAACAATGGCTCATCCCAGGGCCTTCATCTGCTATGTCCTGACCTTGGATCTGTCATCACCAAAGAGGGTGCCTCATCATGACTATGCCTCCTTCTGACGCAGAGACCCAGCTGAGCACCAAATGTGCACTGTGTTCTCAGAGCTCTTAGAAGATGGGATTTACTCCCAGCAGGAATGTGACACAGATGTCTCTGAGGAATGGAACAGACAAGTAGAGTGGTCAATAGGACTGAAGACCAAGCCTTTATCAATAATTTCACCAGTCAAATTCTTGATCCAGAAGAGAGTCTGAGAAGAAGTTTATGAGGAGTTTCATATACTCAGGTTTGGGGAATATGTCCCTGAAAGGACTATGGGCTTCATCATTCTATGGAGGGTTTCAAGATAACTTTCAGCATTATGTGTTGGCTGAGCTGTTATTGGATTAGTCTGTGTCCTTTCTGATCTTATTGAGCCTCCTATGCCCTTTGTCTAGCTCTTTCTCCAGTGGGAATCCTGCCTTCTCCTAGACAGATGCCAGGATGGATGGGGCTTTCAGGTTGCCTACAAAGAAAGGTTATTTCTGATACAGGAAGCATTCAGTAGTTCAAAGGAGGGTTTTGGGAGATCGTGTTGGGTATGTAGAGACAGAGATGGAAACCAGTCTGTTGAGCAAGGCCATAGCTCAGGGGAATAGTTTTCAAAATGTTGAGCTCTCTGAAGATCTATGGAAGAAGTAAAACCTCATATATAGGGCTTCAGCATAGATTGTGAACAATTGAAATGTATACTGCCCTGATACATTCAGCACAAGTGTATGGAGGTCCCATCATCCTGTTCACTCTACTATTCAGGGATTTAATCCCACAAAGCATGGGGCATGTCTAGACAGGTCATCAGATTCTTCCTGTGAAGCCCTGTACTAAAATTGAAACCGCGTGCATTCAGAAGATAGGAGGAGCTCTGTGCCCAGAAATTATCAGAGATAATTCTGAGGACAATTTGCTTGAGACCCAAAGGAGAGGACGCGAATTTAGGGACTGCACAAGCACTTTAAAGTTCATCACTGGGGACTAAATTCTTCCTTTTTTCATATAGGGTACTAGAGGTCTATATTTGAGTACAAAGAACAGGGACTCCAATGGATGTGTTGTCTGCTTCTCCTTGTACACAGTTCTAGGTTTTTTTCTCTTGCTATGATAAAAACATCCTGAGTAAAAACACCTTAGGAGAGAGAAATGGGCCTGTTTTTTTCTTTTGGGCTCAGTCATTTGTAGTGCTGAAGGAAGTCAAGGCATAAAACGTGATGCTTGCTGAATCATTTGCTGGGTCCCTCTATTTCTCACCGTGTGCAAGCTTTCTTGCAAAACCAGGGAACATCTCCCAAGGAATGGTGCTTCCCACAATGCCTTGGGTGTTCCTACATCAGTTAAGATAATCCTTCACATATATGTCCACCACATGACCTGATAAAGAGTTACTCAACCCCCATGAATGTGTGCTGTATCACGGTGAAAGTTAACACTAACTAGAGCACTGTTTCAAACTGTCGAGTGCTGTTTCTCCACAGGGAGATTTCAAAGGAAGTTCCCCATTCTCCAGATGAATGTCCCTCTTTGTTGCCGTGCTGTGCTGGTATCCACTGTCTCAGACAACTTGGTGCTGGAAGCCAGGGAAGAGCTCAAATACTACCCTGGATTTCACTTTCCCCCTGCCTCCCAGACACTGAATGCAGAGAAACTCTGATATCCACCACAGACACTATGAATAGTAAATGCAGCAATGTCACCAGAACTTTAGTTTCACCCTGATTCAGGAAAGACCTCCCATGTACATCCATCACCTGCCTCTTCTGTCTCTACTGAAATCAGAGAAGAGGTCAATTACCAGCTGAGAAAAGATAGAATGTGGAAGCATTTGGATGAAAGGTACATGAGCATGGCTCAAAGTTCTGGACGTTCCTTCTGGGTCAAAGAAATCATGATAGCAAATGGGGGCATGAAGGAAAGAGTGACAGAAAAAAAATCTACTTGATCTTAAGTAAAATATCCCAACCTGGGAAGTTCCTGACACCTTGCAGGAGTTCACCCCCTCACAACTCAAGACCAGTCAATGGTCACTGGAAGAAATCAGAGATTCAAGGAGAGGAGGACAAAACAGATGTGAAATCTCCTGAGAGTATTGGAATTTGTGTCTGACCCTGTCAACAAGCTGGCAATTAATTTCTGTATCTACCCTTAGACCAGGTCTTCACCCCAATGTTTAGGGCTGATGTTTCAGTGATTCACTTACAAAGACCTGTAATTTTCTTTATTGTGTTTCTTCTGATGCCAAAGGCATTGTTATAGACAAGAAGGATACAGGATCAATAGTGATGATTGGGATAAAGAGACATTTGAAGGATTAGTCAGGTTTCCCATTGATAAGCCAAGAATTTTATGTGGGTAAGTTAGTGGATATGTGGCAGGAGAGGTAGAGTTTTGCCCCTGAATAGAAATGAATACCTGAGGGGATATTACTGAAATATCCATACCATCTGGAGCAAGCAGAATAAAACCACATGTGACACAGCACTGGGAAAGGAAAATTCTGGTCTACGAAGAAAATAGCATCTTTTTTAGTTGCAGAATAAACCTAGATAAGCAGGTCCTGAGCAGAGCTGGGTGCAGATTAGTAGAATATTACTTATGTAGTATACACTGCCCTCTGATCCACTAGGAGCTTAACACACAAAACATCCCCACTACACAATCATGAGTCCACTGAACAGAGTCTGAGATGTCCCCTGTCTCCATCATCCTGAGCCTCTCTAAGAAGAAATCATTCTATCCCATTGTATCTCACTATTGGACCTTTCTACCTGTACTTGACCTAGGCAAGGATGGCATGAACAGCCTAGGCACCTGTGTGGTGGGCCTGGGTCCCAAACCAAAGAGATTGTTAGTATCACAGCTATAGCCCTATAATGTGTATAGGCAGTTATCATCATGATGCAACATAAATTACCCACAGGTAGCATTCAGGTTTAATGGGTCACTTCAAGTAGCAGTCAGTCATTGCCAGATTACACCCTCATATGGTCATTTAACAGTAGTGACACTGAATAAGTGAGAGTACAGTTGCCCTTTGACAGCTTCAGCCTGTCACCTTCTAAGGGGACTTTGACCATTTTTCCTCCAGAGGTGGGTTGTATTCTGAACCTCAAGTTCACATGGTCATCAGCCTCCTCTATAGGGTGAGAATTTTCACTTATGGTATTGGCTTGAGGTGAACAAAATACAGAAGGTGCCCCCTGTGAGACAACTGATCTTTGTAAAGGTCTTTCTTTTCAACAGCATTGGTCTTTCTGATCTCCACCCTCAATCCATGACCTTAGAGAACAAAGCAGAAAATTAATCACAGGCAGATCCAGGAGGACTTGAGTGCTCAGAGATGGCCCTCCTGTATTCTATGGGGAAAAGTTTGACCCAATGTTCTCATGTGTTTGTTGGAAACTGACATGAATCACAGGATCAAAAATGGCAAAATAAATGATTCTCAGAGTAATATAAAAATGTGAAGGGAATGGTTTAGGGAACCATGGAGTTGGCATTGTCTCCCTGACTTCAGAAGCCTGCAACTTGGGTTTTTCAGATTAGAGTTCATGGTGGTTTGGGCACTGTGTGCCTTTCGGTTCATTAGAAAATGAGACATCCCTTCAGTTTCACTTTGTGTTTCATTCAATCTACTTTGTTTTTCTCTGTGTGCCCATAGAAACCAGTGAAACATTCAACAAAATAAATTGTCTTAGGCATTAAGCTTATGTACCTGATATAGCTTTTGGATGACAGTGTATGTTGACTACTACATCTCTACTGATCCTGGCAATCACCACTATATTCTGTTTCTAGTAAAAGTAGAAAATGTCTGATTGCATTCAATAAAGTTGTCAAACCGTCAGTCTCTCTGTGACAACTTCAACCTCAGTCCAACTAATTCCTCAGCAGCCATATCAGATAACCTTGAAGCAGTAAGGGAAGGTGCTTATAGGTGTCACCTTGAACAATGACTTGGAATATGGGAATAAAAAAAACGTCAAAGAGAGAAATCCCTGTGTTTTCCTATGCGCACAAGTAAAATAGGCAGGAGAATTAGCTGAAGGTAAAAAGATTTGACAGGCAGGGTTGAAGGAGGGACATTTGGCAAAAGTTCTTCAAGTTCTTTGCTAATGGAGTTAAAATAGGACACCACCATTTAATAAAATCCTTGCCATTCATTATTGAATTTCAGCTTTCTTCACATGATGAGGGATTTCTGGAACCCAGAACTTGGTTCCAATTAGGAAGAGCAATTCAGGGAGAACTAGATACAAAAGAACCAGAAAAAACCATAGTGATTCTTTTCAGCTTTGGAAATAAATAAAAACACTAATAGGTTAAAGTGACACAGTTAAAATTAAAAATGCAAGTGACATGGAAAAATCAGAACTAAAACTAGAAATAAAAGAAAAAAGAGAAGATGTACTATCTAATGTCTCTCTCTGTCATGGACATGACTGTTTTCTTCCTCCATATGCTGATCTGATCTTTCACCACCTCCCTCCACCTCCAGCTTCAATTTTCTTAGATCCTAACCCATATACATAAAGTGCAGGTGCTGATACCATGGAGACTTCCTGCTATATTGTTTTACCTCTTTCTGAGGTTGTTAGGGAGAATTCTTACCCACCTTGAGAAAATCAATTCCTTTTAATTCACAGTGAAGGTCCACAAGCCAAGAGATAGGATAGTTTATATAAATGACCCAAAGAACTCTACCAGGGATCTCTTACAGCTGATTAACACCTTCAGCAAAGTGGCAGGCTACAAGATCAACTCAAGAAAATCAGTAGCCCTACTATATACAGATGATAAAATGGCTGAGAAAGAAATCAGAAAAACATCACCCTTTAAAATTGCCAGAAACAACATAAAATACCTTGGTGCCAGAAGTTTAAAAGGGAGGCTAGAAGGGGAATTGAGGAAAACCACCAATATATAATAGGTGTGATAATCACTCAGATTTTGGTGTGAGATTAGAGGTGTGCCCACTCTCCTTTAACAACATGAGCAACATGACTTCCATTGATTCACTGTGTCTGGCTATTTCACTAATTCTCTTAGAAATTCTACGCTCAGGTGTCTGCCTGCCTCTACCCTCAGTGTCCCACATCCATCCTCACATAGAATATTTGGTGTGAGCAGCAATGCCTCTCTGAATTCCTTATCTGGAGAGTCCTCATTTTCTGATATTTTCCCTTTGTGATCCTGGTCAACCCATGGATTCATCTTTTGGATATAATGTCATCAGGTCCACTGGAAACAGGGAATTTTGTTTGGCTTTTGTTTGGTGATTTGGTTTTGGTTTTGGATTTAGTTTTGTTTTACTTTTTTGAGATTTGGTTTTTCTGTGTAACATTGGCTGTTATGGAACTTGCTCTGTAGATCAGGCTGGCCTTGAAATCACAGAGATTACCTGACACTGTTTGGAGTTAGAGGCAAAAATTATATTCCAATGTGAAGAAATTATTTTAGATTTACTTATGTAAATATATGAGTATTTATGAAGACTCATGTCTCCTAGTTCACATATAAAGATGTATGCCACAGATTTGTGTGTGAGCACATGTGTCAGCGTGTGCATGAATGGGTACATGCCACAACACCTATGTGGAGAGTACAGTTGAACACACAGGAGTCTGTTCTCTCCATATACTGTGTGGAGCTAAGGATTGGTTTCAGGCGGTCATACCTTCATATTGACACTTCTTGCTAGTCCTCCCCTATTTGATTTCTATTTGGATGGTCATGATTGCCATAGTTAGGGACAACTATATAGCATTGAAGTCAATGTAATTCACTGGGAATAATGAGGATGTGAGATTTTCTTCATACCATCACCACCTCCTGTCCGATGAGAGCTTCAGACTGCTGAGCCTCTGTTCCTCACTGTACCTTCTGCACCATAACTGCAAACAAAAGCCTTGAGTCTTATTTTGTGCTCATGTCCTCTACAGGAGACTCCATCCTGCCTCAGAGTTCCACTCCACATGCAATCAAAGAGTGTGTATACTTACCTATGAGCAGAAAAACCTGCCATGGGGCACACTGCTTGCAAAGAAGCACAGAGGACCCCTCCATAAATCTTTTCACTTGCTATCCTCCCTCTGAGGAGAAGAGGCTCAGGTCCAACACAGAAGGTAGGCTCTGCTGTTCTTCCTTCAAGGCCGAAATTTTTCACAGCCAGGAGAACTTCACAGAATCCAATGATCAGTGAGTGGTGGGGTTTGAGTCCAAGGAACTTCTCAGTCCCTTCCAATCTCAGTGCTGAACCTCATCCCTCTCAACTTCCCTTTATGTTTCTCCTCCAAGCAACAAATTAAGCAACAAGGCTGATACACATCCTCATGCCCTCAGAGTTGACACATGCTGTGTCCTTGACTTAGGTCTGTCAGCACAAAAGAGGGAGCCTCCATCATGATTATATATTTCTTTTTGATACAGGGACCCAGCTGAGCATCTAGTCTACCATATGATCTTAATGATATGAGAATTTATCATTTACTTAATTCCTGCATGAATGTGACAGTCAGGTTTCTGAGGGCTATACACAGACTAGCTGAGTGATAACTAGGGACGAAGATCAATCCCTTATCACTAATGTCACCATTGGTTAGTAATCCAGAATAAAGGACCAGGAGCAATTGTGTGAGGAGTCACATATGCTCAATGATGGAGAAGAGGTGATCTGTGTGTCCTTAAAAGAGCTATGTGCTTCTTCTTCCTATGGAGGTTTTCAAGGTAACATTCTACCATTATGTGTTGGGCATGCAAATATCCCATCAGATCTTCCTGGGTCATCTTTGCCATTTCACAGAGGATTCCTTGTTGATAATCTTGTATTACCATTTGACAAATACCAAGAGCAAGGAGACCTTCATGGTCACCTAGCAGAAAGGTGTTCACAGACAAAGGAAGGATCAAGTAGTAGATCAGATCTAGGGAGGGAGCTTGAGGTTAGTGGGGACAAAAAGGAAAAGCATTCTTCTCAGGGAAATGATTTTCTGGGGATTGCGGATGTGCCCTGCTATCAACTCCTGGAGATCACTGTGAGAAATTCAATCTCATGTCTAGAGCAGGATTCACTGGACAGCCTAAGTATCTGTGTTGTGAGTCTTCATTAACACCCAAGAGTGACTGAGTGCCCCAGGAATAGGTCTCATTAGGTAAGCAGTTATAATGATGAGGAGACAGAAATCTCTCACAATTAACATTCAGGTTGAGTGGGTCACTCATTTCCAGATTGCATACTCATAGGGTTTTGTGTCAGTTGTGATACTGAATAAGTAAGAGTCCACTTGCCCTCTGAGAGTTTCAGCCTATTACCTTCTGAGTGAGGCTTTGACCATTTCTCCTCCACAGGTAGATTGTATTCTTAAACTCGTGTAAACACTTTAAGGGTACCATCCTCAAGCTCCATGGGGCTAGCATCATCACTTGTGATGATGGCCTTGGGTAGCACTGTTGTGCAGATATTAAAAAGAATATGTCCTCCTGTGGGACTTCTTACCCTTGAATAGACCTCTTTTAATGACTGTGGATCTTTCTAGCATCCATCGACAATCTGTGTCTTTATGTAATTAGACAGGAGGTAAATCATAAGCAGATGCCCTATGACTTGAGTAACCAGAGATGGCAGTTCTCTTGTGCAGGTAGGGAGAAATAGTCTTATCCACGTGTGAGCTGAGATGCATGTCAGATGACCGTTGTCTCTGCTGGACCTTACTGTCCCACTGCCTGCCTTACAGAAAAGAATGCTACACCCATCCACCTTTACAGATGTTCATTACTGAGCCAAGAAAAGTGCCCTCCAAGACAATGATGTTCAAGAAAGTCCTATAGATAAGACAGAATAAAGATTCTTATTGAGCTTCCATGAGAAGTACACACAAACTGTCTTCATGACTTGGGTATTCAGAAATTACAAATGTGAGACAGAGTTCCCCTTACATTCAGCTAAATGAGCTGGCTAGATGATGGGGGATGTCCTTCTGTATGCTGTGAATACGTTTATTTTATTGGTTCATGAATAAAACACTGATTGGCTACAGACAGGAAGGTAGTACCGAGAGGACGAGCAGACTAAGAGAATGCTGTGAAGAAGGAGGCAGAGAAGAGTGACCAGAGAGAAAATAAGAAGCCTGAGTCATTGGCCAAACAGTTTATAACTAATATAAGCCTCTCTGTGTTTATTTGGGACTAATTTAACTGTGAGACCTGGTAGAATAGAAACATTCATTCTCAGCTGGTCCAAAACATGGACCAATCTTCATAGGTGTTTAATGGTAACTGAGATTATGAACATGTTCCCAAAAGACAAATGAGTCCCAGAATGATCTAGGAAAGGAAAGAATGAGGGGTACAGTTGAGGTTGGAGCAAAACCAATGTCTTTGCCTATAATGTTCTATCTTGCACAGGTAAGGGCAATGAAGAGATATTTCCTGAAATATAAGTTGCTGTTTTCTTTCTCTGTTCCTTTGTTTCTTTCTTTGTTGGTTTCTTTCTTTCTCCCATCCATCCTTTCATTCTTTCTTTCTCCCAATGTATATGGTTATTTTTACTGAAAGTATATCTGTGAACCACAAGTTTGCCTGATGCCCACAGAAGGCTAAGTGGGCCATTGGAAATGGAATCACACATGCTTATGAACTGCCATGTCCTTGGAGCAATACTTCAGTCCTCTAAAGAGACATTATTGCTCTTAAACCCTGAACCATCTCTCCTGCACACCCAGATGGATGTGTTCTTAGTCAAATATTACTGATAGAAGATAGAGCTGTATTTGGCAGAACTAGAGACCGTTATTACTAACACTCCAGATGTAAGGCTGATGTCTGAAAGGGTTATTTGTCTAAGGAGTACAATGAGGCATGATGAAAGACCAATGCTCAAGTTGTTTGAAATAGTTACTTCCTGGACAGAGAGAATCCTGTGTTAGATGTAGAATCCTTTGCCTTTCTGGAATAGTGGCAGCAATATTTCAGAAAACACATGATTTCCTGTCCAGCAGCTGGGTTACAGAGTCCTGGAATTTTATACAAGTTCTCCCGAGGCAGATAGTTTAGTTCTAGACTCAACTCTAATTGTCCATTTTTTTCACTTTGTGGAACATAAATTCCTTCAAGTTGCCAATATTCAAGGTTAACATCTCTAAAAACATAGCTCCTCTCCCTCCTGACACCACAGAAGGCCTCCGGGGTGAAGACAGTGAAGACATGGTTGTACACAGACAACTTGTCTGTCACACACAGCTGTGTGAGACAGATATATACACTATGGTTTCTGTTTCAGGTTCCCAGTGATAGCATACATGGTGAATAATGTTACCATGGCAATAAGATAGACTCAAATATAAACACAGTCCTGACGCTGGGCCAGGATAGCTATATGGATCAGCACCATCTGTTACTGCTTGCCTGTAGGAGAGAATTTGATAGACTTAAGCCCTAAGGACATGCAGTCATCAAGAAGACCATTGCCCTCTGTTTCTCCTGTATTTGCTATTAAAAAGAAATCTGGAAAATGGAGACTGTGACCAGATTTCTAAGAGCTGTTAATGAAATGATTAAGCCAATTGGCTGTCTATAATCTGGAATTCCTTTGTCTTCTCTATTGGCTAAAGGATGACCTTTTATAGCTATTGATATAAAAGACTTTTTTCTTCACTATACCTTTATAAGAAAAAGACAGAGAACATTTTATTTTCACAGTAAAGTAATTATTACTTATAATAATTCTCAGCCTGCTAAAAAATATCAATGGAAGGTTCTCTCATAGGGAATGTTAAATAGCCCCATCCTATGTTAATATAGTTTACAGTATCATGGCTGGTTAATGAAAACTATCATATGAAACTAACAAATACTTTTTGTTTGATCAGATTTAGCTTACCAAAAGAGAACCTCCCCAAAATTAGGGTTGGGAAAGGGTTTGTCTTTTCAGGAAAATAAAGGCATCACGCTAAGGAATCTGAAGACCAATGGACAGATGAGATTTATGAAGTAAAATGACAAGTCATCCAGAATAAAATGTCCCAAGAAAAACTGTAAAGTGGCCCACTGGTATATCTCATTTCCAAAAGGATGAAATTTCATAACTTTTTCAAAGTATTTCTTTCTGCTTTTCTCTGCAGATATGCAATATAAATAGCCTTTTTGGAGTACCAGTCCAATTAAAGTTTAAAGCAAACAGAGCCTGGCATGGTAGCACTTTACTTTAATTTCAATACTCAGAATGTATAGACAGGGAGATTTCTACACATTGATTTCCAAGACAGGTGGGTCTATATAGATAAACATTGTGCCCAAACCAGAGAAAGAGAGGCAGAGATAGAGAGGCAGAGTGTTGGGGAAGAAAAGAAAGAACTGACTTTTAAAATGGTCCATGGATCTGAACAGAGTGATCTTAATAGAAAACATAAAGATAAGTGAGAATTATTTCTAGAAGTGTTCAGCTTTCTCATAAATTAGGGAACTATAAATTATAACTACATTAAGCTTTTGCATTACATAAGAATGGTAACATCCTACAACAAACGCTGATGTAGATGTGAAGAAATGGTGCCCTCATTCACTGTTGGTGGGAATTCAAACTGGCATAATCACTTTAAAAATCACTGTGAGGAGCTGTTGCAAAAGCTAAAAAAAAGAAAATATATTCTACATGACCCATATACAACATGTCTGGCATTTGATTAAAGGACTTGGCATCTTATCTTACTCCACAGATGCATGCTCAACTATTTTTATTGCTACTCTATTGGCAATGGGTAGAAAATGGAAAACAACATAAGTGGGCTTCAACTGATGAATAGGAAGGAAAAATGTGGTATATATACACAATGAAATAATTTTCTTAGTGTTGATTTTGTATCTTTCTGTTGCCCTGTAGAGAACAGTAGGAGACCTAAAGCTTGTGTCTGCAGCTACAGCAGGAATGTCCATGAGGTTCAAAAGCTCTGAAATTGACAGACACTTGAGAACATGTCCCGTTCAAGGCTAGGCATCATATTCACTGTGACTCTAGGCAGTGTGGAGTAAATCTAGTGAGAGCTTTTGATATTTTCTGATAATTCCTAGTCCAGAGACAGAAATGTTATGTATCTACAGTATGGGCAGACTCAGTACTTGCAAAATATCACAGGAAGTCCTGTCATTTTCTTTTGAGCTCAAGGGAAAGGACATCAGAAAATGGGATGTCCTTGTTGCACTCAGCTGGTCTGTCTCTTTGTCTAATCTCTTTGTGCAAAGAATGCTAATGGGAATGCATATGAGTAAGGAGAATATTATTTATCATCTAAGTAGATGTGGTTTGTATTCTCATCTAAAAACTCTGCTTTTTATTTTTGAATCTGCTACCGTGTAAACACTCTGAAATCAGCAACTTAGGAAACAAAGGATTGACTTGCCTGATGATGAGGTCGAATTCATCAATTAATGAAGACAGGGTAGAAATTCAAGGCAGAAGACTGATGGAAGAAGCAGAGGAAGAAAGTTGCGGTTACGTGGTGTCTTTCTCTAAATCATTATCTCTGCATCTCTCTCTTTCTCTCTGTCGTTTTCTGTCTTTCTGTTATCCCTTTGGTGCAAGTTTAGCTAGCTTACTTAGATGTCCCAGAGCCACTGGCAGAGGGATGGATGGCACTGGCAACATCTGACTTGGACCACCTAACTCCATCATGACAATCAATACAATTCCTCACAGATAACTGTGCAGAATGACCTGATTAACATAACCCAGTTGAGATGTGGGCCTCACAAAGGTCACTTTATGTTATGTCAATTTGAAACTTAATTAAAACAAGGACAAGAATGACAGGCTTATAAACAGAAAAACATCCAAATGTGGAATCACTAAAATAATTCTATCTTTAGAAGGCCACGGTAGCTCTGAGGTACATCAAACTCTAAGAATGCAACTTAATTTGAGGCTAGGAGTATACACAATAGGCAGACGATTCTTTGTCAAGGACAAATGCCTGGATCCCAACAACAGCACAACACACATAGGGAAAATCCTAAATTGCACTCACTAGTGTTAAGAGATAATGAGTTGGTGGATGTCACATTTTGCCATCACATGTAGAAACCCTGAGCTTTGTAAGGCAGAAAAAGACCCCCTTGTCATACTTGGTTCTTTGATGGACCTAGAAAGATGTGCAAGAGAAAGCACTAGGTGACTTTGCCAACCCAGTTATTGATATTTGTGCTTTTATGTCATGAAATAGAAAGAAAGTGAGAATTCTTTCTCTGGCCCTTTGAAATTACACTGTTGTAGCAATCATGGCATAAAAGTTACTCACATATAACATTTGTAATATTATGTTGTACTCAGTGGATTCCAGGTTACACACTCATAGCATTCCGAGTCATTTCTAATGGCACTAAGAAAAGTTAGAGTTCTTTTTATCTCAGACAGCCTGGGCCTGAAACCTTCTGAGAGGCTATGACCACTTATCATGGTTGATTTATCATGAGACTAACATTCGCACATTAATGTTACTGAGTCCTTGCCTTCGGCTGGGCTGGAGTTGCTGCTTATGGTTGTGTGTATTAGTGCTGTTCCGACAACTGGGGGAGATATTACTCTATGTGAGACCTCTAACATTCACAAGGGCCTGATTCTACTAGTGTTGGCCTCTTACATGCCTACCTAATATTCTGAAGAAAACAAATGTGAAGATGAATCCCGAGGATAATCAGGAGGAAGTGAGTGATCTGAAATGGTGGGACCTCCTTGCTCTTTAGGAAAACACTGATTATGTTACATGTGAGCTAAGCTAAGTAGCCTGATGTTAGAAAGATCAGGAAGGCTATGAAACCCAAAGCGCTTTGTCTCTCAAGGCATAATGACCCTCATGGCTGAGCATCGGCCAGTGTCCGGCACCACTAGGTTTTAATGTATAAATGTGCTACTTGCAGGTGATGATGAGCATTCCTATTTTGCTTCCCTGTGTAGCCTCACAATCTGTCCCGAGGACTTGATGTGTGAACAGAAACCTCGGCTAGCGTAGTAGGATTAAGCCTGAATTCACTCAGTAGTCTAGCTAAACTGCAAAATGAGCCATTCTGCTTAGGTACTACATGATAGTTTACATGAGCCACTGGTTACCTAAGGATGGAACATAAATATGTGAATTATTTAAGAATGTGAAGAATCAAGAAGGCTTTTAACAAAATCCTATCTTTATCCATGGGTTTTAATATTCCTTCTCACATATGTGTGAACTACATAGAAGGCTTTTTTTCTTCAGATGGATATTGACCATGTGACATATGAAAACAAGGGATAATAACTTGCTGAAAATAGTCTGATGTATGATGAAATGGCTCACAGTCATATCCTGAAGAAACTTAGTATTCATATATGATAGGAATCTTGTGCTTTGTAGGATAAAATGTCTTTGCCATGTGTGAGCTGAGCTGCAGGGCACAATGGCACAGAACTAAGATCTGGAGTCAAATGCCCATTGTCTCTCCTGGTCTTCAGTGACCACCTGTCTTCCTTGCTCCAAAGAGTGTTGTGTCCCTCCTGCTGTACTGATGTCCACTTCTGAGTCTGTGACAGTGCCTTCCAAGTCATTCCTGTTCAAGGACATCCTAAGATTAGACAAAATAAGACTTTCCATTGAGATTAGAAGGGAAGCACCCACATACAGTCATCAGGACTTGATGTGTTCACATAAATCTCAAACACGAAACCAGGAGTGGGCCCGTCATTAAGCTATCTACTCAGAAATATGTGATGAGCTTCCCATATGTTTGATGATGACTGAGATGAGACACAGGTTCCCAAAAGGCAAAAAATGAGTCTCAGAGTGATCTAGGAGAAGGAAGAATATGGGGTTACATGTGATCTTCAAAGAGAACCAAGACAACCCTAATTCTCCATTTTCACTTCATAGAATTGATGTCTCCTTAAGCTGTAGATGGCCAAGATTAGCATCTGTGGAAAAACAGCTGCTCCTGCTCCACCTACACCTGAGAAGGCCCCCAGGGTGAAGACACTGGATACGTGGTTGACCACAGACACCTTGTCTGTAATCCATGGCCCATGAGACAGCTGTATACATTCTTTACTGCATCTCTTTTCCATACACCACAGGTTGATAATGAAGGTTGCCACAGAGACAAGGTAGCCTCAAATATGAACATAGTCCAGAAAAGCACCACCTGTCACTACTTGCCTATGGGAGAGAATTTTTCAGACTAAATTTATGAGTACTTGGAAACATCAAGAGGATATAGGGCCTGGTCTTACTCTTGGGGATCCTGACTGTCTTGTGATAGCTCATAAAATCACTTGAATAACAGGTTGATCACTGGGGTAGTAAGTTTCACCATGCTTAGACTCAAAAGGAGATGCTCAGGTGAATAGTGGATGCCCAGGGACTATATGGAATCACCTGGATCTGGTTGTAGGTGAGGTTTTGAAGCCTGTTCACTTAGGTTTTTGGAATTGAAATTGGTAATCTGGAAGATCAGCATGTGCTATTAAACACTGGGACATCTCCCAACTCCCCTTTCTCATTTGCTTTTTGCTGCCCTGGTGATTTTAGTCAAATCCTGAATTCACCTTGTAGATATCTGTCTTCCTTCTACTACTAGAGCTTTGGAAGGACAGAATGACATTACTATTTAGAAATTTTCTAGTGGCTGCAAAAATGCAAAAACACCTGTGATGAAGGAAGGAAGGATACAAGGGCATTGATTTAAAGAAAACTCATATTGGTGCACAATAAATAAGCCTAAATCCGCAAACTGACTTTTAATTTACAGTTGCTTATACATTTTATATGTGTGGGAAAAGCTGTATATTAAGAGTGTATGTGTTTTACTCAACATACATCCTGTGGTGGTATAAAAATGCTACTGTATATATATGAAGGTTAGAATGTATGAGGAAACTGCTTCTCTAATCTGTAAATTGAAGCCATCATTTCAGCAGTTCAGCCTTGTCAGTAAGTGTATTTACCCACCGAAACATCTTGATGGTCCCTGCTGCTCTGATTTTCAATTAGATGCCACCCTTTCATAGGTGGGAGCACCAGTTTTCACTAAATAATGGCCAATGAGAATAATTTCTAGTAGAAAACAATCTGGTTCCCCTTCCTTATTCACTCTAGTACACCAAAGGCTTCCTCCTGCTGAAACTCTGTTCCCCTCTGTGCTCTCCTTTTGGGCTGTGAGAACAGATCTCTAGTCCCCTCTTAATCTTCTATTTTAGATGATTTCAAAGATGCTTTGAGTTTCCCTCTTACTTTACCCTATTAATTCGTGATCTCTGAAACTTTGATAAGGCACAAGACTGAGATTTAGGCCAGATTCCCATAACTTTAATCAGACCAATCTGCTACAGCTCACTGTAGATAGAGTGTTAGACCTGTCTGTGCTGAAACTGACTACTTCCAGTATGCTATAACCAGCTCCTGTGTGCTCTTTGTAGCTAAATCTACACTTAACTAAAAATATGGTGCTAAACTTCCTTCTGCCTATGTAAGATTATAGATCAGACCTTTTCTTTGTGCCAAGGATTGGGAGAAGGCTGCTCAATGATGCTGCCAAGAAATGGAAACTGTTTTCAGAAGATTTTCCTTAGGCCTCACGTCTTGATCACTACCATGACAGCCATTTCTTATTCTCCCACTCTCTGTAGCTCTCTTATATTCATTAATTTTAAAGACTTTTAAAGGTGTTTATTTAGAATTTTCTACATACTTACAGTATTTACATCATTGGCATTCCTCAATTTCACACACTACTTCCTCTCATGTCTTCCAATCTCTCTAAAATTCCTGTCTCTTCTGTAATTATTATTAGTTTTACCCTATTAGTTTAGGAAAATTGATATCTTCAGAAATACAATATTCTGGGCCCAATTAATATATATGTTCATAGCAGCATTATTTGTAATAGCCAGAACTTGGAAGCAACCTAGATGCCCCTCAACCGAAAAGTGGATAGAGAAAATGTGGTACATTTACACAATGGAGTACGATTCAGCAGAAAAAAACAATGGAATCCTGAGATTTGCAGGCAAATGGATGACACTAGAAGAAACCATCCTGAGTGAGGTAACCCAGTCACAAAAAGACAAGCATGGCATGTACTCTCTCATATATGGATTTTAGACATAGATCTGGGGAGTGCCAGCCTACAATCCTATGGCCAGAGAGTCAGGGAAACAGAAACTTCATTCAGTGGCTGATGGAAGAAGAGGCAGACTCCCTCGGTTAAGTACTGAGCTGAACTCAAGAAAGCCAGTAACAGAGAGGGAGGACTGATAACCAAAGGGATTAAGACTGGGCTGGTTTAACCCCAGAAACAGTGGACCTGACAAGGGTTAACTCTTGAATCCCAGGCATCAGCCTGGGAATCCAGCATGGGACTGATCAAGACCCCCTGAATGTGGATGTCAGTGAGGAGGCCTAGGGAATCTATTGAGCCTTGGGCAGTAGATCAGTACTCATCCAGAGTATACACACGGACTTTGGACTCCCATCCAACAATGTGAGGTGCACTCTCGCCCTGAACTCTTGGGGGAGGCTCTAGGCCCTGCCCTGGATGAAATGACAGACTATGGACATCCCCATGGAGGGCCTCACCCTCCCAGGGGAAATGAGGGGATAATGGAGGGGGGGTTGGGGTGAGGGACCTGGAACTGACTTGTGAAGCAACCTTGTTTCTTATCTAAATTTAAACTGAAAAATAAGTTTAAAAAAAAAGATCACACATACCCAAAGAAGGTCATAACTCCTACTAGTGTAACTCAAAGGGTTAAGCAGTCAACCGTAGCAGTCTATGGGGGACATTCCTATACACACCACTAATCATCCACTGCTTTCTGCATTTGGATTCATTTTGGATTTCTTTGGTGGCTTCTGTCTGTGCAAAAATAAAACATCCTTAATGTAGGACTAGAGCTACAATTGTCTGTGGGAATAAGGTTGTATATTTAGGATGAACCTAGAAATTAAACTGGTTTAGGACTGTTGCCATTATATGTTTTCTGTCCCTGTTCAGTTGATTGCATTCCAGTACCAGCCATGATTTTCCTCCTTATGAGCAGCCTGAGATGCAATTAGACAGCTTTGTTACCTCTCATTTATAACTGCCACTCTTACACAACTAGGAATATCTTGCCATGCTGGTCATTGCTGTCATTTGTAGGGATCACAAGTGGGTATGACAGCTGACTGTTTTCCTCTGTTGCCAACTTTTGTAGAATCATCAAGTACTCTGATAAGGTTTAGTCCTCAGAGAAGAAGTTTCTGCATCACATCATCAATCAGAGAAACTACATGAGTCAGCTGCAGGTCCTCTGTGTGTATACTATTGCTATTAGCTGAGTATTTTGATGAGTCTCCTGATTCTGAGAACAAGTGAGTCTCAGAACTTTTTGCTATTATTGGGTTGCAGGGTCCTACATAAATATGATAGTTTTGTCTCAGTTTATTATATTTTATTTTGTCATGTTTTGTTTTTATCTCTTAGTGACCTATTATTCTTTAATGACAGAAAGAAAGAGGGTGAATCTCCATCTTGGGGTTGTGCTGAGGAACTATGAAGTGTTGAGAGAGGGGAAATTTTAAAAGGTATATACTGTATGAAAAAAAATCTATTTTCAATCAAAGGAACTAAGTTTAAAGTGATTAATGACATAAACAACATTTAAATAGATTGACTTTCTTTTTAAAAGGGTAACTTTTTCTCAATATATGTTTTATTTAAATTAGAAATATGAATGTTTCACATGTCAGTCCCAGCTCCCTCTCCCACCCCTCCTCCCTTGTCCCTCCACCAGGCCCCCAGACCCCACCCAATCCCCACATAATTCTTGCTGCCCATTTTTTTTACTAAATTTCTATCACTACTCGAGTGTGATAGGGTAATTGTAGCATGAGTACATGAAACAGACAAATACCTAGAATCCCTAAACCTACAGAGATTGAAGCATGAAGAAACACAAAATGGATTTCATGAATAATTCATAAGACTGAATCAATAAGGACATTTGACAAAAAGTCAACTATTTTTAATGTATAAAACTGACAAACTAGGAGTAGAACAGAGTACTGTGCATTAGGTGCATGCAAGAAAAACCGCTGCCAACTCAGAAGTCACTCAGAAAATTGGGAGCTTTCCCTCTAAGACAAGGATCGACACAAGGATACTGTGGTGGCCACTTTTCTTCAGTATAATCTTAGATGTCCTAGACAGAACAAATGGCAACATAAATAAGTAAAAGTTGGTCAATTGATTGGCTATAAAATACATCTGCAGATAACAGGAACTTATTTTGAAAAACTCTAAGGATTCTACAGAATTTTATGGAACTAGTGAACAAACATACCCATTGAGCTCTGCTTCTATACACTAATATTGTGCACAATTAGATGTAATGTTTTGTGACATGCATAGAGAAGCTAAGTAACAAGGAAGACTCAAGTGGGATCCATGTATCTCCCTGGGAAGAAGAAATAGATGAGATTTTGTGAATGGATCAAGGCATGTATGGATTGGAACAGTCAGAAACAGAAGGGAGATGGTGAAGTGGAAGAAGAGAGCACTTGGAATAATTTCGGGAATGGTAGGGCATTTGGGGAGCAATGTGGAAATCTACTACAATGGAAACTCTCTGGAATCTAAAGAGTGGCACTAATAAAGACTCCTAGTAGTGAGTAATAGATAGCCTGAACAAGCCGTCTTCTAAACAACAGAAGACTCCTAGCAGTGGGAATGGGACACCAATCCCTCCAAAAAAACCATTGACCTACACAACCTGTTCTGCTTGAAATATGTCCTGGGGTAATAGTGGGAGAGAACTTGTGGAATTGGCCAAAAAAGTACTTGCCCAAATTAAAGAACATGCCATGAGAGAGAGACTTCAGACCTGACACTGCATGGATAGCCGGGAACATAAGGGTATATAGCACAGAAATTCAGGATAAAACCAAACATGACTGAAAAAAAGCATTTCAATGAAATGACTACTAATGATATTTGGTTATGCTACTAGATCAGTGTCCAGGTTAATAGTCATCATAGAGGCATGATCTAGAAACATATGGGAACAGACGCAGAGACATATAGCCAAATACTTGGCAATGCCAGAGGAGCCCACAAAATAGGGGAAGAATGAACTGTAGGAACCAGAGGGGTCAAGGATAGTATGAAAACATAGAACACAGAACCAGTTAAGCAGAGGTTATAGAGGATCATTTAAACTGAAGAGATAACCAAACACACTGCATGTGTTTTAGCTAAGGCCTCCGCAAATAAGTAATGGTAATGTAAATGGGTATTCTTGTGGAACTCCTAACAGTGGAAGTGACGGACATCTTTGACTCTTTGCCTGCCCTTTGGACCCTTTACTTCCTACTGGGTTGCCTCTCCCAGCGCTGATGAGGGATTGTGACAAGTTTAATATAACTTAGTATGTAGATATACATGGGAGGCATGCACATTTTTGAGAGGAAACAAAAGAAGAGTGGATCTGGGGTAGTGGGGAAGTGAGGTTTAGGAAAAGCTAGAGGGGGGAGTCTCCAATTGTGATGCAGTATATTAGAGGGGAATAAAAAGGAAAGAAACTCAAATGAACAGGGAAAGCACTCTTGTGCAAATCCCACTGGGAATGCCACTCTCAGGATGCAAACAGTGTGATCTGCCCTAATATGAAGGATTTTACATCTGTGCATCCAACAATGGATCAAATCTATTTAGAAATAAACTATGTGCATGGGCAGACCTCTCTCCTGTCTGTCTTCTTCACTTTGCAGGGATGAGTGTTGTCGAGGCAGCATTGGGCTTAGGTGATTTTGTAAAACAAGGAACATATTTGAGTACATGAGTGAACATCTTTCCCAATGCAAACAATGCATCATTTTCATAGAAGATTCAGAACATCCAAATGTTATAGGGACCCTGAAATTAGTTCCCATGACTTCTGAGGGATCTCTATAGATTTGAACCACAACCTAAGTTCTTTTTTATTAATTTTTTTATTTTTAAGTTTAAATTTAGATTCGAAACATGTTTGGTTCACGAGTCAGTTCCAGGTCCCTCTCCCTTTCCCTCATCATGGCCAGTAAACTGGGAGACTGGTCTTCAAACTGAATTGGTTGGAGACCTCACACTGATAATCTCCAGCATCCTCACTCATGACTGGATCTATTCTGAGTCCACACTTTGTGGGGGAGAGAGTCATCCTCTCTTTGAGCTGCAGATTATTCTTTTTGAAGATCCAACGGATGGAGACATCAGTGTCGGGTGAAATGCAAATGAAGATCACAGATGTACCTCCTGTGAGTGTATTGTCAGTGATTTGAACAATGGGTTGTGTCACATACTCTGTGAAGAAACAGAGAAGGATACCAAATGACAGGAGTCCAGAGAGTTCAATCAGGCCCTCTTTAGTTCATGCATTATAGTGCTTCAGGGGAGTGTGGGGTTGAAGCTGTGACTATAAACATATATTGGATTTTGGATCTGCCACCCAGGACTGTTACCCTGACAGTCTTAGTTATGAGCAATGGTCTGAACTTGGGATGCGGAGCAACTCATATCAGCAGCACCTGTTAATATTTACGTGCAGAAGAAAATTCCCTAGGCTGGGCCCCTGAGTTGAAGGAGGAATCTGGGGTAGCTGCCTCCATTTTCTCCCCTTGGTGCCTTGATCTTCCTGTGAAATCTCATAATACCATCAGAACAGTAGCATAATGGCTTGCACACTTGTGCACTGAGCCTCAGGCGAAGGAGATGCACAGGTGATCTAACTAACTGCAGTTGTCATGGCAGTACACATCTGGTTCTACACTCTATGGGATAGTCAGTCGCATGACTTGGACAGTCAGTAAGCCCTTCGTCCCTCTCAGGTCTGACAGGAAATCTAAACAGTTACAAAATCTCCCACATGTCACCTTGAGGCTGGCCAGGGGCAAAGTTTTGGAGTCATGGCTTCGTGGTCC
This sequence comes from Mesocricetus auratus, assembly GCF_017639785.1. NCBI lineage: Eukaryota > Metazoa > Chordata > Mammalia > Rodentia > Cricetidae > Mesocricetus > Mesocricetus auratus. Next base: position 1,121,696 of record NW_024429223.1, read on the forward strand.
CATGGTGCATTCACACAGAGACTGCCTGACTCCCACAGTCTTTCTAGGGACATATGAAAGAGCTCTAAGGGTCGGAGCTGGAAGTAGCATCCTGGAGCTGAGTTTATCCAGCACAAGTCCTCCTCTTTGCTGGTAAAGGCAGGTGTGCAGTCCTGATATTACAGTTTGTCTACCCAATGCATTTCCTACAGCAGGGAACAAACCCCTGCAGAGGAACACAATGCAGTGGAGAAGAGAGGAGATGAAGCCAAACACTGACAGCTTAGCGTATGAAGTAGGGTTAGCCACGCCCCATAGGTAGAGACTGTAGTGAGTCACTTACTCTTTATATAGAATTCCACGTATGCTGTTTCAAATTCGACATTTTTGTTTACAACTTCTAGCATGTACACTCCTGCATCTTCTTCAGTGACATGCGGGAGCATCAGGGATCCATTATTGTACACCATCCATCCTTGGCTGTGTGCAGGTCCCCAGGTGATGGAATTCGTGACTTTGATGTTTTCTACAATTTGAAGACCTGAGGATCTGTAATTTGCTTTGTACCAGTAAAAGGCTAAAATATCTTCTGGAAGATTATGAACTTGGAGAAGTACGCGTTGCCCTTCAGTAGCATATGGAGGCACCGGCTGGATCGCAATTTGGGAAGTCAGTGGGTTACAGAACGCAGAAGCTGAGAGGGAAAACACAAAAAAAGACATTGCATGAGGATTATTTGCTTGGTGAAAACAATGGTGACCTCCATCATGATCAGATGGTTTCATCACTCAGGCTAGGGTTGCAGGTGTGTGTGTGTGTGTGTGTGTGTGTGTGTGTGTGTGTGTGTGTGTGTGTGTCCTACTAATGAAGGGCAGAAACATGAGCTCTTCATTTCCAACTATGTCTCTGAAAGTGTCATTTCCTCTGCATGGAACTATCTCCTCGGGGGTCTACATGAGTGCCCCCTGACTGCCCTCAGTCAGATACAGCACACACTCATGCACACTGAGGTTTGAGAGTATGCTTCCCCTGAATTCAACAGGCCTGTAACTTTCACTTTAAAGGGTTTTGTCTTCGGTTTCCTTTGAGGCAACAGTCAACTCATGACTTCTCCTAATATATGCACTTGGTGCTCTCTCAAGTAGCCCTTAAGTCTGGGGCTGTGTGGGGCCTGGGAGCAGTCTGATCATCAAGGCAGTCTCAGGTATTTAAAATATTTCTGTACAAGCCTTGCTTGTTACATATCAACTTGACACAAGCTACAGTCATAGTGAAAGACAAGACCTCAGTTGAAATCACCTCCAGCAGGTTGGCCTGTGAGAAAAATTATACTGCATTTTTAAAATTGGCAGTTGATGAAAAATGATTCAGACCAATGCAGACAGTTTAAGTTCTGAACTAAGAGTCGTGGGTGATATCAGAGAGCTGGTTGAGCACGCATGAAGAGCGTGTCAATAGGAAGCACTGCTCCATGGTCTCTGTATCAGTTCCTAGATTTTATTTACGACACACCATTTAGAGCCAATAAATATTCCAGTTTCACACAGCTGTTCTAAAACCATTGTTCCCTACCAATTTTGAGAGAATGTAAGTGTAGACCACTAGACAAATTCTCCACTGGGTCACATTAGTCCAGCCTTGGAAAGATGACAGGATTCTGGATTCTCTGATCTAAAACTCCAAGAGACTGAGCGAACACTGACATCTTAAGCCGATTTACTTCCCATCGAAGTGTTTCCTGATGCAAATGGAGTCAAAATATGGAATACGATCTATGGCCATTTGTCTCTGTCAGTGTGTCCTCCACTGATTGCTCAAACCTCCATCTGGGACACATTGCAGAGGGAACAGAAGATAGGCCGGCCCTGACATCCCAATGTGTCTAATCTCCACCCACCAGTAAACAATCGCAGAGAACTACTTACCGCCCACGGGGAGTTGCACCTGTACATCTTCATAGTCCCCATCTCTTCTCAGAACTCGTAGGATGTAAAAGCCACCATCTTTCTGAGTGACATGCTGGATCAGCAGAGAGCCATCACTGTTCACTGTGTGCCTTCCTCTGTACGCAGGCCCCCACAGGGTTTGTTCGCCCTTTCCTACATGATGGATAGCCACAAGGTTCTTGAAGTCAAACGTTCCTTTAAACCAGATATAGCCGATAATAGCCTCCGGAGTATTGCGAATGAGTAGAAGGACACTTCTCCCTTCAGCAACGATGGGTGGCACTAATTCAACAGTGGTCTTGGGATGGGCAGCAAGGCGCCCACACTTCCAAAGGAAAGCTAGATGTGAAAAGAGAGATCCACCTAAGTTGGGACTTTTGTATTTTACCAAGATGAGGCCCTTTGTCCTGAGCAACTGGGTCCATCGCATAGCCTAGGTTGATTGGTGAGTATCTTCCTGTTCTACTTGATGGAGATCAACATATGACCCTCATATTCTCAGTGTCCCCACATTATTCACTTCCTCTATCTATCTATCTGTCTGTCTTTCTATCTATCTATCCATGTATTCAGTTTTCAACATTACCCCAGATTACTGCCATCAGAAACCTGCTCATATTTACAGTGAATTGGTGTTGGTGTGATGCCTGCCCAACCTCTTCCCCTACAGACCCTGCGTCCTCCTCACTCTCTGACTTTGTCATTTTCCTGTTCCTCTTGGGATTGCAGTAAACACATGAATTTACATTCTAGTGTTCTTAATTTCAGCTGTACACAAACTGGGACATCATAAGACCATGAGTTATCTTGTATTTATTTAATGATGCCTAGAATAAACTCAGATACATGTCAAGAAAATGATGTCCCAGAACCCTGCCTTCCCATGGACCTAATTTAAGAAACCCAAGGATTTAGGGATATGCCATTGTATTATTTCATTTACATTGATTTTTTATGCTTGCTTACATATTATACTTGGGTGTGAGTGGTGTAAGGGCAACAGTAGTGTATACAGGTCAGTCTAGGACATAGTATTTAAGTGAAGGTGGGGATTTCTGTTTAGGGTCTCGGCTTGTCAAACAATAAAACAAATGCTTATATCCATTGGACCATGTCAGTGAGCTACACCAGCTTGATTTTTTTTAATTTGGGCCATTATGATGAGAGCATTAGTTTCCAGAATATTGTGTCCATACTTAGTAACTTCATGAAAGACTTCTCCCCCATAATTTGCAGATTAATATTCAAACAGATCATCCTAATGCTGAGCACCTCTCCCACTCTGCATCTTCTCTCCTACAAACGTGAGACTGCTCTCAGAAGACTACAGAAAGTGTGCCATTCCTCTAACTTCACAAACTGTCAACTTGTCTCCTCATCTGTAAGCAGAAGCCCTTGAGAATTGGTAAACCCATTTGTGAAGGAGAGCCAAGAGGACCTCCATTGTTTCAGCAGACTGATCTGTCATACCTCTGAGGTATTTCTGTTCCAGCACATCTCCCAAGCTCTGCCGTCCTTCCCACATCTGAACTGAGCCTTGTCCCAGGAGGAGTCAAATAAAGGGGTTCAATAGACAGAAGGTGTGTCTGTGTTCAGTAGACTGGATGTGTGTCTGTGTTCAGTATACTGGAGGTGTGTCTGTGTTCAATAGACTGGAGGTGGGTCTGTGTTCAACAGACTGGAGGTGTGTCTGTGTTCAATAGACTGGAGGTGTGTTGTGTTCAAATTCCTGCTCTGCCCCTCCAGTTTCTGAGATACCCCATGTTGCTTTCCCATTTCTTCCCCATGTCTCTGTTCTCTAGAACACAGAGTGAGAGTCAAGAGTAATGAGCATCGCTTTGACATGGCATAAAAGCGGCTGATCTTGGAACTGTACTCTCCTGTCTTGACCAAGATTTATCAGCACAAAACAAAAGGAAAATCTGTAAAAATGTGTGACAAAGACAGCCAACTGGGCAGGCATTCTGCCTTGTGTTTTCAATGCTCTATAAGCATGAAATTTGTTTTCATAAGGAAGGTGAAAGAACTGCCTTTGAGGCTCCGAAGGGACCAGGTGAGTGATGTGTGTGAAAAAAATCAATTCTCATTTGAGTCACCATTAGACTGGGTTCTGACTGAGGACAAAATCCCAGGATGAGTCTAGAGTTGTCCTGGGTGTGTGGGAGGAGGTGACATGATCTCTGTAAAAGAGTTGTGAGCTCCTTCATCCTGTACAAGATTTCTAGGACCATGCCCCCATTTTCACTGTTTGCTGAGCTGTGTAATGGGTTTGCCCATGTGCTCTGTGGTCCTTCTGAGATGCCTTAGATCTCTTTCTAGTTGTTTAAACTTGGATATCATGTATTTCCCAAGGAGAAACTGTCTGTCAGTTTAGCAGACACATTAAGCACCCTGTAGGTCTGAGAATCCTGTGACCATGATTTCCAGATCTGTAAAAACAGGAGTGGAACTAGGCTACTCTGTAAGTTCCTGGTTCAGGCAAATACTTTTATGCTGATTCATTGTGTGTCCTGATAACATCCCTAGTGATGATGGCAGAAGGGACTGGAGTTCATGTCTGGGAAGCTGTCACATCAGCATAGCCTTTAGCCATTTGACTGCAGGAAAGAATTCCCCAAGTGTGCCATTAACTACCTGTTGTGTCCCTCTCCTTGGTGACCATGACTTTCATGTGAAATCTCATATGACCACACAACAGCTAGTTAATGCTATGACCACATGTTGACCCGTGCTCCCTTAAGTATACTATGAAGATGGCAAAAGTGTGTAGCCCCGCCAAGACTAATATAACAGTGTACTGTCTGGTTCCACACATCACAAGACTGACTGCTAGGGAGCACTGTTCCCTGCTATCAGGAAGTCAAAATCCATCACTTTTAAAATGCCTCCCATGGAGACCTGGAGTTGAGATTTGGAAAGAGTTCTGGAGGCAGGGAATCCTAATTCTCACGTCTCTTTGAGGATTCTATATTTTCCACAACCACACACAACGTTGATTTCCTGAGTCTTTCTAAGAAAACATTCCTGGTGAGAACCTCTAGAGTTTAGACAGAAGCTGATATACTTGACTGAGGTGTGCAACATGCATCCGCCTGAGTGCAAGGTTAAGTCAAATCAAGGGTTCTGATATATTGCCATGATTCTACACCATATGTGTCCTGCACTAAACAACTAAAACCCAACGTGAGAGCACAATGAATAGGGAAGGCAGACACAGACAACATTCCTGTGTGTCCGGTGAAACGAACCTCACACAGCTCAGAGATTTCACAACAAGTCACTCACGGAGTACGTTGAGATACTTCTTTGTTGTTGATACAATTTTTCCACGTCTGTTATGGGTGCGTAGAGTATAAAATCCTCTGTCATTCATGTTCACTTTTTCAAACAGCAGGGTTCCATTGTAAAAAATTGTCTCTCTGCCAGTGTGTGCAGGCCCGGGTTGACTTGAATTCTTGCGCAGTTCATATATTGCGATTGCTTTTGTCTCATTTTTTATCTCTTTGTACCAGGTTATAGATTTAATTTTCTTTGGAAGATTATGTACGGGGATAAGAACATTATCTCCTTCAGCCACTAGAGTTGGCACTGTTTCGCTGGAATACTGGGCAGTGGTGGGCAGGGGCCAGAAGGATATAAGGCAAACTATAAGGGAATTGAGAAAAAAACACCAAAATTAAATGAGGGTGATTATCACTCAGGGTCAGTGTGTGAGCAAGGATGTGCCCACCCTCCTTTGCAGACATAAGCAACATGAATTCCATTGATTCAGAGTGTCTGAGTGTGTCAGTAATTGTCTTAGAAATTCTCTGTTCAGGTGTCTGCCTGGTTCCCCCCTCAAGTGTATTTGGTAAGAGGAGCAATGCCTATCTGAACTCCTCCTCAGGAAAGACCTCAATCCTTATTATTTTTCTCTGTTTCCTTTTTGATTCTTGTCAATCCATGGTGTCATCGTTCAGATATACAGACATCAGGCCCAATAGATCCAGGCATGTTTGTCTCTTTGGCTTTTGTTTTTGTTTTTGTTTTTGTTTTAAGATAAGGTTTCACTGTGCAGTCTTGGATGACCTGCAACTTTCTCTGTTGCCCAGGCTTGCCTTGAACTCACAGAGATCAAGTCTCTCTGCTTCCCAAGTCCTGGGATTAAAGGTCTGAGCCACTGCCACTAGGCAGAACTCAAAATATATAAGGGCAGGATTATTCTGAACTTTTGGAAGGTTGGTTCCATGAAAAAATATTTAAAAAAGAAGTGAATATATTACCATAGATTTCTTTTTATATTATCTAAGTTTGGAGCTTATGAAAATAACTATATTCAGGGTGAAATAAATGATTTTAGATTTACCTATGTAAATAAACACATTTATGAAAGAATTCTTGTGTCTCCTAGTGCATATATGAAAATGTATGCAATAAATCTGTGTGGGTGCATATGTCAGTGTGTGCATGCATGGGTGCATGCCACAATACCTATGTGGAGGGGACAGGAGAGCCTGCAAGAGTCTGTTCTCTCCATTCACTGTATGTGAGCTGAGAATTGGTCTCAGGTTTCACTGAGACTTCTCTCTAGTCCTCCCATGTTGGGTCTATTTGGAGGGTAATAATCTCATGATGGAGGACATCTGCCTTCATAACACTGCAGCCAATGTAATTCACAGTGAGCATGGAGTGTCTGATTCTTTCCTCTTACCCTCGTCACCTCCTGTCATCTGTGAACTTCAGGCAGCTGAGCCACTGTCCCGCACTCTACTACAAACAAAAACCTTTACTATCCTCTCAGGTTTCTGTCCTCTTCAGGAAACTCCAACATGATGTTTCAAGGTATGCTTCCCTACACAGTCAGAAAATAAATAACCTTACCTGTGAGCAGAAGCCGCGGCCCAGGGGTACACCCCTTGCAGAGAAGCATAGAGGGCTCCTCCATCAATCTTCTCACTTGCTGTCCTACCTCTGTGTGGAAGGCTCAGTGTTCTTCCTCCTTCTATGCTGAGATTTTCCTCAGTCAGGAGGACTTCCCAGAATCCAGTGAGTGGCTGGAGTCCGAGTCGAAGTCACTGCTCAGTACCTTCCACTCTCAGTACTGCCCCACATTCCTATCAACTTCCATTTATGTTGGTCCTCCAAGCAACACATTAAGCAACAAGGCTGATAAGCATCCCCATGCCCTCGGAGAACAATGTCTCATCCCAGGGTTGACACCTGCTGTGTCCTTACCTTGGGTCTATCAGCACAAAAGATGAAGACTCTATCATGACTATTTGTCCTGGTAGCACAGGGACCCAGCAGAGCACCTAGTCTACCCTGTGATCTCAATGCTATGGGGAGTTTGTGCTTACTTAATCCCTTCAGGAATGCAACATAAATGTTACTGTGGGTTATAATAGATGAGCTGAGCAGTGACTAGGGATAAAGACCAATCGTTTATCACTAATACCACCTTGAACTAATGATCCAAGAGAGAGGACCAGGAGCAGTTGTAAGAGTAGTTTCATGGGTTCATCATGGGAAAGAGGTGATCTGTGTATCCTTAAAAGAACTGTGTGCTCCTTCTTCCTGTGGAAGGTTTCAAGGCAACATTCTACCATTGTGTGTTGGTGTGCATATATTCTCTCTAATCTTCCTGTGTCATCTTTGCCATTTCCTAGAATATTCCCTGTTGATAATCTTGTATTCCCCTTTGACAGATGCAAGGAGAAAGAGACCTTCAGGTTCCCCAAGAAGAAAGGTGTTCTTAGACAAAGGAAGGAGCCAGAAGTAGGTCAGAGCAGGATCTAGCGAGTGAGCTTAAGGTTACTAAGGACAAAAATGAAAAGAAGTCTGTTCAAGGAAAAGATTTTCAGAGTATCGAGCATGTGTCCTGCTATGGACCCCTGTGGATTACTGGAAGAACTTCTAGAGCAGGATTCACTGGCCAGCCTAGTTATCTGCATTGTGGGTCTGCATCAGTACAAAGAGTGGCTGAGTTCCCCAGGAGTGAGTCTCTTTAAGGAAACAGCTACAGTGATGAGGAGACAGAAAGTGCTCACAATTAGCATTCAGGCTGACTGGGTTACTTTGGGTGGTTATCACTCATTTCTATATTACACACTCATGAAGTTCTGTGTCAGTTGTGATACTGATCCACTTGCCCTCTGATAATTTCAGGCTGTTACCTTGAAAGAGGCTTTGACCATTTCTACTCATCAGGTAGATTGTATTCTGAAACTCACGTACATGGTTTAGGGGTGCCATCCTCAACCTCCATGGCATTATCATCATCAACTGTGATGATGGCCTTGGAGTAGAAGTGTGTGAAAAATCCTTGAAAATGCCTCTTTCAGCCACTGTGAGTCTTTCTAGCATCCATCCCAACTCCGTGTCCTTACAGAACCAGACAGAAGATAAATCACATGCAGATGAAAGGGGACATGAGTAATCAGAGAGATGGAGAGTCTCTTTTTCTATTAATTCATATTGGTTCATGTTTTATTGTTGTCTTTCATTAACCATGTGGAAATTAGGATCTCTATGGTTAAATTTTCATATATCTTCATGAATATTTCACTGGGCTAACTTCCCAGGAGTAGAATTTTGTGCTAAAGGAACAGTGGGAACTGACTCCAGGCCCACAGCAAAGCACGTTATAGTAATGCTGCCATCCGATGGAGGGTCTCTTGTGTTCTGAGGGGGAAACGGTATTCGATTAGGATCAGATACTACCTAGGATCTGCTGTCAAATGACCATTGTCTTTGCTGGACCTCATTGACCCACTGCCTACCTTGCATCAAAGGATGTTGTGTCCTTCTGGCTTTACAGATGTCCACTGAGCCCAGCCAATGCCTTCCAAGGCAATGACGCTCAATAAAGTATTACAGAAGGGACACAATAATGTTTCTCATTGAGCATCCAAGAGAAGTACCCACAGATTATCCTCGGGACTTGCATATTCAGAAGTCACAAACCTGAGAAAAGAGAGTGCACCTTTTATTCAGCTAAATCAGCCAGCTGAGTGATGGTGGATGTTCTTCAGTATGCTGTGAATACATGTTTCTCTGTTGGTTGATGAATTAAACACTGATTGTGCAGTAGCAAGGCAGGAAGTGTAGGCAGGGCAACCCAGACTAGGAGAATGCTGGGAAGAGGAAGGCAGAGAAGAGTCTCTAGAGAGATCCCAAGTACCTGCTGAAGGAGTAACATGCCAGAGCATAATGAGTAAGCCATAGACTTACTCATTTAATAGAAATGTGTTAGTAATTGAGAGAGAGGTAGCCAATAAGAAGCCTGAGCCATTAACCAACAGTTTATAATTATTATACTCCTCTGTGTGTTTACTTGGGACCTGGTGGAAAAGAAACATCCATCTACAGCTGGACCATAATATGGGCCAATCTTCACAGGAGTTTGTGGTAACTGAGATGATCACCGTGTCTCCAAAAGACAAATGAGTCTCAGAATGATCTAGGAATGGGAAGAAAGAAGGATACAACACCATTGTCTTTAACTGTAATGTTTATCTTGCACAGATAAGAACCATAAAGAGATATATCCTGAAATATACATTGCTATTTTCTGTCTTTGTTTCTTTCTTTCTCCCATCCATCCATCTATCCATCCATTCTTTCTTTCTTTCCATTCATGTATATGGTTATTTTTACTGAAAGTATACATGTGAACCACAAGTGTGCCTGAGGCTCACAGAATCCTAAACAAGCTACTGGAAAAGGAATTACACATGGCTTATAAGCTATCATGGGTGTCCTTGGAATAATACTCCAGCCCTCTAAATAGAAATTATTGTTGTTTACCACTGATCCATCTCCCCAGCACTCTCAGAGGGATATTCTCTGAGGCAAATATTACTGGTAGAAATTACAGGTGTGTTTGGCAGAACTAGGTTAGGGATTTTGGAAATTAACATGTTCCATATGAGACCATTGTTACTCAAAACCCAGATGTAAGCCCAAATCCTGAAAGGCTACTTTTCTAAGGAGTACAATGAGGCATGATGAGATACCAATGCTAAAACTGTTTAAAATAGTGACTTCCTGGACATTGACAGCTCTCTATTAGATGTAGGATCCATTGGAGCAAAGGAAAGCCTTTGCCTTTCTGGAGTACTGACAGAAGCATTCCAGAAAACACATGATTTCCTGTCCAACAGCTGAATTGCATAATACTAGAAATTTTTTACAAGTTTTCCTGAGGCGGGTAATTTAGTTCTAGGGAAAACTCTAATTGTCATCAGTCCTTCCAAGACCCAAACACCGGCGAGTCCAGCTTCAGGTGAGATTGGGTCTCCAGGGAGGATTACCCGCCCAACACCCATCCCCTCGATATTCTGGGGCTGCTCCTGGCATCCAGAAGACCCGCCCACACAGGAAAGACATCAGCCCTTCCAGGCCCAAATCCCCGCCAAGTCCAGCTTCAGGAAAGACATCAGACCTTCCAAGCCCCAAACCCCGGCGAGCCCAGCTTCAGGAAAGACATCAGCCCTTCCATGCCCCAACCTCCGGTGAGCACAGCTTCAGCTTAACCTTCAGTATCAGCATCCACAGCTTCAGCTTCAGGAAGGAAGGAGACCAATGGAGATGGAAAGACCCCACCAGCACCCACTGGAAGAAGAGATGGGAAGAAGACAGAATAAGAGCTCACTCAGCAATAGAAACACCAACATGACCCCACCAGAATCTAGGGATCCAACACCAGCAAGACCCGAAAAGCACTACACAGATGAAGAAGAGGAGACAGACCTTAAAATTTATTTCGTGAAGATGATGGAGACCCTCAAAGAAGAAACAAGGATATCCCTTAAAGAAATAGAAGAAAAAACAAACAAAAAATCCATGAAATGGGGAAAAATTCAAGAAATAAACAAATCTCTCAAAGAATCTAAAGAGCACCAAGATAAAACAACCAAAAAAATGAAGGAAACAACTCAAAGAGTTGAAGGATTGAAAGCTGAAATAGAAACCATAAAGAAAACACAGAACGAGGGGATGCTGGAAATGGAAAAGCTGGGTAAACGATCAGGAACTACAGATGCAAGTATCACCAATAGAATACAAGAGATAGAAGAGAGAATCTCAGGTGTTGAAGACTCATTAGAGTATATAGAGTCGTCAACTGAAGAAAATCTCAAAACCAACAAATCCTTAACACAAAATATCCAGGAAATATGGGACATCCTGAGGAAGCCAAACCTGAGAATAATAGGTATAGAGGAAGGCAAAGAAATACAACTCAAAGGTACAGAAAACATATTCAACATCATAAAAGAAAACTCCCCTAACCTAAAGAAAGATATGCCTATGAAAATACAAGAATCTTACAGAACACCAAATAGGCTGGACCAGAAAAAGAAGTCACCTTGCCATATAATAATCAAAACATCAAACCTAGGGAATAATGAGAAAATATTAAGAGCAGCTAAAGAAAAAGGCAAAGTAACATACAAAGGCAGACCTATCCGAATTACACCTGACTTCTCAATGGAAACGATGAAAGCCAGAAGATCCTGGACAGGTGTCCTACAAACGCTAAGGGAACAAGGATGCCAGCCCAGAATACTATATCCAGCAAAGCTCACAATTACCATAGATGGACAAAAACAAAATATTCCATGAAAAAGCCAGATTTAAACAATACATATCCGTGAATCCAGCTCTACAGAAAGTGCTAGAAGGAAAACTTAGATCCAAGGAAGATAACTACACCCACAAAGACACAGGCAATATATAATCCCACTTTACAAAACACCAAAAGAAAAAGGGAGGAGAAACTACACAAAATAACTTCACTAACAATAAATCAAGTACAAACAAGAATCATCAATCAATGGTCATTAATATCCCTCAATGTCAACGGCCTCAACTTGCCCATAAAAAGACACAGACTAGCAGAATGGATACAAAGACAGAACCCTTCCTTGTGCTGCATACAAGAAATACATCTCAACATCACAGACAGACGTTATCTCAGGATAAAGGGTTGGGAAAAGATTTTCCAATCAAACAGCCCCAAGAAACAAGCAGGTGTAGCAATCCTAATATCTAACAAACTAGACTTCAAATTAAAATAAATCAAAAGAGATGAAGAAGGACATTTCATATTCATCAAAGGAAAAGTCCATCAAGATGAAGCCTCAGTTTTAAACATTTACGCCCCAAATACAAAGGCACCTACATTCGTGAAAGAAACATTACTAAAGCTCAAACTGCACATAAAATCTCACACACTAATAGTGGGAGACTTCAACACTTCATTCTCACCACTAGACAGGACCTCCAAACAGAAACTTAACACAGAAACAAAGGAACTAATAGAAGTTATGACCCAACTGGGTTTAACAGACATCTACAGAACATTCCACCCAAACACAAAGGATATACCTTCTTCTCGGCACCACATGGAACCTTCTCTAAAATTGACCACATAATAAGAAACATGGCAAATCTCCACAGATACAAAAAAAATTGGAATAACCCCCTGTATCTTTTCAGACCACCATGCATTAAAATTAGAATTCAACAATAACACACATCACAGAAACCCTACAAACTCATGGAAATTGGACAATGCACAATTGCACCATCCCTGGGTAAAGGAAGAAATAAAAAAAGAAATTAAAGAATTCCTCAAATTCAATGTGAATGAAGACACAATGTGCACAAACTTATGGGACACTTTGAAAGCAGTGCTGAGAGGAAAGTTTTTTTATCATTTTTTATTTTAATTTTAAATAGCTTGTTTTACATGTCAATCCCAGTTCCATCTTCCTCCCCTCCTCCCACACTCCCCTTCCCCCCCCAACCTCCCACCCTAATGCCAATTCCTTCCACATAGGGGATATCTAGAGTCTGTCATTTCACTCAGGGTAGGGTCCAGGCACTCCCCTAAGAGTCTAGGCTGAGAGAGCATCCCTCTTTGTCCTATGGGCACACGATGACTGTTTGTATTCCAGGGATAGACACTGATCCACTGCTCAGGGCCCCATAGGTTGCCCAGGCCTTCTTGCTGACACTCACATTTGGGGGGTCCAGATCAGTCCCATGCTGGCCTCCCCGCTGTCGGTCTGGGGTCCAAGAGCTCTCCCCTGTTCAGATCAGCTGTCTCTGCTGGTTTTCCCAGCCCATTCTTTGCCAATTTGCTCATCACTCCTCTCTCTCTGTCACTGGGTTCCTTAGGTTCAGTTCAGTGCTTAATTGTGTGTTTGCCTCTGCTTCCATTAATCACTGAATGAAGGCTCCCGGATGGTTATAGACATCAAGTTCATTATCAGGAATGGGCATTCGAGGTGGTCTCTCCACTATTACTTAGCTTGCCAATTGGTGTTATCCCTTTAGATCACTAGAGGTCACTCTGGTGCCTGATCTGTCTTCTAACCTATGATTACCTCTTCCCCCTATTCTACCCCCACCCACTCAACTTCCTCTTCCCCCATGACCTTCTCTCTCTTCCTCTTCTCCCCCTCTCTTCTTCCCAGCTCGTGTTCCCCATCCATTCAAAGGATCTTGTCTCCATCCTCTTCTCTTGGGTACTATGCATATATGCATATCTTTTAGGTTCTTTCCAGTTTCCCAGACTCTCTATCAGTGGAAGTGCAGACTGGCACTATCCTGATCCATGTCTAAAATCCATATATGAGTGAGTACATACCATGTTTGTCTTTTTGCGACTAGGTTACCTCAATCAGGATGGTTTCTTCCAGTGCTATCCATTTACCTGCGAATTTCAAGATTCCATTGGTTTTTTTCTGCTGAGTAATACTCCATTGTGTAAATGTACCACATTTTCTCTATCCACTCTTCAGTTGAGGGGCATCTAGTTGCTTGCAGATTCTGGCTATTACAAACAATGCTGCTATGAACATAGTGGAGCAGATGCCCTTGTTGTATGAATTTGCCTCATTTGGATATATGCCTAGGAGTGGAATTGCTAGGTCTTGTGGTAGATTGATTCCCATTTTCCTGAGGAATCTCCATACTGATTTCCAAAGAGGCTGCACAAATATCTTTTCCCATTCTATGGACTAACTTTTTGTCTTGTTGACTATGTCCTTTGCCTTACAGAAGCTTTTCAGTTTCAGGAGGTCCCATTTGTTAATTGTCCATCTCAGTGTCTGTTCCACTGGTGTTATGTTTAGGAAGTTGTCTCCTGTACCAACTCGTTGAAGAGTATCTCCCACTTTCTCTTCTAAAAGTTTCAGTGTGGCTGGATTTATGTTGAGATCTTTGATCCATTTGGACTTAAGTTTTGTACAAGGCAATAAACATGAATCTATCTGCAGTCTTCTGCATACCAGTACCCAGTTATGCCAGCACCATTTGTTGAAGATGCTTTCTTTTTTCCATTGTATAGTTTTAGCTTCTTTGTCAAAAATCAAGTGTTCATAGGTGTGTGGGTTAAAATCAGGGTTTTCAATTCGGTTCCATTGGTCTACCTGCCTATTTTTGTGCCAATACCAAGCTGTTTTCAGGACTATAGCTCTATAATAGAGCTTGAAGTCAGGTATGGTGATGCCTCCTGAAGTTCCTTTATTGTGTAGGGTTATTTTGGCTATCCTGGGCCTTTTGTTTTTCCATATAAAGTTGATTAATGTTCTTTCCAAGTCCTTGAAGAATTGTGGTGGAATTTTGATGAGGATTGCATTGAATCTGTGGACTGATTTTGGCAAGATTGCCATTTTTATTATGTTGATCCTACCAATCCTAGAGCATGGGAGATCTTTCCATTTTCTGGTATCCTCTTTGATTTCTTTCTTTAAAGACTCAAAGTTCTTGATATACAAGTCTTTCACTTCCTTGGTTAACATTATCCCCAGATATTTGATGCTGTTTATGGCTATTGTAAAGGGTGATGTTTCTCTGATTTCTTTCTCAGTCACTTCATCATCTGTATATAATAGGGCCACTGATTTTTTTGAGTTTACCTTGTATCCTGCCACATTGCTGAAGGTGTTTATCAGCTCTAGGAGTTCCCTTGCTGAGTTTTTTGGGTCACATATGTAAACTATCATTTCATCTGCAAATAGTGAAAGTTTGACTTCTTCCTTTCCAGTTTGTATCCCCTTTTTCTCCTTTTGTTGTCTTATTGCTGTAGCTAGAATTGCAAGTACAATATGTAGAGAGTGGACATCCTTGTCTTGTTCCTGATTTTAGAGGAATTGCTTTGAGTTTCTCTCCATTTAGTTTGATGTTAGCTGTTGGTTTACTGTATATTGCTTTTATTATTTTCAGGTATGTTCCTGTTATCCCTGATCTCTCTAGGACCTTTATCATGAAGGGGTACTGGATTTTGTCAAAGGCTTTTTCAGCATCTAGTGAGATGATCATGTGGTTTTTCTTTCGCAGTTTGTTTATATGGTGGATTGCATTGATAGATTTTCTAATGTTGAACCATCCTGCATTCCTGGGATGAAGCCTATTTGATCATGGTGGATGATTTTTCTGATGTGTTCTTGAATCCGGTTTGCAAGTATTTTATTGAGTATTTTTGCATCGATGTTCACGAGGGAAATTGGTCTATAGTTCTCTTTCTTAGTGGTGTCTTTGTGTGGCTTGGGTATCAAGGTAATTGTAGCCTCGTAAAAAGAGTTTGGCAGTGAGCCTCCTGCTTCTATTGTGTGGGATAATTTGAGGAGTATTGGAATTAGCTCTTCTTTGAATTTCTGGTAGAATTCTGCACTGAAGCCATCTGGGCCTGGGCTTTTTTTTGTTTGGGAGACTTTTGATGACTGCTTCTATTTCATTAGGGGTTATAGGTCTGTTTAGATTGTTTATCTGCTCTTGATTTAGTTTTGGCAAGTGATATCTATCGAGGAAATTGTCCATTTCCTTTAAATTTTCAAATTTTGTGGAGTACAGATTTTCAAAGCATGCCCTGATGATTCTCTGGATTTCCTCAGAGCCTGTTGTTATATCCCCTTTTTCAATTCTGATTTTGTTAATTTGCATGCTCTCTCTCTGTCTTTTGGTTAGTTGGACAGAGGTTTGTCTATTTTGTTGATTTTCTCAAAGAACCAACTCTTTGTTTCATTGATTCTTCTCAATGTTCTCCTGGTTTCTACTTGATTGATTTCCTCCCTCAATTTGATTATTTCCTGGCGTCTGCTCCTCCTGGGTGAGTTTGCTTCTTTTTGTTCTAGAACATTCAGCTGTGCTATTAATTCTCTAGTATGACTGTTCTCCAGTTTCTTCATGTGGGCACTTAGTGCTATTAACTTTCCTCTTAGCACTGCTTTCAAAGTGTCCCATAGGTTTGCGTATGTTGTGTCTTCATTCTCATTGAATTCCAGGAAGTCTTTAATTTCTTTTTTTATTTCTTCCTTTACCCAGGGATGGTGCAATTGAGCATTGTCCAATTTCCATGAGTTTGTGGGGTTTCTGAGAATTGTGTTATTGTTGAATTCTAGTTTTAATGCATGTGGTCTGAGAGGATACAGGGGTTATTCCAATTTTTTTTGTATCTGTGGAGATTTGCTATATTTCCTATTATGTGGTCAATTTTAGAGAAGGTTCCATGTGGCGCCGAGAAGAAGGTATATCCCTTTGTGTTTGGGTGGAATATTCTGTAGATGTCTGTTAAACCCAGTTGGGTCATAACTTCTATTAGTTCCTTTGTTTCTTTTGGAGGTTCGTAAGTTTCTGTTTGGAGGTCCTGTCTAGCGGTGAGAATGAAGTGTTGAAGTCTCCCACTATTAGTGTGTGAGATTTTATGTGCAATTTGAGCTTTAGTAATGTTTCTTTCACGAATGTAGGTGCCTTTGTATTTGGGGCGTAGATGTTTAAAATTGAGACTTCATCTTGATGGACTTTTCCTTTGATGAATATGAAATGTCCTTCATCTCTTTTGATTTATTTTCATTTGAAGTCTAGTTTGTTAGATATTAGGATTGCTACACCCGTTTGTTTCTTGGGTCCGTTTGATTGGAAAATCTTTTCCCAACCCTTTACCCTGAGATAACGTCTGTCTGTGATGTTGAGATGTGTTTCTTGTATGCAGCAGAAGGATGGGTTCTGTCTTCGTATCCATTCTGCTAGTCTGTGTCTTTTTATAGGCAAGTTGAGGCCGTTGACATTGAGGAATATCAATGACCATTGATTGATGATTCTTGTTTGTGCTTGATTTTTTGGTAGTGAAGTTATTTTGTGTAGTTTCTCCTCCCTTTTTCTTTTGGTGTTTTGTAAAGTGGGATTATATATTGCCTGTGTCATCGTAAGTGTAGTTATCTTCCTTGGATCTAGGTTTTCCTTCTAGCAATTTCTGTAGAGCTGGATTCATGGATATGTATTGTTTAAATCTGGCTTTGTCATGGAATATTTTGTTTTCTCCATCTATGGTAATTGAGAGCCTTGCTGGATATAGTATTCTGGGCTGGCATCCTTGTTCCCTTCGCGTTTGTAGGACATCTGTCCAGGATCGTCTGGCTTTCATCGTTTCCATTGAGAAGTCAGGTGTAATTCAGATAGGCCCGCCTTTGTATGTTACTTTGCCTTTTCCTTTAGCTGCTCTTAATATTTTCTCTTTATTCTGTAGGTTTGATGTTTTGATTTTTATATGGCAAGGTGACTTCTTTTTCTGGTCCAGCCTATTTGGTGTTCTGTAAGATTCTTGTATTTTCATAGCCATATCCTTCTTTAGGTTAGGGAAGTTTTCTTCTATGATTTTGTTGAATATGTTTTCTGTACCTTTGAGCTGTATTTCTTTGCCTTCTTCTATACCTATTATTCTCAGGTTTGGCTTCTTCACAATGTCCCATATTTCCTGGATATTTTCTGTTAGGGATTTATTGGTTTTGAGGTTTTCTTTGGTTGACGACTCTATATCCTCTAATGAGTCTTCAACACATGAGATTCTCTCTTCTATCTCTTGTATTCTATTGGTGATACTTGCATCTGTAGTTCCTGATCGTTTACCCAGCTTTTCCATTTCCAGCATCCCCTCGTTCTGTGTTTTCTTTATGGTTTCTTTTTTTTTTTTTTTGGTTTTTTCGAGACAGGGTTTCTCTGTGGCTTTGGAAGCTGTCCTGGAACTCGCTTTCTAGACCAGGCTGGCCTCGAACTCACAGAGATCCGCCTGCCTCTGCCTCCCAAGTGCTGGGACTAAAGGCGTGCGCCACCAACGCCCGGCTTTCTTTATGGTTTCTATTTCAGCTTTCAATCCTTCAACTCTTTGAGTTGTTTCCTTCATTTTTTTGGTTGGTTTATCTTGGTGCTCTTTAGATTCTTTGAGAGATTTGTTTATTTCTTGAATTTTTTCCCCCATTTCATGGATTTTTTGTTTGTTTTTTCTTCTATTTCTTTAAGGGATATCCTTGTTTCTTCTTTGAGGGTCTCCATCATCTTCACGAAATAATTTTTAAGGTCTGTCTCCTCTTCTTCATCTATGTAGTGTTTTTCAGGTCTTGCTGGCGTTGGTTCCCTAGATTCTGGTGGAGTCATGTTGGTCTTTTGACTACTAAGTGAGCTCTTATTCTGTCTTCTTTCCATTTCTTCTTCCAGTGGGTGCTGGTGGATCTTTCTGTCTCCACTGCTCTCCTTCCTTCCTGGAGCTGACTGGGATTGCCGGAGTTTGGGGCCTGGAAGGGCTGATATCTTTCCTAGCTAGCTGGGATCACCGGAGGTTGGGGCATGGAAGGGCTGATGTCTTTCCTTTGTGGGCGGGTCTTCTGGATGCCAGGAGCGGTCTGGAAGATCGAGAGGATGGGTGTCAGGCGGAGAATGGGGAGAGTCCCCCCTGAAGACCCAAGCTCACCTAGCTGGGATCACCGGAGTTTGGGGCCTGGAAGGGATCCCATGATGATATTTTTTTTGTTGTTATCATACTTTTTATCATTTTTTATTTTAATTTTAAATAGCTTGTTTTACATGTCAATCCCAGTTCCCTCTCCCTCCCCTCCTCCCGCACTCCCCTTCCCCCCCCCACCCTCCCACCCTATTGCCAAATCCTTCCACATAGGGGATATCTAGAGTCTGTCATTTCACTCTGGGTAGGGTCCAGGCGCTCCCCTAAGAGTCCAGGCTGAGAGAGCATCCCTCTTTGTGCTATAGGCACACGATGACTGTATTCCAGGGATAGACACTGATCCACAGCTCAGGGCCCCATAGGTTGCCCAGGCCTTCTCGCTGACACTCACATTTGGGGGGGTCCAGATCAGTCCCATGCTGGCCTCCCCGCTGTCGCTCTGGGGTCCAAGAGCTCTCCCCTGTTCAGATCAGCTGTGTCTGCTGGTTTTGCCAGCCCATTCTTTGCCAATTTGCCCATGATGATATTTTTAAGCTTTCCTTTTTCCTCTTAAATTTTTATTTTGGGGTGGGATTAAAGGGGATGGTGGATGCAAAGGGACAGGGAAATGAATGAGATAAAGATACATGATGGGAAAGATGGATAAAATAAATAAAAGGAAAGAAATGAAAAACAAATTACCAAAAAACAAGAAATGTCCCCACTCTGCTGTAAGATGAGACAACAGAGGCTGTTCATTCATCACAATAAGTCTGAATGGGAGGCTGGCCTTTGAACTGACTGGACTGGAATACACACTGTGTTCTCCAGCATCCTCCATCTTGACAGGGTCTATGCTGAGTAAGCACCTTTTCAAGAACAGTATCATCCTCTCTGTGAGCTGCAGACTCCAGTTATTGAATGTCCACTGGTTAAAGATCCCAAAGTCAGCTGAGAGGCAAGTGAGAACCACAAATCTCTGTACTGTAACCCCGATGTCTGTGACTTGAATAAAGCACTGTGGAACAGACTCTGCAAAGCAGAAGAGGAGGCAGCAATGTTACATTAGTCCTTCAGATATTTCAATCAGATCCTCAGTAGTCAACAGACACCTAATAAATTGCAGAGGGTGGTTACAACGCTCCAGTAACAGTAGAGAGTTTGCTTGTGGTTCAGATCTGACACTAAAGGCCTGTGTGGCACTTTCATTCTTTCTTTCCTGGATCTCTATTTTCCACCATTAGTGCAAACAATGCATGATCATTGCCATGTCCCTTAGTCAAGATCAGATGTTAGCAAGTGCCCTGTCCTTTAGATGGGGAAGCTGCTCAAGTCAGCATCATCTTTCACTATTTACCTGCAGGAGAAAATTCCCTAGGTCAGACTCCTGAGGAAATGCCACTGCCTGAAATAACTTTAGCCTCTATCTTTTATCTTGGGTACCCTGATCTTCCTGTGAAGTCTCTTAAGCCCATCTGAAAACTTGACTTATGTACTGGGACCTATTTATGGAGTATGACCCAGCATACTTTTATTAGTGGTTATTACATTTCATGCAAATTCACTTCTGTTAATGATGTTTAGACCTTTGTATCAGAAAAAGTATCAAATGTTCTATGGGATATTATGAGGCAAGAGGAGAGGGTTGGGCAGCATTGACTCAATAGTGATCTGGTTGGTAGTGGAAGGGTGCCTGAAGGCTAAAATAGAAGATGGAAGAGAACAGAGGCAAAAATAGCAATATTGAGACCTTTGTCTTCGGAGAAGAGAAGGGTCCTGTGTACTGAGAAGCTTGGGTCCAATACTCAACTGAGGTGGGCAGGAGTTTCTGTCCAACCTAGAGGAAGTAAGAAAATGACTTCCATGTCCTCAGTGCACTTCAGCGTATCACTTCCTCTGCGGAACTCTTCGTGCATGTGTTTTGACACTCGCTGTTCTCACATGGCTGCTCACAATCAGACAATGCTGTGGGGGTGGATGTTGCTGACCTCTTCCTCTACAGAACCCCAGTCTTTACACTCTGATCTCTTTGATTTCTTTTTTCTTCTACTGCAGTCTGCTTCCCTTAGAGATGGACTTCCTGGTCTGTCAGTCAGTCCAATACAGCTGGAGACTTATTGAAAGAATAGTTTGATCTTTCTGGGAGATTGGATACCTGGACAGGCTCAGAAACATGTGGGAGGTTAGAAGAATGGTTGTCCCAGGGCCTGGCAGTCCAGCTGATAATGAAATTTTCATGAATGGAACAAATGAAATCAGCTACAAACCCAACTTGTATTAATTTATGCATGTGGGAGAAGTAGGGAGCTATTTGTGTTGGTATGAGTTGTGGGTATTTGAGCAGGAGTATGTCATCCTATGTGTATGGGTTCATGCAAGTCACAGCACCTAGATGGAAGTCAGGGGACAACTTGAGGGAGTCTTTACTATCTTTCCTCCTCAGGAAATTCCACCCAGCCTCTGAGCTCCCCTCTTCCCACACATTATTTGAGAGATTTCTCCTTACCTGTGAGCAGGAGTCAATACCAGGGGCTGCACCCTTTTCAGACAAGTACACAGTAAGCTTCCAAGGAGGCTACCACGTGCTCTTCCCTCTCAGTATGGAAATCATCTTTTGTTCTAACACTCCTACCAAGCTCTACAGCCCTTGTCCCTAGGAGCTCAGCCGCCACACAGGCAGAACCACTTCCCAGGGTAATTTTTACTGTTTTCAGCATTGTGTCCAAGGCCATGCTCTATCTCTGCAATTCTTTTTTTATTAAATTTGTTTTAATTTTTAAAGAATTATTTATTATGTATATAGTGTTCTGACTGCCAGCCAGAAGAGGGCACCAGATCTCACTACAAATGGCTGTGAGCCACCATGTGGTTGCTAGGAATTGAACTCATGACCTCTGGAAGAGCAGCCAGTGCTCCTATCCTCTGAGCCATCTCTCCAGATTCTCTGCAATTCTTTTTTTTATTATCACTTTTTATTTAAATTTTAAATGGCTTGTTTTACATGTCAATCCCAGTTCCCTCTCCCTCCCCTCCTCCCGCACTCCCCATCCCGCCAAGCCTCTCACCCTATTGCCAATTCCTTCCACATAGGGGATATCTAGACTCTGTCATTTCCCTCAGGGTAGGGTCCAGGCACTCCCCTAAGAGTCCAGGCTGAGAGAGCATCCCTCTTTGTGCTATGGGCGCACGATGACTGTTTGTATTCCAGGGATAGACACTGATCCACTGCTCAGGGCCCCATAGGTTTCCCAGGCCTTCTCACTGACACTCACATTTGGGGGATCCAGATCAGTCCCATGCTGGCCTCCCCACTGTCGCTCTGGGGTCCAAGAGCTCTCCCCTGTTCAGATCAGCTGTGTCTGCTGGTTTTGCCAGCCCATTCTTTGCCAATTTGCTCATCACTCCTCTCTCTCTGCCACTGGGTTCCTTGGGTTCAGTTCAGTGTTTGACTGTGGGTGTTTGCCTCTGCTTCCATCAGTCACTGGATGAAGGCTCCCGGATGGTTATAGACATCAAGTTCATTATCAGGAATGGGCATTTGAGGTGGTCTCTCCACTATTGCTTAGCTTGCCAATTGGTGTCATCCCTTTAGATCACTCGAGGTCACTCTGGTGCCTGATCTGTCTTCTAACCTATGATTCTCTCTTCCCCTATTCTACCCCCACCCACTCAGACTTCCTGTTCCCCCATGACCTACTCTCTCTTCCTTTTCTCCCCCCTCTCTTCTTCCCAGCTCCCACTCCCCTCCACCCCTCGCCGTGTTCCCCATCTGTTCAGAGGATCTTGTCTCAATCCTCTTCTGTTTCCCAGACTCTCTATCAGTGGAAGTGCAGACTGGCACTATCCTGACCCATGTCTAAAATCTATATATGAGTGAGTACATACCATGTTTGTCTTTTTGCAACTGGGTTACCTCACTCAGGATGGTTTCTTCCAGTGCTATCCATTTACCTGCGAATTTCAAGATTCCATTGTTTTTTTTTCTGCTGAGTAATACTCCAATGTGTACCACATTTTCCCTATCCACTGTTCAGTTGAGGGGCATCTAGGTTGCTTCCAGGTTCTGGCTATTACAAATAATGCTGCTATGAAGATAGTGGAGCAGATACCCTTGTTGTATGAATTTGCCTCCTTTGTATTATGCCTAAGAGTGGAATTGCTGGGTCTTGTGGTAGACTGATTCCCATTTTCCTGAGGAATCTCCATACTGCTTTCCAAAGTGGCTGTATGAGTTGGCACTCCCACCAGCAGTGGAGGAGTGTTCCCCTCTCTCCACATCCTCTCCACCATAAATTGTCTTTGGTGTTTTTGATTTTAGCCATTCTGACAGGAGTAAGAAGGTATCTCAGAGTTGTTTTGATTTGCATTTCCCTGATGGCTAAGGATGTTGAGCACTTTCTTAATTGTCTCTTGGCCATTTTAGCCTCCTCTATTGAGAACTCTCTATTTAGCTCTGTACCCCACCTTTTAATTGGATCCTTTGGTGTTTTGGAGACTTGCTTCTTGAGTTCTTTGTAAATTTTGGAGATTAGCCCTCTGTCAGATGTGGGGTTAGTGAATATCTTTTCCCATTTTGTGGACTGCCTTTTTGTCTTGTTGACTGTGTCCTTTGCCTTACAGAAGCTTTTCAGTTTCATGAGGTCCCATTTGTTAATTGTCGATCTCAGTGTCTGTGCCACTGGTATTATGTTCAGGAAGTGGTCTCCTGTTCCAACTTGTTGAGGAGTATCTCCCACTTTCTCTTCTCAAAGTTTCAGTGTAGCTGGCTTTTTGTTGAGATCTTTGATACATTTGGACTTAAGTTTTCATTGGTCTACCTGTCTATTTTTGTGCCAATACCAAGCTGTTTTCAGGTCTATAGCTCTATAATAGAGCTTGAAGTCAGGTATGGTGATGCCTCCTGAAGTTCCTTTATTGTATAGGGTTGTTTTGGCTATCCTGGGCCTTTTGTTTTTCCATATAAAGTTGATTAATATTCTTTCCAAGTCCTTGAAGAATTGTGATGGAATTTTGATAGGGATTGCATTGAATCTGTAGACTGCTTTTGGAAAGATTGACATTTTTATTATGTTGATCCTACCAATCCAAGAGCATGGGAGATCTTTCCATTTTCTGGTATCCTCTTTGATTTCTTTCTTAATCCTCCCTGGGGTCCCAGTAAGATTTTCCCTATAAATATGCTATGATGATGTGACAGCTTCCCATGAACTCTAGTCCCCTCTGTCATCATCACTAGGGATGTTATCAGGACACACAATGAATCAGCATAAAAGTATTTGCCTGAACCAGGAACTTACAGAGTAGCCTAGTTCCACTCCTGTCTTTACATATCTGGAAATCATGGTCACAGGATTCTCAGACCTACAGGCTGCTTAATGTGTCTGCTACACTGCCAGATAGTGTCTCCTTGGGAAATACATGATATCCAAGTTTAAACAACTAGACAGAGATCAGATCTAAGGCATCTCAGAAGGACCACAGAGCACATGGGCAAACCCATTACACAGTTCAGTAAACAGTGAAAATGGGGGCATGGTCTTAGAAATCTTGTACAGGATGAAGGAGCTCACATCCCTTTTACAGAGATCATGTCACCTCCTCCCACACACCCAGGATAACTCTAGGCTCATCCTGGGATTTTGTTCTCAGTCATAACCCAGTCTAATGGTGACTCAAATGAGAATTGATTTTTTCACACACATCACTCACCTGGTCCCTTTGGAGCCTCAGAGGCAGTTCTTTCACCTTCCTTATGAAAACAAATTTCATATTTATAGAGCATTGAAAACACAAGGCAGAATGTGTGCCCAGTTGGCTGTCTTTGTCACACATTTTTACAGATTTTCCTTTTGTTTTGTGCTGATAAATCTTGGTCAAGACAGGAGAGTACAGTTCCAAGATCAGCCGCTTTTATGCCATGTCAAAGCGATGCTCATTACTCTTGACTCTCACTCTGTGTTCTAGAGAACAGAGACATAGGGAAGAAATGGGAAAGCAACATGGGGTAGCTCAGAAACTGGAGGGGCAGAGCAGGAATTTGAACACAGACACACCTCCAGTCTATTGAACACAGACACACCACAGTTCCTCTACTCTGCAGGTAAAGACTGGTGAGGGGTTTTGATTTATTTTAGTTTGGCTATCATATTTGTGACCCACAGGAAGGGACCAAACCAGAGAATGGGGACACAATGCACTGAGAGGGATATCAGACACAGCCCAGTCCTGACAGCCCAGTGTATCAAGTAGGATGTGTCACACTAAGCAGCTATTTGCAATGGAGAACCACTTGCAGTTTACATGGAGTTGTACATGTGTACTTTCTATTCCTCAAATCTGTCTTTAAAGTGCCTAATGCGTACAATTCTGCTTCTTTCTCATTGGTGACATGGATCAAAAGTGATCCATTGATGTACAACGTATCTCTCCTGCTGTGTGAGACCCCCAAGAGATGGAATTAATAGCTCTGCTTTTTCTTCAATTTTCAACAGCTGAATGCACTACAACAATTTGTACCAGGAAAATGTTCACATATCTTCTGGCTGACCATGAACAAAAAGAAGAAGGATTTTCCCTTTAGCAATATTCCATAACACTGGCTCTATTATGAGTTGGTCAAACCCCAGATGGTTGCAGCAAGCAGAAAGTGTTGAAAAGGAAAAGAGAAAAAGTTATCACAAAGATCACTGTGCTTGGTAGAAATATTGCAATGTTTATCCTAAGCAGGTGGATTCTTCACTCCACCTACCAATACAGATGTGGGTGTTTCTATCACACATGGTGGAAGTCAACAACATGACCCCCATTCACTCAGTTTCCCTGAATGTGTTATTACTCTGCATGGAAATCTCTCCTGGTGAGTCTTCATAGCTGCCCCTTACTGCCCTCAGTCAAGCACTGTATACACTGATGAACACTGAGTTTAATATTATGACTCCTCTGAACTGTTCCTCCAAAGACCTCACATCTTCATTCCTGACTTTTTTCTGCTTCCTTTTCAGCTTCAGTCAACCCCTTCTAAGTTGAACTTGAGGTATCCTGGTGAAGGGTGAGAAGAAGGATTCTATGATTGAGAGGGGTCAGGGACATCACAAGAAAATCCACAGAATCAACTAAGCTGTAATCATAGGAGCTCATAGAGACACTGAACTGAAAATCAGGAAGCCTGCATAGACCCTATATGTGACAGTTGTGTAGTTTGGTCAACCTAAGAGATTCCTAACAGTGAGAGCAGGGTCTATCCATAATACTTTAGCTGGCTTTGGGAAATCTATTGCCCAAAATGCATTGCCTTTCCCAGCCTAAATACAAGGTGAGGTGGTTAGTCCTATTGCAAATTTATATGATTTTATTCTATTGAAATTCATGTCCTTTCTTGAACAGAAAAGGAGGGGGAATAGGTTGGGGGTGTGGCACAAAGAAGATGAAAAGGGGAAGGAGAGGATATAGGAAAACTAAGGTCAGAAGGTAAAATAAATAAATTAAATTAATTTTAAAAAGCTACTAAATTATTATAAACTGTTAAACTGTTAGTTTCTTATATATGTATTTAATGTTAGGCCTAAAACAAGTTGCTAAAAAGAAGCAAAGTTTATTTAGCTCAGACAGTTCAGAAATAATCAATCTGTACTCTAGTTTGTTAAAGAACTTCTGAATAAGGCAGAATCCATGTTTAATAGAGCTCTTTTGGGTCTTGTCTCCAAGATGACAAAAAAGACAACAGTAGTATCAAAAATGGTTATGACCATGTGTAGCCAAATTAAGGCACAACCTGTGCCCAGTATGGGCACAGTGACAAAGCTATTAAAAAGTTCATCACTTTGAACATAATACATCAGGCACATATCCAAAGCATGTGTCTCCCATGCTCCCATGCAGATGTCCTTCCCAAAATCTATGTCAAGCTGTATTACTGCATGAGCTGTGCCAATCATAGCTAAATACTCAGAAAATCAGTCTTCTGAATCTTAGAAAGACTTAGCACCCCCACTATGTTTTAGACCTGCTGAGGATGCACCATGAACTCCAACAAAGCCTATGCCTTCATCAGGAAAGAAGAAAAAAACATACGGGAAAAGTGGAGTGAAAGTTGTAATTTAAACATGCGTATTCAAAATAGTGGAGTGTCCCACTATTAATGAACAGGTATGTGATCCAAAAATGGAAGGGTGAAGCAGAGTGGTTCGTGCACTGTGGAGGGAAAGGGGACTGAAGACGCAAAGGTGGTGGGGAACAGATTAATATGGGTGGCCTATGCTGCCACCTGGGTCCATGTGATGTCCGGGCCTTACTAACACAGAGAGATATGTCTGGGCTCTTGTTCCTACTTCACACGCAGTCGGTGATAATGTCAATGGCATGCATGTTTTAATACCAAGGGATATGCAGATGCCTGGGGTCTGGGTCACCACCTGAGGCCACATTTGTGTCTCAAGGCCACACTGTCAGTGGGAACAAAGGATCTTATTGGACTATGCTGCTGCTCAGAGTCATGGTGACGTCTTGGTCCAAGTTGCAGCTCAATACTCTTTATCTATCTGTGGTCATACATTAGTCAGGGTCTGTGTTGACATCAGCGGGACTTTTGACTGCCAGAGGCCTTGGGATGCTAAGATCTGGTAATTAGGCAACTGCTCTATATAAAATAGAAATGCTATTGTAGGCACTTAACACATCATTGTTTCTATACAAACAATTTGAGATTATCGTTTTCCTATAATCAAAGAAACACTGCAATACAACAGGACCTAAGATGGAATAAGAGACTGGTTCCCATTTTAATTCCCAAGATCCTCCTAGATATTAACTGCAATGGCAGACATTTTGGGGCCTTTCGCCATTCTGTTTCTGCTAGTTTACATTGGGCTGTTGCATCACTAATGCCTTAACCAAATGATGATTCCACTCTAGGTTCCCTTAAGCTGAAAATTATGAGATCCCAATATAAACAGGCACCCAACACAGAGTGAGTCAAGGATTTCACTCAGGATACAACTCAACAGGGAATGGAAGGTCAAAATTGACATATAAACCCTACTTGTCAAAGGACAGAGAGCTTCCAGGAATGTTTGAGGCTACTATTTATGGGAGATAACAAACCACATGTTTTCTCTATGCTTAAGAAATTTGTAGCCAGGCGGTGGTGGCGCACGCCTTTAATCCCAACACTTGGGAGGCAGAGGCAGGCGGATCTCTGTGAGTTCGAGGCCAGGCTGGACCTACGGCCTCCAAAACAATACAGAGAAACCCTGTCTCGTAAAACCAAAAAAAAGTCAATCCCAGCTCCCTCTCCCTCTCCTCCTCCCATACCCCCCCACCAGGGCCCCCAGCCCCCCCACCCAATCTCCACTCCAATCACTAGGGAGGATGAGACCCTCCATGGAGGATCTCCAGAGTCTGTCATTTCATCCAGGGCAGAACCTAGGCCCTCCCCCAAGAGTCCAGACTGAGAGAGCATCCCTCATTATGGGATGGGCAGCCAAAGACTATTTGTATGCCAGTAATAAATACTACCCAAGGCCCTATAGATTACCTAGACCTCCTCACTGACACCCACATTCAGGGGTTCTGGATCAGTCCCATGCTTTCCACACAGCCATCAATCTGGGTTCAAGAGCTCCCCCTTGTTCAGGTCAACTGTTTCTGTGGGTTAAACCAGCTCAGTCTTAACTCCTTTGCTGATCAGTTCTCCCTTTCTGTCACAGGAGTTCAGTTCAGTGTTTAGCTGTGGGTGTCTGCCTCTGCTTCCATCAGTCGCAGGATGAAGATTCTATTTCCCAGTCTATCTGGCAGTGGGATTGTAGGCTGGCACTCCCCAGATCTATGTCTAAAATCCATATATGAGCGAGTACATACCATATTTCTATTTTTGTGACTGTGTTACCTCAATCAGGATGGTTTCTTCTACTGCCATCCATTTGCCTGCAAATTTCAAGATTCCATTGTGGTTTTTTTCTGCTGAATAGTGCTCCATTGTGTAAATGTACCACATTTTCTCTATCCACTCTTCAGTTGAGTGGCATCTAGGTTTCAGTTCTGGCTATTACAAATAATGTTGCTATGAACATAGTGGAGCAGACATCCTTGTTGTATGAATCGGCATCTTTTGTGTGTATTGCTGGGTCTTGTGGTAGACTGATTCCAATTTTCCTGAAGAATCTCCATACTAATTTCCAAAGTGGCTGTACAAGTCAGCACTCCCACCAGCAGTGAAGGAGTGTTCCCCTTTCTCCACATCCTCTCCAGCATAAATTGCCATTTGCGTTTTTTGATTTTAGCCATTCTGACAGGAGTAAGATGGTATCCCAGAGTTGTTTTGATTTGCATTTTGCAGATAACTAGGGATGTTGAGCACTTTCTCAAGTGCCTCTCAGCCATTTTAGACACCTCTATTGAGATTTCTCTATTTAGTTCTGCAGCCCACTTTTTAATTGGATCCTTTGGTGTTTTGGAGACTTGCTTCCTGAGTTTTTTGTAAACTTTAGAGATCAACCCTCTGTCAGATGTGGGGTTAGTGAATATCTTTTCCCAATCTGTTGCCTTTTTGTCTTGCTGACTGTGTCCTTTGCCTTACAGAAGCTTCTCAGTTACAGGAGATCCAATTTACTAATTGTGGATCTTAGTGTCTTTGCTACTGGAGTTATTTTCAGGAAGCAGTCGCCTGTACCAATTTGTTCAAGGGTACCTCCTTCTTTCTCTTCTAAAATGTTCAATGTGGCTGGAGTTACGTTGAGGTCTTTGATCCATTTGGACTTCAGTTTTATGTATGGTGTTAGACATGGATCTATCTGCAGTCTTCTACATGTCAGCCTCCAGTTATGCCAGCACCATTTGTTGAAGATGTTTTCTTTTTTCCATTGTATAATTTTAGCTTTTGTCAAAGATCAGGTGTTCTTACATGTATGAGTCTATCAGTCTATTTTTGTGCCAATACCAAGCTGTTTTCAGGACCATAGCTCTGTAATACAACTTGAAGTCAGGGATGGTAATGCCTCCGGACGTTTCATTGTTGATCAAGGGTATTTTGGCTATCCTGGGTCTTTTGTTTTTCCATATAAACTTGAGAATTGTTCTTTAAAGTACTGTGAAGAATTTTGCTGGGATTTTAATTGGGATTGTGTTAAATCTATATATTACTTTCAGTAAGACTGCCGTTTTTACTATGTTGATCCTATCTATCCAAGAGCATGGGAGATCTTTCCATTTTCTGGTGACTCCTTTAATTTCTTTCTTTAAAGATTCAAAGTTTTTGTAATACAGGTCTTTCAATTGTTTGATTAGCATTACCCCAAGATATTTTATGTTGTTTGTGGCTATTGTAAAAGGCGATGTTTCTCTGATTTCTTTCTCAGCCCTTTTGTTGTCTGTATAGAGTAGGGCTACTGATTTTCTTGAGTTGATCTTGTATCCTGCCACTTTGATGATGGTATTAATCTGCAATTTATGTTTTTTTATTTTGGAAAAGATATTCTTTCTGATGCAGACTGGGGAATTGGTTCTATTAAATATTACTGTTATTGTTACACTCATAGCCTGTGCCACTACTAATTATGCTTGTGTTAGCTCAAGAGGTACATACAGCTATGTATGTTAACTATCTGTATGATAATCTTCCATATACTGTACAGACTCAGTTTTAAGAAGGCCAGTTGTAGGCTGAGATTTTCTGTTCCACAGCTGCTCTCAAATAAACACGTTGATATTTTTATTAATTACAAATGCTCAGCCAATAGCTCACTCTTTCCTTTTAAGTTAGCCCATAGACCTTATTTATATCCAGCTATGTGGCAATGCCTGTATTAGCATGAAACATTCATCTCTGCTCCAGCTGTATCTGACGGTGACTCCCGGTCAACAGACATTATAGAAGACCTCAAGTGTGGAGATACTCGGTATGTAACTGTAGACAGGTTGCTTATGCTTCGCATAGTCCATCTATGACTTGTGTGAGCCTAATTGATCACCATGGTTTCTGTTTCTCAATATTCCAGTGACGTCAATAAGGTAAATTAAAACTGTCATAGCAATAAAGTAGGCTAACTATAAACTAGGACCTGACACTGAGAATGGATGGCTTTACACATCAGCTCTGTGTGGTACTATTTACTTAGAGGAAGGAGCTCACTAGACTTTACACTGAGGACTTTCGGTCATCATGAGGACCTATGTCCTCTGTCTTTCTCCTTGGGGACCCTGACATTCTTGTGAAGTCTCATATTCCCATCAGAACAGTTGGCCAAGGGACTTAGCACCTGAGCACCTGTGCTATCCATGCTGAGACTCAGAAGGACATGCTCAGGTGATCCAGCCTAACCAGGGCTCTCGTGGCATCACTGGCTGGTTCCATGAGCCGAGATTCAGACAGCTGATATTTCATCCCTCTCTGTCGGTTCTAACAGGTCGGACTCCACTCCTGCCCACACTCCCCAGCTCATGTGGAGTCATAAATCTAGTACAATGATTTGGAGCAAAGATATTCTCTTGGGGGTCTCCCCTCTAATACGTTTCCATATGGACTTTTTCTGAGTAATCTCACCACATATCTGCTCTCAGTAGGGTGAATTCAGATATAAGATTGGCGTTGCAGCTGGTCTACACTGGGCATGACTGCACTATTTAAACCCTAATATGAGCTAAAAATTAAATTAAATTAAATAAAACATATCCCCTGCCCATAAGGTTTTTGGAAATACAAAAATCCATTGGTCCACGTTCTCTCTACCACTGTGTGCGGTCCCAGTAAGCTTTTATTGATGGCTATTAGAGCTGTGCATTTCCATAACAGCCAATCACACTTGCCCATCAGCAAACCTTCCTTTACACTGATGAAAATTAAACAGCTTTGACTTTTCTGCTTTTACGGTCATTCCCTAGCAGACTAAGGACAAATAGAAGGCCAGGAAATGATGGTGCATACCTTTAATACCAGCACCCAGGAGGCAGAAAAATGTGCACATCTGAATTTGAGGCCAGTCTGTTCTAGAGTGTGAAGTCCAGTGTACATCTGAATTTGAGGCCAGTCTATTCTATAGTGTGAAGTCCAGAACAGAAAAGGCTGCACAGAGAAACCCTCTCTTGTCAAACCAGAGAAAGAGAAGTTGAGCTAATGGGCAATTCTTACCTTCTGCTACATTGTGCAACAGTGATTTTATCATGGGTTAAGCAGCATGCAGAGGGTACCAGCAGGTTGAAAGTAAGGCTAGGAGCTGGATGGAAGGTTTCTTGATTAAGAGAACTAGCAGCTCTTTAGGGAGACATGGGTTCAATTCCCAACACCTACAGGGTGACTCACCATAACATTTAACTCCAATTCTAGGTAGTCCCATGCCTCTACTGGAGTCTGTATGCACTGCATGCAGATGATGCAAAGACACACAGGAAAAACACTCATAAATATCAATAAATCATGTGAATTTTTTCAAAAATAATTCAAAGCTAAGGCTACAGAGAATAGAGAGGTATTTTGGTCACTATACATTTCATGGAATGATGGACATATGTCCTAACCAGGCGTGTTCATTCATTAAGTGTGATTGTCTGGGTGATTCTACAGAATTTGGAGGAGAGAAGCAATGTGACATGACCTCCTTTCAATTAGTGCTCCTGAACATGTCATGCAGTCTTCATGGAATTGTGTTCTGGGGTTTCTGAATGGTACAACCTGACTACTTTCAGATGCTATACTCAAAATGTATAGCATTTCACAGGTGGGGGATGTCTTCAATAATTTGTTACCTCTAAAATACCTGTGCCATATCTCTCTCATTTTAACTTTACAGAGTTAATTTACATTACATATGCATATGGTTTTGTACAAACTGTGCACAGAAGCTTTGTAACACCGGGGGACTTTGTGGAATCCCCTGAGGCTGAAGTTACAGGAGGTTAGTTGTAAAGTCATCTATCATTGTGCTGAGAACTGAACTCAGATCCTCTGGAAGAGCAACAGGTGTACTTAACCATTGAGCCATCTCCCCAGCCCTATTTCCTTGCTCTGTACGTGGGGAAATCCTACATGGTTATAGAAGTTGGCTCTATCCCTAAACCATGTAGGACATAGAGTTTGACTCAACATGTCAGCCTTGGCAGCAAGTGCCTTCACCCACTGTGCAAACTTTTTGGCCCAACCTGGTTGGATTTTCATTTGGAGAATCACCCTGACATAGCTGAAAAATTCAGTGCTCACAATACAACAGCCACTGGTGATTAACTTTGAGTAGGGAATGATTTCCCCTTCCTCTTAACATTTGCTGCTCACCAAAAGCTTCCTCCTGCTAAACTGCTGTCCCCCTCCATCTTCTCTAGGTACTCTGTGAGGAAAACACTGAGTTCCTTCTCAAACTCTTATCTTAGGTCATTGCAGCTCTTCTCTGTGTACCCCTCCTCTTAGCCACTCTCAGTGCATGGTCACCTCACCTTTGTGTTAGGACACAGGTCTGCAGATTTAGGTCAGATACACACACCCTTAGTCAGGAGGTGACACCTACAGATCACTCTAGGATCTTTCTGCACTTTAACCTGGCTGCTCACAGTTTACCATACCTGGCTGCTCCGAGCTACTTGTCACTTATACTACACTGAACTACCTCACAGGATGTGAAACGCTCTCTCACTACTAGAAGATTATAAAATATCAGACCTTTCCTTTCTTCTGGGGATCAGGAAAAGCCTTTTCAATTATTTGCTGGGGAATGCAGGGTGTTCTTAGAAATGGCTCCTCAATTTCCCTCCACGCTCTTAGTAGCTATATATCATTTTTCACACTACTTACCTCTTATGTTCATTGTTATTTTAAAGCTTTTAAAAAATACTTTTTAGAGAATTTTCTACATGTGTATTGAGTTTACATTATATAATTTCACCCATCCTCTCCCATTCTATCACCTCTTAGGATCTTAACTCCTTTTAACCTCATGGATTTCTCTTTAATTGTTATTATTATTACATATATATTTACATATAAATCATTAAATATTCAAATACAATCTGATGGCTCCATTTAGTGTTTCCCATGTGCATATGTGCTTATGGCTGACCATATGGAATTAGATTACTTATCAGGGGAGAACACTTATCCTTGGAGAACACTGACTCTTCCTCTCTCAGCACTCATTAATTAACTGGGTCTCTTTAGGTAAGAGTAGAATCTCTTAATATTTCCCTCTATATTTTGGCATGTCAATTTGGTGTTGTCATTTTTCAGTTCTGTATATGAAGCCATATGGTTGACTTCTCTTGGTTATAACTTCCCCATAATACATAAATGACAAAACCTCAAGTGGAAATCTTGGCCTTCTACCTCATACAGTATTTCCAATTGTCTTCTGAGATTTGCCCTGAACTTCAAACACAGGTGTTGTGTTACAGACAGATCAGGAAAGGTTGAACATCTCATGGTATCTAACTTAGAGTTTTATTGCTATGAGGAGACAATGAAGTTATGATAATTCTTATTAAGGACAACATTTAATTGGGTCTTCCATACATTTTCAAAGATTCAGTCCATTATCATCATGGTGAAAGGCACGATGCATTACAGACAGGCAAGTTACTGAAGTAGAACCTGAGATTTCCATATCTTGATCATTAAGCAGTAAAAGGAGACAGTGTTCCACACTGGCAGAAGCTTGACCATATGAAACTTCATAGCCTGCCTCCACAGTGACAAACTTCCTCCAACAAGATCACACCTATCTAAACATGGCCACACCTTCTAGTAGTACAACTCCCTAAGCGTCAAGAATTCAAACATGTGAGTCTATCTTTGGGGGGCATTCCTATCACCAAGCATCCATTGTTCACCACATTCAGATTATGTTTGGATTTCTCTGGTGGCCTCTGTCTGTGCAAAAAAATGGCATCTTTAGGCTCCTGGCTTCCAGAAGAACCGCCCATACAGGCCCCTCCAAGACCCCAACCCAGCGAGCTCAGCTTCAGGTGAGATTGGGTCTCTGGCTGGGACCACCCGCCCATCACCCATCCCCCTCCATATTCGGGGCCGCTCCCAGCTTCCAGAAGAACCGCCCACACAGGCCCCTCCAAGACCCCAACCCAGGGAGCCCAGCTTCAGGTGAGATTGGGTCCCCGGCTGGGACCACCCGCCCATCACCCATCCCCCCCATCTTCGGGGCCGCTCCCGGCTTCTAGAAGAGCCGCCCACACAGGAAAGAGATCAGCCCCTCCAAGACGCCAACCCAGCGAGCCCAGCTTCAGGTGAGATTGGGTCCCCGGCTGGGACCACCCGCCCATCACCCATCCCCCTCCATCTTCGGGGCCGCTCCCGGCTTCCAGAAGAACCGCCCACACAGGAAAGAGATCAGCCCCTCCAAGACCCCAACCCAGCGAGCCCAGCTTCAGGTGAGATTGGGTCTCTGGCTGGGACCACCCGCCCATCACCCATCCCCCCCATCTTCGGGGCCGCTCCCGGCTTCTAGAAGAGCCGCCCACACAGGAAAGAGATCAGCCCCTCCAAGACCCCAACCCAGCGAGCTCAGCTTCAGGTGAGATTGGGTCTCTGGCTGGGACCACCCGCCCATCACCCATCCCCCTCCATCTTCGGGGCCGCTCCCAGCTTCCAGAAGAGCTGCCCACACAGGAAAGAGATCAGCCCCTCCAAGACCCCAACCCAGCGAGCCCAGCTTCAGGAAAGAGATCAGCCCCTCCAAGACCCCAACCCCAGCGAGGCCAGCTTCAGCTTCAGCTGCAGTAAGGAAGGAGACCAGTGGAAACAGAAAGCCCCCACCAGCACCCACTGGAAGAAGAGATGGGAAGAAGACAGAATAAGAGATCACTCAGCAATAGAAACACCAACACGACCCCACCAGAATCCAGGGATCCAACACCAGCAAGACCTGAAAAGCACTACATAGATGAAGAAGAGGAGACAGACCTTAAAAATTATTTCATGAAGATGATGGAGAGCCTCAAAGAAGAAACGAGGAAATCCCTTAAAGAAATAGAAGAAAAAACAAACAAAAAAATCCATGAAATGGGGGAAAAATTCAAGAAATAAACAAATCTCTCAAAGAATCTAAAGAGCACCAAGAAAAAACAACCAAGAAAATTAAGGAAACAGCTCAAACAGTTGAAGGATTGAAAGCTGAAATAGAAACGATAAAGAAAACACAGAATGAAGGGATGCTGGAAATAGAAAAGCTCGGTAAACGGTCTGGAATTACAGATGCAAGCATCACCAATAGAATACAAGAGATAGAAGAGAGAATCTCAGGTGTTGAAGACTCATTAGAGGACATAGCATCGTCAACCAAAGAAAATCTCAAAACCAACAAATCCTTAACACAAAATATTCAGGAAATATGGGACACCGTGAAGAAGCCAAACCTGAGAATAATAGGTATAGAAGAAGGTGAAGAACTTCAACTTAAAGGTACAGAAAACATATTCAACAAAATCATAGAAGAAAACTTCCCTAACCTAAAGAAAGATATGCCTATGAAAGTACAAGAATCTTACAGAACACCAAATAGGCTTGACCAGAAAAAGAAGTCACCTCGCCATATAATAATCAAAACATCAAACCTACAGAGTAAAGAGAAAATATTAAGAGCAGCTAAAGAAAAAGGCCAAGTAACATATAAAGGCAGACCTATCCGAATTACACCTGACTTCTCAATGGAAACGATGAAAGCCAGAAGATCCTGGTCAGATGTCCTACAAACGCTAAGGGAACAAGGATGCCAGCCCAGACTACTATATCCAGCAAAGCTCTCAATTACCATAGATGGAGAAAACAAAATATTCCATGACAAAGCCAGATTTAAACAATACGTATCCATGAATCCAGCTCTACAGAAAATGCTAGAAGGAAAACCTAGAGCCAAGGAAGATAACTACATTCACAAAGACACAGGCAATATAGAATCATACTTTACAAAACACTAAAAGAAAAAGGGAGGAGAAACTACACAAAATAACCTCACTAACAATAAATCAAGCGCAAACAAGGATCACCAATCAATGGTCATTAATATCCCTCAATGTAAATGGCCTCAACTTACCTATAAAAAGACACAGACTAGCAGAATGGATACGAAGACAGAACCCTTCCTTCTGCTGCATACAAGAAACACATCTCAACAACAAAGACAGACGTTATCTCAGAGTAAAGGGCTGGGAAAAGATCTTCCAATCAAACGGCCCCAAGAAACAAGCGGGCGTAGCAATCCTAATATCTAACAAATTAGGCTTCAAATTAAAATCAATCAAAAGAGATGAAGAAGGGCACTTCATATTCATCAAAGGAAAAATACATCAAGACGAAGTCTCGATTTTAAACATCTACGCCCCAAATACAAAGGCACCTACATTCGTGAAAGAAACATTACTAAAGCTCAAAATGCACATAAAATCTCACACACTAATAGTAGGAGACTTCAACACTCCGCTCTCACCGCTAGATAGGACCTCCAGACAGAAACTTAACAAAGAAACAAAAGAATTAATAGAAGTTATGACCCAACTGGGTTTAACAGACATCTATAGAACATTCCACCCAAATACAAAGGGATATACCTTCTTCTCGGCACCACATGGAACCTTCTCTAAAATTGACCACATAATAGGAAACATAGCAAATCTCCACAGATACAAAAAAATTGGAATAACCCCTGCATCTTATCAGACCACCATGCATTAACATTAGAATTCAACAATAACACAAATCGCAGAAACCCTACAAACTCATGGAGATTGAACAATGCACAATTGCACCATCCCTGGGTAAAGGAACAAATAAAAAAGAAATTAAAGACTTCCTCGATTTCAATGAGAATGAAGACACAACATACACAAACTTATGGGACACTTTGAAAGCAGTGCTGAGAGGAAAGTTTATAGCACTAAGTGCCCACATGAAAAAACTGGAGAACAGTCATACTAGAGAATTAATAGCACAGCTGAATTTTCTAGAACAAAAAGAAGCAAACTCCCCAGGAGGAGCAGACGCCAGGAAATAATCAAATTGAGGGCTGAAATCAATCAAGTAGAAACCAGGAAAACATTGAGAAGAATCAATGAAACAAAGAGTTGGTTCTTTGAGAAAATCAACAAAATAGACAAACCTCTGTCCAAACTAACCAAAAGACAGAGAGAGAACATGCTAATTAACAAAATCAGGGATGAGAAAGGGGACATAACAACGGACTCTGAGGAAATCAAGAGAATCATCAGGGCATACTTTGAAAATCTGTACTCCACAAAATTTGAAAATTTAAAGGAAATGGACAATTTCTTGGATAGATATCACTTGCCAAAACTAAATCAAGAACAGATAAATAATCTAAACAGACCTATAACCCCTAATGAAATAGAAGCAGTCATCAAAAGTCTCCCAAACAAAAAAAGCCCAGGCCCAGATGGCTTCAGTGCAGAATTCTACCAGAAATTCAAAGAAGAGCTCATTCCAATACTCGTCAAAGTATTCCACACTATAGAAGCAGGAGGCTCACTGCCAAACTCTTTCTACGAGGCTACAATTACCTTGATACCCAAGCCACACAAAGACACAACTAAGAAAGAGAACTATAGACCAATTTCCCTCATGAACATTGATGCAAAAATACTCAATAAAATACTTGCAAACCGGATTCAAGAACACATCAGAAAAATCATCCACC
Organism: Mesocricetus auratus; assembly: GCF_017639785.1. NCBI lineage: Eukaryota > Metazoa > Chordata > Mammalia > Rodentia > Cricetidae > Mesocricetus > Mesocricetus auratus. Next base: position 1,159,957 of record NW_024429223.1, read on the forward strand.
ATGATCAAGTAGGCTTCATTCCAGAAATGCAGGGATGGTTCAATATTAGAAAATCTATCAATGTAATCCACCATATTAACAATCTGCGAAAGAAAAACCACATGATCATCTCGCTAGATGCTGAAAAAGCCTTTGACAAAATCCAGCACCCCTTCATGATAAAGGTCCTAGAGAGATCAGGGATAACAGGAACGTACCTGAATATAATAAAAGCAATATACAGTAAACCAACAGCTAACATCAAACTAAATGGAGAGAAACTCAAAGCAATTCCTCTAAAATCAGGAACAAGACAAGGCTGTCCACTCTCTCCATATCTCTTCAATATTGTACTTGAAGTTCTAGCTACAGCAATAAGACAACAAAAGGAGATAAAGGGGATACAAATAGGAAAAGAAGAAGTCAAACTTTCATTATTTGCAGATGATATGATAGTTTACATAAGTGACCCAAAAAACTCCGCAAGGTCACTCCTAGAGCTGATAAACACCTTCAGCAATGTGGCAGGATACAAGGTAAACTCAAAAAAATCAGTGGCCCTATTATATACAGATGATGAAGTGACTGAGAAAGAAATCAGAGAAACATCACCTTTTACAATAGCCAAAAACAGCATCAAATATCTGGGGATAATGTTAACCAAGGAAGTGAAAGACCTGTATATCAAGAACTTTGTGTCTTTGAAGAAACAAATCAAAGAAGATACCAGAAAATGGAAAGATCTCCCATGCTCTTGGATTGGTAGGATCAACATAATAAAAATGGCAATCTTGCCAAAAGCAGTCTATAGATTCAATGCAATCCCTATCAAAATTCCATCACAATTCTTCAAGGACCTGGAAAGAACATTAATCAACTTTATATGGAAAAACAAAAGGCCCAGGATAGCCCAAACATCCCTATACAATAAAGGAACTTCAGGAGGCATCACCATACCTGACTTCAAGCTCTATTATAGAGCTATAGTCCTGAAAACAGCTTGGTATTGGCACAAAAATAGGCAGGTAGACCAATGGAACCGAATCGAAAGCCCTAATTTTAACCCACACACCTATGAACACCTGATTTTTGACAAAGAAGCTAAAACTGTACAGTGGAAAAAGAAAGCATCTTCAACAAATGGTGCTGGCATAACTGGGTACTGGTATGCAGAAGACTGCAGATAGATCCATGTTTATCGCCTTGTACAAAACTTAAGTCCAAATGGATCAAAGATCTCAACATACATCCAGCCACACTGAAACTTTTAGAAGAGAAAGTGGGAGATACTCTTCAACGAGTTGGTACAGGAGACCACTTCCTAAACATAACACCAGTGGCACAGGCACTGAGATCAACAATTAACAAATGGGACCTTCTGAAACTAAAAAGCTTCTGTAAGGCAAAGGACACAATCAAAAAGACAAAAAGGCAGGCCACAGAATGGGAAAAGATATTCACTAACCCTACATCTGACAGAGGGCTAATCTCCAAAATTTACAAAGAACTCAAGAAACAAGTCTCCAAAACACCAAAGGATCCACTTGAAAGGTGGGGTACAGAGCTAAATAGAGAATTCTCAGTAGAGGAGGCTAAAATGGCCAAGAGACATTTAAGAAAGTGCTCAACATCCTTAGCCATCAGGGAAATGCAAATCAAAACAACTCTGAGACACCATCTCACTCCTGTCAGAATGGCTAGAATCAAAAACACCGAAGACAATTTATGCTGGAGGGGATGTGGAGAGAGAGGAACACTCCTCCACTGCTGGTGGGAATGCCAACTCATACAGCCTCTTTGGAAATCAGTATGGAGATTCCTCAGGAAAATGGGAATTAATCTACCACTAGACCCAGCAATTCCACTCTTAGGCATTTATCCAAATGAGGCAGGTTCATACAACAAGGGCATCTGCTCCACTATGTTCATAGCAGCATTGTTTGTAATAGCCAGAACCTGGAAGCAACCTAGATGCCCCTCAACTGAAGAGTGGATAGAGAAAATGTGGTACATTTACACAATGGAGTATTACTCAGCAGAAAAAAACAATGGAATCTTGAAATTCGCAGGGAAATGGATAGCACTGGAAGAAACCATCCTGAGTGAGGTAACCCAGTCGCAAAAAGACAAACATGGTATGTACTCACTCATATATGGATTTTAGATATGGATCAGGATAGTGCCAGTCTGCACTTCCACAGATAGAGAGTCTGGGAAACAGGAAAGAACCTAAAAGATATGCATATATACATAGTACCCAAGAGAAGAGGATGGAGACAAGATCCTCTGAATGGATGGGGAACAGGGCGAGGGGGGGTAGTGGGACCTGGGAAGAATAGAGGGGGTAAAGAGGAAGGGAGTTGGTCATGGGGGAACAGGAAGTTGAGGGGGTGGGGGTAGAAAAGGGGAAGAGGGAATCATAGGATCGAAGACAGATCAGGCACCAGAGTGACCTCGAGTGATCTAAAGGTATAACATCAATTGGCAAGCTAAGCAATAGTGGAAGGACCACCTCGAATGCCCATTCCTGATAATGAACTTGATGTCCATAACTATCCGGGAGCCTTCATCCTGGGACTGATGGAAGCAGAGGCAAACACACATCTAAGCACTGAACTGAACCCAAGGAACCCAGTGACAGAGAGAGAGGAATGATGAGCAAATTGGCAAAGAATGGGCTGGCAAAACCAGCAGAGACAGCTGATCTGAACAGGGGAGTGCTCTTGGACCCCAGACCGACAGTGGGGAGGCCAGAATGGGACTGATCTGGACCCCCCAAATGTGAGTGTCAGTGAGAAGGCCTGGACAACCTATGGGGCTCTGAGCTGTGGATCAGTGTCTATCCCTGGTATACAATCTGTCTTCATGTGCCTATAGCACAAAGAGAGATGCTCTCTCAGCCTGGACTCTTAGGGGAGTGCCTTGACCCTACCAAGAGTAAAATGACAGACTCTAGACATCCCCTATGTGGAAGGATTTGGCAATAGGGTGGGAGGGAGGGTGGAAGGGGAGTGCGGGAGGAGGGGAGAGAGAGGGAACTGGGATTGACATGTAAAACAAGCTATTTAAAATTAAAATAAAAAAAATTTTTAAAAATGGCATCTTTAATACAGGGGCGTAGCTCTACTTGTTTGTGGAAATAAGGATGGGTATTTAGAATAAACCTACAAATTAAACTTAGGAAAGTGGCTATTATAGGTTCTCCTCTAGGATCCATAAAAATCACTCTCAATTAATATTTGATTACATTCCAGTAAGAGATATTATTTCCCTCTTTTGGAGCATCCCGAAGTCCTATTAGACAGCTTTGTTACATTCAAGTTATAACTGGCATTCTTCATCATTTAAGGATATCTTGCCATGCTGTTCATTGCTGTCATTTGTAGGAATCACAAGTGGATAGGACAATTGATTTTTTTTTCCTCTGTTGCCAGCTTGCACAGAATCTTCAAGTATTATAATAGGTCTAGTCCTCAGAAGAAGAGGTTTCTGCATCACATCAGCTTATGCAGGCTACATGAGCAGGGAATAAGTCCTCTGTACATATGTTATAGCAATTAGCTATGCATTTTATGAAACTCCTAACAGTAATAACAAGCAGATATCTGACTATTGAGATTTCCCTTGGGAGTATTTTGCTCCTGTTAGGTTGCAGAGGCAAACATCAATACAAAAATTTTTGTTTTATCTTATGATATTTTATTTTGTCATTTTTGGTAGATGCCTATTCTTCTCTAAACAGAGAAATAAAGGGTGTGTATCCCCATTGTAGGGGATGTTAGTGAGGAACTGGAAATTCCTGAGAGAGGAGAAACTACTAACAGTAAATATTGTATGAGAAAAGAGTGTATTTTCAATAAAATAAGTTTATTCTTCAAAATGATAAATTGCATTGACAATTTTAATTAGATTAACTTTGTCTTAAAAAGGGTAACATTACTAACACTAGAAGTGAAATTTTAGACCTTGCTGTCAATTTTTCAGATTTATAAAATTTCCATGACTATTCAACATTAATGGAGGTAACTGAAGTGTGATTTACATCAAACAGAAAAATACCTAGAAGCCCAGAACCTACAGAGACGGAAGCATGAAGAAATACAAATCCGATTCCATGAAAAATTCATAAGAATGAATCAATAAAGACATTTGATAAATGTGAGCAATTTTAATGATAGAAACATTAAAGAGAGCCCAGTGCATTAGAAACACATATGAAAAACAATTGCAAACTCAGTACTCAGTGGGGATGTTGATAGCATTTCTTCCAAGACCGGGGTTGGCACAAGGATGCTGTGGTGGCCATTTTTCTTCAATATCATCTTAGACATCCTAGACGGGAAAAATTAGGCAACAAAAATAAATAAAAGTTGGCCAATTAAATGATGGCAAAATAGATCTACAGACGACATGAACTTATACAATTTCTCAAAATGGTGAACAAACACACCCATCTGAGCTCTACTACTGTAAACTACTATTGCATCCAACCATTAAATGTCCTGTTATGTCACATGTATAGAGACACTAGACAACACAGAAGACTTGAGTGGAGCACATGTATCTCCCTAGGAAGAAGAAATAGAAAGGATCTCGTGGAAGCATAGGGGACAGGTAGGGATGGAAACATAAGAAAATGTGTTTGGGAAGGTGGGATAGAAGAAATGAGTAATGACTGGAATGGTGTGGCATTTGGGGAGTAATATGGAAACCTACTAGAGTGGAAGCTCCTTGGAACCCACAAGAGTGACCCAAGTAAAGACACCTAGTAGTGAGGGATTGGTATCGTGAACCATCCATCTTCTACAACCACAAAAACTCTAAGCCGGGCATTGGTGGCGCACGCCTTTAATCCCAGCACTCGGGAGGCAGAGGCAGGCGGATCTCTGTGAGTTCGAGGCCAGCCTGGTCTACAGAGTGAGTTCCAGGACAACCTCCAAAACAATACAGAGAAATCCTGTCTCGAAAAACCAAAAAAAAACTCTAGCAATAGAACCATGACAACAACCAATCACAAAACTTTCAGCCTACAATCTATCCATCCTGAAGATGTACTGGGGGTAATGTTGGAAGAGAACTGGTGTGGTTTGCCAAACAATGACTGGTCTAAATTAAAACCCATGCCATGAGATGGTGCTCAGAACTGGCACTGTCTGGATGGCCTGGAACCAGTGGCTAGATAGCTCAGAAATTCAGGACTGAACCAAACATGACTGGAAAATGATATGGATGAAATTATTACTAATGATGTTCTGTTATACTAGTAGATCAGTGTCCAGCCTAATAGTCATCAGAGAGGTATCATCCAGCAACATATTTAAACAGATACAGAGACATACAGCCAAACACTTGGCTATTCGAGGGAAATCCACAGAATACGGAAGGATGGATTGTAGGAACCAGAGGGGCCAATAACACCATGAAAACATGAAACTCAGAAGCAATTAAGCAGGGCTTATAGGAGATCACAGAGACTGAATTGGCAAGCACAGACCCTGTTGGGGTTTGAGCAAGGACCTCAGCATTTAGCTATGGTAATGTAGATCAGTATTTTTGTGGAACTCCTAACATTGGAGATGAGGGACAACTCTGACTCCTTTGCCTGCCCTTTGGACCCCTTTCTTCCTATTGGGTTAACTCCCAGCTCTGATATGAGGGACTGTGACAAGTCTAATATAACTCTCTAAGCCGTGTTCTGTACATATCCTTGGGAGGCCTGCTCTTTTTGAAGAGGAGTGGATCAGTGTAGAGGAGAAATGGGGTTTATGGAGGAGTTGAGGGATGGGAAACTGAGGTCAGCATGTAATATATGAGAGGTGAATTAAAAGGAAAGTAATACAGATTAACAGGAGAAACACTCATCCCCAAGGTCCCACTGTTAATGCCAATTTCTAAATGAAAGCAGAAGGATCTGTCCTTACATGTAAAATGTTACATCTATACATCAAAGTGTGGTTCAAAGCTATTGGGAAACCAGCAATGTCCACAGTGCAACATTGACAGACCCTTCTTCTGTCACTCTTCTTCACTTCACGTGGATGGATGATGTGCAGCCAGCATTCTGCTTAGGTGAATTGTTTAAATAAGGAATGTATTTGATCATATGAGGGGATGTTTCGGTAAATGCAAGCAATGCACAATTTTCACAGCAGACTCAGCGCACCAAAAAGTTTGGGAGCTCCTGAATTAGTTCCCATGAAATCTGAGGGGTTATCATATATTTGAATCACAACCTACACTCTTATGGCCTTTAATTTTTGTTTCCAATATTGATGTCTTCATTTTCCTTTTAAGATGAACTAACTTTAAATCCTGGCCTTCCCTTGCACACAAATGTATCCCAGGATTTTAGTTGTGATTCATCATGCTGACTGTAACTGAGTAGCACCTAATAATTTTCATTACACTACTCTTCTTCATTTTGTAACCCTATTGATAAAGAAATCTCAGGATTCTACTGCAGGAGGCAAACGGTCACTCACTCATCATGGCCAAGAGACTGGGAGACTGGTCTTCAAACTGAATCCGTTGGAGACCTCACACTGATAATCTCCAGCATCCTCAATCCTGACAGGATATATTCTGAGTCCACACTTTGTCGGGGACAGGGTCATCCTCTCTGTGATCTCCAGATTCTTGTTATTGAAGATCCAACGGATGGAGATATCAGTGTCAGGTGAAATGCAGGTGAACATCACAGATCTATGTCCTGTGACTATAGTATCAGAGATTCGCACAAAGGGCTGTGTCACATTCTCTGTGAAGAAAGAGAAGGGGGTATCAAATGACAGTAATCCAGAGAATTCAACCAGACCCTCTTTAGTTCATACTTTTTAAAGCTTCCAATTGAGAGAATTGGGAGCTGTGACTATAGACATGACTATGTAGAACTATATAGAACTTTTATAAGTTCATGTCGTCTGTAGATCTATTTTGCCATCTTGTGTTTGGATCTGCCACCTAGGGACTGTGTGACTCTGATTGAGACACTGGTTCCTGTGTCTCAGTTTTCCTCTATTAAGACACACAGTGCATGTATATTCCCATGTCCATGAGCTATGATTACAAACAATGATCTAACCATTGGATGGGGTGGCTGCTCACATCAGCAGCATTTGTTACTATTTACTTGGAGAAGAGAATTTCCTAGGCTGGACCCCTGAGATCAAGGAGGAAATGGAGAAGCTGCCTCCTCTATTTATCTTACTTTGTGCCTTCACCTTCCTGTGAAGTCACGTAAGCCCATCAGAAGAATAGGCTACTGGCCCAGACACCTATCCACTGAGCCTCAGGAGGAGATGCACAGGTAACCTACCTAACTACAGCTGTCATGGAAGTACTCAGTTGATTCTACATTCAATGGGATAGTGAGTCGCTTGACTTGGACAGTCAGTAAAGCCTGTCCCTGTCAGCTATGACAGGAAATCTAAAAATAGAAAAAGTTACAAGAAACTTGATTACAGCCAGGGTCAAACTTTTGGAGTCCATGCTTACTGGTGGTCTCTGTGAGGACCCCATAGCATAATCATCCAAGTACTGCTTGACTCCCACACAGGTTTTCTGGGGACACATGCATGGTGAGAGCTCCAAGTCTCCACTGAAGCTGACATCCTGGGACTGAGTTTATACAACACAGATCCTCCTCTCTGCAAGTAAAGAGAGGTTAGGAGTTCTGATCTATTACAATTTGTCTACCCAATGTATGTCCTGCAGTAGGGACCCAAAGCCTACTGGGGGGTCACAGAGATTAGACACAGCCAATCCTGACAGTTTGGTGTATGAAGTAGTATAAGACACACCCAGAAGTTGGAGACCATAGAGTCACTTACTCTTTACATAAAATTCCACATATGCTCTTTCAATTTTGAAATATTTGTTTAAAACTGATAGTGTGTACATTCCTGCATCTTTCTCAGTGATATCCTGGAGCACCAGGGATCCATTTTTATACACCATCCCTCTTCCTTTGTATGTAGGTCCCCAGGAGATGGAATCCGCGGCTCTATTGTATTTTACAATGTTATGGAACAGGTTCTTGTCCTCAAATTTGTACCAGGAAAAAGACTGAAGATCTTCTGGAAGACTATGAACTTGGAAAAGTACATCTTCACCTTCAGCAGCATACAAAGGCACAGGTTGAATCATGAATTGGGAAGAAGTTGAAGGGTTACAAAATGGAGAAAGGGAATCTGGGAGGGAAAAAAAACAAAAGCTATAACTTGGTGATCATTGTGCTTGGTGAAAAACTGTTGACCTCCATCCTGAAGAAATAGATTTGTCACTCAGCCTAGAGGTACAGGTGTGTGTATATGTGTGTGTGTGTGTGTGTGTGTGTGTGTGTGTGTCTTCCCACTTAATGAAGAGCAAACACATTACCAACAGTGTCCCAGAAAGTATCATGTCCTGTGCATGAAACTGTCCCCTTGGGTGTCTGCTCCCTCACTATATTCAGTCACATACTGTACACACATTGGGGATTGAGATGATGACTCCTCTGAACTCAACAGGCCTAGAATTTTCACTTTCTAGGCTTTTCTCAATTTCATTTGATACAACACTCAACCACTGACTTCAATAATAGATGCACTTGCTGCTTTGTCAAGTAGCCCTTAGATCTTCAACTGTGTGGGGTCTGGTTGCATTGTAATCTTCAAGGCAGGTGAAAGCCCTTAAAAGGCTGTGTGGTAGGCTGGCTGGTTTTATTTCAACTTTGACACAAGCTATAGTCATTTTGCAAGACAAGGCCTCAGTTGAATATACCAACACCAGATTGTCTTCTGGGCAAAACTATAGTACATGTTTTAATTGGGGTTGATGCAAAAGTATTCAGACAAATGTAGGCAGTTAAATGAACAAGCATGAAGGGCTAATCAATAGGAATCAACCCACCAGGGTCTTTGTACCAGTTCCTGGACTTTATTCAACACTCTGAATTTGGAGCAAATAAATGCCCCAGTCTGACATGGATGTTTTAAAAACCATTGTTCTCTATCAGCTATGAGGGGATGTAAGAGTAGAGCACTAGAAAAATGCTCCCCTGGATGACTTTAGTCCATCCTTGGAAGGATTCAGGGTTCCCAACTCTGGAGTTCATTGATAATGGGCTGACTTTGATGTCTTGGGCTGAGTTACTTTCCTACAGGTTCTTTCTTGACATAGGTGGAGTCAGAAGACGGAAGCTGATCTATGGCATTTGTCTCGACCAGTGTGTCCTACATTAAGTTCTCAGCCCATATGGGGACTCATTTCAGAGGGAAAGTAAGCTAGGCCAGCCCTACCAGTCTGTCCAGCACTGACTTTTCAAACCTTTACATGGAACCACATTACAGAGGGAAAATAGGCTAGGCCACCCATGACAGTCCAGGTTGTCTAAGCCCCAGCCAGCACCGAACAATCGCAGAGAACCACTTACTGTCTATCTGGAGTTGCACGTGTGCATCTTGACTTCTCATATCTGTTCTCAGAATACGTAGAGTGTATAGTCCACTGTCGTTCTCAGTGACACCATGAAGCATCAGGGATCCGTCACCGTACAACGTCTCTCTGCTACCATATGCCGGCCCCCACACAGTTGATTTCTTGTATAGTGTGTATCGGGAAACCACAAGGTTCTTGATCACGGTCATTCCTTTGAACCACACAAAGCCTGCAATATTCTCAGGGGGGTTGTGAACCAGTAGAAGAACACTTTTTCCTTCAGCCACAGTCGGTGGCACTGATTCAATAGTGGTCTTGGGAGAGGTAACAAGGCACCCACAATTCCAAAGAAAGGCTAGAAGGAAAATGAAAAATCCATCAATATTGGGACTGTTGTATTAGACTAAAACGAAGCCCTGTGTCCTGAGAATCTGTGACAAATGCTCAGCCTAGATTGTGGATGAGTGTATCTGACTTGTTGTTGTTCTGTTCCTTTGGGGTTTTAGCCAACACCCAAATTCTCCTTCTGCCTTTCTTTACTTCAATTCCACTGAAACTAGGACATCATAAAACCCATGAGTTTTCTTGTACTTTTTGTAAATGATGCCTAAAAAAATCAGATACATGTGGAGACCAAATAAAAGAATGATGTCCCAGAACCCTTGGATGTACATGGATTTATTTAAGAAACTCATAGGTTTAGGGATACAGTAGTAGATCATTCCATTTGCTATGATTTTTTACAGTTGTTTGTATATACCTGTGATGTTGTAGCGTAAGGGCTAATCTAGTGTGTGTGGGTGGTCCAGGACACAGCACTTAAGTGGAGGTCAGAGGACTTCTGTTCATTGTCTTAGCTGGTCACATAATGAAGCAAATGCATATATCCACCGGACCATGTCAGTGATCCACAGCAGCTTGATTTTTTATTTGGGCCATCAAACTAAGCATTAACCTTCAGAATATTTTGGCCCTGCTTGTTAAATTTGTGTAACAGTAATATCTCTCCCACTTTTACTATTTAATATTCAATGAGAGCAACCTGATGCTGGGCCTCTCTCCTACTCTGTATCTTCTCCCCTACTAACACTGAGACTCCTCTCATGTCCTTGGGCCATCACTCAAGAGACACCAGACAGTACATCAGTCATCTCCTCTCACACAGTCAACTCCTGGTCTACTCATCTGTGAGTGGAGGCCCCTGAGGTGTGGTGTGCACTTTGCAGAGGAGTAAAGACTCAGTAGACTGATCTGACATTCCTCTGAGGCATTCCTACTCAAGCACAACAAGATCTGCTGTCCCAACCCCATCTGAGCTGAGCTTCTTCCCAGGAAGGCACGCCTCCTGGAGTCCAACGGGATTAGGGTGGGTCTGTGTTCAAAACGCTGCTCTGCCCCTCACTTCCAGTGTTGTCCCATGTCCCTTTTCCATTCTGTCTTTATGTTTCTGTCCTCTAGAAAACAGAGTGAGTATCAAAGTTAATGACCATCGCTGTGACATGAGGCAATAGGAGTTGGCCCTGGAGCTGCACTATGCGGTACCTTAGCCTATGTTTCCTTGGGCACCAAAAGGGGAAAATCTGCACAACTGTGCGACAAAGAAATCCAGCTGGGCACCCAGTCTGCCACATAATTCCAATGCTCTGGAAACATGCAATTTGCTCCCAACAGGAAGGTGACAGCACTGTCTTTGAGGTTCAAAATGGACAAGGTGAATGATGTGTGTGGAAAAGAACAAATGTATTGTCACTGAAGTCACCGTCAGACTGAGTTCTGACAGAGGTCAAAATTCCAAAATATGTCATGAGTCTCACACATGGAGTGTGTGGGAGGAGGTGGCCTGGTTTCTAGAAAATGGCTGTGAACTCCTTCATCCTGTGCTAGATCTTCAAAATCATGATCTCACTTCCTCTTTTTACTGAGCCATGTAATGGGTTTGCCCGTGTACTCTGTGTCTTTCTGAGATGCCTTGGACCTCTACTTAGTTGTTTCCCCTGTAAAACACATAAAGTTGGAAATAGATCACGATCTTCTGGCAGTGTAGTAGACACATTAAGCAGCCTGTAGCTCTGAGAATGCAGTGACCATGATTCCCAGGTCTGTAAAAACAGGAGTGGAGCAAGGCTACTAAGTAAGTTCCTGGGTCCAGCAAATATACTTTTATGCCAGGTGACTGTGTGTTCTGATGACATCCATAGTGATCATGGGGGGAACTTCAGTTCATGTCTGGGAAGTTGTCAAATAATCATAATCATAGCCTGTAGCCATTCGTCTGCATGAGAGTATTCCCCGAGATGTACTCAAAGGACACTCACTTGTCTGGAGAGACTGTGTCCGTGGTTCCCCTCCTAGGGGACCATAACCTTCATGTGAAATCTCTGTGCTTAACAAGACAGTTAGCGCCGGGCGGTGGTGGCGCACCCCTTTAATCCCAGCACTCAGGAGGCAGAGGCAGGCGGATCTCTGTGAGTTCAAGGCCAGGCTGGACCGACAGCCTCCAAAACAATACAGAGAAACCCTGTCTCGTAAAACCAAAAACAAAAAAACAAAAAACAAGACAGTTAGCAGCCTGGACACCTCCTAAGCTATGCTTCCCTGCTGATTCTCTGAAGAAGATGGCCAAATGACTTAACGCAACCAATGCTCGCATGAAAGAGCACTGTCTGGTCCCACACATCACAATACTTTGACTGCTAGGAAAACTTTTCCCTGCCATCTAGAAGACAACACCTATAAAAGGTTTCTCATGGACACCTGGACTTGACGCTGAGACAAAGATCTGGAGGCTCAGCATCTTGGGGCCTACATCTCTGTGAGGATCTCAGGTTTTCCTCTGACAGGAACAATGTTGATTCCCTCAGGGTCTTTCTCATGGACGAATTCCTGGTAAAAACCCCTATAGTCTATACAGAGGCTGACCCTTGGCTGAGTTATGCACAGTGCATCCATCTGTGTGCAAGGTGAAGTCAGATGAAATATTCTGATATATTGCCATGATTGTAAACCACATACGTCTTGCACTACATGCTCAAACCCCAACATGGATGCACAATACATAGGGAGGGTAGACACTGACCACTCTCCTGTATGTGTCCAATGAAATGAACCTCAAAAAGTTCACATACCTCCCAAGGAATTACTTACCGTGTACATGGAGGTAACTGGATGTTGTTGATAAGATTTTCCCATGTATATTATAGGTTTGTAGGGTATAGATTCCTGTGTCCTTCTCGGTGACATTTTCAAGCAGCAGGGATCCATTGTGATACACTGTCTCTCTCCCACTGTGTAGAGGCCCAGGAGCACTTAAATTGTTATGCAGTGTATACAGCGCAATTCCTTGCGTCTTGTTCGTTATCTCTTTGAACCAGGCATAGGCTTTAAGATCCTTTGGCAGATCGTGGACAGCCAAAAGGATGTTTTCTCCTTCTGCCACTTGGGGTGGCACTAATTCAATGATCACATGGGCAGTAATGGACATGTGCCAGAAAGATAAAAGGTAGGCTAGAAGGAAATTGAAAAACAACCAATATTAAATGGGTGTGACCATCACCCAGCTTTGGTGTGTGAGTAGGGGTGTACCCACCCTCCTTTGCAGACATGAGCAACATGACTTCCACTGACTCAGAATGTGTGATTGTGTCACTAACTCTCTTAGGGATTATGTGCTCTGGTGTCTGCCTTGGTACTCACTCACTGTCCCACATCCCTCCTCACATAGAATACTTAGTGTGAGCTACAACTCCTCTCTAAACTCCTCCTCTGGAGAGTCCTCATTCTGATTTTTTTCTCTGATTCCTTTGTGATTCTAGTTAAACCATGACTTCACCTTTCAGATATACTGACATCAGTCCACTAGAGCAATGTGTTATTGTTGTTGGATTTGGTTTTACTTTTGGTTTCAGTTTCATTTTTGTTTTGTTTGACTTTTCTTTTTTTGAGACTGGGTTTCTCTACATATCTCTGAACATCTGTAGACCTGACTGGCCTTGAACTCACAGAGATCAGCTTCCTCTGTCTCCCTTGTCCTGGGATTAAAGGCCTGAGACACCACTTCCCATTCAGGACAGGATTAGCCTGACATTTTTTGAATGAACATTTCCTTGAAAAGATTCAGGCACAAGAGGATAAAGGAAAAAATTAAGGAAGGAAAGAGGAATATGTCCCCATAGATTTCTCCTCAGAGTTCCTAGGTTTTGCAGCTTATGACAATACTTATACTCAAGTGACCAATAAATGATTTTTTATTTTATGTAAATGTATGTGTATTAGTGAATGCTGGTATCTTCTTGTGCACACGTGAAATTATATTCTACAAATCTGTCTTGGGGCACATGTGTCAAAGTGTGCATGTGTGGGTACATGCCACAGAACCTATGTGGAGGGCACAGTAGTGCCTGTAGGAGTCTGTTCTCTCCATCTACTTTTTGGAAGCTGAGAATGTCACGGTTGGGAGCAGCTATCTTCATAACATTGCAGTCAATATAGCTGACAGTAAATATGGAGTGTGTGAGGCTTTTCTTTTACCTCCATCACTTCCTGTCCTCTGGAAGCTTCAGGATACTGAGCTTCTTTCTGACCTTTACTGTACCTTCTGTACCATAACTACAAACAGAAATTTTGAGTCTTCTCTCAAGATCCTGTCCTCTTTAGGACACTCCAAGTTCCTTATGGGTTCCCCTTGTTGGGGTACCCTGAATTGAGGAGGGGTCCCCAAGCTGGATTCATCACCCCAAGAATTAAGAGTCCCTGCGCCAATTGATACAACAAGCAAGAGGCTTTAATTAGGCATCTGCAGATGGGCCTCTCGGTCAGCTTTTAGACCGATTGGCCCCGAGGTTCAGTTACAATCAGCTTTTAAAGACAAAAACCACAAGCTTTTGGGAGGGGTCCCTATCTTGTGACAGGGGGAAGGGGGTACGTGACTACTGACCAGGGGAAGTAGATGTCTTCCTGACCTACACGTTGTAAATTCCTCAAACCTTGGTATGAGTTAATCATCTCTCCCTAAGTAAACGGTGTTATCATCTCCTTGTTTCCCACGAATCTTGTTTGCCCATCTCTGACGCCCTGGTCAGTTCTTCACAGGTGGTCAGCAGCCCGGAATTGGCCTTTTGTGGGTTTACAGCCCTTGTGCAATTAAGGTTGCTAAACCATACATTCCATTCTGTGGTTTGGCCAGTTCCTGGGATGGGGTCCTTTGCTCACTTCCCAAGTTCTCTAGTGGGGTGCCCTCCCTGTTTAAGCTTGTATTTTATTTCTATAAATTCGGGGTCTTTCACCCTCCAAACGCAGTCAGAAAATACTCTTACCTGTGATCAGAAGACCCTGCCAGGGGGTACACGCCTTGAAGAGGAGCACAGAGGACTCCTCCATCAATCTTCTCACTGTTCTTCAATTCTTCTGAGAAGAGCCTCAGCTTCAAAACAGAACTCAGGCTGTGCTGGTCTTCGTCCTTCTGTTCTGAGATTCTTCTCAGACAGGTGTACTACACAGAATCCAATGAGTTGTGAGTGGTGGGGTCTGAGTTCAAGGCAATGCTCAATCCCTTCCACTCTCAGTTCTGATTTACAAACCTCTCAACTTCCGTTTGTTTCTCCTCAAAGCAACACATTTGAACCACAAGGCTGATAAGCATCTCCATTCCCTGAGGGAACAACAGCAGAGCTGACACCTGCTGTGTTCTGACCTAGAACATGTCTGCCCCATAGAGAATCTTGATCATTCCTGAATGTCCCTGCGACACTTAAACCCATCTGAGTACCCAGTCTATCCTGTGTTCCCAATGCTCTCAAAAGTTGATATTTACTTAATCCCTACAGGAATGTGACATAATTGTCTCTGAAGCCTGGAACATGACTAGCTGACTGATGACTAGGGATGAAGATCAATCCTTTACCACCAGTCAATTTAATGACCCAGGAGACAGGCTCAGGAGAAGTTATATGAGGAGTTTCATGCGCTCGGTGTTGGGAAAGAGGTTACATATGCATCCCTGAAAGGACTGTGGGCTCCATTTTCATATGGAGGGTTTCAAGACAACTCTCTAGTGTTGTGTTGGGTGTGCACACATCCTCTCTATTCTCCCTGGGTCACCTTTGCCCTTTCTCAGATGGTTCCATGCTCATAATCTTGTCTTCCCCTATGGGAGATGCGAGGAGCATGAAGACCTTTATGGTCACCATGCAGAAACATGCTCTCAGACAAAGGAGAGAGCCAGTAGGACAGTGCAGGGTCTGTGGGGGTGGGAGATCAACTTTAGTAGAGACAGAGGTAGATAATGGCTAAGGAAACAGATTTCCAGCCATTGAGCATATGCCCTGCTATCAACCCCTGAAGATCACTGGGAGAAGAGCAATCTCATGTTTAGGACTACAGCAAGCAAGGTTCAGAAGCCAAAGATGAACTTCCATGAAAATTCAGCACACGTGGGATGCCGAGCACGTCAACCTCATCTCTGTGCTCTTCGGGACTCCTTATTCCTACTCCTGTGAGATGGGTCTAGACAGGGTTCCGAAAATCCATGGGAAGCCCTGGACTAAATTTGGAAGTAGTGTGAATCCGGAGGAAGGGCAATCAGAAGGAGCCCTGTGCTCAGGAAATTTCAGAGGAAAGTTCTAGGACATTTCTCCTGAGATTAAAAGGACAGGACACAGCTGGGCATGGCAGTGAATGTTTTGAATCCTAAAATTCCGTAGTCAGAGGCAGGTAGATCTCCTAGATCTGGGTCAGCCTGGTCTATGGAACAAGTTCCAGGACATCCAGGGCTACACAAAGAAATCTTGACTGACAAAATTGGAGGGAGCACTAATATAGAGGAGAGCACATGCACATTCTGGACAATCACTGTTTTCTAAATCTCCTTTTAAAAGAACATTATCCATTTCTTTTTCTTTTCCAATTTTCTGGAGTACATTTTTTAAATAATTTTTTCAATTTCATGTTACATTCCAACCAAAGTTCTCCCTCCCACCCCTCCTCCTACCACCCTTGCTCCCCCCTCAGCCTATGCCCCACCCACTCCTTCCAACAGATAAGGGCTCCCATTGACAGTTGACAAAGTCTGGCACATTAGGTTGGGGCAGGACCCAGCCCTCCTAGCAGTTAAGGCTGAGCATTGCATCCCCTTGTATGGAATGGTCTCCAACAAACCAGATCATGCACCCGGGATATATCCTGATCCTACTGCCAAGGTCCCCTCGGATAGTCCAAGTTTCAAAACTGCCTTCCACATGCTGAGAGCTTATTTCACTCCAGTGGAGGCTCTGAAGCTGTCACTCCAGCGTTCATGAGTTTCCCCAAGCTTGGTTCTGCTGTCTCTGTTTCTTCCTCCATCATGATCTTGGCCTCCTTGCTCATGCATTCCCTCCTCCCTCTTTTTCACTGGATTCCTGGAGTTCAGCCTTCTGCTTGGTTATGAATCTCTGCATCTGTTCCCATCAATTACTGGATGACGGCTTTATGGTGATAGTTGAGGTATTCACCAATATGATTATATGAGAAGGCAGTTCAGGTACCCTCTCCACTATTGCTAGCAGTCTTAGGTGGGCTCATCCAGGTGGATTCTTAGGACATTTCTAGCACCAGGTTTCTTCCTAACCCCATAGTGGCTCCTTATCAAGGTATCCTATTCCTTCTATCCCTCTCCATTCACCCTTGACATTCTCGCATGTTCTCATCCCCCATCCCATCGACTTTACCAGGCCCCTTTCTCCATGTTTACCTAGGAGATCTCATCTAATTCCCATTCCCAAGGGAATCCATGTGTCCCTCTTAGCGTTCTTGTCACTGAGCTTTTCTGGAGCTGTGGTTTGTAGTCTGGTTATCCATTGTTTTGCATCTAATATACACTATGAGTGAGTACACACTGTGTTTGTCTTTCTGGGTCTGGATTACCTCACTCGGGATTTTTTTCTAGTTCCATCCATTTGTCTGTAAATTTCATAATGTCATTGTTATTTAGAGTAGAGTAATAACCCATTGTGTAAATGTACCACATTTTCTTTATCAATTTTCCAGTTGATGGGCATTTAAATTGTTTTCAGGTTTTGGTTATTATGAATAATGCTGCTAAGAATATAATTGAGTAAATGTCCTTTGTATATATGCCCAGAAATGGTATTGCTGGGTCTTGAGGTAGATTAATTCCCAATTTTCTGTGAACCACCATACTTATTTCCAAAATGGCTGTGCAGATTTACACTTCCACCATCAGTGAAGGAGCATTCACCTCACATCTCTACATCTACATCACTTCCTCTCCAAAATATGTGGTCCTCACTAATTTTCATCTTAGCCATTTTCACAGCTGCAATATTATATCTCAGAGTCATTTTAATTTGCATTCTCCTGGTGGCTAAGGATGTTGAACTATTCCTTAAATGTCTTTCCGCCATTTGAGTCTCTTTTGTTGAGAATTCTCTGTTTGGCTCTCTACCTCATTTTTAAATTCTATTGTTTTGTATTTTGATGTCTACTTTCTTGAGTTCTTTATATATTTTGGAGATCAGCCCTCTGTCAGATTAACCGTTGGGGAAGTTACTTTCCCGTTCTGTAGGTTGTCGTTTTGTATTGTTGACCATGTGTTTTGCTTTACAGAAGCTACCCAGTTTCAGGAAGTCCCATTTATTGATTATTATTCACAGAGTCTGTTCTACTGTTGTTATACTAGGGAAGTAGTCTCCTTAGCCAATGCATTCAAGGCTACCTCCCATTTTCTCTTCTGTCAGGTTCAATGTAACTTTAATTAGATTGAGGTGCTTGATCCACTTGGACTTGAGTTTTTTTAATTGGGATAGATAGGGATCTATTGGCAATCTTCTTCTTCTTCTTCTACATGTTGACATCCAGTGAAGCCAGCACCAATTGTTAAATATACTGGCCTTTCTTCCATTGTAACCTTTGTGCTTCTATGTCAAAATCAGGTGTTCTTAGGTGTATGGATTAATGTTAGGGTCTTCCATTTGATTCCATTTGTTCTCATGTCTGTTTCAGAACAGCAGTACTAATTGTGATTTCCTGTTGTCTGTACTTTCTTCTTTCCATCCAACATGACTGAAAGGAATTTAGTAAGTTAGTGAGGGGAGCTTTTTCAAATCTTCCTATCACTACCACTATAAAACCTGTTCTTTTCAGGTAAAAGATAACTTTCAAATCACAGATGATATGGTAATCAGTTATTTGTATGACAGACAGTGAATTATGCTCTCCTAACATGCCTTCTGAAGTATGTATGAGTTCTAATAGCAAGCTTTTTTATTGATATAATTCTGTAGTAGAGTTTGAAGTCAGGGATGATGATTCCTACAGAAGTTACCTTATTGTACATGGTTGTTTCAGTTATCCTGGGTTTTTTTTATTTTTCTGTATGAAGTTAAATAATGTTCTTTTGAGATCTGTGAAAAGTTGTGTTGGGGTGGTGATGAGGATTACTTAGAATTTATAGATTACTTTTAATAAGATTGCCATTTTCACTATGTCGATCCTACCTATCCAAGAACATGGGAGAATTTTTCATTTTCTGATTTCTTCTTCAGTTTCTCTCTTCAAAGGCTAAAAGTTCTTGCCATGCAGGTCTTTCACTTGTTTGGTTAGAATTACCCAAGATTTTTTATGTTATTTGTGGCTATTGTAAAGGGTGATGTTCCTCTGATTTCTTTCTCAGATCATTTAACATTTTATATAAGAGGGATAGTGATATTTTTAGCTCGACTTTCATTGAGCCACATCACTGAAGGTGTTTATCAGCTCAACTTTCATTGAGCCACATCACTGAAGGTGTTTATCAGCTGTAGCAGTTACTGGGCAGATAATATGGGTCACTTATATGTACTAGTATATCATCTACAAATAGCAATAGTTTGACTTCTTCCTTTCTGATTTGTATCATCTTGATCTCCTTTTCTTGTCCTATTGCTCTACCTAGAACCTCAAGTACTATACTGAATAGATACAGAGAGGGTGGGCAACCTTGTCATGTCCCTGATTTTAGTAGAATCCCTTTGAGTTTCTCTCCATTTAATTTTTGTTGGCTATTGACTTCCTGTGTATTTCATTTATTATGGTCAGATATTTTCCTTGTATATCTAATCTCTCCAAAACCTTCATCACCAAGGGATGCTGAATTTTGTTGAAGGTTTTTTTCAGCATCTAATGACATGATCATGGTGGGTTTTTTCTTTTGCTTTATTCATATGGTGAATTCCATTGACAGATTTCTCAATGTTGAACCAACCATGCAATTTTAGGAAGAAGCCTACTTGGTCATGATGGTTGATTTTTTGAAGTGTTCCTGGATTCCATTTGCCAGTATATTATTGACTATTTTTGCATCAATTTTCATGAGGGAGATTGATCCTAAATTCTCTTTGCTGCATCTTTGTGTGGTTTGAATATCAGGATAACTATAGCCTCATAAAAGGAGTTTAGCAATCTTCTGTTTACATTGTGTGGAACAGCTTGAGGAGTATTGGTATTATATCTTCTTTTAAAATTCTGGTAGAATTCTCCACTGAAGTCATCTAGTCATGGGCGTTTTCTTGGTTGGGAGACTTTTAATGACTGTTTCTCTTTTCTTAGGGGTCTATTTAAACTGTTCAATTTATAAAGTGCACGTTTTTGAAGTATGACCTGGTGATTCTCTGGATTACCTCAGATTGTTGATATGTCCCCCTTTCCATTTTTGGTTTTGTTAATTTGAATAGTCCCTCTCTGTCTTTTGATTAGGTTGGATAAGGGTTTATCTATTTTGTTGCTTTTATCAAACAACCAGATCTTTGTTTTATTGATTCTATATATTTTTCTCTTTGGTTCTATTTTAGTGACATCAGCCCTCATTTGATTATTTTCTGTGGCTTATTCTTAGTGAGTGAGTTTGCCTCTTTTTGTTCTAGAGTTCTAGGTATTCTGTTAATTTGCTAGTGTGTGAGTCTAAGGGTTTCTATTGTTGTGAAGAGAAAACATTCCACAGCCAATCTAATATTTAATTATAGTGCCTTACAGTTTCAAAGGTTCGGTTGATTACTGTCATGGCAGGGAGCATGGCGGTATGTAGACACATTTGTGGCTTGAGAAGTACCTGAGAATACTATAATCTATTTTTTTACTATCTTATAAATTTTATTTAAATTAGAAACAATCTTATTTTACATGTCAACTTCAGTTCCCTCTTCCTCCCATCCTCCCATGCCCCCCACAGACCCTCCCCATCCCATATCCCTTCCACTTCCCAGGGAAGTTGAGGCTGTCCACAAGGGATCTTTAAAATCTCTCAAGTCATTTGTGGCAGGGCCTAGGCCCTCCCCTGTGTATCTGGGATAAGAGAGTATCCCTTTATAGGAAATGGGCTCCTGATTCATGCACCACGGCTACATCCTGGTTCTGCTTCCAGAGGCCCCATAGACTGACCAGTGCTCTTAGCTGACACCCATGTTCAGACTGCCTGGTTTGGTCCTATGTTAGTTCCCCAGTTGTCAGACTGGGGTCCATGAACTTCCCCTTGCTCAGGTCAGCTGTTTCTGTGGGTTTCCCTAGTGTGGTCTTGACCCCTTTGTTCATTACTCCTCCCTCTCTACAACTCGACTCCAGGAGTTCAGCTCAGTGCTTAGTTGTGAATTTCTGCTTCTGTTTGCATCAGCTACTAGATGAAGGCTCTGTAAAAGCATTTACAGTAGATAAAAATCTCATAATAGGGGAAGGGCATTTAAGGTACCTTCTCCACTATTACTTAGATTTTTTTTTGGTTTTTTGAGACAGAGTTTCTCTGTGGCTTTAGAGGCTGTCCTGGAACTAGCTCTTGTAGACGAGGCTGATCTTGAACTCACAGAGATCTGCCTGCCTCTGCCTCCCGAGTGCTGGGATTAAAGGTGTGTGCAACCACCAAGCTATTACTTAGATTCTTAGTTGGGATAATCCTTGTGGATCCCTGGGAATTTCCCTAGTGTCAGTTTCCTCATTAAGCCCATAACAGCTCCCTCTATCCAGGTATCTCTTTACTTGCTCTCCTTCTCTTTTCTTCCCCCAACTCAATCTTCTTGATCTCTCAAGTTCTCCTCCCAGTCCTCTTCTTCTCTCCTCTTTCTCCTACATCCCTCCCCTCTCCCAGTATGCTACCAATTTACTCAGGAGATTTTGTCCCTTTTCCCTTCTCTGGGGGATCATGTTTTTCTCTCTTAGGGTTCTCCTTGTTTCTTAGCTTCTCTTGGGTTGTGGATTGTAGGCTGGTTATCCTTTGCTTTATTGTAATATCCACTTATGAGTGAGTACATGTCTTTCTGTGTTAGGGTTATCTCACTCACAATGGTTACTTCTAGTTCCATCCATTTACCAGCAAATTCCAAGATGTTACTGCTTTTTACCACTGAGTAGTCCTCCATTGTGTATGTGTACCACATTTTTTTTATCCATTCTTCAGTTTAGTGGTATCTTTGCTGGTTCCAGGTTCTGGCTATTACAAATAATGCTGCTATGAACATAGTAGAACCTATGTACTTGTGGTATGAATGTGCATCCTTTGGATATAAGCCTAAGAGTGGAATTGCCAGGTCTTGAGGTAGATCGATCTTCATTTTCCTGAAAAACCACCATACTGATCTCCAAAGTGGCTGGACAAGTTTGCATTCCCACCAACAATGAATGAGTGTTCCACTTTCTCCACATCCTCTCCAGCATAAGCTGTCATTGGTGTTTTTTATTTTAGTCATTCTAACAGGTGATGACACAGCCATTAATGGCTAGACTCACAATCAAAAGAAACAACTCTTGGTTTCATTGATTCTTTGGATTGTTCTCTTTGTTTGTATTTTATTGATTATCCTTCAGTTAGATTATTTCCTGCTATTGTTGATTCCTCCTCAGTGTATTTACTTCTTTTGTTCTAGAGTTTGCAGGTGTGCTGTTAAATCACTAGTATGAGACATCTCTAATTTGTTTATGAAGACATTGATTTCTGTGAACTCTCCTCCTAGGACCATCTTCATTGTATTCCATAGCTTTGAGTGAATTTTCCTTTCATTTTCATTGAATTCTAGAAAGTCTTTTGTTTATTTCTTCCTTGACTAGAATTCAAGGAAAATGAAAGGAAAATGATATGTCTATTGGGGAGAGTGGAGTATTAAAGTTTCCCACTATTAATACATGGGGTTCAATGTGTGATTTAAGCTTTAGTAATGTTGCCTTTATAAATGTGGGTGCTCTTGTATTTGGGGCATAGACGTTCAAAATTGACATATCATCTTGGTGGGTTTTTCCTTTGGTGAGTACTAAATGTCCTTCTCCATTTCTTTTGATTAATTTTAGTTTGAAGTTTATTTTGTTATATGTTAGACTACCTACAAATTAGGTTAAGTTGTTCCATGGTGGTTATATTGGAAAATCTTTTTCCAATTCTTTATTCTGATGTGTAGCAATCCTTTTTCTAGTTTGGGAGCTCATCTTCTGGAAAGTAGCTTTGCATCATGGGGTCTCTGTTCTGCTTATTTGTATAGCATGAACCTTTTCTTCTGACTGGTGTGACCTGTGTCTGAGCAGCAAAACTCAGCCAGAAATAGACACAGGCCCAAAAGCAGAGCAGTTGATAATCCAGGGCACTTTACTCTGTGGGATGGGTCTTTCGGAACAGAGTCTTGGGAGTGTTGCATTATAGCTGGCAGGTGGATCACTCACATGTTCTGGAAACTAGTGTGTCCTGTGCCTCAAAACTCTGTCTCTACTATGGTGATTTTGTGCAGTTGCAGGATGACGGTTAATGGTAACCATGACACGGTTTCAAACTGTTAAATCCTCTTCCTCCGTGGTAAGATTACAGAGGACGTTGCCCATTCTCCAAGTGAGCATCCCTATTTGTTTCCCATGCTCATTACATGTGATGGTGTCCAATCGGAGCCACAGTACATCATTTTTCCCACTTCCCAGATCCTGACCTCAGGACCACTACGATGTCCACAACAGACATTGTGAAGAGTTAAGGAAACATCAGAATCAAAATGTGTTTCATCCAGACTCACGGCAGGCCACCCAGGCACATTCATCACCTGCCACATCTGGCTCCGTTGGAATTACAGCAGAAGCTGTTTATGAGATGAGACAATACAGGAAATGGGAGTATGTGTGATAAAGGATCATGATTATGGGTCACAGCTCTGAGTGTTCCTTCTGGGTCATGGGAATTATGAAAGCAAATGGGGTGGCATCAGGAATGCATGAGCTAGTGACAGAAAGAAATATCTGTTTGATATTAAGTAATGTTTATGTACCTTGCAAGTTCCTACTTCCTGGGACAATCCGCCACTTCATATTTCAATATCAGAGATTCAAGAAGAGGAGGATATATCATAGCTGGAATCTCATAAAAGGATAAGGACTGTTTTGTGCCTATGACACAGGCCTGGAATTAAATTATGTGTCTATCCTTAAAACCAAGACCCTAATACTGTCACTTTAGAGATTCACCTCCAAAGACTGTTACGTTCTTTACTTCGGTCTTATGATTGACAATGGCTGAGTTCTTGACAAATGAGATACAGGATTAAAAAGTATTGGTTATAATGTTGGGAATAAAGAGCGCTTGTCAGGATACCTTGGGCTCTCCATTGATAAGCCAAGAGTACTATACATGTGAGTGAGAGGCAACATTGCATAATAGGTTGAGGTTTAATCTTATATACAAATGATTGTCTCAGAGGGACATGGTTAGATCACCTGAACCACATGGTTCATAGCTAATAAAGTCACATGTTATTCCTGCATAGAAATGGAAAAACCCTGGAGTGTAGAAGCCTCTAGTGGCTGTTCTATTACTGTTGTTGAGCAGATATCAACCAGATCTGGGGTGCAGATTAACAGAAAAGTATTCATGTAGCATACACAAACCATGATCCATCGATGGCATAACACAAAATCTCCCACTGGACTCTCATGTGTGCACTGATCTGAGCTCCAGATGTTCCTTGTCTTCACTACCCTGAGCATGCCTAGGGAGGTAATATCATGCCTCTTATATTGCCGGGTTCTCCCAAAACACTGGACACCTTTGGGTTGAGCCTTCTGTTCTACCTAAACAGGATTTCCGCTAAACTGTCAAACACCACACAAAGATCAGCTTCAGCCTAGAAACTGCTAAGGACATTCAAATTGCTGGCTTCATATTTTACAGAACTTTCAGCTCAAAAATCCTTAATCATGAGACTACCAAACGCAAACAGGCTGTACATTGTGGAAAGCTTGGCAGAAGTACTTTCAATATTGCACAGTTTGGCTGTGTAGAGTTAAAACATTTCTTTTAAATTAAATGAAAAAGGGGAAATATTGCATGATATTTGATCACACTGTGGACACTGAGATTGCATTAATTGTTGAACAAACCTGTTCTTAGTTATGGTGTCCCTCTGACCTAGCACACACCTTTCATCCAAGAGCTCCCTGCATGAATATTATAAACATAAATAAAAACAACCATACATAAAGAGGTAGAGCATGCAACCAGTTCACAGGTAGTGAACACAGTATGAATAAAAACAAACAATAGGCCGTACAGGGGAATAGGAAGAATGGATAGGGAGATTCACCAGAATTATAAGAGAGGGTATTTTAGTTTGAGGATGTGTGTTGGAGACAGTAGGAAAAGAATATTTCTGAGACAACAACTAAGAATTAAGATTAACTGGGTGCTTTCTCTGCCTGTTTGAGATATCATGCTTTCACCCAAGTTGAAAGAATGAGCTTGTGCTAAAAAATAGTATAGTGATAAAATAACAGTACAGTACTGACACAAAAACAAAAAAAAGAGTAATGCAACAAAATAGAATACACCAAATGTGAATGTACATCTTTACATCCATCTGATATTTGACAAAATGCAAAAAGCATGCACTTGAGAAGAGACAGTATTTTTCAAGAAGTTCTGCTTGGAAAGTGGAATGTCAGCCTCTAGAAAAACAAACTTAGAACAATATCTATTAGCCTGCACAAAAGCTTCCTCCAAATGGGTCATGGACCTCAATATGAAATATCAAATGATGACATTGGGCTAGAAGAAAAATAGGCAGAGTCCTATATAACACAAGTGTAGGAAAGCTCTTTCTGAAAAGAACTCCGTTTTCCCAGGAAATAAGAAAACAAATGACAAATGGGACTTGAAAGAAATAAAAAGCTTCTATACATTAAATAAGACAATCAAGCAAGTGTAAATGGAGGCCATAGAGTGGGAGAAAATCTTTTCCATCTATACATCTGACAAGTATTTGAAGCATTATTTAATGTTTCTTTGGGTTTCCTAGGTGTTTGTAGTTATGACCACTTTTCATTTCTAATTTTGTTAATTTGGATATTCTATCTCTGCCTTTTAGTTGGCTTGGGTAAAGGTTTACCTGTATGGTTGATTTTCTCAAAGAACCAACACTTTCTTTCTTTGATTTTTATTTTGTTTTCTTTGTTTTTATTTTATTGATATCAGTCCTGAGTTTGACTATTTTCTGCTCTTGTGTGAATAAAAAACACTTGGGTATGTTCGTTTGCTTCTTTTTCTCCTAGAGCTACCAGGTATGCTGTTAAGTCACTAGTATAAGACCTCTCTAATTCATTTTCTATTTACTCTTTGGTCCTCTTGTCTTTGTGGACTGGATTTCTCTTCACTGACATTACCACTGACCTAATTTTGAGCTTCTTGTCCAAGTTGAGACCTGGCCTTCTAGTGGCTAGCTTGGTCTTTGGTGCAGAAGGGGGTCTCTGTTCTTCTGACTGTGCCTGATCAGAAGAAGTCAGTAAGGATTGAGGGCAGGGCCCAAGAGCAGGGCTGGGAAAGCTTGGGCTGTGGGAAAGGTTTTGGAAACATAATCTAAGTAGTCAAGCAGATGAGCTGGCGGGCAGGTGACTCCCCTGTTCTTTTGACTGTGGGGCCAGTGCCTCAAGGCTCTGTTTTCTGTAAGCTGACACTGAACCATATCAAGGTGACAGTTAAGGCTAACTAGGATACTGCTTCAAACTCTTACATCCTGTTCCATAAGGAGAATCCACATGAAGTTCTCGATTCTCCAAGAGATTTTCTGTCTCTGTTTGCCACAGTAATCAGAATGTTGGTGTGCACACAGAGCCAGGGTAGCTACTTAAGAATATCTACATTGAATATTACTTTTTCTTCTTCCCAGATTTTGAGCTTGAGAACACTCTGAGATCCACCACAGATATTGTGAAGTGTTAAGAAAACTGCATCATAAAAACCTAAGTTTCATATGACTCAGGAAATGCCCCCTAGGCACACTCATCATCTGCCTCTTCTGGCTCTATTGGAATCAGAGCAGAAGGCAATTGGCAGCTGAGACAAGATAGGATCTGGAAGCGTGTGAGAAGAAGGAACATGAGCATAGTTCAGAATTTTGGGTTATCCTCTGGGTCATGGTGATCATGAAAGCAAATGGAGGGGATATGAAAGCATGAGTTAGTGGCAGAAAAAAATATACTTGACCTTAAGTAAAGCCTCTGCCTGGGAAGTTCCTCTCTCTTTGGAGGGCCCCCACACTGCACATTCAACACCAGTCTAGGATCATCCAAGAGAAAGAAAAGATACAAGGTAACGCTAACCAAACAAGTGAAAGACCTGTATCGCAAGAACTTTGAATCTTTAAAGAAAGAAATTAAAGAAGCCCTCAGAAAATGGAAAGATCTCCCATGCTCTTGGGAGGATCAATGTAGTAAAAATGGCAATCCTGCCAAAAGCAATCTACAGATTCAATGCAATCTCCATTAAAATCCCAGCACAATTCTTCACAGATCTTGAAAGAACAATAATCAATTTTGTATGGAAAAACAAAAGACCCAGAATAGCCAAAACAAACCTGTACAACAAGGCAATGTCCGGAGGCATCACCATCCCTGACTTCAAGCTCTATTATAGAGCTATAGTCCTGAAAACAGCTTGGTATTAGCACAAAAATATACAGGTAGACCAATGGAATCTAATTGAACACCTTGATATTAACCCACACATGTACGAACATCTGATATTTGACAAAGAAGCTAAAAATATACAATGGGAAAAAGAAAGCATCTTCAACAAATGGTGCTGGCATAACTGGATGCTGGCATGTAGAAGAATGAGGACTGATCCATGTCTATCACCATGCACAAAACTTAAGTCCAAATGGATCAAAGATCTCAACATAAATGCAGCCACACTGAACCTCTTAGAAGAGAAAGTTGGTGGTACCCTTGAATAAATTGGTACAGGAAACAGCTTCCTGAACATAATACCACTAGCACAGACAGTGAGATCAACAATTAATAAATGGGACCTCCTGAAACAGAAGCTTCTGTAAGGCAAAGGACACAGTCAGCAAGACAAAAAGGCAGCCCACAGAATGGGAAAAAATATTCACTAATCCCACATCTGACAGAGGGCTAATCTCCAAAATTTACAAAGAACTCAAGAAGCAAGTCTCCAAAACACCAAAGGATCCAATCAAAAGGTGGGGTACAGAACTAAACAGAGAATTCTCAATAGAGGAGGCTAAAATGGCCAAGAGACACTTAAGAAAGTGCTCAACATCCTTAGCCATCAGGGAAATGCAAATCAAAACAACTCTGAGATACCATCTTGCCCCTGTCAGAATGGCTAAAATCAAAAACACTGAAGACAATTTATGCTGGAGAGGATGTGGAGAGAGGGGAACACTCCTCCACTGCTGGTGAGAGTGCCAACTCGTACAGCCACTTTGGAAAGCAGTATGGAGATTCCTCAGAAAAATGGGAATAAACCTGCCACAAGACCCAGCAATTCCACTCTTAGGCATATATCCAAAGGAGGCAAATTCATACAACAAGGGCATCTGCTCCACTATGTTCATAGCAGCATTATTTGTCATAGCCAGAACATGGAAGCAACCTAGATGCCCCTCAACTGTACACTGGATTTAGAAAATGTGGTACATTTACACAATGGAGTATTACTCAGCAGAAAAAAACAATGGAATCTTGAAATTCGCAGGGAATGGATAGCACTGGAAGAAACCATCCTGAGTGAGGTAACCCAGTCACAAATAGACAAACATGGTATGTACTCACTCATATATGGATTTTAAACATGGATCAGGAGAGTGCCAGTCTGCACTTCCACTGACGGAGAGTCTGGGAAACAGGAAAGAACCTAAAAGATATACATGGTACCCAAGAGAAGAGGGACATTTTGGTGGCCCACCATGCTCTTATTTTCATTTAGATGGAAACCCAGTCATAGATGGGAAGATCAGTCTTCAGAAAATTATGACCAATGATAATGAACTTTGACTAGAAAAAAAATGTTACTGCCTTCCCTTACTATGTGCAGTTCACCAAGGGCATTCTAATACTGAAAACATGTCCCTCTCCATCCTCTCCCTACAGACTGTAAGAACAAACCCTTAGTCCCCTCTCACAAGCTCCTTTCTTAGAAGACTTCAGTATTACTCTGAGTTCTCATCCAATGTCCAAGCATGATCTCCAGAGGACCAGGATGCCACTGTGAGATGATGTCTTCTCTATGGGAAAGGGAGGATTTACCCAAGAATTCTCAGCTATATACCTGCACCTTTTGTTTTGTTAGGACACAAATCTGTACCTTTAGACTATGTTCCCAGAGTGTTCATCAGGTCACATCTCCTGCAGCTCACTCTAGTATAGGGAGTTTAGAAATGGTCTGTGCTGTGATCCTCAGTCTACAAATGACTCCTCCATTCTCCCTGCCACTTAAACTACACTAAACTAAACACATAATGTGAAGTTTCCCTCTGCTCCTATAAACTTACAGATCACACCTTTGCTATGTGCTGGAGATTGGAAGAAGACTGCTCAAAGATGTTGCCAAGAACTGGACAGTGCTCTCAGAAAAGGGTCATTGGCCCCCTCCCATGAACACTCTCCTGGCAGCTATTTTTTGGTTTCCACACTCTCCCTAGCTCTGTTATTTTCACTGCTTTTTAAATAATTTACACTTATATTTTAGAAGTTTTACATGCTTATCTTATTTACACCTGTTTCTTTCCTCCGTCTCACCTTCTGCCTCCTCCCATGCCTTCCACTCTCTCTCAGATCCATGCCTCTACTGTAATTATTATTATAACTATACATAAACTTACTTAAATTTACAATTATATGAATACAATCTGCTGGGCCATTTTTGTTGCACATGTGTATATGTATATACGGTTGAACATTTGGGATTGGATAATCTATCAGAGACTCATTGTAGGAGAATATTGATTTTCCCTCTTTCAGCTTTGGTTAATTACTGTAGTTCTTTGCTATGAGTGGAGCTCTGTGATATTTCCTCATTCATGATAGCATGTAAATTGTTGTCGTTGTTTAGGTTTTCTTTAGGCAGACATATAGTTGAGAATTCTTGGGTAAATCCTCCTTGTCACATAGAGAAGACATCATCTCTCAATGGCATTCTGGATCTTTGCCTCTTAAAATGTTCCCACCTCAACTTTTGAGATGATCCCTGAGTTTAAAACAAAGGAATTGTGATACAGAAAAAATAAATGGGGATGGATACCCAGGAATGTCTGTTGTTCTACCCATTTGAAAATATTTTGCAATTCTTTGTTTGTCTCCATCTGTGCAAACTGAGGCTTCATTGATGACTATAGGAGCTACACCTAGCTGTGGATATAAGGATGTGTGCTTAAATTTATCTGAAATAGAAAGCGCCTAAATGACCTTCAACTGATGAATGGGTTACAAAAGTGTGGTACATATACAAAATGACATAATTTTCTTCTGAGTCTTGATTCTGTGCCCTTATGTTGCCCCCTATAGAACAGAAGGAGAGCTACAGCTTGTGTTTGTTGTTACAAGAAGAATGATGCTAATAGCTTTACATACAAGTAAGGAGAATATTTATTATGATCCAAATAGGGGTATTTTGTGCTCTCAACTAAAGATTACGTGTCTTAGTATTGGTTCTAATGTGGTGTGAACACTCTGAAAGCAGCAGCTTAGGGAGAGAAGGATATACTTGCCTGATATCATGAGGTCTAATACAACACTGAATGCAGTCAGGTTAGAAATTCAAAACAGAAACTGAGGAGGAAAGTGGCTTGCTGGATTTCTCTGTGTGTCACTATCTCTGTCTCTTTCTCACCCTATGTCTTTCTGTGTGTCTACTTCTCCCACTCAGCTTTCTCTGGCTAAATCTTAACTAACTTACTTAGATGACCCAGGATCACATACATTGGGATAGCACTGGCCACAGTTGCCTTGGACCACCTACCACCATCAGGACAATCAAGAAAGCCCCACACAAATAGTTCTTCAGACTGACCTGATTACAATAATGACTCAGTTGAGACACAGTCCCCATGATGGTCATTTTATGCTGTGTCAATCTGACACTCACTTACAATTGGGACAAGAAGGGTAGATTTATGAAATAAACAGAAAAAATCCAAATGTGGAATCACCAGAGAGAATAGAAGGCCACAGTAGCTATGAGACATGTCAACATTCAAAAAATACCACCCATCTGAAGCTAGGAGTATACTGAAGTTGGCAGGTGCTTCTGTGCCAAGCACAACAGTCTGGATTCCAACACCATCATGCCATGAATACTGAAAATTCCCAACTGCAAACACATGCGTAAGCTTGGCCTGAGACTGAGATGTTACATTTCTCCGTTACAGGTAATAACCCTGAACTTGGTCACACAGGAGAAGTCCCCCAATGTCATACATGGTTCTAGGATGCACCTTGATGAATATACATGAGCAAGCACAGGATGACTTGTCCAACATATGTATTCAAATAGGTGATTTTATGTCATGAAACCAATAGCAAGTGAGGAGTCTTACTCTGGCCCAGTGTAATAACACATTTGTAGCCATTGTGGAGCAAAAGTTACTCAAAGGAAACATTTATGTTGACAGGGTCACATATTGTTGCCTCCCAAGTGCTGGGAATAAAGGCGAGCATCACCACTAGCCAGCTAGACATAACAAGTTTTAAGGATAAAACCATGCAGAGATATGCTCTGGAGAAACCTTCATATAAGGTAAGTATGTATTTCTCTTGTTGTTAATAAAAAGTTGATTGGCCAATGGATAGGAAGTATTTGGTAGCCAGATAGAATGTTAGGAAGAAGGGTCAAAGGAGCTGCCAGCAAGACCAAAAGGAAGCAGTACATGGGGGGGGGTAAAAGTCATGAGCCTTGGGGAAGCATATAGATTAATAGAAATGGGTTTCAAGAGAAGAGGATTGAGACAAGATCCTCTGAATGGATGGAGAACACAGCGAGGGGTGGGGGGGGGAATGGGAGCTGGGAAGAAGAGAGGGGGTGAAGAGGAAGAGAGTTGGTCATGGGGGAACAGGAAGTTGAGTGGGTGGGGATAGAATAGGGGGAAGAGGGAATCATAGGATAGAAGACAGATCAGGCACCAGAGTGACCTCGAGTGATCTAAAGGGATAACACCAATTGGCAAGCTAAGAAATAGTGGAGAGACCACCTCGAAAGCCCATTCCTGATAATGAACTTGATGTCTATAACCATCCGGGAGCCTTCATCCTGTGACTGATGGAAGCAGAGGCAAACACACAATTAATCAAATTGGCAAAGATTGGGCTGGCAAAACTAGCAGAGACAGCTGATCCGAACAGGGGAGAGCTCTTGGACCCCGGACCGACAGTGGGGAGGCCAGCATGGGACTGATCTGGACCCCCCAAATGTGAGTGTCAGCGAGAAGGCCTGGGCAACCTATGGGGCCCTGAGCAGTGGATCAGTGTCTATCCCTGGAATACAAATAGTCATCGTGTGCCTATAGCACAAAGAGGGATGCTCTCTCAGCCTGGACTCTTAGGGGAGTGCCTGGACCCTACCCAGAGTGAAATGACAGACTCTAGATATCCCCTATGTGGAAGGATTTGGCAATAGGGTGGGAGGGTGGGGGGGGAAGGGGAGTGCGGGAGGAGGGGAGGGAGAGGGAACTGGGATTGACATGTAAAACAAGCTATTTAAAATTAAAATAAAATAAAATAAAAAATAGAAATGGGTTGTTTAAGTTGTAAGAGCTAGTTACTAATAAACCTGAGCTATTGGCCAAGCACATATAATCAATAATAAGTGTCAAAGTAGTTAATGGGTAAACATCTGTCAGAACAGAGCAGATTGTGGTCCCAAAGAATAACACTATCTGCTGGGATAGAATTCTAAACCAGTGCAGTAGGTGACACATGACATCACACAGATAATTCAGTACTCAGTAGGGTCACTGACAGCTTTTCCCCTAAGACCAGGATCAATACAAGGATGATACTGCAGTCACTTCTGTTTAGCATTCCCTTAGAAGTCCTAGAGAGAACACTTAGGCAAGACAAAGAAGTGAAAGGTAGTTGATCAAATGGCTTTAAAATATATTTGAAGACAATATGAATTTATTTGGAGAAAATTCTAAGTATTCTACAGAAGTTTCAGAAGAGTCAGCAAATGCTCCCACCTGAGCTGTAAACTAACATTGACCTAAATTAGATGTCTTGTTTTATCACATACTTAGAGAAAGATACAGATGGGGTTGCACAGGACTGCAGGGAATGTGATGAGCTTAAATTTTCATTGGGAGTGGACAATGCTGTTTGCCACATGACTAAATGGATGTGTTTGTGCCACTTAGTTGCCAACTTCAAAATGGCCAAAGTGGAAAATCCTGTATATGTCTCAAAACATATGAAGAGGGAAAGGAATATAGTTGTCACCCTGTAAATGCTACTCTTGGGATCAGAGTAGCCTTTTGCCATGTTGCGTTTTCCATCTGTGAATGAAACAACCTGTGGGTCAGAACTAGTTAGCTAACAGTGACATCCATAGGGAAAGAGAGCATTCCCTTCTGCTGTCAGTCTTCCTTTCTCCACATGGCTGACTTGTGTCTGTGCAGCACTGGTGCTATGTCAATCAGCTGTACATGGAACATATTTGAGATACAAAAGGACGGGTTTATCTCAATTCATACACGGCCCCATGTTAACAAGGAAGTCAGAGCACTGAGAATTCTAGGAACTCAAATTGCTTTCTAGGAATTCTGAGGATTGGCTATATATTTGATCCACAAATCAAACTCATAACTCGTTTCCAGTCCTGTTTGCTATATAGTTGTTTCCTTTTCCTCTTAGAAACCAAGTTTCTCTTTATATCCTGCCCCGTCCTTATATTTATATTTAACAATGGGTTACAGTCATGAGCCACAATGCTGGCTGTACCTAAATGGTAACTGATAATTTTCACCATATAACTTTTCTCCTTGACGGGGACAAATCAGTAAAGAAATACCCCTACTCTGCTGAAGGATGAGAAGAGAAAGGCCACTCATTCATCACAGCTAGCTTGAATGGGAGACGTATTTGAACTGATTGGGTTGGAGACCTCATGCTGATACTCTCCAGCATCCTCCCTCAGGACTATATCTATGCTGAGTCGGCATTTTTTCAAAGATAGCTTCAACCTCTTTGTGAATTGCACTCTGGTTGTTGAAGATCCACTGATTGAAGAGGGGCAGGTGAGGTTCTTATAGCTCCGTACAATATCTGTGAAATCTGTGACTCTGATAAAATGCTGTGTCACAGGCTATTTGTAAAAAAAGAATAGGGAAACATATCAATGGTGCTTCAGATATGTCAACCAACCCTTATGTAGTCAACAGACACTTAATAAAACCTCCAGTGTGGAGGCATTGAGGTTCTGACAATAGACAGATTTCTTGGACTTTGAACATGCCACCTTTGACCTGAGTGGCCCTGATTCAACAACCTTTTCCCGAGTCTCTCTTTTCCCTTCACTAGTGCAAACAGTGCATGATCATCATCAGGTTCCCAAGTTAAGCTTAGATATGCTCAATGGCCTGAACTTTGGATAGGGGAGCAGTACTAGTCCTGTTTCCAAGCAGAAGAGAATTTTCTAGGGGCCTTAAACAAAAGTCTTCCAGGAGATGGTTCTCCTCTGTCTCTCCCCTTGGGGACTCTGACTTTCCTGTGAAGCCTCCAAAGCCCATAAGAAGAGTTAGCTTACTTCATAGCACCTCCCCCACTGAGATTCAGGATGCCCAGATGACCTACTTAACTGCAGTTGTCATGGAAGTTCACAGCTGGTTCCATACTCTATGGATCACGGACAGTTAGTAAAGACATGGTCCCTGTCAGCTCTAACAAGAAATCAAATTCTAACACTGGAAAAAAACTCTCCATGGTCACCTGGAGTTGAGGCTAGAACAGAAGTCTGAAGCCAGGGCTTTCAAGTTCTCACCTTGCTGTTATGAAACCACAGATCTCCCAGACAGTCTATGCTTGACTCCTAAGGGGTCTTGCACAAGGCCATGTTCATGGTGACAACCCCAAAATTCTGAGGCTGACTCACATCCTTGAGCTGAGTTACCCAGCATACATCTTCCTCTATAGGTGGATTCAGATGAAGGACTATGGTCTATTTTACTATTTCTACATGATTTGTATCCTGCACTAAGTGTATAAATGCCAATGTGAAGACCAAATGTAGAGAGGAGGCAGGCAGTCCACAACAAACAGTACTGCATGAGTAAAGAGGAATAAACCTGATCACAATCCAGAGGTCACAAATAATCATTTTGTACATGGAGGTACACGTGTGTTTCTTGAGTTTCATACTATGTTTTTAAGGTTCATAGAGAGTAGAATCCAGTGTCCTGATGGGTGTCATTGTGGATCAGCAGAGATCCATTCAGGTACATAGTCTCTCTACCACTACAAGCAAGTCCCAGTGTATTTTCATTACTGGTTATTATGTTCCATGCAATTTCATGTCTGTTTCCAATGGTTACCCCTTTGTACCAGAAGAAGCAGAAAATGTTCTCTAACATATTATGAATAAGTAGAAGAGCATTATTCCCTTCAACAACTTTGGGCTGCACTAACTCAATAGTGGTCTGGGAAATGTTGGGAGTGTATCTGTCCATGTCCTTCCAAGGATGCAGTTTTCCTCTGTCTAGGTGAAATCCCCATTAGAGGTACCAAGATTTAGGGGGTGATAATACAGGATCTTCTGGTAGAGTAGTGGGCAAAGAGACACAGAAAACAGCCAGTTGGACTGAGAAGGCTGTCAGTGACCTCCTTGTATGTGTGGACATGACTGGAAACCAAGTTACAACTAAACTCATGGATCCTGGAAATGCTCTGTATCCGTCTAAAGCCACCTAATGATTTCTAGGGAAACTCAACCTTGAGTCTGGGAGCTGTCCAAATCAGCAGAACTGCTACGATTGCCTTCAGGAGAGAATTCCAGAACTGGACCTCATAGGACAAGCACTTGCAAGGCGTACTAGTATCTTATGTTCCTCCCCTTGGGGACACTGATTTTCCTTTGAGGTCCCATAATTCCATCATGACAGTTAGTTATTGGTCTGGATACCTAACCAGTTATATGCTCCATGCAGTGTCTCTGAGGAAGGTACCCATTTGACTGCTCCTAACTATGGCTTTTATGACAGTGGCCTGGCTGGTCCACATAGAAATAAAGCTTTGTAGCATCAGTTCTAACAGGAGGTCAAAAACGAGTCATGACAAAAAACTCCCCAGTGTCATATGGAGTCTAAACAGTGACAGATTTGCAGCCAAGGCTTCCTGGTATATCTGTGAAGATCCCATGGCTTCCTCGGCCAGGGCATGCCTGATTCCCACAGTGTCTTTCTCAGGAGTATGCATGGTGACAGTTCCAAGAGTCTTTGTGGAACCTAACATCCTGAGACTGAATTTACCCAGCACAGGCTCTCCATTCTGCAGATAAGACAGGTGGAGTTCTAATCTATTGCTGTTTATCTACCCTATGTGATTCCTGCATAAACACCATTGCTCTTCTGCTGTGGGCAGGCCCCTGGATGATAGAATTCATGGCTCTGCTGCATTCTGTGATTTTAAAAACTGGGTGCTATACACCAGTTTGTACCAGGGAAAGGCTCATAGATTGGGCAGGTTATGAAAAAGGAGAAGAATGCCTTAGCCTTTGGCAGCATCCCATGTCACTGACTCTGTGGTGAGTTGGACAGAAGTGAGAGGGTGTAACAAGTAGAAAGGCAGGCTGAGGAGAAAACAGAAAAAATTATCACAAAGATCATTGAGTTTGAGGGGAAATGTCAACCTTCATCCTAAGCAAGTGAATTCATCACTCAGGCCAAAGGTGCGCTTGTTTCTATCCCACCTGGTGGAAGTCAACAACATGACGTTTATTCCCTTGGTGCCTATAAATATATCAATTTCTCTCCATGGAGATCTTTCCTGGGTTGTGTTTATGCCTGCACCTTGCTTTGCTATGTCAGACACTGCACAAACTCATGAACACTGATGTTGAGATTATGACTCCTCTGAACTTTTTCTTCACAGACTCCATACTTAATTCTGTGTCTTTTTTCTTAGTATCCTTAGTGGCTGCAGTCAATCAATCCCCGACTTGACTGTTTAGATGTCCTTGCTCCTCTGGTCGGCAGCCCTCAGGTCTAGGGTAGGGAAAGGGCCAAATATATCAGATATTCTTGACATTACTCAAGTGTTAGATCTTACAAAAGTCTTAGACACTCGCATGGATAATTTTATGTCAATTTGACAAAACTAGACTCAATTTAGAAGAGAGGAACTCAAATCGCCAACAACACGTTGGCCTGTGGGTAAGACTATAGTACAATGTTTTGAATTAGTAATTGATGTGGAGGGTTCAGCCCACTGCAAGCAGTTCCATTACTTTAGTAAGGTGCTCTAATAAATGAGTCTGAGTAAGTAATGAGGAGCAAACTAGTAAGCATCACTCCCCCATGGTCTCTGCAACAGTTACTAGATGTCATTTATGTAATTTACATTTGAAGAAAATAAACAATCCAGATTGACATGGACAGCCAAAAACAATTGTTCTTCCTTAGCGCTGAGAAGCATTGTAAGTCTAGCCCTGGAAAAATGCTCCTTAGTATCACTGGAAGTTTAGTCCAGGACAGAGGAGTGTAACCAGGGTTTCCTGGTGCTCACTTCTCTGTTAGGATGCCCTTGTTTATTCAACCAGCCCCTTCCTGGCACCTACAGGGTCTTTCTTAGTGAAATATACATTGACATCTTTGTAAGACTGGACAAAGTCTGAAGTCTTAGGCTGTGATTCCTTGCATTAAGGTCTGCAGGAAGAGTCACATGATAGAATATCCTTGTATGAATTACCCACCTCAGATCCACCTGTGTGCAAGGCAAAGTCAAATGAAGGATTTTGGTCTATTGCCATTACCCTATACCCTATGTGTCCTGAACTAAGTGCTCAAATGAAAACACACGGCACATAGGGGAAGGTAGACACAGAAAACTCTCTGGTGCATGTCCAGTGAAATTAACCTAACCCAGCTCAGAGAGTTCATGTGGAGGTACATGGCTGTTGTGCATGTGATGCTGGCACATTTGCTATAGGTTCAAATGGTACAGAATCCTGTTTCCTTCAGGTTGAGCTTTTCAAGCAGCAGGGATACATTGTGGTACACTGTCTCTCTACAGCCGCGCACAAGTCCCAGCACACTTAAATTGTTGTTCAAGGCTATATATTACAATTCTCCGCGTCATATTTTTTAGACCTTGGAACCAGGCTAAGACTATATGATTCTCTGCCAGATCGTGGGCAGGGAAAAGGACTTTATCTCCTTTGACCACATGGAGTAGCACTGGATCAGTGGTCACATGGGCAGTGGTGAACAGGTGCCAGGAGGTTAGAAGGCAGTCTAGAATGGAGTTGACAAAAACCAGTGTTAAGTAGGTGTGATCATCACTCAGCTTTGGTGTGTGAGTGGGGGTGTGCCCATCCTCCGTTGCAGACATGAGCCACATGACTTCCATTGACAGTGTCTGAGTATGTCATGAACTCGCTTTGGAATTCTCTGCTCAGGTGTCTGCCAGGTTCCCCCCTCAGTGTCCCATATGCATCCTTATATAGAGTGTTTGGTGTGAGGAACATTGGCTGTCTGAACTCCTTCTCTGGAGAGGCTGCACTTTCTAATTTTTCCCCTGTTCCCTTTGTGATTCCAGACAACCCATGACTTCATCTTTTGAATACACTGACATCAGGTCAACTAGAAGCAGGGCTTTATGTTTGTTGGTATGTTTTTGGCTTTTGGTTTGGGTTTAGATTTGGTCTTTTTGAGACAGGGTTTCTCTGTGAAGTCTTGGCTGTACTGTAACTTTCTCTGTAGACCAGGCTGCCTCTACCTCCCAAGTGCTGAGATTAAAGTACCATCTGGCAGAACCAGGGATGTGTGAGGGCAGGATTAGTCTGGGCTTTTTGTAATGTTTGATTTCTGGAAAATTCTCAGATGCAATTGGAAAAGCAATAAAAGGAAGGAAAGAAGGAGAAATATGGCTCAGTGGATTTCTCTTCATAGTTTCTACATTTTGAGCTTAAGACAATAATTATATTCCAGTGTGAAATAAATGATTTTAGTTTTACTTATGTAAATATATGTATTTATTTGTGAGGGCTGATGTCTCCTTGTGGACATATGAAGATGTATGACACAAATCTGTGTGGACACGCATGTATCAGGTACATGCCATAGCACCTACATGGAAGGCAGATTAGAGCATGTAGGAGTCTCTTCTCTTCATCTACTGTGTGAAAGCTGAGGGTTGGCTCCAGGTTGTCATATCTTCACACACTGAGACATCTTGATAACCCTCCCTGTTTGATTTCTATTTGGAGGGTCACATGCTGTCATGATTGGTAAAAAACTGTCTTCAGAACACTGCAGCCAATGTAATTCACTGTGAATATGGAGTGTGTAACACTTTTCTCTTGCCATCATCATCTCCTGTCCTCCGAAAGCTTCAGGGTGCTGACTCTCAGTCCCTCACAATATCTTCTGCACAACAACTGCAAACAGAAACTTTGGGTTTCCTGTCCTCAATGGGTGACTACAGCCTGCTTCCGACTTCTCCTCCCAACACAATCAGAGAATGGGTACCCTTACCTGTGAGCAGAAGTCCCTGCCAGGGGATGTACCCCTTCAGAGAAGCACAGAGGACTCCTCCATCAGTCTTCTCCGCGTGTGTTCCTCCCTCTGAGAAGAGACTCAGCTCCAACACAAGAACACAGACTCTGCTTTTTTCCCTCCTTCTGGCTGAGACTTTTCTGAAACAGAAGCACTTCCCATAATCCAGTGGGCTCTGGGTGATGTGGTTTGAGTCCAAGGCATTGCTCAATCCCTCAACTCTCAGTGCTGCCCCACATCCATCCCACCTTCCCTTCGTTTTTCTCCTTCAAGCAACACATTGAGCAACAAGACTGATAAGTATCCCCATGCCCTCGGAGAACAATGTCTCGTCTCAAGACTGACACCTGCTGTGTTGTGGCCTTTGGTGCTGTGTCAGCACCAAAGAGGGAGCCTCTGTCATGCCTATGTGTCCTTGTGATACAGGACACAGTTGAGCATCCAGTCTAACCCTGTGATCTCAATGCTCTGGGAAGGAGGTATTTACTCAATCCCTGCAGGAAGGTGGCAGAAATGTCTCCGAGGGCTGGAAAGATACAACTAGAGATGAACATCAATCTTCTATCACCACTCAAAGTCACTAGTCAAATTAATGATCCAGGGGAGGTGCCCAGTAGCAGTTGTGTGAAGAGTCTCATGTGTTCGCTGTTGAGGAAGAGGGAATCCGTGT